>NC_088224.1:40886083-42086083 GCF_036934945.1 Oncorhynchus masou masou
GGTCGTACTGTGAGCGAGTGACATGGGGAGCAGGGAGGATGGGAGGGGAGAGACAAGTGACAGAAACCAACCAACCAAGCCATCTCGCACTATAGCTGCCATAGCTAGGTTATTTATCATCAAATATGATTACGTAGGACCGGTGTTGCATTGCATGGGAGACTCTAATTAAGCTAGGCTAACTGAGGCTGCAGTGCATGCGCTTTCTCATCCTACAACTCCGTTCAGAATATTAAGTAGCAACCTGACTGTCTGTTGGCTGTTGGTTGTTTGTAGACGATCCTTTAAAAGTCATTTTAATTCCATCTTCCATTGATTCCATATCTTCTAACTTTTGCCTCACGGTGTGAGGCTCTATGGCTGTAGCCTATTGCTGCTTTGATGACTTATGATTGGCCAACCGCAAGCTACACGCTCCACTCTCATGAAAAGCAAGAGCCACATTATTAATGATACCATTTCTCTCGCTCTCTCTACTGCAGCAGTCTCCTTCTGATCTGTATGGGCCCTTTCGGACAAGTCTGTTAGAATTACATATACCCACATACCCGTGACAATTAAATCAGATCTGACCCAAAGCTGTGACATTATTTAGAATTCTGGACCTGCTCGGGTCCTGGACCGGGTCTCTGGTATTTGGGTAGACGTGGATCCGTGAAGGCCTCTAATTCTCCTAGCAAATGACCCATCTGGACAGCTGTCGGGTAGAGAGACAGAGGGAATTGTCAGTTAGTCATCCCACTGATAATGTGATTTATTTTTAATTTTTAAAAGTGGGCCTTGACTATGTCTTGACGATGTCTGGATCCAAGCGGGTGGATTGCTTGATTATGAGGTTAGATTGATCCCAAGTGATCTTAAGTGTGGAATTCTGAAAGATGCAATTGATCCACAATGATTGTGAGAAAAACATTGAGTGATACAATGGAACGAACGCATAGTAAGTGATCAGATTGGATCTGAGTGATCTGGAGAGCCACCGAATTGTATGGTCATTTGGTTCCTCTCACAAATCAAATACAATGTATTATATTGTTCCTCTGCGCTAGTTAATAAACAACGATTAGTGACCAGATACTGTAGATGGGCAGTGACTCTGCATTAGCATCCTGCTGAGGTTGCAGTCTGTGCATCTGATTATCCCTCTGCTGCTGTGCTTGGCTTCATTCAGGAAGAGGGCTGCAGCCCATTGAGAATGATGCCCCTCTTTTCTCCAGTCAGAAATAACATTAGCATCTAATTTGGAACCGATCTCAGAGCATAGTCCATCTCATGGACATTTGGGCGCCAAGTTTTTTTTTACAATATCGTGCCTAGGTTACTAAGAGTCGCATCATGGTCACTGTGTATTTGTAATGTGTGCCAGTAAGCCAAGTACTAGTAAAGGATGGTATACACAGCGTGTGGGAATGTTAACTCTCATATTTACTTAAACAGTGGGCCACATTAAATCGGCTAGTGGGCCGGATCTGGCTCACAGACCACCAGTTTTAGACCATTATAGAATATTACGTTGACAAGGATGTATTGCTCATTGCATGAAAGGAATTATTGCATATGTGGAAGGTAACCAGAGACTCCTGAGACATTCAGTAGTCTATACCCACTTACACAGAAGACCCACACATGCAGCTGTGTCTGACGGTTTTTATCTAGATCTACATTCTCCCCCTCTATCTCCAGCTCCAGCCAGCCCAGCTCGTACTGTCAAACACATGAACACATGTATGTTTGCTGACTGGAGCCATTTGGAGAGAGTTGGGAAAGTGAGGCTAATTTGCTGCTTTTGTGCCCCTGTCCTCACCCTCTGCTGCTCCACAGAGCAGTAATTAGCATGGCTCTTGGTTCAAACTCGAAAAGGGACAGATCCCGCAGGGTTGTGTGTGTGTGTGTGTGTGTGTGTGTGTGTGTGTGTGTGTGTGTGTGTGTGTGTGTGTGTGTGTGTGTGTGTGTGTGTGTGTGTGTGTGTGTGTGTGTGTGTGTGTGTGTGTGTGTGTGTGTGTGTGTGTGTGTGTGTGTGTACTCTAAGCCCCATTCATCAAACGCGGTGGTCGACTGTGCCAGGCCATAGATTAATCTGCCAGCAGCCCCACACTGAGGGAGGTCTGCACTCCCCCTGCCCATTAATCTAACGCCTGGTCTGTGTGTGTGTGTGCACTGTAGGTTTGTATATGTAAATTTATGAATATGCTGACTTTAATAATGTATATTACAGTATCTGTACCTTTATAGGGGGGAGTAGTCATTTTTAATAGTAACTCATATTTGGATGAGGAGGAGGCAGTGCCTCATTCCCAGGCAGGTTTGGGGTAATGATATAGAGGGGCGGACAGTGAGAGAGAGCAGAGCTAACACCGCCAACCAACAGGCTACAGGGGTAATGATATAGAAGGGCGGACAGGCTACTGGAGAGTGGGAAGAGTGGGAGTGAAATTTAAATCCAATCAATATTGTGCAACTGAAGAGGCAGAAGTGGCTTAAATCATTTTCTCTGTCAATTGGCCAAAGATAAGTGGATACAGGAGATGAAGTAAAAAGGGAGCTTTGTTGTCTGGCAATGTTCCCATCAGACAGAGCTAGAGGAGAGGAAAGTATTACACTTATTCAGATGGAAACAGAAGCCCTCTTACCTTAGCTGGGGTTGAGTCAGAGTGTGTGTGCTTGTGCATTAGGGATGGGCACGGTTAATGGGAATATCCAGATATCCGAACGGACGTTAGTATTTGATTACTTAAGTGAGTGTTCATTTTTGGAGTAGACCTATTTTAACAATGAAAACGATTTCTCTAAATGAAATAATCCTTGCGACGTTCTTATAAAACGGTGAGTTGAGCTACTGCTGAGCGTTTCGCTGTCCAGGCTGCCCTGACATCGGTATGCTGTTTCCCCTACTTCAAATAGCAATTCTTCTGTCATGGCAAAAATCTCTGTCGCTGTTGCTGACAAATTACCTGAGAAAAGCAACCTGTCCCCTGTTTACCTTTGCGTCATTCTGATCGGTCGAGCAAATGACCTTACTATAAGAATTTTTACTATCCGAAAAACTGACATGATATTATTCGAATACTAACATAACCAATCTCTAAATAAAACCATGTTACCTGACATGATGTGACCCATTAGGAAATAGCTACTCTAACTCCACCACTGTCCCAGTGGTCCTGCATTTTGGGGTCACTGTGCTTTGTCTTAGCACTCCACTCATCCCCAAGTTGTCTAGTCAGTCCTGTACAAGTCTCTTCTTTCTCTACACTCTTCCTCTTTTCTTACTTTTTGTCTTCTCTTTTTTTCAAATCCACGCCCAGTCCCTCTCAACTAGAGGTCGACCGATTATGATTTATCAACACCGATACCGATTATTGGAGGACCAAAAAAGCCAATACCGATTAATCGGCCGATTTAAAAAGAAAGAAGAAAAAAAAGAAAATGTGTATATTTTTTTTTACAAGTATTTGTAATAATGACAATTACAACAATACTGAATGAACACTTATTTTAACTTAATATAATACATCAATAAAATCAATTTAGCCTCAAGTAAATAATGAAACATGTTCAATTTGGTTTAAATAATGCAAAAACAAAGTGTTGGAGAAGAAAGTAAAAGTGCAATATGTACTATGTAAGGAAGCTAACGTTTCAGTTCCTTGCTCAGAACATGAGAACATATGAAAGCTGGTGGTTCCTTTTAACATGAGTCTTCAATATTCCCAGGTAAGAAGGTTTAGGTTGTAGTTATTATAGGAATTATAGGACTAATAGGACTAATTATAGGACCCTCTATACCATTTGTATTTCATTAGCCTTTGACTATTGGATGTTCTTATAGGCACTTTAGTATTGCCAGTGTAACAGTATAGCTTCCGTCCCTCTCCTCGCTCCTCCCTGGGCTCGAACCAGCAACACAACAACAACAGCCACCATCAAAGCAGCGTTACCCATGCAGAGCAAGGGGAACAACTACTAGAAGGCTCAGAGCGAGTGACGTTTGAAATGCTATTAGCACATGCTAACTAGCTAGCCATTTCACTTCGGTTACACCAGCCTCATCTCGGGAGTTGATAGGGTTGAAGTCATAAACAGTGCAATGCTTGACGCACAACGAAGAGCTGCTGGCAAAACGCACGAAAGTGCTGTTTGAATGAATGTTTACGTGCCTGCTTCTGCCTACCACCGCTCAATCAGATACTTAGATACTTGTATGCTTGTATACTCAGTCAGATTATATGCAACGCAGGACACGCTAGATAATATCTAGTAATATCATCAACCATGTGTCGTTAACTAGTGATTATGATTGATTGTTTTTTATGAGATGAGTGCTAGCTAGCAACTTACCTTGGCTTACTGCATTCGTGTAACAGGCAGTCTTCTTGTGGAGTGCAACGAGAGAGAGGCATGTTGCTATTGCGTTGGACTAGTTAACTGTAAGGTTACAAGTTTGAATCCCCCGAGCTGACAAGGTGAAAATCTCTCATTCTGCCCCTGAACAAGGCAGTTAACCCACAGTTCCTAGGCCGTCATT
This sequence comes from Oncorhynchus masou masou, assembly GCF_036934945.1. Classification (NCBI taxonomy): domain Eukaryota; kingdom Metazoa; phylum Chordata; class Actinopteri; order Salmoniformes; family Salmonidae; genus Oncorhynchus; species Oncorhynchus masou. The sequence continues at coordinate 40,890,609 of NC_088224.1, forward strand.
GAAAATAAGAATGTGTTCTTAATGGACTTGCCTAGTTAACAATTTTTACACCTTTATTTAATCTTTATATATGAAAACTTGAAATCGGCCCTAATTAATCGGCCATTCCGATGAATCGGTCGACCTCTACTCTCAACCTTCTCTCTCCAGCTCTCCTCTTCTCTCTTTTCAGGCGTTCTCCCCCATCCTCTACTCCTCTCTTCTTTCTTCGCCCGGACATGCTACACTGCTCTGTGTATTAATTGTGGTTTGATACATTCCCTGTTGTGGCTTCGTGGGATTGTTGAGTCAATGACTCAGAACCGCAGTGGAGAGAGAGAGAGAGAAGTCTGGACCTCCACAGAGGCGTTTCGCCCGGCTGCTACTGGAAGGAGAGGAGAGGCGATATGTTGGCACTGCCGCCAAAAAACTGGCAGCTTGGCTCCGAATTGCTCTTATCTCGACGCATCTTAAGCTGTCCACAATCGTGCAGTTTTATCGCCTTTTAACTCTGAGCTGTTGATGACTAAAGATGCGTTATTATAGCAGTTGTTTAGTCATTGATCTGAAAGCTTTATCTCTCATACATCCTGTATGGTTGTTTATAGAACAGATAGCCACGAGGTAAAGCTAAAGAGGTGTCCCTGTTGAAAGGCAGATTTGTGTCGGATTTCGGATGAGGTGCCAAGTGATGGTTGGTCGTTATTTTATAGACTCCTCAAGTGATCCTTTAACATTCATATTGTCGTTCTCACTCCCTCACTCACGTCCCATTTTACTGGCCCTCATAGCTACTCTGTATTTGTGTAGTAGTCATCATTAAACCATACAGGAGCTGGCATTACAATTTGATTTTTTGGACACATTTAGCATTTTTGTCACACTTGCCATAGTTATTTGCAAATAAAGTGTTTTGGCAGAGTAGATTTTCCGATGCTGTAGAGCTGGGCGATTTAGGCAGCAACCAATATCGTGATACATTTCTTGAACTGATGCGATAACAATAACTTTATAACCTTAATCTGCTGTGTTTATATTTTTAAACTACAACTACTACTAGTTGGATGGTTGTAGCCATCAGTTGTCACATTTAACAAACACCCATTTAGCAAAGTTATTCATTTCCAACTTCACATTTCTCTAGTATAGGCTACTTATTGTAATGAACGATATCAGCAAAAGGCCTGCGATAAGTGATCGGTGTGGTGTTGATCATTCTCGGTTTATCGTCCCAGCTCTACAATGCTGTCAGCTTTATATATATCCCATTTAGCAGACGCTTTTGTCCAAAGCGACTTACAAGTCGGCCGGGGCCACTACTTTTACATATGGGTGGCCCTAGCGGGAATCGAACCCATGACGCTTGGCGTTGCAAGCGCCATGCTCTACCGACTGAGCCACACAGGATGCATCATACCACCAACACACAGCTGTGTGTGGTAATTCATGGTTGCATAAAACCTAAAACTGTATTAAATCACCAAAAGTGCCTTTCAGAAGATGACCTAGCCTACAATGCTTTCACAAAACAACCTTTTTTGTTGTTTTTGTTATCTCAAATAATGAGCCGTGTCAAAGAAAGTAAATATGCACAAAGTCGTTATGATAATCTACAGTGTAAAGAGTCAGTAAGTACAGTGCTGTTGGAGTGGATGGGAGGAAGGAGCTCGGGGGTGAAAGAGAGAGCATGTGACAGTCACACCACCGTAGTCCCGCTGTGAGACCGTAAACCAGTGAAGGTTCACGGCTGCTAGCCAATCAGGAGGAGCGATCCGGAGCCCAGAGTCATTAGGGTAAACAAGTGATGGGTGGCTCTACAGGGGTCGGGTTTATGCATGGTAATCACCGGGCATTATCTACTATCTAGTTCCCCAATCCCGCACACTGCCACAAAGGCCTTCCATAACGAGCGTAATTAATTAGACTGTACTTTCTCCACTGCGTTTTAATTACCGGACCAAATCCGCCACTTTTTAAACAAATTATATTAAAGAACATTAAATTAGGGATTATGAAAATCAAGAGCTCCCAGAAGGAGGTGCCTATGGGTGAAAGAAGAGTAATAATTATGTTAAGTGTGTTATGTCGCAAGATGAAGATATTTCTTCAGTGGGTCATCGTTGGCTGCTCGACGCTACCTGCTAGCATACCCGCGCAGAAATGTAATAACATGTATTGAATGGATAGACTAGAGCAGGGATCATCAACTAGATGCATTTTTTTTTTCTTGAGCGGATGGTCGGGGGGCCGGAACGTAATTACAAATCATTTGTAGGCTGCAGATTGCCCGCAGGAAGCCCAAACTGACATATTTGACTAAAACACAATCATTTCAAACGTTGCTTACATTTGTATATGGTCACGTCTCTCTATTTTGATTTTAAATTTCCAATCACTTGGAGCTGATTTCCTGGTGTTTTGACATGTCAAGCACTGAACATTAAAACAGTAATATATGTTGGTTTTTTTGCTCAGAAAACAAATTTGGCCCACCGGTTGCCAGTTGGGGAACCCTGGACTAGAGAATGATCTATTCATGGTTTCAGAATAGTCCCCTTGGTGAGATCTACACATAATGTAAATGGGATATTTCATGGATGTATATATTGTGCTGCTTATTGTATGTAGCAAAGTTGAATGCAGTTGAAGGCAGCATTCAGAGACAGTCCTTTTTGGTCAGTTATGCTTTAGTTCACCTTGAGGTGCTTCAGAGATCTGAAGTGTGATCCAATTCCAAACAATTGATCAATTTCATTAAATATACATTGTTACTTATGGTGTTTATTTTGGGTGGGAGAGACGCGTCAGTCTTATCTCATGAGGGGTTGGTTTGAACCTTTCTTTCGCTCTCTCTCCCTCTTTCCATCCAGGACGGGCTCTGATGAGATTGACGGACAGGAAGCTGGAGCGAATGGGCATCATGCAGGAGGGCCAACGGCAGTACATCCTCCAGCAGGTCCTGCAGCTCCGCGTCAGAGAGGAAGTCCGAACCCTGCAACTACTCACGCAAGGTATACAGCGCATTCGGGAAAGTATTCAGACCCGTAGTTTTTTTCCCTCATTTTGTTACGTCGCAGCCTTTATTCTAAAATGGATTTAAAAAAAAATGTTTTCCCTCGTCAATCTACACACAATACCCCATAATGACAAAGCAAAAACATTGTATTTGTTTATTTTGCGAAGTTGTAAAAAAAAAAAATATCACATTTAACATAAGTATTCAGACCTATTACTCAGTACTTTGTTGAAACACCTTTTGGCATCGATTACAGCCTAGAGTCTTCTTGTGTATGACGCTACAAGCTTGGCACACCTGTATTTGGGGTGTTTCTCCCATTCCTCTCTGCAGATCCTCTCATGCTCTGTCAGGTTGGATGGGGAGCATTGCTGCACAGCTATTTTCAGGTATCTCCAGAGATGTTCGATCGGGTTCAAATCCGGGCTCTGGCTGGGACACTCAAGGACATTCAAAGACTGCTTAGGGTCGTTATCCTGTTGGAAGATAAACCTTTGCCCCAGTCTAAGGTCCTGAGCGCTCTGGAGCAGGTATCAAGGATATCTCTGTACTTTTCTCCATTCATCTTTGCCTCAATCCTGACTAGTCTCCCAGTCCATGCCTCTGAAAAACATCTCCACAACGTGATGCTCCACACCACCATGTTTCACCATAGGGATGGTGCCAGGTTTCCTCCAGGGGTGACACTTTGCATTGTCTATAGAATTCAATCTTGGTTTCTCATGGTCTGAGAGACTTTAGGTTCCTTTTGGCAAACTCCAAGTAGGCTGTCATGTGCCTTTTACTGAGGAGTGGCTTCCGTCTAGCCACTCTACCAAAAGGCCTTATTGGTAGAGTCCTGCAGAGATGGTTGTCCGTCTGGAAGGTTCTCCAATCTTCACAGAGGAGCTCGGGTCAGAGTGACCATCGGGTTCTTGGTCACCTCCCTGACCAAGGCCCTTCTCCCCTGATTGCTCAGTTTGGCCGGGCGGGCAGCTCTAGTAAGGGACTCGGTGGTTCCAAACTTCTTGCATTTAAGAATGATGGAGGCCATTGTGTTCTTGGGGACCTTCAATGCTGCAGACATTTTTTGGTACCCTTCCCCAGATCTGTGCCTTGACACAATCATGGCTTGGAGCTCTATGAACAATTCCTTCGACCTCATGGCTTGGTTTTTGGTCTGACATGCACTGTCAACTGTAGAACCTAATATAGACAGGTGTATGCCTTTCCAAATCATGTCCAATCAATTTAATTTACCACAGGTGGGCTCCAAGTTTTAGAAACATCTCATGGATGATCAATGGAAACAGGATGCATTTGAGCTCAATTTCGAGTCATAGCAAAGGGCCTGAATATTTAGGTAAATACGGTATTCCTGTTTTCGCTTTGTCATTTTGGGGTAGTTGTGTGTGGAGATTGCTGAGGATTATTATTTATTTAATTTTTTTAATCAATTTTGTGTGGTAGTGTCTCAAATGCCCCCCTATTCCCTAAATAGTGCACTACTTTTGACCAACAGTAGGAATATAATGAAAAGGGTGCCATCTGGGATGCACCTCATAAAACCCCTGTCATTGGTCATGATAAAGCCTGTTTGACCAGTGACCAGCTTTAAAAATGATAGCCTGTGAAATGATAGGCCATTTCACTCACCCGATTGCATGGTCGTGTGTCTTTACACTCAGTCAGTTTAAATTGTTCTCTAGGCAGACAGCCACCTGCCCCAATCAGCACTACAGCCAATTTGTGTGTGTATTTCTGGGACCTACTCTCTACAGTCTGTCTCCCCATATCAGATCATTGTCCTAGCCCAACACTGAGTAACTGACCCCCTCACATCCAGTCATTCTTAGCGATTCTTCTCTCCTCAGAATCACTCGCACTGACACGCCCACATCACCACTGGCAACTGGAATTAGCCTCATCCCCATCAACTTGTCTTTTGCTGTCAACACAGACCGCTTTTGCCTCGGGGGCGAAACCCAAATACTGGGAAACTGTTCTCGTCATGAATTCCAGGAAAACAGTTGGAGTTGTGTTTTCGCTTTGATGGCCCTTTCTTATTGCCACTCTTCTCTCTCTTGCCACTTGTTTTGCCCTTGCAGTGCTGACGAGCAGAGAGCGGGAGGGGAGAGAGAGAGACCAGTGGATAGGCTGGAACAGACTAGGGCCCCCGGGCAAATCCACTGTAGGTGCTACTGCTGGGAAAGAGTTGAAATAAGAGAGAACAAGAGGGGCAGAGAGGGGCCTCCTCTGTCCCTAGAACGCTGAAGCTTGTGCTACTAGAAATACTGCTGTGAGAGGAGTAGTGAGAATTAGAACAGTGAGGGAAGAGAGGAGGTGAGAGAAGGAGAGAGAAATGGTGATTGGTGTGAAGAAAGGAGGAAGTGCAAAAAGAAGAGATTGAGGGAAGGAGACGGACAGAGGAGAACTAGTTTTAGTGCATATACTGCGGAAAGTGCTCGGTGGGTCAATTGTGGGGGAAGCAAACACTGAAGGAGGATGACAAGATGATAGAGGGGGAGAGCCTGAAACAGAGGAGAGCTAGTGTACTTCAGACACCTTTGGAATACATGTGTGGGAAGGCTAACAGCTGGAAAGGACCTAATGGTGAGGGAAGTTGAGATAAGTGACATGTTTTTTTTTGTGTGAGAAAAGTAGAGACTGAAGGAGAGATGAGGAGAGGAGATTGCTGGTGTAGTGATTAACCTTTAAGGCACAGTGGGCCATGGGAGGAAAATGGATTCCCATCTCTCACTCCCTTCATCGTTTCCACACCAGGGGGATGATTCTGATGGATTCTCTACTTTTTTTATCAACAAAAAGGGAGAGTTGTCCTTTTGCTAAACACTAATAGTCAAGTTAGGGAAAGATGGCTTTTAGACTGCGGAGCACGTTAATAAAGCGTGGTAGTGTCATTGTTTGCCTAAACGGGCAGTGCCCATTTGCATATACATTCATAACATAGTTTGTTCACCTTCAGGCACATGGATGTTGAAAATGGATCCAAGCCTGAACTCTTTACTATCATCTATCTCATGAAGGAAGTTGTGCACAAATTCCAACTACATCAGTTAATGCCAAATCATATTAGTGATACTGTACTGTAAGAGGAAGGTGGGTTGCTTCAACCGCTGCTCCACTTATGTGACTGGATACTCTGTTGTTTCGGCATTGCTGGAGTGTATTTGTTAGCCTGAAAGTCAGTGTATGCCACTGACTTTCTACTTTCCTTCTAGGTCTGTCTGTATCCATGGATACAAGTCAAATACTTAGACAGTTGCTTGGTAATGAATTATAACTTGTTAACCTTCTTGACAAGCAACAATAAAGACAAATACATTTAAACTGAACACAAATATAAACACAACATGCAACAATTTCAAAGATTTTACAGACTTACATTTCCTTTTTAATTAAATCAGTCAATTGAAATACGTCCGTTAGGCCCTTATCAATGGATTTCACACGACTGGGTATACAGATATGCAACTGTTGGTTAGATACCAGAGCATCCCAAACATGCTCAATGGGTGAGGTGTCTGGTGAGTATGCAGACCATGGAAGAACTATGACATTTTCAGCTTCCAAGAGTTGTGTACAGATCCTTATGCGATGGGGCTGTGCATTATCATGCTGAAACATGAGTAGATGGTGGCGGATTAACTACTCTGCTCAAAACAATAAAGGGAACACTTAAACAACACAATGTAACTCCAAGTCAATCACACTTCTGTGCAATCAAACTGTCCACTTAGGAAGCAACACTGATTGACAATAAATTTCACATGCTGTTGTGCAAATGGAATAGACAACAGGTGGAAATTATAGGCAATTAGCAAGACACCCCCAATAAAGGAGTGGTTCTGCAGGTGGGGACCACAGGCCACTTCTCAGTTCCTATGCTTCCTGGCTGATGTTTTGGTCACTTTTGAATGCTAGCGGTGCTTTCACTCTAGTGGTAGCATGAGACGGAGTCTACAACCCACACAAGTGGCTCAGGTAGTGCAGCTCATCCAGGATGGAACATATTGAGAGCTGTGGCAAGAAGATTTGCTGTGTCTGTCAGCGTAGTGTCCAGAGCATGGAGGCGCTACCAGGAGACAGGCCAGTACATCAGGAGACGTGGAGGAGGCCGTAGGAGGGCAACAACCCAGCAGCAGGACCGCTACCTCCGCCTTTGTGCAAGGAGGAGCAGGAGGAGCACTGCCAGAGCCCTGCAAAATGACCTCCAGCAGGCCACAAATGTGCATGTGTCTGCTCAAACGGTCAGAAACAGACTCCATGAGGGTGGTATGAGGGCCCGATGTCCACAGGTGGGGGTTGTGCTTACAGCCCAACACCGTGCAGGACGTTTGGCATTTGCCAGAGAACACCAAGATTGGCAAATTCGCCACTGGTGCCCTGTGCTCTTCACAGATGAAAGCAGGTTCACACTGAGCACATGTGACAGACGTGACAGCCTGGAGACGCCGTGGAGAACGTTCTACTGCCTGCAACATCCTCCAGCATGACCGGTTTGGCGGTGGGTCAGTCATGGTGTGGGGTGGCATTTCTTTGGTGTGCCGCACAGCCCTCCATGTGCTCGCCAGAGGTAGCCTGACTGCCATTAGGTACCGAGATGAGATCCTCAGACTCATTGTGAGACCATATGCTGGTGCGGTTGGCCCTGGGTTCCTCCTAATGCAAGACAATGCTAGACCTCATATGGCTGGAGTGTGTCAGCAGTTCCTGCAAGAGGAAGGCATTGATGCTATGGACTGGCCCGCCCGTTCCCCAGACCTGAATCCAATTGAGCACATCTGGGACATCATGTCTCGCTCCATCCACCAACGCCACGTTGCACCACAGACTGTCCAGGAGTTGGCGGATGCTTTAGTCCAGGTCTGGGAGGAGATCCCTGGGGAGACCATCCGCCACTTCATCAGGAGCATGCCCAGACGTTGTAGGGAGGTCATACAGGCACGTGGAGGCCACACACACTACTGAGCCTAATTTTGACTTGTTTTAAAGACATTACATCAACGTTGGATCAGCCTGTAGTGTGGTTTTCCACTTTCATTTTGAGTGTGACTCCAAATCCAGACCTCCATGTGTTGATAAATTTGATTTCCATTGATAATTTTTGTGTGATTTTGTTGTCAGCACATTCAACTATGTAAAAAAAGAAGTATTTCATAAGAATATTTCATTCATTCAGATCTAGGATGTGTTATTTTAGTGTTCCCTTCCTTTTTTTGAGCAGTGTAATTTATGCCTGCCCATACCATAACCCCACTGTCACCATGGGGCACTCTGTTCACAATGTTGACATCAGCAAACTGCTTGTCCACACAACGCCATACACGCCATCTGCCCGGTACAGTTGAAACTGGAATTAATCCGTGAAGAGCACACTTCTCCAGCGTGCCAGTTGCCATCGAAGGTGAGCATTTTCCCACTGAAGACGGTTACGATGCCAAACTGGAGTCAGGTCAAGACCCTGGTGAGGACGAGCACGCAGATGAGCTTCCCTGAGACGATTTCTGACAGTTTTTGCAGAAATTCTTCAGTTGTACAAACCCACAGTTTCATCAACTGTCTGGATGGCTGGTCTCAGACAATCCCGCAGGTGAAGAAGCCGGATGTGGAGGTCCTGGGCTGGCGTGGTTACACGTGGTCTGCGGTTGTGAGGGTTGGACATCGTGCCAAATTCTCTAAAATGACATTGAAGGCGGCTTATGATAGAGAAATCGACATTCAGTTCTCTGGCAACAGCTCTGGTGGACATTCCTGCAGTCAGCATGCAAATCAAATCAAAGTTATTTATATAGCCCTTCGTACTTCAGCTGATATGTTAAAGTGCTGTACAGAAACCCAGCCTAAACCCCCAAACGGCAAGCAATGCAGGTGTAGAAGCACGGTGGCTGGGAAAAACTCTGTAGAAAGGCCAAAACCTAGGAGGAAACCTAGAGAGGAACCAGGCTATGAGGGGTGGCCAGTCCTCTTCTGGCTGTGCCGGGTGGAGATTATAACAGAACATGGCCAATATGTTCAAATGTTCATAAATGACCAGCATGGTCAAATAATAATAATCACAGGCAGTAGGTTGAAACTGGAGCAGCAGCACGGCCAGGTGGACTGGGGACAGCAAGGAGTCATCATGCCAGGTAGTCCTGAGGCATGGTCCTAGGGCTCAGGTCCTCCTCCGAGAGAAAGAAAGAGAGAATTAGAGAGAGCATACTTAAATTCACACAGGACACCGGATAAGACAGGAGAAGTATTCCAGATATAACAAACTGACCCTAGCCCCCCAACACAAACTACTGCAGCATAAATACTGGAGGCTGAGACAGGAGGGGTCAGGAGACACTGTGGCCCCATCCGATGATACCCCCGGACAGGGCCAAACAGGAAGGATATAACCCCACCCACTTTGCCAAAGCACAGCCCCCACACCACTAGAGGGATATCTTCAACCACCAACTTACCACCCTGAGACAAGGCCGAGCACGCACATGAGCTTCCCTGAGACGGTTTCTGACAGTTTTTGCAGAAATTCTTCAGTTGTGCAAACCCACAGTTTCATCAGCTGTCTGGGTGGCTGGTCTCAGACCAATTGCACGCTCCCTCATCTTGACATCTGTGGCATTGTGTTGCGTGACGACAACTGCACATTTTAGTGGCATTTTGTCCCCAGCACAAGGTGCACCTGTGTAATGATCATGCTGTTTTATCAGCTTCTTGATATGCCATACCTGTCAGGTGGATGGATTATCTTGGCAAAAGAGAAATGCCCACTAACAGGGAAGTAAAACAAATTACACAAAATTGCACAAAATTTGAAAGATTTGCTTTGTGCAAATGGAACATTTCTGTAATCTTTTATTTCAGTTCATGAAACATGGGACCAACACTTGGGACCAATACCTGTACGTGTTGCATTTTTATTTTTGTTTAGTATAGTACTAAAGTATACAATGTTCATGTTTTTATTCGAGATGTATATGCATACATACAGTACCAGTCAAAAGTTTGGATTTTTGTTTATTTTAATATTTTCTACATTGTATAATAATAGTGAAGACATGAACTATGAAAACACTTGGAATCATGTAGTAACCAAAAAACTGTTAAACAAATCAAAATAAATTTGAAATTCTTCAAAGTAGCCACCCTTTGCCTTGATGACAGCTTTGCACACTCTTGACATTCTCTCAACCAGCTTCACCTGGAATGCTTTTCCAACAGTCTTGAAAGAGTTCCCACATATACTGAGCACTTTTGGGCTGCTTTTCCTTCACTCTGTGGTTCAACTCATCCCAAACCATCTCAATTAGGTTGAGGTTGGGTGATTGTGGAGGCCAGGTCATCTGATGCAGCACTCCATTACTCCCTTTGTTGGTCAAATAGCCTTTACACTGCCTGGAGGTGTGTTGAGTCACTGTGCTGTTGAAAAACAAATGATAGTCCCACCAAGTGCAAACAACATGGGATGGCATATCGCTGCAGAATGCTGTGGTGTGTGCCTTGAATTCTAAATAAATCACTGACCAGCAAAGCACCATCCCACCTCCTCCTCCATACTTCATGGTGGGAACCACATATGCGGAGATCATCTGTTCACCTACTCTGCATCTCACAAAAACACGGTGGTTGGAACCAAAGATCTCAAATTTGGACTCATCAGACCAAAGGACAGATTTACACCAATCAAATGGACATTGCTCGTGTTTCTTGGCCCAAGCAAGTCTTCTTATTATTGGTGCCCTTTAGTAGCGGTTTCTTTGCAGCAATTTGACCATGAAGGCCTGATTCACGCAGTCTCCTCTGAACAGTTGATGTTGATGTTTGTTACTTGAACTCTGAAGCATTTATTTGTGCTGTAATTTCTGAGGCAGGTAACTCTGACCTTATCTTCTGCAGCAGAGATAACTCTGGTTCTTCCTTTCCTGTGGCGGTCTTCATGAGAGCCAGTTTCATCATAGCGATTGATTGTTTTTGCGACTGCACTTGAAGAAACTTTCAAAGCTTTTGAAGTTTTCCGTATTGACTGACCTTCATGTCTTAAAGTAAAGATGGACTGTCATTACTCTTTGCTTGTTTAGCTGTTCTTGCCATAATATGAACTTGGTCTTTTACCAAATAAGGCTATCTTCTGTAAACCACCCCTACCTTGTCACAACTCAACGGATTGCCTCAATGAAAAAAATTCCACAAATTAACTTTTAACAAGGCACACCTGTTAATTTAATTGCATTCCAGGTGACTACATCATGAAGCTGGTTGGGAGAATGCCAAGACTGTGCAAAGCTGTCATCAAGGCAAAGGGTGGCTACTTTGAACCATTTCAAATATAAAATATATTTTGATTTGTTTAACACTTTTTTGTTGTTGTTGGTTACTACATGTGTTATTTCAATGTTTTGATTTCTTCACTATTATTCTGCAATGTAGAAAATAGTAAAAATAAAGAAAAACCCTTGAGTGAGTCGGTCTGTTCATACTTTTGACTTGTACTGAATATTTTTTTCAAACAGTTGTGGGTAGTTCACATTAGGCTGTATTGAATCTCCATAGATTGGAAAGTTAGCGGTTAGTTGTTAAAAAATATTGTCCCCTCTGTATTGAATTTCATGGCCATAAATGATGCATAACTCCAATAGTAACTCTTTATTAGAGGCAAACTTCATTAACATGCCATTGGATGCAAGTGACTGCATTAGTCTTAGGAACTTGAATGACACAGCACAAAGAGTATGATACAAAGTTATCCGTCAAGTGTAGATTGATATAGCAGGAAACACTTTAGTTACTATGTTAGAAGAACAATAACTTTAGTAGCAACAATAACTACATTCTTCAGTCCACTTCACCTATTGTCTTTGCTGTAGGTCATTGGTTAAAACAGTCTCTGCTCTCACTGCATTCTTAAGCAAGAGTGTTTTCTCTAATGAAGAGTCTTTGCACCATAGTCTAAAGTGCAGAGTGTTATTGCTCCAGGCTCCTTAATGAATGAACTCTCCCTGCTCTATGGCCTCATAGGAATGTCATCACTTGGTGATATTTAGTGATAAATAAAATATAGATATTACTCAAACCACCTTCCAGGCCGGATTGAATGGGTATATATGTTTGACACAGAATTAGAAATTAAAATACTAATAATAGTAATTGAATAGGATCTCTAAGGTTAAGTCTTGACTCTGGAGTCTTTAGCGAAATATGTCTTTACTCCGAATGAGTCTTCGGTGGGTAGTGTCTTTCCTTGGAGTCTTTAGTGAATAGAATGTCTTTACTCTGGAGTAAGAGGCTGAACTGAGAGGCCTCATTATCTGAGCTCTGCTTGGCAGGCTGCTGTCTTCTGTGGAGTCACAAGCCATGACAATGCCTCAGTCTCCCCCTTTTCTCCCCCTCTTTCACTCGCTCTCCCTGGAAGGTGTTATTTTTTTTTATTTCCTGTCAGCGAGACCCGATCTGCACCGGAACGTCGGCAAGATATGATTAACGTGAAGAAAAAGGAAAATGCCTTTCTTACCAATAAGACAGAAGCTGAGTGGCATAATATCACTATTTGATGAAGTCTTCAGTTTGGTTACTCATTTTAAACTTGAAACACAAGTTTGCGTTAGGTGGCACTACATATTAGGTACCAATCGTGGCTCATATTTGAAAGGTTAGGTGTCATTATGGAGCAAAGCAACGTGGCCGCATTGTTCGTGAAATTGCCTCGGAGCCCTCGCTCATTAGTCGCTAATGTCTGAAAGCTCGGCTACCCACGGTGAGAGACAATGTAGCTACACAGCCCACATGCTAATAAATGTTATGAAATACAGGAAATAATTATTTCTCTCTTTTGTGAAGGCCCAGACTCCATTAACTCCATTTATTTGCACCGTGTTGAGAGGGGCCTCAGCAATGAAGCTATATCAGCCTCCCCACAGTTGGGAATGAGTGGGAAATGTACCCCAGGTGTTTTGAAACGAGCCTGGAACAAAACACTGTGGCATTTGAAAAGAATAGTTCTACGTTTTGATAACCTCCTGCAACTATTCCCCTCAATATGGAGTAAAGGCTCCCTGCTTAGTTTACCAATTAGAGCCACTGTTCTCCCTCACAAATGCCTCAGACCGAACTGCGAGTGTGCGTTGGCCATTTTCTTTCTTCTTTGGTTTCCCTGCCTACTCGCATAGAGGGAGTTGAAGAATGTCAAGGTTAGCTGCCAAAGCACATTTCATTTGGTTTTATCCAGGGAGAAGCAGGGAATACAAGAATACAACAAAACCTTCTAACCTGCGCTATCTCTCTCAAGTATGTCAGAGCAGTAGGGCAGTGAAGCATGAACAACACGTGCAGATCTGTTAATGAAGCTGAAGGAGAGAGGGCACCGCTGTGGAATTCAAAGATGGAATAACCAGGGCAGGGAGAGGGCATGCAGGTAGAATAACCAGAGGCACTGATGGTACTGTAGTCAAACGTGAGGCTCTCTGCAGCATCACCTTCAACCTTTGAACTTGGTAGAAGCACAGAGATATTTCAAACAGACTCCCTGTCAAGGCAGTGCTACGATTCTGATCTGTTAGCTGATGCTATAGACTCTAGAGGCAAAGGCTTTATTAGTTTCATATCCTACAATGGACCTTTGCAGAGAGCATGGACATTGACTTTATACGAAAATGCGTTCATCAGGAATGGCAAGTGTTGTGAACATATTAGAATATAATTATTACAGATTAACTTTTCAAACTGTTACTCTGCAAATCTATGCACTGAACTTTGCAAAAATAATGACCCGGAAGGTCAATTTTAAAGCCGCAAAAAAGCTTGATCGTTTTTTTGTGTTTTTTTTTATCATCTGGTCATGGCGGTTTTAAGTTTCACCCTATTGAGCCACATTCATCAGTTTACGGTGAAACGAAGAGCGTTAAAAAGGCATCGCCCTGCCCTAGCTGGTTCCACTCAGTCTGTAGACAGCCGTCCCGACCAACACAGGCCACTCAGGAGTCCAGACGCCTGCCCGCCCAGGCAGTCGGGTACATGAAGTCAGCTTCCCAGCATTCACTCATGATCTAGCCAACCTGGATCAATACCGAAGAGGGACGCCTTACTGTTGCACCACCAGCCGAGGCCAGCCATTATATATCCCTGGGCCTTGGCTGCTGGCTCCAACCCTATATGGAGGGTTGCTATAGGACTCTTATTGAGTGGTGAGGAAGAGTAGGAGCTCCACGGACCCTTAGTGTCCTGAAGTCATTTAGCCATTCATTGTAGTCATTGCGATCTGTAGAGTTTTCTTGTCAATTACCTTGTGACATTCCTGGATTACTCATTATATTAACCTCTTGAAACTCCCCATCCCGGATCCGGGATTGTGACTAAGCCTCAGGCTCATTAGCATAACGCAACGTTAACGATTTCTGAAAATCGCAAATAAAATTAAAATAATGCGCCTACTCTCAAGCTTAGCCTTTTCTTAACAACACTGTCATCTCAGATTTTCAAAATATGCTTTTGAACCATAGAAATTGACTAATTTGTGTAAGAGTATGCAAAGCTAGCATAGCATTTTGTGTAGCATGTAGCACGCAACATTTTCACAAAAGCCAGATAACCAAATAAATAAAATCATTTACCTTTGAAGAGCTTCTGATGTTTTCAATGAGGAGACTCCCAGCCACATACCAAATGCGCAGTGTTTCCTGAAAGCGTCTGTGTGTAGGAGAAATCATTCCGTTTTCTACATTGCGCCTGGCTACCGAAACGAACCGAAAATGCAGTCACCTACAACGTGAAACTTTTTCCGGATTAACTACATAATATCGACCGAAACATGGCAAACGTTGTTTGGAATCAATCCTCAAGGTGTTTTTTCACATATCTCTTCATTGACATGCAGTTCTTGGAAGCTTGCGTCTCTCTCTCTGCCCCATGGAAAAATACTGGCAGGTGACTTTTGCGCACCAATTTCGGCGCAGGACACCGGGCGGACACGTGGTAAATGTGGTCTCTTATGGTCAATCTTCCAACGATCTGCCTACAAATACGTCACAATGCTGCAGACACCTTGGGGAAACGACAGAAAGGGCAGACTCATTCCTCTTGCGTTCACAGCCATATAAGGAGATCATGAAAGACAGAGCCTCAAAAATCCTTGTCATTTCCTGGATGCCAAGTCATCTTGGTTTTGCCTGAAGCTCACGTTAAAGGGCACGGACAGAGAAGATATTTGTATTTCTGGACACGTCAGAGTGTTTTCTTTCGAACAGTAGCAATTATATGCATAGTCGAGCATCTTTTTGTGACAAAATATCTTGTTTAAAACGGGAACGTTTTTCTTCCAAAAATGAAATTGCGCCCCTAGAGTTCCAAGAGGTTAATAAAGTCAGATTTGAAACAACATATGATAGTTAGTTGAAAAAATAAAGGTTAAGGATACAAGACTGTCTACATACAGTATCTGGCTTTGTTGGCAAAATCACAACATATCCCAATGAGCCAAGCAGGGAGAGGCTGCCCATTGTCACAGTTCCAAGACCATTCAGAAACTTCCACCTTAACCCTACACCAATGACGCCGGTGGATCTCAAAACTGCACTTGGATCCACGTTAAGTAGCAATGATATCCTTCGCCGCTGTCACCATCATCTCGAACCTGTCATGACTATTCAAGTTCATTTCCAGCAAATGTCTTAGTTACGTGATTATATAACTAGTAAATGAGTTTTGAAGTTGAGGGTGCAGTATTTGAGGGTTTGGCAACGAGGACGAAAACTAGCATAGTTCCGCTAGCTTAGCAGGGGGAAACTAGCTCAGGCCTAGTGCACGTGTGCCAGCTGGGGGCACATGCATAGAAAGTTAATTCAGGAGACCGATTGTAGAATTTATTCTCAAGCCGGAGCGGAGTGCGACAAGTTTGATTAAACACCTCAGACTGAAACTAATAAATCAGATTACTTATATTTAAGGAAAGCAAATCGATATACAATCCCGAAATCAGTTGTAACTGTCAATAGTAAAACAAACCTTTAAAACAATGTTTGAGTGAAGCCTGAATACAGAAATTGAAAGGTGAATTAGCTTTTGGACGCAGTACACTCCTCACAACTATACATCTTTAGAGGTTTTGGTGGGTTTATGTGTTGCCATGGTGACCTTAATGTAGTAGATTGTGTGTCATTGGTCATTTAATGTAGTTTGGAGCATAGCCTGTTTTTCTTGTACTGGTCTTGCTTCTTTTTTTTGTGACTCCGTGTTTAATTCTCTCGCTAGAGTGAGTGGCTCTCTCTTTTATCTCAGCACCTTTTTTAGTAGCTGGTCAATCTTAATCTCAAGGCGTTTGTCTGTATTTGGTGTTTCAGTTAAGATCGATAGAGGTTTATTTACAGGCGTGGAACAGATGGAACGTGTTAGCCCATGTTGCCATAGATGCATATGGATGGCCGTAAAAAGGAGGAAGACGGAGCGAGAGAGCAAGGGCATTTTGAGGGAAATGATGTGTATCAAGGGGGTACATAATTTACTTTTATGTCTATAATGCAAGTCCTGGATCATCATTATTTACTATCTAACTAAATAATAACACAGAATATACACACACACACTTACTAAACTCAGCAACAACAACAAAAACGTCCCTTTTTCAGGACCCTGTCTTTCAAAGATAATTAGTCAAATCCAAATAACTTCACAGATCTTCATTGTAAAGGGTTTAAACACTGTTTCCCATGCTTGTTATGAACCATAAACAATTAATGAACATGCACCTGTGGAACGGTCGTTAAGACTCTAACAGCTTACAGACGGTAGGCAATTAAGGTCACAGTTATGAAAACTTAGGACACTAAAGACGCCTTTCTATTGACTCTGAAAAACACCTAAATAAAGATGCCCAGGGTCCCTGCTCATCTGCGTGAACGTGCCTTAGGCATGCTACAAGGAGGCTTGAGGACTGCAGATGTGGCCAGGGCAATAAATTGCAATGTACGTACTGTGAGGCGCCTAAGACGGCGCTACAAGGAGACAGGATGGACAGCTGATCATCCTCACAGTGGCAGACCACCTGTAAAACCTGCACAGGGTCGGTACATCCGAACATCACACCTGCGGGACATATACAGGATGGCAGCAACAACTGCCCGAGTTACACCAGGATTGCACAATCCCTCCGTTAGTGCTCAGACTGTCCGCAATAGTCTGAGAGAGGTTGGACTGAGGGCTTGTAGGCCTGTTGTAAGGCAGGTCCTCACCAGACATCACCGGCAACAATATTGCCTATGGGCACAAACCCACCGTCGATGGACCAGACAGGACTGGCAAAAAGTGCTCTTCACTAACGAGTCGCGGTTTTGCCTCACCGGGGTGATGGTGGGATTCGTCAAAGGATTGAGCGTTACACCGAGGCCTTGTACTCTGGAGCGGCATCGAGGTGGAGGGTCCGTCATAGTCTGGGGCGGTGTGCCACAGCATCATCGAACTGAGCTTGTTGTCATTGCAGGCAATCTCAACGCTGTGTGTTACAGGGAAGACATCCTCCCTCATGTGTTCTGTCATGGCCAACGAAGAGCCCAAATCTCAATCCCATTGAGCATGTCTGGGACCTGTTGGATCGGAGGGTGAGGGCTAAGGCCATTCCCCTCAGAAATGTCCAGAAACTTGCAGGTGCCTTGGTGGAAGAGTGGGGTTACATATCACAGCAAGAACTGGCAAATCTGGTGCAGTTCACGAGGAGATGTTCAGGGACACATTATTCCATTTCTGTTCGTCACATGTCTGTGGAACTTGTTCTGTTTATGTCTGTTGTTGAATCTTGTTATGCTCATACAAATATTTACACAAATAAATGCAGTTGACAGTGAGGACTTTTTTTGTTGTTGCTGAGTTTACATGAGGCAAAGTTCCCTAGCGGGCTGACACAATATGGCATTTTATCCAACGACATAGAGAGCAAAAAATACACTTATTGTCGATACATTCTATAACTCTTCTCCCATTTAATCATATATTTTGCAGACAAACCACCACAAGTTTCGAGTAAGAAATCATGAATGTATTTACGTATGATTGTCTTTGTCCGTCGTGTAATCCTGAACAGAACTACAAAGTTCACGCTTCCATTAGCTCCTGAAGCTGCTTATTCGAAGATTAGCCAGCCGTGCCGATCGGAGGGATGGGAGTAGTGTATGGGGATTTGATACTCATTGTAAGATAGGATGGTTTGAAGAGTTTGAGATGTTTGACTCAGGACAACTAATCAGCTATACCAGTGATCATCTGAGACGGGAGTTTGCCGCCTCTTCCTCCTCGTGTTAATTATTCAGGATTCAGGATTCAGACCACTATGGGCATAAGCTGCAGCTCTTTGTCACTCTGGTCTAAAGGAATGTCGTTTTTTCTTCACCTTGTGTTGAGGTTCAAAGTTTAAATCATTTCAAACATGTAGCATTCCTGTTCTAATGTTAATTTCGTTACCAAGGCTTTTTATGCACTCTTGGTCAAAAGGGGCGTTCCGTCATTCTGACAAGCTCTCTGACCTCACCCAGGGAGTGGCTACTTACTTGTACAAAGTATTATCAAAAACAATTATCTTATTAGAGAACTAAAATCCATCACATTCATATCTTAACAAAAATACTTTCCGGATTTTTCATATATGTACAACATATTGGATGGAAACTTGACGGATGAAGGGGATATACTTCTCAAGTTAACAGTATTTCTGTTATACTAATTTTGTACAATTATTGTTCCATTATTCACATTTGATCAAGTTAGAGTTTCGACAGGAACACTGGCTGAAACTTAAGGCATTCCTTTGGTTGATACTAAAGGGGAGAAAGCCTCCTTCTACTTAAATTTACGACCGGATGTGTTTGTGTCAAAACCTCCACGCCAGTACCTTCCTCCACTCTGCGGGTGAGAAAAGGTCTGGTTATTGTCAGCCATTGCCAAACTGATCTGACTCATTGTCGTCCTCACAGGTCAGTCATGGCACCAGTCTGAATACAGTACATACAGTATAGGTAACCTATTCACCACTAGGAATAATGTCACTGAGTTAGTCATGATGACTTGGACAATTCAAATTACACTTGTAATAAGCATTTACACTACCGGTCAAACATTTTAGAACAAATACTCATTCAAGGGTTTTCATTTTTACTATTTTCTACATTGTAGAATAATAGTGAAGACATCAACTATGGAATCATGTAGTTACCAAAAAAGGTTTGAACAAATCAAAATATATTTGATATTCTTCAAATAGCCACCCTTTGCCTTGATGACAGCTTTGCGCACTCTTGGCATTTTCTCAACCAGCTTCACCTGGAATGCTTTTCCAACCGTCTTGAAGGATTTCCCACATATGCTGAGCACTTGTTGGCTGCTTTTCTGTCACTGCGGTCCGAATCATTTTCTACATTTCCACAATGTAGAAAATATTAAAAATAAAGAAAAAAACCTTGAATGACAAGGTATTCTAAAGCTTTTGGCCTGTAGTGTAGATGCTTGAAGTTGTTAGACATAAACACCTTTACTGTGGATACCGAATCAGGAATCTTTTTTCTTCTTCTTTTTTTAAATTTTACCTCTTTCTTTCCCCAATTTCGTGGTATCCAATTGTTGTAGTAGCTACTATATTGTCTCATCGCTACAACTCCCGTACGGGCTCGGGAGAGACGAAGGTTGAAAGTCATGCGTCCTCCGATACACAACCCAACCAGCCGTACTGTTTCTTAACAGAGCGTGCATCCAACCCGGAAGCCAGCAGCACCAATGTGTCGGAGGGTACACCATGCACCTGGCAACCTTGGTTAGCGCGCACTGCGCCCGGCCCGCCACAGCAGTCACTGGTGCGCGATGAGACAAGGACATCCCTACCGACCAAGCCCTCCCTAACCCGGATGACGCTAGGCCAATTGTGCGTCGCCCCACGGACCTCCCGGTCGTGGCCGGTTATGACAGAGCCTGGGCGCGAACCCAGGGACTCTGATGGCACAGTCAAACAGTCTCACCGAAGCTCATGCTCATCATCCTCACCAGGGTCTTGACCTGACTGCAGTTTGGCGTCGTAACCGACTTTAGTGGGCAAATTCTCACTTTCGATGGCCATTGGCATGCTGGAGAAGTGTGCTCTTCATGGATGAATCCCGGTTTCAACTGTACCGGGCAGATGAGAGAAAGCATTTATAGTGTTGTATGTGCGAGTGGTATGCCACGTTGTGAACAGAGTTCCCCATGGTGGCATTATGATATGGGCAGGCATAAGTTATGGACAACAAACACAATTTGCATTTTATTGATGGAAATTTGAATGCACAAATAACGTGATGAGATCCTGAGGCCCATTGTCGTGCTATTCATCTGCCGCCATCACCTCATGTTTCAGCATGATAATGCGCTGCCCCATGTCGCAAGGATCTCTACACAGTTCCTGGAAGCTAAATACAGTTGAAGTCGGAAGTTTACATACACTTAGGTTGGAGTCATTAGAACTTGTTTTTCAACCACTCCAGAAATTTCTTGTTAACAAACTATAGTTTTGGCAAGTCCGTTAGGACATCTACTTTGTGCATGACGCAAGTAATTTTTCCAATAATTGTTTACAGACAAATTATTTCACTGTATCACAATTCCAGTGGGTCAGAAGTCTACATACACTAAGTTGACTGTGCCTTTAAACAGTTTGGAAAATTCCAGAAAATAATGTCATGGCTTTAGAAGCTTCTGATATCATTTGAGTCAATTGGAGGTGTACCTGTGGATGTATTTCAAGGCCTACCATCAAACTCCGTGACTCTTTCTTTGACATCATGGGAAAATCAAAATAAATCAGCCAAGACCTCAGAAAGAAAATTGTAGACCTCCACAAGTCTGGTTCATCCTTGGGAGCAATTTCCAAACGCCTGAAGGTCCCAAGTTCATCTGTACAAACAATAGTACGCAAGTATGTACACCATGGGATCACGCAGCCGTCATTCTGCTCAGGAAGGAGACGCGTTCTGTCTCTTAGAGATGAACGTACTTTGCTGTGAAAAGTGCAAATCAATCCCAGAACAACAGCAAAGGACCTTGTGAAGGTGCTGGAGAAAACAGGTACAAAAGTATCTATATCCACATTAAAACAAGTCCTATATTGACATAACCTGAAAGGCCGCTCAGCAAGGAAGAAGCCACTGCTCCAAAACCGCCATAAAAAAAGCCAGACTACGGTTTGCAACTGCACATGGGGACAAAGATCGTACTTTTTGGAGAAATATCCTCTGGTCTGTTGAAACAAAAATAGAGCTGTTTGGCCATAATTACCATTGTTATGTTTGGAGGAAAAAGGGGGAGGCTTGCAAGTCAAAGAACACCATCCCAACTGTGAAGCATGGGGGTGGAAGCATCATGTTGTGTGGGTGCTTTGCTGCAGGAGGGACTGGTGCACTTCACAAAGTAGATGGCATCATGAGGAAGTAAAATTATGTATTTTAATTATGAAGCAACATCTCATCTCAAGTTAAAGCTTGGTTGCAAATGGACAATGATCCCAAGCATTACTTCCAAAGGTGTGTCAAAATGGCTTAAGGACAAAGTCAAGGCATTGGAGTGGCCATCACAAAGCCCTGACCTCAATCCTATAGAAAATGTGTGGGCAGAACTGAAAAAGCATGTGCGGGCAAGGAGGCCTACAAACCTGACTGAATTACACCAGCACTGTCAGGAGGAACGGACCAAAATTCACCCAACTTATTGTGGGAAGCTTGTGGAAGGCTACCCGCAACGTTTGACCCAAGTTCAACAATTTAAATGCAATGCTACCAAATACTAATTGAGTGTATATAAACTTTGACCCACTGAGAATGTGATGAAAGAATAAATAATTATCTCTACTATTATTCTGACATTTAACATTCTTAAAATAAAGTGGTGATCCTAACTGACATAAGACAGGGAATTTTTACTAAGATTAAATGTCAGGAATTGTGAAAAATGTAGTTTAAATGTATTTGGCTAAGGTGTATGTAAACTTCCGACTTCAACTGTATGTCCCAGTTTTCCATGGCCTGCGTACACACCAGACATGTCACCCATTGAGCAGTTTGGATGCTCTGGATCAACGTGTACAGCAGCGTGTTCCAGTTCCTACCAATATCCAGCAGCTTCGCACAGCCATTGAAGAGGAGTGGGACAACATTCCACAGGCCACAATCAACAGCCTGATCAACTCTATGTGAAGGATGTGTCCAGCTGCATGAGGCAAATTATTGTCACACCAGATACTGACTGGCTTTCTGGTCCACACCCCTACTTTTTTTGTAAGGTATCAGGGACTAACCAACGCATATCTGTATTCCCAGTCATATGAAATCCATAGATTAGAGCCTAATGAATTGATTTCAATTGACTGATTTCCTTATGAACTGTAAAATCTTTGAACTTGTTGCATGTTGCGTATATAAACCCTGGATTACTGATGCTACAGTATGTAATTTCCAATGAGAGGCTTTGAAGCCACTGGTCGGCCATATTGGCATTCCACAGAAGAAGCAGTCCTACCATAGGAATGAAGGGTATTCTGCAGTGTTTTTATTAAATGTTAAGGACAGAATTACATGTGGTTTTTTGTTGTTGTTGTAATGGGGGACAGTAACGTTAGAACCTTAAAGTATAAATAAATAAAAAATGTTTAGCTCACATACTATAATTTAGAAATGTTAATTAGGGTGTCTGTAATAGAATAAACATGGAAAAAAACAAATGTAGACATTAATAAATGCATTTCTATAGCTTCCAAAATATATTTTACAATGGTGGTGGAGAGCCAAGATGGAGGCACGGTGGCATCCAAAACAGCTCCCGTTCTTCCACAATAAATAACATTTTGGTGTTTTGTTGGTGGTGGAAACCGCTGTCACAGAATTTCCTCATCTGGTGACCGAGATGTTATATAGTTTACATCGTTTTCAAGCTCATCAAACCATAACGTCACCTGTGGATGGGGGCATTGTCATCCTATCGTGGTATAGCCATTGTAGCAAAAATAATGTCCTGCCCAGCATTTGTATACATGACCCTATGTCTGATGGGATGTTAATTGCTTCATTAACTCAGGAACCACCCCTGTGTGGAAGCACCTGCTTTCAATATACTTTTCTATTCCTCATTTACTCAAGTGTTTCATTTATTTTGGAAGATACTTGCATCTTGTGGTGGCCAAAGCTCTTTTAGTTTTACAGCTACCTCCGAGAGATATCCAGGTATTTGGGTATCAGTCAGAAATGTGTTGATCCCAACTTAGTTTCAACAGCCTACCAACATACCAGCCTCCTATGGTTCTCAACTGGTTTTGTCTCTGGACCCAAATTGGACCAGGTTGTCTCAGTCACAACCCAATATTTGCATTGTGAACAAGTATCGCCAAAGTACAATATGGAAAAACGATATTTAAAAATGTGGGTTGAGAATCGCCGCCCTAGCATGTATTGCCGTTTGATAAGATTTGGCCTCTCGTGGTTTACTGAATGAAAAGTGCAGAGAAGTGCCTTGTATCTTTATAACTGAGACTAAATGAATTCACAAGGCTTGGAGCTTCAGAGAACTTCTAACTTTCATTTTAATGACTTTATAAATATATACAGGCAAGGTTTGCCAGGAGGGTGAAATATAAATGAGGCTTTTATTTGTAAGTTATATTTATCTTGATTCATTTTTCCTCTCTGCGTCTATCTTGTTTGTGTGTGTGTGTGCGTGTACGTGCGTGAGTGCACGCACACCTGTGTTCGTTAGTTTGCTTGCTCGTTTGATACGACATCCCTGACTATACCCCTGTAATGCTACTTCATATTTCAGTTTGTGTGTGTCAGATGTCGTCGTCTGTGCGCCGTCAAGCATCCGGATCAGCACAAGCGAACCGCCGTGCACGTTGTCGGAGCCGCCGCAGGCTTAACTTGCCCTCTATTAAAGATGTACGGTCTTCAAAGAGGGAGTTATTAAACCCCAGGGCCTCACTTTGTGACGCTCTGTTTGTAGCATTGTACTGAGTTTAAAGGAGGTTCATTGAAAGGTCTTTTAGCCATTCCGGTTGATTGATCTCACTCTGGCCCCTTTGATATGCAAGCTAAGAATGCCAGTCTTCTCACTCGCTCTCGCTCGCTCGGACCTCTCGCTCTGTCGGCCTTCTTTCTGTCTGCCCTCTTTCTCTCGCCCCTTTGGCCCTGCTCGTGCCAGGCGCCATGTTTGAGGGACACTCCTGATTTTAATTATATCCTTTGATTATCTTCCAAACTGAACTCCTCATCTTGAGAGAGAGAGAGAGAGAGAGAGATTTGTGTCCAGCCAACGCTGAGATGTGTCCCCACTGAGATATTCTCTCATATACGCATGGGATTTTACAAGAAGAAATGTTTGTCTTTGAGTGTCTTATTGGGGGGATGGTTGAAGATGGGCTGCAGAGTTAGCTGAGAGGGGTTAGCCTAGCCTAAGCTAGCACCTGACTGTAGTGGTACCAGTACACAGATGTTAACATGCTGTAGATTCATAGTCATGACATGACATTAATGGGTTGGAAATTTCCAGACATATAATCTAGCTGTAAACATGTGCAACAATTTCTTCTGTTTTATGACCAGCAGTGCCTGTCATGGTGGATGTGATTTGTTGCCATGGGATGGCAGCCATTTTGAAATCCACGTTGTCCAATGTCTTAATCACATGTAATGGGGGTCACTCTTAAAGCCCGCACAGACTGTACGATTTTAACTGTTTTATGCCACGATTTTGACTTCCCCAGACAACATGTTAACATCGTGGGCATATTCTTAGGCCGTAAACGATTGTCGGACATCTTGGCTTGTTCAGGGTGACAGGTTCTAGGTCTGATTTTTAAGCACCACTACTTGCGGTCGTAGGCTCCGACAAAGTTCCGGCAGTGTCAAATGTTTTGACCAATAGGAACACGATTATTGCATTGCAAGAAGAACAATTTCCCTAATCTGGTTTAGCCTACATTACACATCTGAAATCAGGCTACCTGATAGGATTTTGATAAATGCACAGAATTGCCAATCAAAATAAACGTTCTAACACAGTGACCATGTCAATTTTGGGAAGCCTATTTGATTCGGAGTTTGGACATATACAGATTTTTTCCGAACTCACTACATTCATGCATAAGCATAGAGAGAGGAATGCTCTACTGGTGCTGGCACATGTGCAGATCAAATACAAACTTAGAGTCTCCCCATTATATGGTGTGTGTGGTCCTCCCACTACGACTCGGGAAACCATGCAGTTTTTTAGGCTACAGATGATGAACTTCACAGGGTTTTGAAAGTGCATGTTATGAGCATGATTCTCCTCCTTTCCAATAAATATTGAGGGTCTTATTCCGGTGACATGATGATCGATGCTTGACTGCTGTTTGAAAAATACAAATATTCTAGCTCATAATAATCTCAGGTAGATTCAGTCCCGTGTGCCTCAGTTGGTAAAGAATGACGCTTGCAGGGTTGTGGGTTCAATTCCCAAGGGGGGCCAGTATGAAAATGTATGCACTCACTATAATACTGTAAGTCACTCTGAATAAGAGCATCTGCTAAATGACTAAAATGTAAATGTAAAATGTAGCCTGCCTGTACAGCCTTCCCGCACTGTATCGGTGAGTTGTTGGCTAGAGTGCTGATGACAAGACCAGAGTAAGCACATTTGCTATTTAAAACAACTGTTTTTCTGACAAAACTATCTGTATAATTGAAAAATGCGATGGGAACACATTGACCTTTAGATTTTTATTCAGTACATGAACACTAAAGCAAAACAGGGCCCACAAAATGAAATATGTCATCACGCACTGATTTTCCTCCACAACAAGTCCATTTGGTGGAAACACACCACTGGAGGGAAAATACGTATTTTCTTGATGCCGATTTGAGAATATTCAAATGAAAATCTGTCGCCAATGGAATGGGAACCGAGTTACTGAAATTCACTGTCGGGGCCCAAGTCTAACAGAACACACGCTTTTAATGTGTCTCCATCTAATCATACATAATCAATTAAAGATAAATTGCAGAAAGGCAGAGCGGAAGTGGAGAAAGTCAAAGTTGCAAATCCATTATGATATTCTGAGGGAGCAACTTGGCATATATAACAAGGAAATTAGAAATGCCAGATGGGCTCAGTTTTCTAACGTGATTACTATTAATCAGAATAATTTGAGAGTGCTCTTCTCGACCATTGACGGCCTGATAAATCCTACCCCCGCAAACCTATGTGAACTTCCACAAAAAATAACCAACAATAGGCCAGTTGTCAGTCAAGCGAGACCTGATGAGAAGTTTGATATGTGCCCTAGCCTACCACGCAAACGCACTATGGATCTATTTTCCCTGGTTGACCGACATGATCAGGAAAGTGATATCACAACTTAAGCCTTCAACCGGCCTTCTCGATCCTATCCCCACCACCTTCAAAACAGTTTTTGAATTACATATCTGAAGAGGTGCAAGCTATTGTTAATCACTCCCTGTTCACAGGCCCTTTCCCCACTGCACTAAAAACTGCTATGGTGAAATCCCTTTCTGAAGAAAAGTAATCTAGTTTCTTCAGCTCTTAGCAATTTTCGGCCAATCTCCGACCTTCCACTCTTAAACAACATTCTTGAGAAATTGGTTTTCAAACAGCAAAATATTTTTTTTTAAGAGCCAACACAGACACCAAACAGCTCTCTGTCCTTGTAATCTTGGATTTAAGTGCTGTATTTGGTTTAGGACCTATTTAAACAGTCAAAAGTGTGTCACCCTTGGTGAACATAGTGCAGAGAAAATACATGCCACGTGGCGTTCCACAAGGTTCGATTTTGGGTCTGGTGCTTTTCAGTTTATACAGGGCATTCGGAAAGTATTCTGTAGTGATGCCTCAAGCACTGAGATGCAGTGCCTTAGACCGCTGCACCACACGGGAGCCCTATGCAGAGAGGGGGGGACTAAAGTATGTTGCTCCACTTTAATTAGAATTCCTCTTTAGCCCTCTGTTCTTTATAATAGTTCAATTTATTGTCATTTGTTCCGCTCCTGGCAATGAGCCCCTCTTCATCTCTCTTTCCCTATTCCTCCCTTCTCGTCCTCTACCCCGATCCATCCATCCCATTGGCTCCGTAGCGTTTGGCTCGTAGAAAATGAGGAATGATTACATGACATACTTTTTAGTGTCCCTACTATAAAACTGGCGCGAGAGAAACCCATAATGGGGTGGAATGAGTCAGGTTGGCCGTCGTGCCAGCCGTTTTCTTTGGCTCGACAGCCGGTAACAGAGCACACTCGGGGCATATATGACACAAACTTACCCACTGATATTAATGGGGGAGATAATATTTCTCATTGCGCACACTTTAAGTCTTAATCGAGAAATGTAAGGAGGGCTCATGTTTCTCATCGATGTGCTTCAGTCCTGGGCCTTATTATTTACCATTAGTCAACTGTAACTATTCTCAGAAACCTGCGGTTTCTTTTCCCAAGTCATGTTTGTCTGTTAACAAGTTGTACACCGTTCAGTTTTCCTCCGCCAGTCTTATATCTGTCCTACTCTGTCAATCTGTTTACAAGGTCGGTAGTAGTGCCAGGCCAGTCTGTCCCATCTAGATGGACATCTCACTTCTGTGTTTAGGCCCACAGATAGCGCTGAGGTTAGCTAACCAGACTGTTACCAAGCTCAGAGAGCCAACTTCAGTCACGGCTACTATAGCTAGATTCGTATCAACAGGTATCTAACTCCTAGGTGTGAGTCGTGCCCCTGTTCTGCTCAGATCAGAGAGTTGGTCTTCTTTGTTATGTATTGTACGGGCTCTCGCAAAGGGACTATGTCCCCGGCGATCATGTTTCCCTGTTGCAATAGATCTATGTTTCTGTAATTAATGAATGCGAGTCAAGGAGAGGGTAGTGGACTAAGTTATTCGATCATTAAAAGGTTATTTTAAGGTACCAGGTACAGTCGGTGTATTGTAATTCAAACTTTATAAATCGGTGTCATTAAGCACCAAACGGACTGAAACAGTTAGGGACTACCTGAACCTGTCCAATAGGAAATGCTAGCTTTCTGGTGGAAAACGTTTTGCTACGGTATGCACTAGTAATGAATACAACCCTGATCTAAGACCTGCAGTAGAGAGAGAGTAAATTGGCCTCTTTTGCAATCACAACGATGTTAATAGACGGAAACGTCAGATATTTACTTCTAAGTTCATTGTGAGCTGTTTGTTTTTTAGAGAACACATACTTTAACTGTCTCCGTTAGAGACAGAAAGTCTATACTGGTGTAGCTTATCTCTCTGTGTAATCTATCTATGTAATAGACTACATTTTATGCCTGAGTTGAGCTGCGTTACATTCTGGCCTCGACAGAGATGTATTAACTTGCAGGTCGACAAATGACCTCTTTGAAATGTTCTGGACCTGAAGAGAGGGGGGATTCCTTCAGCTCATCCACACCAGCTGCATACGTTTACTCGGAGTAGCAGTGGACGTGTGCACCCTGACTTATTCATCACCTCCAGATTTGCAGGGGAGTCATGAAAGAAAGTACTTCAACTCCCTCCTCATCTCCCAAGAACATTTTTCATCCCCCTGAAAAGAACATGAGATGTCTGGGGGTTTTTTTGTGTGTGTTTTTTTTTCCTCCCGCTTCCGCATTCCACAGCGAAACTGCGTTTTTTTTCCCCCCCTCCTCCCTCCCTCCCTCCATCTCTCTCTCGTTCTCTCTCTGTCTCTCTCTCTCTCTCTCGGCTACTCCAGTACTTTTGAACTTTTTTACTCTTAATCCCATTGCCTAAAAATATGCCTGCGACGTCTGAAGCCCAGCCAGTCCAGGAGAAACTCTGGTGTCTGCGGAAGAGGGAATTAGAGTACTGCTCTCCAGCCAAGTGGAAATGAACAGAGGAATGGAGAGAGTGAGGAGGGAAAAGATTTCAGGCTGTACCAGCACTCTCTCCAGCCTCTCTCTCATGCTTAATGCCATTTATAGTTGACATTAAGGTATCCCTCATTTTTGCTATCCCAGAATTGCAGAGATTCGCCTTATGTGTTGTGCTATTCTAGATCATATCTTGAGCTTAGTGCACAGACATTGAGAGTGAAATGCATGACTATTGTTTTCCTGGTGGCGGACAGATTGACGAGGGGGAGCAGTGGAGGAGAAAGGAGAGGGACGGTAAGATGGAGAAATAGACACAGAGGTGGAGAGGGAGACAAAAGAGAGGAGGCAGAGAACGAGAAAAGAGGATGAGGGCGGGAGACAGACTGCTTAAGCGGCAGAGACTCGGGGGAAATACCCGAGCAATATCCCAACCAACCAGCCTCTGCCACCCTGCCCCACACAATTACAATATATCTGACAGAGATATTGAGCGCGGATCCCTTGGCATTTCTGTTGATGCACCGGCCGTCAAGAGGCAAGAGTTTTATATAAAATTACCAAAAAAATGGAATTAATACAGTCTTATTGAAAAGAGGAGGCCCAGGCCAGCCAGGGAAAATAACAATGCGAGTTTCTGTCTCCAGAGTCCTCTCTTCCTCAGATAGCAGGTGGAGGTTTGGCCGGACCATGTTGTTCAGTTAGGTTCATTACTCATTGTGCGAGAATAGAAATGGAGATTGCTTGGGGGCTGCTACCTTGATATTAGGTAGAATAGAATAAATAGAAAATAAATCTCTGGATACTGCAAGAAAAGCAAGGGGTTGACTGAAGCACTAGTCACTTCTTATCCTCTCTTCTTATCCTCTTTTGGAAGACCATTTTCCCCCATCACGCCACCTTAGACGAGCACTTCGGTGAACTTTGAGACCTAATGTAGAGCTGTCCATTTTAGAAGAGACAAGCTTAGGGTAGGAGGCAATCAACCTGTCAGGCACAGTCAGGAGACTATGGCCAGGCATTCAACTACTGTACTGCTCTGTCTGAGGGATAGCATCTTCCCCTTTGTTTTTTTTACTGAAGACAGTGAAATTCTGTCTGTCAGAATTTGGGAGGTGCAGGGGACTGGTCAAGGGATGTATCAATTTTAAAAGGTTTCTGGCACTAGCTTTTTTTTGAAAGGTCTATTTTTATTTACATTTTGTACGATTGTTTTTTTTTAGACAATAGACCTAGACAAAAGACAATAGACAACTTAACATTTCAGACATGGGTCCACTAAACTAGGCATGACGTTGGCTGGGACTTGATGCCCAACCTTAAACTTAAAGAAAAAAGACAAACACTAGCTCAGACATTCATACATTTCAAAAAACATTGAATGACCTCAAACTTTCCCAAACCTACATGTTCCCACAGTATCAATACCCATCTTGTTTGTTCTCATAAGATTTGTATTAAAAATGTTTCATCCTATGGATATTTCAAGGGTTTGTAATACTTTATGCCGTTATGGCTTCAAATTGTGCTATTTATATCTGTAGCCCACATTTTACATTTTTTTAATTTTCAATAATAATTAATTTGATTAATCCACTTAACGATCTAGGACCATATGATTTCCAGTTTAAGTAAACATTTTTCAAAATGATTGAGAAAATAATGTTCCAGCCCATTGGGTATCTCATTGCAACCTCATGCCATGTCTTGAAATATGCCAATAAACGGATTCAAAGTAAACGTACATTACAAAACTTCTGACAGTCAACTTTCTAACTCCGCTGATACATTTTTGACATTATAGCATAGGTCTTGGTCCCAAAAAGGTATATTTTGTGATGTTCTACCTTTTTGCAAAGGATATTGCGGCAAGGTGTGCGTCGGCTTATCCATATAGCCCTACATGGAATCGGTGAATGCAGGATTGTACCAAACCTGTTTAATGATGTATATTACATGTTGTATTTACCAATTTTCAAAGAATATGTCAGTCCATTCTTACATTCACCCTGTGTCAGTCCATTCTCACCTTCACCCTGTGTCATTTGCCCTTTTAAACATTGTTTTTTTTCAAATACTGTTGCTTTTCAAGTCAACGCAACGCTTTGAAAACAAATCTTACTCTGAACCATAAATGACCTTTATCTCGTGACATTGCTCTGGATTTAATCAATTTACCATGGGCTCCTGTCATTATCTGCCCAATTGCAGATTGTTTTTTTAGGTTAGGTTGTACACTACTGCTAGAGACTATACTGTATATGTTGAATACTGCTATGGTATACTACTACTACTACTACTACTACAATTGGTGAGCCCAGGGGGATGAATATCCACATCTAAATCTTATTTGTGCTTATTGGGGTTAAGGTGATCACCAAGTCCAGGGGAGAGATCAATCTATCTCTTTCTCTCACACACACACACACACACACACACACAGCCCTCAACCTTCTCAGATCTCCCTTCCCGCGCTTGACAAAACCTGTCATAACAATAAAAAATGCAGGATGTCCGACTATTTTATGAAGTCTGGAAATGAAAATGAAATGGGTCCATAAATCACATGGAATGTTTAAGTGTTTCCCATGTTTAATTTAGGAACGAGAGAGCGAGACTAAGGCGCTGACTCCACTGCCACCAGTGCGGATGACTACATAGACCTAGATTTTTGAAACTAGTATGTAGCCTCCATGTATAACGGAGCCTTATAACGCTAAGTGCACAGTTACCACCTTCGAGAACTCAAACTAATACATGATACAGATGTAGGATCTTAATTTGACCAGTTTCCCACAGCAGGAAAATAATCATGCAGCAACAGGAAATGTGAATTATTGGATTATAATTCTTTGACCTTTTTTTAGGGATTGATGATACATTTTTAGTTAGGGCAAATCAAGTCTGCAATTTTAAAGTGGAAATGACAAACTCTAGAAGCCTTTTTAACCATTGAATATACTAGAAGTTAGCATTTCTTGCTGTGCAGGAAAATTCCTACAACAACATGGTGATCAAATAAGATCCTACATCTGTAAATGCTTTAGCATACAACGCAATACTAATATACGATCTAGGTATAGACATATTATACAGGCAGAATGAATTATAGATGGGTGTAGACATAGTATTTATTCACAATGTTTAAGAGAGCGATATATTTACGCTGTTCAAAATGATTGGTTTAAGTCCAATTAGGTTAAATGGAATCGATGCGAGAGAGACAAATAGAGTGCATATTTCATCGGAGTAGATCCAGTGTGTACACTTATTTTAGATGATATGCGTATAGTAACAGTGTACTGAATTAATTGATAGGTCCTTCCATCTCTCTCTCTCACACACACACACACACACACACACACACAAAGAGAGCAGCTGGATACGGAGGGGAATTATCATGGGACGTGGTGTGAGGGTGTTGCTGATTTTGTATAAGGCCTACATTAGGGAGCCCTTTGATCCACAGTGCTCCCTTTGCCCTACAAAAACACAATTAAAATTGTGCGTGTGAAGGAACATCACGTTATTAACACCATTCTGACATCGCTTAAATGATGAATATGTTTTGCTTTGAGGGGATAGATGGGGACGTACCCCCTGCGCCCCCCTACCTCAGGTGTGTGTGTGTGTGTGCGTGTGTGTGCGTGTGTGTGTGTGTGTGCGTGGTGTGTGTGTGTGTGTGTGTGTGTGTGTGTGTGTGTGTGTGTGCGTGTGTGTGTGTGTGTGTGTGTGTGTGTGTGTGTGTGTGTGTGTGTGTGTGTGTGTGTGTGTGTGTGTGTGTGTGTGTGTGTGTGTGTGTGTGTGTGTGTGTGTGTGTGTGTGTGTGTGTGTGTGTGTGTGTGTGTGTGTGCGTGGTGGTGTGTGTGTGTGTGTGTGTGTGTGTGTGTGTGTGTGTGTGTGTGTGTGTGTGTGTGTGTGTGTGTGTTTGCGTGTGTGTGTGTGTGTGTGCATTAGGAATACACAATTCATCTAATTCACATAGAAATCGCAACAGTTACGTGCAATATCCACATCGCAATTGATATCCGTCTTGCAATATTTTAAAACGCCACTCAGCCGCGTGTAACATCCGTTTCTATAGTTTACTCTGTTTTGGTCGTCTGTCCCGCTCTCCTCTTAAGGCTTTCTCACGCACAAAAAGCCTCGCTCCGTCACTCAAGCAGCACAGTTCCTCCTCCCCGCTGTTAGATTTATTATACGTTTGCATGCTGTTCTGTTAGGTCATGCAGTCAACACATTGTTCCAAACAAGAACGATGCTGCTTTCCACTTTGCTTCTTAGTGCCTTCAGAAAGTGTTCACATCCCTTGACTTTTTCCTCATTTTATTGTGTTACAGCCTTGGGAGAGAGAGAAAGAGGGGGAGACGGAGGAGTTTTCGGGGCTAGTGACTCCACAGAGGACAGGAGCCTGCTGAGCAGAGAGCTCAGATAATGAGGCCTCTTAGTTCAGCCTCTTACTCCAGAGTAAATGCATTCTATTCACTATAGACTCCAAGGAAAGACACTACCCCCCGAAGACTCCTTTTGCAGTGCCTTCAGAAAGAATTCACACCCCTTGACTTTTTCCAAATCTTGTTGCTTTAGACTGAATTTTAAATGGTTTAAACTTAGATATTTTGTCATTGGCCTACACACAATACCCCATTATGTCAAAATGGAATTATGTTTTTTCTAAATGTTTACAAAATAAAAAATGGAAAGCTGAAATGTCTTAAGTCAGTAAGTATTCAACCCCTTTGTTGTGGCAAGCCTAAATAAGTGCTTAAGTTGCATGGACTTTCTCTGACCGATGACATGACATACAGCCCTCTGTGTGCAATAATAATGTTTAACATTATTTCTGAATGACTACCTCATCTCTGTACCCCACACATACAATTATCTGTAAGGTCCCTCAGTCGAGCAGTGGATTTGCAGTGAATTTCAAGATTCGACCACAAAGACCAGGGAGGTTTTCCAATTCCTCGCAAAGGGTACCGATTGGTAGGAGAAAAAATATCCTTTTGAGCATGGTGAAGTTATTAATTACACTTTGGATGGGGTATCACCCAGTCACTACAAAGATACAGGTGTCCTTCCTAACTTAGTTGACGGAGAGGAAGGAAACCGCTCAGGGATTTCACCGTGAGGCCAATTATGACTTTAAAATAAAATTGAATGGCTGTGATGGGAGAAAACTGAGGATGGATCAACAACATTGTAGTTCCTCCACAATACTAACCTAAATGACAGAGTGAGAAGGAAGCCTGTACAAATGTAAAAACTATTGCAAAGCATTTATTCCTGTTTGCAATAAGAATCATGTGCAAAGCTCTTAGACCCAGAAAGACACACCACTGTAATCGCTGCCAAAAGAGATTCTGACATGTATTGACACCGCGGTGAGAATGCTTATGCAAATGGTATATTTCTGTATTTTATTTTCAATAAATGTGCAAAAATGTCTAAACGTTTTCACTTTGTCATTATGGAGTATTGTGTGTAGATGGGTGAGGAAAAATATCTATTTAATCCATTTTAAATTCAGGCTGGAACATCAAAATGTGGAATAAATCAAGGGGTATGAAGGCACTGTATATCATTCTATTTCTAAAATTTCAACACTTCACCCAAGTCTTTTTTTTAAATTCCCTGTCGTGCAGCCCTAGTGTGCGTGCATACGTTTATGCATGCGTGTGTAAGGGGGTGTGGGCTGGGCCTCAGAGAGAGAAACTCTGCAGAAGGAGTGTGGAGCTGCCGCCTAGCACAGTGTGTGTAGAAGTCCTGTTAACCTTCATTAGCCTCCTCCAGTAGAGAGAGATTAGCAGAATACAAATGCCATTTTCTCAGGTCTCTATTGAATAGCCTTATCCTCTCCACAGAACTGCTGACGAATGACCTGCAGAGAAATATGATTTGGGGGGGGAAGCAGGTGTTTATAGAATGCTAAGCACCTCTGCTTTAATATATTATATGCAAACTATTGATGATAGGAATACATGAAAGTTATTTGGCAGGTTTATTAGAGAGCATTTTTGTGGTGTGTGGTGGCTGATAGAGAGGTGGCTGTTGGGAGTGTTTGACCTTGAAGAAGTAAGGTCTTGGACTCTTACATATTTGATCTGTTTGACGTGCCATGCCATGTATTCATAATGGAACATGACTTATATCAATGGTCAAGCCTGGCAACATGTACTTTAATGCATTATAGATGGGCAGGTTCTAGTTCAAGTACCACCAATTCTACACTGTCAATAATGTGTGAAAGCAGTACTGGTGGTTGGTATTGTGAGTCAGAAAGCCTCGGTCTTCATTTCAATAGAAGAGCCACAGGTAGGGAGTTAGAGTTGCTGTTGCTAGGTTGTGTTAGGCCATAGAGGGAGGTAACACCGAGGACACAGACTTGTGGACACACTAACACTCAGACATACTTTACAAACACAGCAGTGGTGTAAAAAATACTTTAAAGCAGTTTGGGGGTATCTGTACTTTACTATGTTTGACTACATTTCTAAATGTACTTTTTCATCACTTTTCCCTGACACCCAAAAGTACTCGTTACATTTCAAATGTAGCATATATGATGTCTTCTAGCATCTCTCCTCCAGTCTCATTAGCTCTGTTCCCTTTCTCCTCTTCTCCATCAGTCTCTCTCCTGCTGTCATCTCTGCTCCCTTCTTTTCTTCTCAATCACTCGCTCTCTCCTCCCATCGTCTCTCTCCTCTCTATCAGTGTCTCTCTCCTACACAGCAACAGTGTCTGACCGACTGATAGTACATCCCTGGGCTGGTGGAGGAAGACACCCACTCTGTCTGGGCTCTGCTCCGCGGTACTGCTAGCTAGATGTCAGCAGGATTATATTTCAGACAGAGAGATGTTCCAGGGTGGCCGGACTTGTTTCTATCTGTGGAACTGCAATGAATGTGAACAGAGTTGTACAAGAAACCAGTAGCCTACCATCATCTAATATCATGCTATAGCACAGAGCTGATGTAGTTATTGGCAAAGAAACGCACGTACACACACACACACACACAGACTTCTCTGGATCCAGAGTGACTGCAGTTAACTAGTTTATGTTAGAAAACTGCTTTAAGATTCCCAGGGGCCTCTTTGAATAATCTATAGGGAACTGTATACCCTGTTCAAATGGAGAGTTATTTAAGCTTGCTAGCCTACGTTACTCCTGACTGCATATCACTGGCAGCATAAATTGCTAAACTTTACTTGACGTTTGCTCTTCATCGCCCCTATTGTTGGCAACTTCCCAATGTACTCTGTGTGTAGGTGTGCAGTACTGTGTACGTTTGCAGTCATTCTAATCACTCTGGTACCTTGGCCATTTTTACTGACTTATTCCACATACTATGTCATGGGTCTGGAGGAAGAGGCGTGTCACTGGAGAAATTAATGCACTTTACCGTGAGAGCCCAATGACTCCTATGTTGCAACCCTACACACGCACGCACGCACACACACACACACACACACACACACACACACACACACACACACACACACACAGCACCATGTATCGCTCTCCAGAGGGGAACCATAATCTAAATCTGTTGACAGCGAAACAAGAAGAAAACCCGCAGACTGGATTCAAGTCTGTCTCAGGGGATTGAATGTTGAACGGGTTAGGATCTGTGTACAGGGAAAGTAAGAGAGTGCAATCTGTGCTGGAACTGTTGGAACTACGACACACATCCTGGCATCTGTGGCCTGTGAAGTAAAAAAACATAATTTAGTGTGAGTGTGGGTGTGTGCTCTGTAATAGCTTACAGGTGATGTACAGTAAACTAGAGTTGTTCTCTTGTTTCCATAGTATGGGAATAACGTAGGAAGATCATAGTTTGTTTCTTTTCTGCAACCGGCGACCGCTGACGTGCCATGTAAATCCAAACCCAAAGTTAGCACCGGGTTCGGTTTAATTTAGCGACACCCTGTCTCTATCCTGTTCATTGTTTACGCGCAATGTAACTGTAAACAAGAGTTCGGCGTCATCAAAAGGCCCGAACCGGTCATAGAAAAACCTCTGTTTACCCTGTCTGCATTTCTCTGACTGACATGTGCCACTGACGCGGCCCGCAACCAAAACATGCGGACTCTCCTTCACTGCAGCCGACGTGAGTAAAACATTTTAACGTGTTAACCCTCGCAAGGCTGCAGGCCCAGACGGCATCCCCAGCCGCGCCCTCAGAGCACGCGCAGACCAGCTGGCCGGTGTGTTTACGGACATATTCAATCAATCCTTATCCCAGTCTGCTGTTCCCCATTGCTTCAAGAGGGCCACCATTGTTCCTGTTCCCAAGAAAGCTAAGGTAACTGAGCTAAACGACTACCGCCCCATAGCACTCACTTCCGTCATCATGAAGTGCTTTGAGAGATTAGTCAAGGACCATATCACCTCCACCCTACCTGACACCCTAGACCCACTCCAATTTGCTTACCGCACAAATAGGTCCACAGACGATGCAATCTCAACCACACTGCACACTGCCCTAACCCATCTGGACAAGAGGAATACCTATGTGAGAATGCTGTTCATCGACTACAGCTCAGCATTTTACACCCTGGGTCTCGACCCCGCACTGTGCAACTGGGTACTGGACTTCCTGACGGGCCTACCCCAAGTGGTGAGGGTAGGTAACATCTCCACCCCGCTGATCCTCAACACTGGGGCCCCACAAGGGTGCGTTCTGAGCCCTCTCCTGTACTCCCTGTTCACCCACGACTGTGTGGCCATGCACGCCTCCAACTCAATCATCAAGTTTTGCGGACGACACTACAGTGGTAGGCTTGATTACCAACAACGACGAGACGGCCTACAGGGAGGAGGTGAGGGCCCTCGGAGTGTGGTGTCAGGAAAATAACCTCACACTCAACAAAACTAAGGAGATGATTGTGGACATCAGGAAACAGCAGAGGGAGCACCCCCCTATCCACATCGATGGGACAGTAGTGGAGAGGGTAGTAAGTTTTAAGTTCCTCGGCGTACACATTACAGACAAACTGAATTGGTCCACCCACACAGACAGCATTGTGAAAAAGGCGCAGCAGCGCCTCTTCAACCTCAGGAGGCTGAAGAAATTCGTCTTGTCAACAAAAACACTCACAAACTTCTAGAGATGCACAATCGAGAGCATCCTGTCGGGCTGTATCACCGCCTGGTACGGCAACTGCCGTAAGGCTCTCCAGAGGGTAGTGAGGTCTGCACAACGCATCACCGGGGGCAAACTACCTGCCCTCCAGGACACCTACACCACCCGATGTCACAGGAAGGCCATACAGATCATCAAGGACAACAACCACCCGAGCCACTGCCTGTTCACCCCGCTATCATCCAGAAGGCGAGGTCAGTACAGGTGCATCAAAGCTGGGACCGAGAGACTGAAAAACAGCTTCTATCTCAAGGCCATCAGACTGTTAAACAGCCACCACTAACATTGAGTGGCTGCTGCCAACACACTGACTCAACTCCAGCCACTTTAATAATGGGAATTGATGTAAAATATATCACTAGCCACTTTAAACAATGCTACTTAATATAATGTTTACATACCCTACATTATCCATCTCATATGTATATGTATATACTATACTCTATCATCTACTGCATCTTTATGTAATATGTGTATCACTAGCCACTTTAAACTATGCCACTTTGTTTACATACCCTACACTACTCATCTCATATGTATATACTGTACTCAATACCATCTACTGCATCTTGCCTATGCCGTTCTGTACCATCACTCATTCATATCTTTATGTACATATTCTTTATCCCTTTACACTTGTGTGTATAAGGTAGTAGTTTTGGAATTGTTAGGTTAGATTACTCTTTGGTTATTGTCGGAACTAGAAGCACAAGCACTTCGCTACACTCGCGTTAACATCTGCTAACCATGTGTATGTGACAAATACATTTGATTTGATTTGATGACATACAGCCCTGATTTTCGTGCACTCTCTCTCTCCCCATCTCTCTCGCGCTCCCTCTCTCTTTCCCTCTCTGTCTCTCTCTCTCGCTTCCTCGGAGCAGTGTGTGTGTGTGTGGTGGCGTTACGATGATGATGTAAACTGCTCTGTTTTAACATGGCAGCTCCCAAATTGCCCTGAAGTGGCTCGTGGTGTAATTGCAGGTTGGGGCAGAAAAGGGAAAGAGTCGTATGGAGTCAAGTCGCTCCTCCTCGGGGGGCCAAAAAAGACTCTCCTGTCTTAAACTCTCCATAAGTGACTTGTCTAGGCCGACGCCTCCATCACACCCACACCTCGAATAAGATCTCCAGGAGCCAGGCAGCCAAATACCCATCAGCCAGGTTGGTGTGTCTTGCAGGGGAGGGAGCGTGAGGGGGTGGAGAGAGGGGAGAGATGGAAAGCTGGAGAGCGAAACAAAGCAAGACAAGGAGATGGAGAGAGAAAGAAAACGGGGGGGAGTATCTGTCAGAACCAGGAATTGTGCCGCCGTCACATTGCCGTCAACCCGGCAGCCATCGCTGATAAAGACAACCCAGACAAAGGATCTTCATGTGTATCCTCTCTTCCTCTCTTGTCTCTCCTTTCTACCCTCCTCTTGCTTTGTTGCCATTGTCACCCGCCCTACCTCCCCACTTCCTACAAATTAGCGCCTGCATTTACCCATCAATCAGTAGACTGAAGAATGGAGTTAGGAAGCAGATAGAGGGAGAGAGAGCGCGGTATACACCGTCATTCTCATTAGGTTTCCATCCTACTCTCATACACACACACACCTCACTGACTGACTGAGTCTGTGTTATTTTTGGTGATTTCCGGAACCAGTTGGTGCACTACCCGCCTGCTCTCCACTGATCCATGACGGCAAACGTATTTTCTCCCTCTCAAGACTTAATGAAGAGTGAAATCCTGTTGTTTTACGCTGGCGGGGTTTATCCTCGTTTTTCGTCCAGTCTATCTTCGTTTCCCTACAATCAAGGGTAGACGGAGTACATTTTAATAATGCAATACATTTGCAGAGCGCTTTTCATTTACAGATGCTAATCACAAAGCTCTTTACAATGAGAGCAACCATTTAAAAGAAAAGCTTTAATAAAAGAGCTATAAAAAAAACATTAGGCGAGAAATGAAAAATACTAAACAGGATACACAAAATAATAGAGGTGACAAGGACAAAGCAATAGAACTTGAATGTAAGGTATTTAGAGTGCATTTTTCCAAATGAGTGATGATTCATTGAAAGATGTAGTGAAACAAATAATGTTAGTTAGCGTGCTTGGTTTGACATACCCATGCTCTTGTGAGGACATATACCTGTATGCACTTGGCCAGAAACAGTTGAAGTCAGAAGTTTACATGCACCTTAGCCAAATACATTTAAACTCAGTTTCTCACAATTCCTGACATTTAATCCTGGTAAAAATTCTCTGTCTTAAGTCAGTTAGGATCACTACTTTATTTTACAAATGTGAAATGTCCGAATAATAGTGGAGAGAATATTTTATTTCAGCTTTTATTTCTTTCATCACATTCCCAGTGGGTCAGAAGTTTACATACACTCAATTAGTATTTGGTAGCATTGCCTTTAAATTGTTGAACTTTGGGTCCAACATTACGGGTAGCCTTCCACAAGCTTCCCACAATAAGTTGGGTGAATTTTGGACCATTTCTCCAGACGACAGAGTCATGTTTGTAGGCCTCCTTGCTTGCACACACATTTTTAGTTCTGCCCACAAATGTTCTAGGGGATTGAGGTCAGGGCTTTGTGATGACCACTCCAATACCTTGACTTTGTTGTCCTTAATTAATAAATCCTCTTAGAGCTACCCCCTACTTTTTCAATTTCCGCCTGAAGACATACCCAAATCTAACTGACTGTAGCTCAGGCACAGAACCAAGGATATGCGTATTCTTGGTACCATTTGAAAGAAAACACTCTGAAGTTTGTGTAAATGTGAATTGAACATAGGAGAATATAACACAATAGATCTGGTTTAAATAATACAATGAAAAAACATATGTTTTTTTATTTTTGTTGTATCATCTTTAAAATGAAAAAGATGATAAAACAAACATTCAGATTTCAACAGTACTTGTGCAAAGTTTTAGAATGATAACTTCCAAAATGAGTGTGCTACATGACATTTATCATGAAGTCACCCAGGTGTCCCACACAAGTAGCCCAAATGTACCCAAGTGTCCAAACTGGTGAAGTTATTAATTTTGAATGGAATAACTATATACAAAATACCAAAATGGTATTCTAACACACCCCCCCAAAAAATGGAGAAAAAACATGAAAAAAATATATACATTAACAAGGGTAACTATTTACACGCTTTCAATATTTGGAAGACCCTCAGTCCTCTACACAATATTGTGCTGCTGATGCCAGGTGCCATAGCAGTTTCTTTCTGCTGTAAAACAGAGGGTCACCAAGCATGTGGTGCAGGTGATGGGGGACTTAATTTTGCAAAGAACACAGTGACGCCTCCATGCTGTGCCCTTTTGGCCCATCCATGCCTGCAGAAATACATTTGGGCAGATGAACACCACTTGTGGCAGGAGCTGGATGAACCAGCTTCAGTGGGGGATGGACACCTTGGCACTGGGGGCTCCCATTCGGAGTCAGTGTCACTGTGAAAGAAAATGTTCAGTTAGAATAGTTTCACATATGAGCCCTGTATCAACAGGTATAATAAACAGATATCTATAGAGTACCGGTTGAATATATTATTATAGACCTGCTAGATCTACTGTCTCATTTATATTATGATATTTCAGCTAGATCTACTGTCTCAATTATATTATGACAGATCAGCTAGATCTACTGTCTTTATTATATTACAACAGACCAGCTGTATCTACTGTCTCCATTTCACTTTGGCCATTGTTGTGGGCCTGCCCTCCCCTCAACAGCCTCAAATAGGCTATTTCATTTCACAAATAATATTTTATATTATTAATTTCAAACAACTAGCATGAGAAGAACTTACCAGTCCAAAACGATGTCCTCTCATTTCAAAAAATATTCCTCTATTTGGGAAATGAATCGTCCTCGATCAATTTCTTCTAGAATTGTCTGTACATCTGTATATCTAGACTTAGATTTA
This sequence comes from Oncorhynchus masou masou, assembly GCF_036934945.1. NCBI lineage: Eukaryota > Metazoa > Chordata > Actinopteri > Salmoniformes > Salmonidae > Oncorhynchus > Oncorhynchus masou. The sequence goes on from NC_088224.1 coordinate 40,932,528, forward strand.
GCTTTCCCTGACTTAGTCGCCATACGGATTGATATATAAACAGCTGAATATACGCTTTACCAAAACAATGCTGTGCGCAACATGCGTGGCTCCTTCCGGTATGAATCGTCAATGGCGAATGAACCTCTTTACGCCGGAGTTTACTACATGGGTTGGTCTTCCAACACATAAACATTACATATTGCCGTTTACCTCAGCTCATTGGCTATCTGCCCAGCTAGATTTAAAGATGATCAGTGGTCATTGGGTTAAAATACAGTCAATCCACGAAACAGCGGTCATATAATTGGTGCACAATGAGGTCATTGTTGTCTTTAAATTGGTTTATTTCGGGCAATACGTCCCGCGAAAAGAACCTTCATGTTTGGTTGTGCACAACCAGTTGATTGCCTTGAAACCAAACATGACTGGGTAAACGCACGTTTAGTGTGTGTATTTACATCGAATGTTTCATCGAAAGTTGAATGAGATGGAATTCACGACACAAGCGGTTCACAAAATGTTTCGTGTTAGGCTATAAAAATGGATTTTATCAAACAAAAGACCATTCATTGTGTAACAGTGAGCCTTGGGATTGCAAACAGAGGAAGATCTTCAACTGTACATTATTTATTTTATTGCAATTTGGGATTGTGTTACGCCTGTGCTGGTTGAAATAGTATTTTGGTATGGGGCTCTGTCCTCAGATAATCGCATCGTATGCTTTCATCGTAAAGCTTTTTTGAAATCTGACAAGGCTTTCTAGGCTTTTGAACCATGTGAGACACTTGTATTTTCATGAATGTTTAATATTACTATTTATGTAGAGCTCTGCCATTTCACCGGATGTTGTCGAATTTAATCTCGCAAACGGGATCTAAGAAGTTTTCAAGCCATATTCTCCCACATAGGTTTTAGGTGTCAGTGACATTAGTGCAAGACTGAATGTTAAACATGGACTTGCTAATTGGTCAGGAAGGGTGATAATGAGCCAATGTGAGATGGGCATGGCTTTAGTCTTCCAGTCCTAGTTGGTATCCTGTACAGTCAGTTCCACCCAGCAGCTTTAAAATCTGATTCATATTGAGTTAATGACTAATTGTTGTTCCTGAGAAATCTAGGTGCATTTTCAAATTAGCACCAAGGCACTCTTAGGGAAAAATACATAGTAATTAACACTTAAATAAATAATTAACACTTTTGAATTTTTCATTCAATGCCAGATTTCAGGACATGATCTACTCTACTGAAGGTACTGTCAAAGAAAGTGCTGTTGTACTTCAAGCATTTCTCTATTTCTCTCTCAATTAACCATTTTAACATATTTCGTATGTTTTTTTAAATATTTTTTAAACCTCCAACTCCAACATACTCTCCTGCAACCCGCCTCACCCAATGTATGGATCTGCTATTTTCTTTACTTTAGAACCGGAAGCTAGCCAGCTAACTAGCTACTAGCTAGGAGTCAGCTAGCGGTCATCAGCTAACCTTTAGCCCGGACAACTCATGCCAGTCTGCACAGCTCAATTCAACCCAGTCCACATCTCCGGATTCCTACCGCAGGCTCTGAACCTTTTCACCTGGATCATCGCAGCTAGCTAGCTGCTATCCGAGTGGCTACTCCTGGCTAACGTCTCTTTCCCGAAGCAAACACCAATTAGCCTGGAGCTAGCCTATGCTCGGCCAATCTCACGGCTAGCTGAAGAGGTCCATCAGCCACTCCTTGGCTACAATACCTATTTTGCCAATTGACCTGGACCCCTTTTACTGTCGATACAGAGCCTCGCCAATCCTTCACGACTGGTCTACCGACATAATACGCCCAAGGGGGTATTCAACAGGCTCCTCTGTCGCGACGTCCCCCAAATGCCCATCTGCTATCCGCGGCCCGCTAGCTGTCTAGAGCTTCGGACTGTTAGCTGAAGAGGCCCAAAAGCCAATTTTCTTGGGCTACAATACCTATTTTGCCAATTGACCTGGACCATTTTACTACACGGAGCCCTGCCGATCCATCACGACTGGTCTGCTGACGTAACCGCCCAAGGGGGCAACAACTGACTCTTCCGTCGCGATGTCCACCTAAGGCCATTCTGCTACCCCCGACCCACTAGCTGTCTGAATTGCCGTGTCTCCAGCCTGCCTAGCTACCCACTAGACCCCATGATCACTCGGTTACGCATGCCTCTCCCTAATGTCAATATGCCTTGTCAATTGCTGTTTTGATTAGTGATTATTGTCTTATTTCACTGTAGAGCCTCCAGCCCTGCTCAATATGCCATAACTAACCCTTTTGTTCCACCTCCCACACATTCGGTGACCTCACCTGGTTTAAATGGTGTCTCTAGAGACAATAGGTTTACCTCCACTGTATGCCTTGAATCTATTCTTCCATGCCCAGAAACCTGCTCCTTTTACTCTCTTTTCCGAACGCACTAGACGACCAGTTCTTATAGGATTTAGCCGTACCCTTATCCTACTCCTCCTCTGTTCCTCTGGTGATGTAGAGGTTAATCCATGCCCTGCAGTGCCTAGCTCCACTCCCATTCCGAGGCGCTCTCATTTGTTGACTTCTGTAACTGTAAAAGCCTTGGTTTCATGCATGTTAACACTAGTAGCCTCCTCCCTAAGTTTGTTTTATACACTGCTTTAGCACCCTCTGCCAACTCAGATATCCAAGCCGTGTCTGAAACCTGGTTTAGGAAGGCCACCAAAAACCCTGAAATTTCCATCTCGAACTATAACATTTTCCGACAAGATAGAACTGTCAAAGGGGGTGGAGTTGCAATCTCCTGCAGAGATAGCCTGCAGAGTTCTGTCATACTATCCAGGTCTGTGCCCAAAGAATTTGAGCTTCTACTTTTAAAAATTCTACTTTCCAGAAACAAGTCTCTCACCTTTGTCGCTTGCTATAGACCACCTTCTTGTCAGGACCCGGTTACGAACCTGGGTCTGCAGAGTGAGAAACAGTCACTTAACCAACTGAGCCACGAATAGTCAGCAGAACCCAGAAGATGAGGCAGACACAGCAGTACTTAAGACGGTGTATTTAATAAAGTAAAAAGGAGAAGTCCTTCAATACAAAAAATGGCAAATCCAAAAGGTGGTAGGAATAGCACAAAAAAGCCTCAAGAGATACTCAAAAAACAAAAACAGAATTCCACAAGAGCATCCACCGGAATCGACAAGAATACACAGAACACTAGGGCTGGGTGCTAACATACAAACACAGAGCACAGAACTGAGGGAAACTAAGGGTTTAAATACAATCAGGGAAAACGAGGCACAGGTGCAAATAATAATGGGGAACAAGGGAAAAAACACAAGGTCAAAAAGCACAATGGGGGCATCTAGTGACCAAAACCCGGAACAACCCTGGCCAAATCCTGACACTTCTGCCCCCAGTTGTGCCCTGGACACCAGATTGCCCCCCAACTATCGCCAGAGCTCGTACTGTTAGGTGACCTAAACTGGGACATGCTTAACACCCCGGCCGTCCTAAACTGGATGCCCTCAATCTCACACAAATTATCAATGAACCTACCAGGTACAACCCCAAATCCGTAAACACGGGCACCCTCATAGATATTATCCTAACCAACCTGCCCTCCAAATACACCTCTGCTGTCTTCAACCAGGATCTCAGCGATCACTGCCTCATTGCCTGTGTCCGTAATGGGTCTGCGGTCAAACGACCACCCCTCATCACTGTCAAACACTCCCTAAAACACCTCAGCGAGCAGGCCTTTCTAATCGACCTGGCCTGGGTATCGTGGAAGGATATTGACCTAATTCCGTCAGTAGAGGATGCCTGGTTATTCTTGAAAAGTGCTTTCCTCACCATCTTAAATAAGCATGCCCCATTCAAAAAAAATGTAGACCCGGGAACAGATATAGCCCTTGGTTCACTCCAGACCTGACTGCCCTTGACCAGCAGAAAACACATCCTGTGCCGTACTGCATTAGCATCGAATAGTCCCCGCGATATGCAACTTTTCAGGGAAGATAGGAACCAATATACACAGGCAGTTCGGAAAGCAAAAGGATAGCTTTTTCAAACAGAAATGTCCATGCTGTAGCACGAACTCCAAAAAGTTATGGGACAATGTAAAGTCCATGGAGAAAAAGAGCACATCCTCCCAACTGCCCACTGCACTGAGACTAGGAAACACTGTCACCACCGATAAATCCATGATAATTGAGAATTTCAATAAGCATTTTCCACCTGGCTACCCCTACCCCGGTCAACAGCCCTGCACCCCCCTCAGTAACTTGCCCAAGCCTCCCCATTTCTCCTTCACCCAAATCCAGCTAGCTGATGTTCTGAAAGAGCTGCAAAATCTCGACCCCTACAAATCAGCCGGGCTAGACAATCTGGACCCTCTCTTTCTAAAATTATGCGCGCAAATGTTGCAACCCCTATTACTAGCCTGTTCAACCTCTCTTTCGTATTGTCTGAGATCCACAGAGATTGTCAAGCTGCCGCGGTCATCCCGCTCTTCAAAGGTGGAGACACTCTAGACCCAAACTGTTACAGACCTATATCTATCCTACCCTGGCTTTCTAAGGTCTTCGAAAGCCAAGTTAACAAACAGATCACCTACCATTTCAAATCCCATCGTACCTTCTCCGCTATGCAATCTGGTTTTCGAGCTGGTCATGGGTGCACCTCAGCCACGCTCAAGGTCCTAAACGATATTATAACCACCATTGATTAGAGACAATACTGTGCAGCTGTATTCATCGACCTGGCCAAGGCTTTCGACTCTGTCAATCACCACATTCTTATCGGCATACTCAACAGCCTTGGTTTCTCAAATAACTGCCTCGCCTGGTTCACCAACTACTTCTCAGACAGAGTTCAGTGTGTCAAATCAGAGGGCCTGTTGTATGGAACTCTGGCAGTCTCTATGGGGGTGCCACAGGGCTCAATTCTCGGGCCGACTCTTTTCTCTGTATACATCAATGATGTCGCTCTAGTTGTTGGTGATTCTCTGATCCACGCGGACGACACCATTCTGTGTACTTCTGGCCCTTCTTTGGACACTGTTAACTAACCTCCAAACAAGCTTCAATGCCATACAACTCTCCTTCTGTGGCCTCCAACTGCTCTTAAATGCAAGTAAAACTAAATGCATGCTCTTCAACCGATCCCTGCCCGCCTGTCCAGCATCACTACCTTGGACGGTTCTGACCTAGAATATGTGGACAACTACAAATACCTCGGTGTCTGTTTAGATTGTAAATTCTCCTTTCAGACTCACATTAAGCATCTCCAATCCAAAATTACATCTAGAATCGGCTTTCTATTTCGCAACAAAGCATCCTTCACTCATGCTGCCAAACATACACTTGTAAAACGAACTATCCTACCGATCCTTCACTTCAGCGATGTCATTTACAAAAAAGCCTCCAACACTCTCCTCAGCAAATTGGATGCAGTCTATCACAGTGCCATCTGTTTTGTCACCAAAGCCCCACATACTACCCACCACTGCTACCTCTATGCTCTCGTTGGCTGACCCTCGCTTCATATTCTTAGCCAAACCCACTGGCTCCAGGTCATCTATAAGTCTTTGCTAGGTAAAGCCCCGCCTTATCTCAGCTCACTGGTCACCATAGCACATGCTCCAGCAGGTATATTTCACTGGTCACCCCCAAAGCCAACTCCTACTTTGGCCTCCTTTCCTTCCAGTTCTCTGCTGCCAATGACTGGGTCGAATTTCAAAAATCACTGAAGCTGGAGACTCATATCTCCCTCACTAACTTTAAGCACCAGCTGTCAGAGCAGCTCACAGATCACTGCACCTGCACATAGCCCATCTGTAAACAGCCCATCCAACTACCTCATCCCCATACTGTTATTTATTTTTTTGCTCCTTTGCACCGCAGTAACTCTACTTGCACATTCATCTTCTGCACATCTATCACTCCAGTGTTTAATTGCTAAATTGTAATTATTTCGCCACTATGGCCTATTTATTACCTTTACCTCCCTTATCTTACCTCATTTGCACACACTGTATATAGATTTTTATATTGTGTTATTGACTGTATGCTTGTTAATTCAATGTGTATCTCTGTGTTGTTTTTTGTGTCACACTGCTTTGCTTTATCTTGGCCAGGTCAAATCAAATCAAATCAAATCAAATTTATTTATATAGCCCTTCGTACATCAGCTGATATCTCAAAGTGCTGTACAGAAACCCAGCCTAAAACCCCAAACAGCAAGCAATGCAGGTGTAGAAGCACGGTGGCTAGGAAAAACTCCCTAGAAAAGCCAAAACCTAGGAAGAAACCTAGAGAGGAACCAGGCTATGTGGGGTGGCCAGTCCTCTTCTGGCTGTGCCGGGTAGAGATTATAACAGAACATGGCCAAGATGTTCAAATGTTCATAAATGACCAGCATGGTCGAATAATAATAAGGCAGAACAGTTGAAACTGGAGCAGCAGCACGGCCAGGTGGACTGGGGACAGCAAGGAGTCATCATGTCAAGTAGTCCTGGGGCATGGTCCTAGGGCCGCGGTTCAGTTGAAACTGGAGCAGCAGCACGGCCAGGTGGACTGGGGACAGCAAGGAGTCATCATGTCAGGTAGTCCTGGGGCATGGTCCTAGGGCTCAGGTCCTCCGAGAGAGAGAAGGAGAGAATTAGAGAACGCACACTTAGATTCACACAGGACACCGAATTGGACAGGAGAAGTACTCCAGATATAACAAACTGACCCCAGCCCCCCGACACATAAACTACTGCAGCATAAATACTGGAGGCTGAGACAGCATAAAGACTGGAGGTCGCAGTTGTAAATGAGAACCTGTTCTCATTTAAATAAAACAAATAAAAATGTACATTAGTAATTAAGCGGACACTTTTATCCAGAGTGACAACCACACATACCAGTCAAAGTAAGCAAAAATATCCTAAATAAAGAAGCTATCAGAAAAATCAGCGCTAGAAACAAGAGACAAGTGCAAGTGTTCATGCAACAAAGGCAAGGGTGTTGTTGTTTTTCCGGGGACGTCCTTAAAATGTCTACAAAGCCTATGGTTCTATACATTCTTCTAATATATGGGTACATGAAATAAGCATATGCTTAAGGATCATATTTGCCGCTATAAATGCATAATCATTAGATACACACTAATTGTCAACCCATTGTATTGTACTGTATTTACAAAGAGGATAGATGCTAGGTACTGCATCTTTATTCTGCACTCGTAGGTAAACCTCTGATTCATCTGAGGAACTCTCCACAATGCAGAGTCGGTTTGTTTATTTCTTTGTTTTGGGATTTTGAATTAGATTAAACATTTGGTGCACAAAAAAAATTCAGTGACTTACAGTAATTCTCTCTTTTGTTTTCTGCCCCTAATAGAATTGTGTGGGAAGCAATTTCCTGTAGAAGGAGTGATTATCATAGGTGCTTAGGTAGAAAATTGATTTACAATTGTCTCCCTGCTACACTGCCTTCATTCAAGGCTCTCAACATACAGTCAGAGGGGGCGATATAAAGAGAAAGATGTGTAATTGCAGATCACAAGGATCACAGATCACACTTGTGTCCTCTGTTCTCATACCCTCTTCCCTCACTCTAGTTTTTTCATCTCTCGCTCACTTTTACTCCCTCTCTCCTGCGGGCTTCTCTCTCTCCCGCTCTTTCACCCACCTCTGTTTGTTCCCCTCCCTCACTTTTACTTTCTTGCTGTAGTCCATCTGTCTTCTCTCTCCCCCCACACACACTTAACAGTCCACACACTCTTACAGTCCTTTATTTCTACCCATATCTTATTCTCTCATCCATAGCTGATGCGGCCTAATTTTTACATTTCAACATCACCTAGCAGGGGGAGCAAAGGTGTGTGTGTGTGTGTGTGTGTGTGTGTGTGTGTGTGTGTGTGTGTGTGTGTGTGTGTGTGTGTGTGTGTGTGTGTGTGTGTGTGTGTGTGTGTGTGTGTGTGTGTGTGCTGCGTGCGTGCGTGCTGCTCAGGTGGTTAGATGGGTGCGGCCTATCCTCTCCCTCCGTAGTCAAAGTCTTTACTCATTCATACCAGGCCCTGATTGGACGGGGGGTGTAGGGGGAGGAGCAGGGCAGATGTCTCGGGCTGTGATTAGTCAGTGGAGTGTGGGCGGTGAGAACAGGTGACACATTGGACTGGAACGCGTGAGAACGAACAGCACCACGCTGATTAGTCATCATTTGAGCACAAACTGTTCCCTTTTTCTCTTTCACTTCTCCATCAGACCATTCCTGATTCCACTGCTGAGGCTTATACAGTTGAAGTACTCAATCTGTTTTATTCACTAATATGCTGTTCGATCAACAACCGATATGATTGTTGATATTTGTCGAGTGATTCCCTGTCATATCCAATAGACCAACAGTTGATGAGATGAGTTCCACCCCATACTGTCCACAGGTATTTGTATAGTTGGAGTGCTACTGTATATAAATCCAATCCCTTAGTACTTATAGCAGTATCTTTTAGGAGTACTGTATTAGTATCAGTCAACATGTTCCATTTGCCCCTCCAGTAGTCTCATTTACCAGCTGTGCATGTTATACCACTTGCTTGCAGATACCATACTGACATCAGCCTCCCTCTGTGTCCTTAGTGTCACTTGGCTTGACCCAACACCATTATGTACCCACCAACATTATGTACCCACAGGTATATCATATTTTATACCAGAGCTACTATCCTGTAACAGTGTAGCACCACACATCACTGAACCATCACTGTAGAGTTCTACAGCAGCGAGGCCACATTGACTTCAGAGCACGCTGGGACATGCTGCAGTGGTGAATGGCAAATGACGGCCATGATAGGTGACACTTATTCCCCCGGGGTCTCTCCCCTCCCCGCCACATATGAATATTTATCCCACGTTAGCCGACAGATGCCCCCGCCGATATCCACCGGGACCTACACATAGCTGACACTTACATAATATCCCGTTTTACCACAGGTCGATATACATTCAGTGGCCCATTTATTAGGTACCCATCTGGTACCAGAACGGTCTGAATTCTTCAAGTATGGAAACTTTGCTCAGTTGGTATCAAGGGACCTAACGTGTGCCAGGAAAACATTCCCCACACCACTGCCAACATCCTGTACTGTTGACACCAGACAGGATGGGGCCATGGACTCATGCTGCTTAGACCAAATCCTGACTCTGTCATCATCATGACGCAACAGGAACCGGGAGGCCGTTCTGAGCACCACTGTTGTACTGTGCTATTATTTGCCAGTTTATGGCCCGCCTGTTAGCTTACACGATTCTTGCCATCCTCCAACTTGTCATCAATGAGCTGTTTTTGCCCACAGGGCTGACCTCTGACTGGATGTTTTTTGTTTGCTGAGGTCACTTGTTTTTCCAATCCTAACATTCAACAGTAACTGAATGTCTCGATGCCTGTCTGCCTGCTTTATATAGCAAGCCACGGCAAAGTTACTCACTGTCTGTAGGAGCTAACCATTTTCGTGAACAGGGTAGTGCACATCAAACTGCCCATGATTTTAAGGCAGTTAAGGTGAAGTGCCATCTCGCTCAAGGGTACAGAGAGAGCAGTGGCAGCGTTGCCCCACCCCTCGCATAAGTCTTCGGCGGTTCCGCGTTTGGCTCCCACAGCTGTTTCCATATTTCACCTGTGTGTTGTGACAGAGCTGCGCAGCCCCGTAATGTTGCCTTTTAACCTTCCATCATTGGGGCCTGTCTTTAACACTGTAATTAGCATGTCATAGACAACTGTAATAGCTTACTATGTCTGTATGTGCCAAATTATATACCACTGATGTGATTGCAGCAGACTGCTTGCAGCAGTTTGTAAGCTAATCATTAGCTATGTTGCTAACCAAGAATGCGGTATGTTCCCTGTGTCAAGTCACTCATCATAAACTGGCATCTGGTTGTTTATTAGAGCCAAGACTTTTTCCTGGTCAGGTCACATGGTCCCGAGTAACTCCTGGCCCTAGTGAGTATGATGACCTACCACACATGTTACACTTTGCTACATCTAAAACCATTTTTATGCAATGTTCAGCCTTATGGTTTGCCACACTATGTCTCTACTTTCAGTAAGGAAATTAGAGATCGGTCAGTCTGCAGTCTGTGCATTGTTTTCATTTGGGGAACATAAGACAAAATGTTGCCCAAGAATCTGGTAATGAAGTCCAGGCTTGCCCACTTCTCCCTTTTTTCTTCTGTCTTCCCGTATCCCGAACACCAGCAAGAAACAATAACTCTAAGTAATCAACCTGAAATGAGTCAATCCAACACACACACACCGGCAGAACTAATTGTTTGAAGTGATTTCTTACTTATTTACGAGACAGCAGAATTAGTTTACACGTGAAATGCTGCTCCACTCATGCGGAATAAAATCGCTTCACAACGTTTTTCAGGACTGAAGGCCTCCAAATGAGATTTTTGTTGATTTGTGATATGATTGCGTCGGAGGACTGGCTGTTCTTCCCTGACCACTCGAACTTGGGAGGATTAAGTCACTTGTTGAGCTTACTTGTTCCACATAGAATAAATGTATAGAAAAATCTATATTTTGGCGGATTTGCCTGGCGACGCAAGCATTCCACTGGATTTGCCACTTCTACAGATATGCAATTTAAAGAAAGTTGTTAATGATATTATAAATGATAGTGAAATCATGGTGGAAAATGAATGCATTATCCTGTTTAGTTTAGTTTTAAAGTAAATTAACCACTGCTGTTGCTAAGCGATATGGCTGTGTATGTATGTATATATATATATATATATATATATATATATACACACACACACAGTGGGGCAAAAAAGTATTTAGTCAGCCACCAATTGTGCAAGTTCTTCCACTTAAAAGATGAGAGAGGCCTGTAATTTTCATCATAGGTACACTTCAACTATGACAGACAAAATGAGAGAGAAAAATCCAGAAAATCACATTGTAAGATTTTTAATGAATTGATTTTCAAATTATGGTGGAAAATAAGTATTTGGTCAATAACAAAAGTTTCTCAATACTTTGTTATATACCCTTTGTTGGCAATGACAGAAGTCAAATGTTTTCTGTAAGTCTTAACAAGGTTTTCACACACTGTTGCTGGTATTTTGGCCCATTTCTCCATGCAGATCTCCTCTATAGCAGTGATGTTTTTAGGCTGTTGCTGGGCAACACGGACTTTCAACTCCCTCCAAAGATTTTCTATGTGGTTGAGTTCTGGAGACTGGCTAGGCCACTCCAGGACCTGGAAATGCTTCTTACGAAGCCACTCCTTCGTTGCCCGGGCAGTGTGTTTGGGATCATTGTCATGCTGAAAGACCCAGCCACGTTTCATCTTCAATGCCCTTACTGATGGTAGGCTTTGTTACTTTGGTCCCAGCTCTCTGCCGGTCAATCACTAGGTCCCCACGTGTGGTTCTGGGATTTTTGCTCACCGTTCTTGTGATCATTTTGACCCCGCGGGGTGTGATCTTGCGTGGAGCCCCAGATCGGGGGAGATTTTCAGTGGTCTTGTATGTCTTCCATTTCCTAATAATTGCTCCCACAGTTGATTTCTTCAAACCAAGCTGCTTACCTATTGCAGATTCAGTCTACCCAGCCTGGTGCAGGTCTACAATTTTGTTTCTGGTGTTCTTTGACAGCTCTTTGGTCTTGGCCATAGTGGAGTTTGGAGTGTGACTGTTTGAGGTTGTGGACAGGTGTCTTTTATACTGATAACAAGTTCAAACAGGTGCCATTAATACAGGTAATGAGTGGAGGACAGAGGAGCCTCTTATAGAAGAGGTTACAGGTCAGGTACAGTTGGTGGCTGACTAAATACTTTTTTGCCCCACTGTATATATATATATACATTTTATTTATTTATTTATATTTTTATTCTAGCTAACTATATAAACAAAGGTTATAACCCGTGTAAAGAGAAAATAACATTCCACAATACCTCACACAACCCATGAGCCAAGACTGCCGCCTTGTCTTGCACAGCTGCCTTCCTCACTCTCTCTCCTTCGACATTTGACCTTGTTAAAACCAATTTTGCACTCGAGCGAGAGACAACATTCAGTACATTCTGCCATTGAGTTGGCAGAATAGGAGAGAAATAAGGTCCCGTTACCACAGTAACACATGGATGTGAGGAGTTTTCAACCCTGCAGTGTGTGAGGTCATCATTATTCAAACAAACACCACGCAGCTCAAGGTTGTTTTGGACATAAAATTGCTGAGGCCCAAACATTGTGGTTCCTTACTGGACTCACTTCCTTGTCTTTCTCAATGATCTCCATCACTTCTGTCCATTCTGTCGAGTCATCATATTTCTATAGAAAATGAAATTCGCTTCAGCTGTGAAAGACTGACTCACTGACTGATGATCCCCTTAACCTTAGCTATTGATACACTTCCCCCTTTCTAAAATTGGACGATATAAGATCATGTCTTATGCTGTAGAGTTTTGAAGGACTCTCATATCATATTGACTTTGAATTGAATTGCCAATGACTTCTGTGTTGACATCGAAGAGCCCTTGTTTGGACGAGGATGCTAAAGGATTCAAGGAGTCTTTTCAAGACTATGCTCCAATAATATGTGGCGGTCTGATGGACATTTAAAGGACAGTGAATGGAAAGAAAGCACTGTTTTTTCATGTGAAAGCTATATCCTGAATGTAGCATTTTAAGCTACAGTGCATGGTAAACCTAATTGATGTAGCACAAGACGCCATGATTGATTTCACCACGTTGCATTGTTTTGTCATTCCTTGGATCAAACTAAACCTTTGAAATTATCTGGATTTCTGCATAAATTGGTCATAAAATTAAATCTAAACCACAACAACAGACAAACACAGTCTGCTTAAAAACCTTTTAAGGATCCACCCCTTTTTTTCAGTTTTCGCCTAAAATGACATACGCAAATCTAACTGCCTGTAGCTCAGGCCCTGAAGCAAGTATATGCATATTCTTGGTACCATTTTAAAGGAAACACTTTGTGGAAATGTGAAAGGAATGTAGGAGAATATAACACAATATATCTGGTAAAAGATAATACAAAGAAGGAAAAAACCTTTTTGTATTTTTTTTTAGCATTTTTGAAATGCAAGAGAAAGTCCATCATGTATTATTCCAGCCCAACTGCAGTTTGGATTTTGGCCACTAGATGGCAGCAATGTATGTACAAAGTTTTAGACTGATCAAATGAACCATTGCATTTCTGTTCAAAATTATGTATCACGACTGCCCAAATATGCCTAATTTGTGTATTAAGAACTTTGCATGCCCAAAACTGTGCACTGTCCTCAAACAATAGCATGGCATTCTTTCACTGTAATAGCTACTGTAAATTGGACAGTGCAGTTAGATTAACAAGAATTTAAGCTTTCTGCCAATATCAGATATGTCTATGTCCTGTTCTTGTTACTTACAACCTCATGCTAATTGCATTAGCCTACGTTAGCTCAACTGTCCCGTGGGAGGGACATCAATCCCGAAGAAGTTTTTAAACTAAAAACACACATTATTGCATTTTTCTTGCCTACATTGAATACATAATTTAAACATTCACAGTGTAGCTTGGGGAAAGTATGTGAACCCCTAGGCTAATGACTTCTCCAAAAACTAATTGGAGTCAGGAATCAGCTAACCTGGAGTACAATCATTGAGATGAGATTGGAGATGTTGGTTAGAGCTGCCCTGTCGTATAAAAAACACTCACAACATTTGAGTTTGCTATTCACAAGAAGCATTGCCTGATGTGAACCATGCCTCGAACAAAAGCGATCTCAGAAGACCCAAGATTAAGAATTGTTGACTTGAATTTAGCTGGAAAGGGTTACAAAAGTATATATAAAAGCCTTGATGTTCATCAGTCCACAGTAAGACAAAAAAAACATTGCTGCACATCTGAAGTTCGCAAAATAGCATCTGGATGTTCCAAAATATTCTGTGGACAGATTAAACTAAAGTTGAGTTGTTTGGAAGGAAGGAACACGCAACACTATGTGTGGAAAAGGCACAGCACACTAACATCAAAACCTCATCCCAACTATAAAGTATGGTGAAGGGAGCATCATGGTTTGGAGCTGCTTTGCTGCCTCAGGGCCTGGACAGCTTGCTATCAACGGAAAAATGAATTCTCAAGTTTATCATGACATATTTTGCAGTAGTATGTAAGCCTATCTGTCAGTCAATAGAAGTTGGGTGGTGCAACAAGACAACGACCCAAAACACAAGTAAATCAACAACAAAATGGCTTCAACAGAAGAAAATACGCCTTCTGGGGTGGCCCAGTCAGAGACCTCAACCCGATTGAGAGGCTGTAGCATGACCTCAAGAGAGCGGTTCACACCAGACATCCCAAGAATATTGTTGAACTGAAACAGTTTTTGTAAAGAGGAATGGTCCAAAATTCCTCCTGAAAAAAACATTTGGTTGAGGTTATTGCTGTCAACCAGTTATTAGATCCAAAGGTTCACATACTTTCCCCACGTGGCACTGTGAATGTTTACACGGTGTTCAATAAAGACATGGAAACGTATAATTGTTATTCATTTAAGCAGACTGTATGTCTATTGTTGTGACTTAGATGAAGAGCAGATCAAATGTTATGACCAATTTATGCAGAAGTTCAGGTAATTCCAAAGGGTCCACATACTTTTTCTTGCCACTGTAAATGACATTGAGGTTCTGTAGGGAGTGAGCAAAAGGTCTCATGCCTGGAACAGTGCATAGTCAGGGCAAGAGCTCTTGGAGCACAATGCGGGACGGCGCGCTTCAGTTCAATAAATTATCACGGGGACTATTTTTAAACCGAAGTGTAAATGCACTAATCCTCCAAGCAGTAGCTGCGAATAGCCTACCGAGAGTCACGTCAGGGAATAGCACTCTTCATCTTTCTCCCTTCTCTCTCGTTCCTTCCCGCTCTCCCCGTCTCTCGCACTCTCTGCCTCCCTTTTCTCTTCCCCCATCTCTCACTCTCTCTGCCTTCCTTTTCTACCCTCCCCCGTCTCTCGCTCTCTCTGCCTTCCTTTTTTCTCGACTCCCATCCTGCATGCCACCTTCGCTCTCTTTCTGTTTCATTCCCCGCTTCTTTCTCTCCGCCTCTTTCTTCCTTACCCTTCTTTTCATATGTAAAAAAAATAAAATAATAAAAACACTTTGTTCCTGTGTTGGGATATTGTGCTTATCGCCCAGACTCTATGGGGACTCCGCGGCGTTCTATTCAATTTTAATAAACAATAACAGCCTTTTAAATAAACGGGGAGGAGAAACATGTAAGAGACACTGCAAACGACACAGAGCAGGAGTATAGAGCATTTTGGTCCATATACTACCATACAATTATATCATAAGCATATTGGCCCTCCTGCAAGAACTCGAGGCCTATGGCTTTATGCAACAGCTTTCCTCCTATGGGATTCGTTACATGGCCACACTTAGAAAAGTTAGCTACACGAAGTAAGCCCCTACGTCTTTGGCAGCTGTAGTTGTGTGTTTTGGTATGGGCTACGGGACGCTCCCGTGATGGTGTTTAATAGCACATAATGGGCTGCCGTTAATCATGGGCTCGGGGTTCGGTTTTACAAGGTTAATGACGCCGTAGTGGAGCTCTCGAGTGTGTCCCATTCCTCAGGTATTTATCAGTGTCAGGTGAAAGCTGTGCTGGGACTGGGCAAGGCTGCAGCCCCCGACTCTCTCCTCCCCTAACTAGCAGAAGGAACCAAGAGTGGTACCAAAACTGCAGTAGAATACCTGAGCCCCAAAGTAATTGAATTATTCAGCAAACTCCAATGTCTGCAATGATGTAGCAACAAGGTTTACCAGAGCTAGTGTATACCTAATCCCGGTAACCCAAAATCGAAAATCTCTACAAACTACTCGATTACAATGCTATTTAGGTAGTCCGGGTAACTATTTAGCAGCCTTGTTTAGCAGTCAGCTAATGCGAATACAGCAAATGCTTGAGCTACAACTGGTATTATAGCTGGAACCAATGCTAGAGATATGGTGAATACACTACTAGCTACAACCAATAGACTACCTTACCTGGAAGCAATTTTGGAGCTACAACATATCTTTGCATTCACACATGCTGGACCTACAATAACCATGTGATAACAGTCTTGAGATTAACGCAATAACACTGTAACCTCCCTGATAGTGGAGGATCATGACGCCATCACCACCATCATTAAACATCTCCGGACCGCCTACAGTAATGCTCATGGCACATTTACAGTACTTTCAACATTTCTGCACTCACACGTTCTTTGTTTTTTTGGTGTTGCATCACTAAGTGAAAGCCCTAGAGAAGTTATGTGGCAAAGAGTAATCTTTCTGCATACTAAAGAGAACATAGTGCTGGTACTGAGTTTAAGTAAGGTCCCCTGTTGAGTACCATTACATGTAGTAAAGACATTTGAGAATGGAGGCATCATGGCATCGTACTATGATGATTTACAGGGAACTTAGGTGAACTGTTGGAATAAAATCATTATTATAATTAAATAGTCAGAATATAAATAATAGTGGGCACTTTGAATACAGTGTTGTTTGACATGATAACAAATGAAAATGCCAGGGAGGAGTTATTGTGACAGGGGTAAGAACCAAAGTGTTGGTCAGTGTTTCCTAGGGGACCATCATCTTTGATGTTTCCTAGGGGACCATCATCTATCATCTTTGGCTACATTAAACGTTTATTTGTGTATCTAACATATTCATGCTTTGCCTATTCCTCTTTGATTTGCAAGATACTGTTGTACAAACATGCTGATTTAGACCTACACCATCAATGTATAGCTAGCTACATTTGCTCTGACTTAGTACATTTATTAGCTAGCTAGCCAGCTAACTAGCGATTAGCATTAGAAGCTAACACGATTTAGCGGCAAACTAGTTTGCAGATTTAAGAAAAACAAGCTAATAGTGTAAATATAGAATGCTTGTGGATTTATATTAAGAAGCAAAGCGGAAACATCATTGTCAACATTGTTGCATGTGCTGCATTAACTATGCAGACTGGACGCAAGTATCTCGTGGTCAAGCAACAGACGGACAAATGTTGGTTTGGCAGATGCCACAAGAATGCTACCTGCGCCGATGCATATTGGCAACTGTAAAGTTTGGTGGAGGAGAAATAATGGTCTGGGGCTATTTTGCATGGTTCGGGCTAGGCCCCTTAGTTCCAGTGATGGTACATCTTAATGCTACAATTCTGTGCTTCCAACTTTGTGGCAACAGTTTGGGGAAGGCCCTTTCCTGTTTCAGCATGACAATGCCCTCATACACAAAGTGATCCCCATACTGAAATGGTGTGGAAGAACTTGACTTTCCTGCACAGAGTGCCGTTCTCAACCCCATTGAACATCTTTGGGATGAATTGGAACGCTGACTGCAAACCAGATGTAAAATCGCCCAGCATCCGTGCCCAGATAATGTTCTTATGGCTGAATGGAAGCAAATCCTCGCAGCAATGTTCCAACATCTAGTGGAAAGCATTCCCAGAAGAGTGGAGGCTGTTATAGCAGCAAAGGGGGGACAAAGTCTATATTAATGCCCATGATTTTGGAATGAGATGTTCGACAAGCAGGTGTCCACATACTTTTAGTCATGTAGTGCACATAACATTTAACATTTAAGTCATTTAGCAGACGCTCTTATCCAGAGCGACTTACAAATTGGACATCATTTACACACACAAACACAAACGTCAGCTCAGACAAATCCATCTCAGAGAGGCCCAGCTCATGAGCTCCATCGGCAGCAGATTTGAATTTAGAATGGAAAATTAATGTGTTTATGCAACAACTGTAAGTGTATCGAACCGAATCTCATCGATTCGTTCTCTAATCGTACCGAATCGTTTCCAACCCAAACGTATCGTTCCTGTATTGTGTCCGAGCACATGTATCTAGATGAGTATCAAATCATCTTGACAGGGAAAGATGCACATACCTACAAACCGCATATCAGTATTGGCATCTTATTCTTCAGTAACTATTAGTGTCCTACGTAAATGCGATGGGTGTGGCTGCCTCTAGTTGAGGGCTTGTTTATTCTTGGTGGGATGGATGACAGACAAATGTCACTTTCCACCTGCAACCAAGCCCTGTACTTTCTTCATTGCTGTCAATGTAGAGAAAGATGCAGGCAAGGGCAGCAGAATCGTCATGGCCTCAAGTGGTAAGTTCAGGATACTCTTTTTCACAGTAGGCAAGAAATCCACGAGACATTTGCTGGATTTTGATCTTCAGTGTCCTATTACAGGATAAGTCCAACTCCTCTTCAGCCATTCCACAATGTCCACTCTTAGATGTCATGGCGAGGGCAAACGGATCACGGACCCAGTCCCAATCATTTGTGTTTCTCCGTGAAGTATGAATTTATATACTCACTCCATGAAGCGTGATGATTGTCTCTCACTATGTTCACTGATGGAATGTTTGTGTCCAAAAACATGTCGGTAATCCCGTTCTGTAGCCAACTTTCAATTTTCGTCCTGAAAGCATTGATCTTGCCTCGCACCTCCAGAATAGAGGCATTATCCCCTTGCATGGATAAGTTAAATCTGTTAAAGTCAGCGAGGTAGGCATGTTTAGCAATCCATTCTAAATTGGAGAAAAAAATGCAAGTTTGTCCTCTTTCAGAAACTTGCACATCTGTGTGCGTAGGTCAAACACCTGCTGTAACACTTTTCTGCGGGAGAGCCACCCCAGCTCGGAGTGAAACCAGTGTCATGTTCCACGTCCATTTCTTTGCAATGATGTGCCAACAGACGTGACTACGGTGGCCTTGATTTCACAAAATTAACTCCCGTCACAACCTTATTAAGCACAGAAGTCTTGATCCATGGCTTTGGATGCAAGTGCTTGTCGGTGTAAGATGCAGTGGGCGCCCACTATCTTGGGGTTGACAGCCTTTATTCTTGCGACTACCCTACTCTTGCGAGTGGTCATTGCCGCCGCCGTATCATTTGTGCATACAGCCGCACGTATTTCCCAGCTTAATCCTTCTTTGGTCATGAATTTATCCAACATTTCGAATATTTCCTCACCTGTTGTTTGACCCGGCACCCTTTTCCATGATTGCTAGCCAGGCCCGGAGAAATTAAAAGGAGCGAGAAAACATTGACCTTGCATGAATGAAATGCATCCGTTGATTTGATTGATATGACTTTGTCAAATGAGTTATTTGAATAAACCAATCACAAGCACAATACAAGACGGGCGTGTGGGCTTTGCCTGTGAGATGCTTGATCAGTGCACAATTCAATAGTTTTTGGCGGACCCCAGGCTATCAACTTAGTCCACGGATCCCTTGGCCAAAATGTGTTTAATATGTTAGTAATATTCAATAGAAAAATTGTTACCTTGTTTGCCTCGTGTTTCCATTATTTTGTCAGTTACCTGTATGTTTATATCCAACTTTGCCGCCATGCACACACCCTCCCCTCGCCCCAAACGCCCAGTCAGTCCCAGATTCCCCCAAACAAAATCTTTCTCCTCATCCTAATTACAAACATTGACAGTTTGAGTACTAGTGGGGGTTTGCAGTTGCAGGAAGAACTGCGACAAACAAAAACCTGTATGACATGTCATAACAAAGACCAAACGACTCCCTCCGCATAAAACATTGACAGTTTGAGTACTAGTGGGGGTTTTGCAGTTGCAGGAAGAAATGCGACAAACAAAAACCTGTGTGACATGTCATAACAAAGACCGAACGACTCCCTCCGCATAAAACAAATAAGACTTATTTACTTAACCTCACTTGGTCATGCTGATGAGCAAGAGTTTTTCTGTTTCGTAGAGGGAAAAAACATCAGTCTTTGTTTATGTTGTGATATCAGGGCAGGGGAAAAGGGAACTCACAAACAGACCGAGAACAGGATGACCTATTTTGAAGGCACACTGTGGAACAAGGCTTTGCTAAAAACCCTATCTGTGAGCTATAAGTATCTAAACAATATCCTCCTTCGTGTGTGTGCGTGAGCAAATGCTGCTGCAGTAACAAAAAGTATGTAGACCAACCAGTAAGTAGAAATACATTCACTGATCATTTGCTTGCTTAAAGCACATCAGACGAAGGGCATTCCGTTTCAGGCCTGGTTAGACTATCTTCCAAGTGTGAAGGTCTCATAGACCAAATAAACGTAATGTCCGTCACCAAAACAACAGCCCTTCTGAGATGGCATAAAACCCGAAATAGAGGGGAAAGAGCCAGTCAAACACCAGGTCTCACACACACACAAAAATGGATACCATCCAATCACAAATGAGACCACACCTAGGGCTGTTGCAGTGAGCATATTATCGCCACACCGGCGGTCAAGAGTCAAATTATATGTGACTCTTTAGTCACGTTAATTAGGCTTCTCCAAGCTCTGATACTGCTGATGTTCATTAGTAGCCTACCAAACTTGCTAACTGCCTGGTACTCAGCACTCTATTGTCCCTCTAATCACTCTGACATCAATGCAAATGTAATTGAAAATCTAATCAAACACTTCATGAGAGCCCATGAGCTCATGTTGGGCAACATGTCAGACCTCTAATGCAAAGAAAATAAATTCATAGAGACAAATCTGCCCGATTCCAGCCTTGCTGAAGCACCCCTAGGTCATCACCGATCCTTCACCAAATATACAAAAAAACACACACACAAAAAAACATTGAGTTAATAAAGCCGCAAACAAACATGGTCTCATTTTTGCTTCCTTTGAGTAAGGCAGCTCCAAAATGCAGGTGTTTCAGCCTAGCTCAGTGCTTTCTGTGGTGGTGGGGCAGCCAGCGGAAAATATGGAGAGTAAGGGTTGGTAATGTTCTCTAGTTGCGCCGTGACTGGCTCAGTGTTCTGTCACACATGGGGACACCTACAAGTCTAAGGGTAGAGCTCGAAAATTCAAGCCCCCAGGGTGCTGCCATAGAGTTACATTAGAAGTGCCCGTCCAAGAAGGCTCAAGGTAATTGGCCACAGATAAAATGATGTCAAATCACATTATATATACAGTAGCTTTGATTGGACTGATCATGTCAACATCATCCTTTCAAAATCTTAGCTAGCATTCATCTTCATGAATCAAGTCGCCAATATACTGGCAAATCGTTTTTTTAATCCTTGTCATATAAAGAGAAATAATGTTGAGAAATTATAGATAAAACATATCGGTGCTCATCGACATAAACATTACACAAGTTTGAAATTGCAAATTCAATGAGTGGTTTGGAAGGAATCGGTGACAGTAGCTAACTGCAAGCATTGCAAAGCAATCACTAGCCTGTTATTCAGTGGAGTGTCTGTGTGGTCCCAAGTCTGGGTTTAATGGTCTCTTTTCCAAGTTTAAAAGGATAAACATTCAACATTGGCCATGCTGTCAATGAAGCATGATTTGTACTCAACTTAACTCGTAACTGGGAAATCTGACTTCAGTGAGTTCAAGACAACTGGGAACTCTGGGGGAAACGTTTTGAACGTTCATCCAACATGTTCCCCTCTTGATTTCGCCTACTGTTCTGACTTGGTGGTGCACATGTAGCCTATAACCTGTTTTAGAGAAATGTAATCATTGCATATTGTATTTTTTCTTCTTCAAGTCATTTAGTCACATCATGCAGCCTTACAATGTATTAAAAATCAAAACATAGCCCAACATTTGTAGAAAAACTTAATAACTCTAAATTATGCATACAGGAGTACCTATTTTCTTAGTTAACCGCTCAACGCAGAATAGCTGTCACGTTCTGACCTTTATTTCCTTTGTTTTGACATCATTTAGTATGGTCAGGGTGTGAGTTGGGGTGGGCAGTCTGTTTGTTTTTCTATGATTTGGGTATTTCTATGTTTCGGCCTAGTATGGTTCTCAATCAGAGGCAGGTGTCAATAGTTGTCTCTGATTGAGAATCATACTTAGGTAGCCTGGGTTTCACTGGGTGTTTGTTTCCGTGTCTGTGTTTTTCACCACATGGTACTGTTTTGGGGTTTCGGTCATTCCGCGTTTATTGTTTTGGTATTCAGTTGTTCATGTGTACTATTTCTTATTAAAAGAACCATGAACACTTACCACGCCGCATATTGGTCCTCTGATCCTTTTCGCCTCTCCCCTTCGGAAGAAGAGGAGGAAATCCCTTCCAATAGCTGCATGTGCGCACTCCCTCAAATCGTTTGTAGAAAATATCCTTTCTATTTTATTCCGCTTGTTCAATTCTTATACTATAAAATGCCACAGAATTCCAAGAAAATCTTCTCTGCTGAATGAACTAGTGTAGCCCACAGCTATTTGGCATAGCCAGGACAGGTGGTGGAAAAAGTTCCCAAATGTCATACTTGAGTAAAAGTATAGATACATTTTAATAGAAAGTTACTCAAGTAAAAGTGGAAGTCACCCAGTAAAATACTACTTGAGTAAAAGTCTAAAAGTATTTGGTTCTAAATATACTTAAGTATCAAAGTAAAAGTATAAATCATTTCAAATTACTTATATTAAGCATAAAAGACGGCACCATTTTCTTGTTTTTAAAATGTATGGATAGCCAGGGGCACACCCCAACACACATAATTTACAAAAGATTTGTGTCTAGTTAGTCCGCCAGATCAGAGGCAGTAGGGATGACCAGGGATGTTCTCTTGATAAGTGTGTGAATTGGACAATTTTCCTGTCCTGTTAAGCATTTAAAATGTACGTTTGGATGGCATGGAATGTTGGGAGTAAAAAATACATAATTTTTCTTTCGGAATGTAGGGAAGTAAAAGTATAAATAGTAAAGTACAGATACCCCCAAAAACAACTTAAGTAGTACTTTAAAGTATTTTTACTTAAGTACGTTACACCCCTGATAAGGACAACTCAGAGTATGTGATTCTGAAATTAAATGGACTACATTTTCTTCATATAATGTTTCTTTAGACCTGTCTAAAATAATGGATTTATTGTAAAGGTGTAGGCTATATTAATGGATTTGAGACTTTTTCAAATGTAGATGTTCCAAAAGTCTGCGTCAGTGGCTTTTAGACTGTGGAAGCCAGGAGATGCGAAATGTGTTTAGTCAATTACCGTATTGCTTGACAATCACCAGCTGACCAAAATTTTGTGACTACCACACCCCCAAAAACTCAAAACGCTCCAATCACAAACCCCCGTCCCGTTTAGTACCCCTCAAGAAAGACTTGACTATAGCCCAGATCAGGCACTTCAAAGCTGGCTTGACGATTAGCTGGGTACTGTGTGACTCTCCAGGCGTACACTTTCTCACACCGAGTACCACAGAGGCAGAACAGAGGTGAGGAGAGAGAGAGCGACAGACACAAAGAGGGAGCGCGAGAGAGAGAGAGATACAAAGGTAGATGCAGACACTCAGAGGTGTGCTCTGATTAAATAATGAGAGATGAGGCCTGATGTATTAATGCATAGAGATAGATAAATGGAGAGCTGGAGAAAACAGATTAAGCCCCCCCACCTCCTCTCTTCATTCAGAGCTTTCGAGAATTCCGACCTGTGAGTACCTGTTTCAGAGGCTGCTGCTCGTAGCTTAATACTGGGTGAATCACATTAATAATTTAGCCCAGTGGCAAGGGAGCCACCACCGGCTCGAGAGGGACTGAGAGAAGAGTGACTGAAGCGAGGAGAGGGACTGAGAGAAGAGTGACTGAAGCGACGAGAGAGAGAGGAGGCCAATATACACTCTGTCATTGGGTTCTGCTGTATGTGTAAATTACAGTGCAAAACGCTACATTAATAATCAACACCTTCAGCCTTTGTTTGGGCGGTGAACGGCAGGAGTGGGCCATGTAATTGGTTAGTTTAATAACTGGGCATGGTGCATTGCTCTTTTTTTGTGTCTCACACACACACACACACACAAATCGCACACAGGCATAGCCGCATACACACATTCACTCACAAAACATAGGCGACACACTCACCCATACGCACACACACTGCACTGGCACACTCGTACACAAATCACTCGCGCACACAAACTAGGCTACACAGACGCTCACATGGCTGTGTTCATACCCTGTCATGTTTAATTTTGGTTGGTAGAGTGTAATAATCCGAGAAAAGAATAGAATTGAGTCAATCTGAGTTCACTGGGTGTTCTGAGGGCTCTTAAAAGGCACGGTAGAATTGTACTCGCTTTTATTCACCATTTAATATTATAGCTCCTAACGAAGGCAGTTTGAAGGTTATTTTCAATGATGTGCGGGGCTCTAAAAAAATAAAAATAACTGTCTTATATTGCCTGTGAATCAGGGATTATTTTATTTATTTTATAGATTTTTTAAATTTGATTATCATCCTTAATTAATTTTACCGGGGAAGTCACTTTGAGATTGACGGCTCTTTTTCAAGTGAGTCCTGGCCAAGAAGGCAAGAGTTGAGAACAAGATAATAGCTGATAGATTTATAATACGAAAGGTGTATATACAGTGCCTTGCGAAGGTATTCGGCCCCCTTGAACTTTGCGACCTTTTGCCACATTTCAGGCTTCAAACATAAAGATATAAAACTGTGGGACACAATCATGAAGTGGAACGACATTTATTGAATATTTCAAACTTTTTTAACAAATCAAAAACTGAAAAATTGGGTGTGCAAAATTATTCAGCCCCCTTAAGTTAATACTTTGTAGCGCCACCATTTGCTGCGATTACAGCTGTAAGTCGCTTGGGGTATGTCTCTATCAGTTTGGCACATCGAGAGACTGAAATTTTTTCCCATTCCTCCTTGCAAAACAGCTCGAGCTCAGTGAGGTTGGATGGAGAGCATTTGTGAACAGCAGTTTTCAGTTCTTTCCACAGATTCTCGATTGGATTCAGGTCTGGACTTTGACTTGGCCATTCTAACACCTGGATATGTTTATTTTTGAACCATTCCATTGTAGATTTTGCTTTATGTTTTGGATCATTGTCTTGTTGGAAGACAAGTCTCCGTCCCAGTCTCAGGTCTTTTGCAGACTCCATCAGGTTTTCTTCCAGAATGGTCCTGTATTTGGTTCCATCCATCTTCCCATCAATTTTAACCATCTTCACTGTCCCTGCTGAAGAAAAGCAGGCCCAAACCATGATGCTGCCACCACCATGTTTGACAGTGGGGATGGTGTGTTCAGGGTTATGAGCTGTGTTGCTTTTACGACAAACATAACATTTTGCATTGTTGCCAAAAAGTTCAATTTTGGTTTCATCTGACCAGAGCACCTTCTTCCACATGTTTGGTGTGTCTCCCAGGTGGCTTGTGGCAAACTTTAAACAACACTTTTTATGGATATCTTTAAGAAATGGCTTTCTTCTTGCCACTCTTCCATAAAGGCCAGATTTGTGCAATATACGACTGATTGTTGTCCTATGGACAGAGTCTCCCACCTCAGCTGTAGATCACTGCAGTTCATCCAGAGTGATCATGGGCCTCTTGGCTGCATCTCTGATCAGTCTTCTGCTTGTATGAGCTGAAAGTTTAGAGGGACGGCCAGGTCTTGGTAGATTTGCAGTGGTCTGATACTCCTTCCATTTCAATATTATTGCTTGCACAGTGCTCCTTGGGATGTTTAAAGCTTGAGAAATCTTGTTGTATCCAAATCCGGCTTTAAACTTCTTCACAACAGTATCTCGGACCTGCCTGGTGTGTTCCTTGTTCTTCATGATGCTCTCTGCGCTTTTAACGGACCTCTGAGACTATCACAGTGCAGGTGCATTTATACGGAGACTTGATTACACACAGGTGGATTGTATTTATCATCATTAGTCATTTAGGTCAACATTGGATCATTCAGAGATCCTCACTGAACTTCTGGAGAGAGTTTGCTGCACTGAAAGTAAAGGGGCTGAATAATTTTGCACGCCCAATTTTTCAGTTTTTGATTTGTTAAAAAAGTTTGAAATATCCAATAAATGTCGTTCCACTTCATGATTGTGTCCCACTTGTTGTTGATTCTTCACAAAAAAATACAGTTTTATATCTTTATGTTTGAAGCCTGAAATGTGGCAAAAGGTCGCAAAGTTCAAGGGGGCCGAATACTTTCGCAAGGCACTGTAACAACGGTAACAGGGCAACCAGTCTTGGCATTCAGTTTGTGTGTGCAGCATGCATTTGTTCTGTTGATTTCTGCTCCAGGCAAAGAAAAGGGGAATTCTTGACATTGACATCAATTGAAAATACAATATTTGTCATTGACTTGAACCTTGAGGCCTGTTCTCGATTCTCTACTACCACCTTTATACCGTGGGTACGTGTATTATAGAGAAGAGTGTGTGTGTGGAGCGATGGGTTGGGGTGGGGGCTAAGTCAAATAAAATCACATTTATTGGTCACATACCCAAGTTATTGCGGGTGTAGCGAAGTGTTTATGTTTCTAGCTCCGACAGTGCAGTCACATCTATCAATTTCACAACATATACCGAATACAAACACTTCTAAGTAAAGGGATGGAATTAAGAATATATAAATACATTGATAAACAATGTCAGAGCGGCATAGACTAAGATACAGTAGAATAATAGAATACAGTATATACATAAGAGATGAGTAATGCAAGATACGTAACATTATTAAAGTGACTAGTGTTCCATTTATTAAAGTGTCCAGTCTATGTATATAGGCAGCAGCCTCTTATATGCTAGTGATGGCTATTTAACAGTCTGATGGTCTTGAGATAGAAGCTGTTTTTCAATCTCTGTGTTTGTGCGTGTATATATGTGGTTGTGCATGTATGAAAAAACCTTGACGTGTGTGTGTGTGTGTGGTATATGCATAACGGAGAAGGGGGGGGGAACCATGACTATTTTCTGCACTATAAAGTGTGGCGTGTATTAGGAGAGAGACTATGGCAGGCTGTCAGCTCGTCAAGGGTATCCATGACGGTAATGAATTTCAGACTATCACTACCACTATCACTCTCTCTCTCTTCCTCACACACACACAGCCCTCTACCTCAATTTGGACCTGTGTGTGTGGTCTGACACGTGCTTGTATACAGACAGTTACTGAAGACATGGACTGATGTGTTTGTCAATGATGATTTTCATATGGATGGATGCATTACCGGAGCGCCAAGTCTAGGACCGAAAGGCTCCTTAACAGCTTCTACCCCCAAAGCCATAAGGCCGCTGAACAGCTAAACGAATCAAATGTTTACCCGGACTATTTACATTAACGCCCCCAACTTTATGTTGAGGTATGTTGTTTGATACACAAGCCACATAGCCTATATGGTAAATACAGCGTCGGCTCTTGCTTTTCATTTCCTTCTGAAAATGGTGTATTCACAGTGTGACACTCTTTCAGAGACGAGTTCAGACTCATCAAAGAGACATTGGCATGTGTCACCCGTGCTGTGTCACTGTCGTCGACCGAGCTTTAAATGTCAATTG
Organism: Oncorhynchus masou masou; assembly: GCF_036934945.1. Classification (NCBI taxonomy): domain Eukaryota; kingdom Metazoa; phylum Chordata; class Actinopteri; order Salmoniformes; family Salmonidae; genus Oncorhynchus; species Oncorhynchus masou. The sequence continues at coordinate 40,959,860 of NC_088224.1, forward strand.
TCTCCCCTGATCCGCCTGACTCGTTCTTGTGCGTGTGCTTTTTCTCTCTCTCTCACACACACACACACACACACACACGCGCACACACACCCACACACACATATAGACACAGACCAGCTCTCCACCTGTTTGTGTTCCTTGGAGTGCAATGCTGCGCCACAGTATTGATCACCTGCTGCTTCTGCCCTTTTTTATAATTATGTCTCCACTCTTTTTACTCTCTCCTTTCTCCTTTATCCTCTCTGTCGCTCGTCTCCTTCTCGCTCCTCTTTTGTTAATTCCCTTTCCCCTGATCCATTTTTATGCCTCCCTGTGCCCCGTGCTTATCACACTCCTTTTTCTGTTTCATCTCCACTTTCCTCCTCATGTACATCATTTAACTCTGTTCATTTTGCTCCCCTTCTTTTTTGCTCCTTATTTCATTAAAAAAAAAATCCTAATCATCATTCTTTCTGTTTATCCATTTCTCACTTCCACCTTTGTTCTCCTTCCTTTCGCTCTCTCCTTTCTCTCTATTCCCCCCCTCTTTGTCTTCTGTCTCTCTCTGTCTCTCTCCTTGTCTGCAGCCTCTCTGGAGTGTTCTCCGTAGACCGGGCGTTCCAGGACACCAGCTGCCAAAAGGACCCAGTCTCCCTCGGACCTCCTACATCTGACCCCCTCCCACCACCAATCAGAGCTGTCCTGACCCCAACCTTAATCCTAACGCCAAGCTTAACCCCATGCTTAGTCCCAAAACCTCAAACCTTCACACAAGTAAATTCATTGGCTTGTCCAGTGACTTATCATAGACATTCTATCACTTTCTTGCCTTTAACAAAGCATTCCCACTACATTTGTCCCTATGCCACCCAACTCTCCTACCCCTTCTGAAGCACCACTAGCCCAGGACATTCTGAGAACAAGCATCAAGAGCTGGACAACTTATCAACCCTCAACCGAAGATCCAACCACAAAGACTGTGGAGAACAACGATAAAACACACGTCAAATATGGCATCAACTTGAAAAAAACTTCTATGTTAATTCCTCCATGGCCGTCCTATGTGAATACAACCCCCAGGATACACCACTGAGCCGGTGTGTAACATTCTGTTGACTTCTAATGGTGACATTATAGACATATTGGGTACACCAGCCTTTCGCTCTTACTCTCCGTCTTCTTTCTCTCGGTCTCTCTCGCGCTCTGTCCTCACTGACTATGTCGGCGCAGCGAGAGGGTGACACATTTTGCACTTCTATATGTTCGCTTTCTCCTTCACTCTCTCCCTCTTTTTCCGACTATTGTCTGAATTGTTTCTGTGCATTGTCAGTGGCTTGCCTGGTGAAAATATTGTCTCGGTTGTCCTATCTGTGTCCTCTGCCCTGCTCCACTCTCTCCCTCCTTCACTTTGTGGGTCGCTCCCTCAGCGAACCCTTCTATGTGAGAGAACTTCACTGCGAATACATCCAGGTGTGGCATGAAGAGGGAGAACCAGGTGAAAAGTAAACGACTGATAACCTACATGGGACAATTGGTGGGTTGAGAGATGTGGTTGAACCAGGCAAGTGCTTCTCTACTGATGAAGAGAACATACAGAAGAAAAAGATCACACTGAAGACCCCCCCTCTCCATTTTAAATATGAGCTGTATTGAAAATAGTGTAGAAAGGAAAATGTGCAAAAAAACATGTACCATGTGCAAAAAAACATGTACCATGTGCAAATAAAACATGTACCATGTGCACAAAAACATGTACCATGTGCAAAAAAAAACATGTACCATGTGCAAAAAAACCATGTACCATGCGCAAAAAAAACATGTACCATGTGCAAAAAAAACATGTACCATGTGCAAAAAAAAACATGTACCATGTGCAAAAAAACATGTACCATGTGCCAAAAAACCATGTATCATGCGCAAAAAAAACATGTACCATGTGCAAAAAAACATGTACCATGTACAAAAAAACATGTACCATGTGCAAAAAAAACAAACCATCCAATGTCTGCCAAGTCTATCAGAGACATGGCATTTATCTCCCTCATTGTTTTATGACAAACTAACTCTTTGCTGTAACTGTTAATGTGAAATGGCCATTCACTGTTAATATAAAGGCCTTTTACTGTACTTAGAAGCACATGGAACTGTCATGCCAACAATCCCGTCAATTGCTTGGGCCATCGTCCACTATACGTGTGTTTTCAAACCCTGTAGCCAGTATGCTGGAGTGATTCCTATTACCCATGTATCACTACCACTGTAGCATGACCTATTGTCACCATCACAACAACTTCCTCTCTGTGAATAGGAATAAATGGGGATCCTCCAAAAATAAATGGCTGTCAAGAAATGGAAGTAGGGGAATTCCAACCCTGGAGAAAGCCATTGGTTTAGCTGAATTTAATTGCAACATTGGGTCTTGTGTTACGAGTGTCCATTGTTTGGATTGAAGCTTGGCTTATGCTGTGTAGTTGGTGGTTGGCCCATTAGTAGCAAATGTAATGGTATTGATTAAACCTTCAGGACTCTGTAGACCTACAGGCCTGGAATAGCCCATCCCTGACATTGGAGAGGTAAGGAATGCTGATACTTAGTCACATGGGATGAAGTCGTTCTTAGCTAAACACAAGTGGCTATTTCATGCTTCGGTGGAGATCTGGTGTCAGTATCTCTCTTGGCTAGTGGGGGCTGCCTGCCCTGCCTGCTGCCAGTTGGGGGACCTGGCACCTTCTTTTCACATCATCTGGATGTCGATAGCCGAACTGGGAGAAGTAGCCTACAGTATTAACCCAAGGCGGTGTTTGGATAAAGAAAAAAAAAACTCCTGGAACTGTAACATGGGCTGCTCCTTCCTGCCAACTATAACTGGGCTGTAAAATGAGTTATTTAGTAAAGGAAGTATTATGACTTTGTATATGGTAACTCACCATGTGACTTTCAGGGCATCTCAAACCTGGGTTGTGTTCATTAGGGCACACCGGAACCAAAAGTTTTACGACGGAAAACCAGACCGAGTGTTTCTTATTGGACAAGTCCAGGTAGTCCCATGTTTGAAACCATTTTCTCCCGTTTGGTGCCTAATGCATATGACCATGTCAGCTCTGCCAAGGTGCCCGAGGACTTGCCTGAACTGGCTATTTCCACAATCCCCTGATACATTTTTTACGCTTTTGGAATTTATTCATTGGCACTTTACTAGTGCACTGTTACTCAAGAGAAAACCTTACTTTCTTATTGCACAAGACAAACCTTAGTACATCACCCACACATACATGCAAATGGAAGCAGACTTACACGGAATTATGCGACTACACAGTCAGACATTACATTCACAGGTGTATATAAATACATATGCCTATATTATGCACGCACAAACAGAAACACACATAGGACACATACACATTAACACACTTAAACTAATACAACTGTTAAAGGGATAGTTTGGGATTATGTTTCCGAGTCCACTATAAAGGAAGTTAGCATTGGCTCGTGAAACTACCTCTAGTTAGTTTAGGGCAAAGACTAGAACCTATCCCTTTACAGTTTTCCTCAATCGCATACAAGCAGTTTTTGTGTCTGTGTTGGAACATCTATATCAGAAAACCGCAATGATGAAATGCTCAAATACATTTACAGAACTTCTGGTCATTTTCTTGTCTTAATACCTGACTTGCATATCTTAGATCACCATTTGCAAAACGTTTCAATTCAAATGTCATCAGTGACTACAAAATGTACTGTTATGTGTTCTGTTCACATAATATAACACACTATACTGCTACACTATAGCCATCGGGGCGTCTGGCGTTGCCATCAGCTGTTGAGAAAAGGCTTCCTTTGAAATGGAAGAAAGCTGCTTCACTGTCAGTGTTGCATCACGTCCAATGGCAGCTGCGTCCAAGCTCAAGAATCGCCATGGTGAAATTGTTGATGGCTGATGAGCGAGTTCATTCTATCTTGTGAATTGAAATAATGAGAAATAAAATTGATTTTGGTTGCATATGACGTTGACTACACCACAGGTTATTTTACGTTCACAATGTAAACAAAAGCAACTTCCGTAATTAGAGAAGAGAGAATCATTTAATACAACTAATAGGAACAACTTAAATCAGTACTTCTGAAAAACTGGACAAAGGATATTGTACTTAGGTCTAATTGATGAATACATAACTGGAACTGTACATTTGGGGAAAATAGAATGAAGACGCTCTCAAAACAACGCGCTACGTGACGCAACGCTGGTGGCATAGCAACGAAAAGATTCAAATGGAGCTGGAGTGTTATTTGTTTTTAGTCAGGAGAGAACTTTGTGCGATTGTGTTCACTGTTTCCGGCAATCCGTATACTGCACACAATTCTAAATCACCCCATCAGTGTCATATTATGTAGCCCGAAAATATATGGAAATGTCTAGATGACTGTTGGGACTAGTTATTATGACATTATTTTTTGACAATATTGCAGACATTCAGAGATGCGCATAATTAAGTAATCTGTGACCCAATGGAAAGTCTACAGAACAATGAACAAACCAGCCTTTGTATTGAGTACATGGAATTGGATTGTGATGATACTGATGAATGAATGGTGTGCACACAATGTGCTTTTTCTTTATCAGGACTATTTGATGAGTATGAAATTGTTTGGTGAAATATGCATAAAAGGACAGGAATTGCCCATAACTCTGCACCTTTGGATAGTTGTACTTCTACTTTTGAGCATCATGATTTTGTGACTGTAAATAAAATGTATTGATCTACTGGGATTTGTAAAAGCCAGACTAACTTCCTGTTTTGTCTGCTCAGACTCAAAAGAGAAGTTTGGTTGCGTTCATCTTTCTGTAGGTAGTGGTGTTCTTTCGATGAATCTATTAGCAATGTTGATGGTAGGCTATAATATCATTTTGATGAATGTATTTAATGTTTTGAGAAGGCAACTACATTTTTGAAAAGGCATTTGACTCTTTTCCAAAAGTCCACAGAGTTGTGTGTCTGGTGAACACTGTTTTGAAAATGTACAACATTGTTCCAAAAAATGCTTGAAATCGATCGAGAAAAACGAATGTATGATTTTTGGCCAGTTTGACAGCACGTTTTTTTTATTACTTTCTGGTGTTTGTTTTTTTATCAAACAGGCATGCAGACCAGGTCTTCAGCCCCCCCCCACAATCTACATATAGGGTGCCTAATCATGGATATCAATGAAATATTATAAATATCTTAATAAATCTATTAACCTGTATACTGTAGTGTACATTACTGAGCATACCTCACTGCATATTGTTTTTTTTACATATACCACATTTTCTTTACACACTGTATTGGGTTATGTGTAGACTAATACAGCAGACAGGGACTGAATACCTTTCTTCAGTGCAGAATAAAGAGTGAATACACAGATCCTGAAGATTGATGATGTATCAGTGGTACTGTGGTTAAACAATACTATAGCATGTAGACAATCTCTCCTGGTTATCACGCTCCAGCCTCCGTACTCCCTCTGGGTCCTGGATGAATGGAAATGACTGAGAACAAATCTGCTCACACACACACACACACACACACACACGAGAGCAGCTTCACACACAAATGCCGGTGGTGAAAGCAGCGCCGTGGAGCAGCGCGCTGGTGTCAATACTAAAACTCACTTACCCTGGGCCATGCAGCAGAAAGGGGGAGGAGTGAGAGATGACAGTAAATCACTAGGGCCCACAAGACATGCAGGAGACACTCAGCGTGTTAGGCTGTTTAGATTAAATCTGCCCGGTTTTCTCTCTCTCACTATCTCTCTCTGTCTCTTTTCCTGTCTTTTTTCTCTCTCTCTCCAAGCAATCCAATTATATCCATCGCTTCTGCTGTCCCTCTACACATCTCTGAGTCAGGGCCGAGATAGAAAGATGGACACAATCTTTTTAATCTGTCTCCCTCTCCTCTCATTTCTTCCCTTTGGTCTATTGAACTCTTGTTCTCTCGTTACCGTACCTCTTTTCCCCCTCCAACCTCTTTTATATCTCTGCTCTCTCTCTCTCTCTCTCTCTCCTCTCTGCATCCCCTCTTTCAGGCGTGTTGAACACACAGGCTGTCCTATGATTTAAACATGTTGGACACTGAGCTGCTCATCCTCTTTGGCGTGTCAAACTAAACATTAGAACACAGGGGTGCTCTAGCCACAGCGGAGAGTGAATGTTTATGTATATATATTTATATATACAGTGGGGCAAAAAAAGTATTTAGTCAGCTACCAATTGTGCAAGTTCTCCCACTTAAAAAGATGAGAGAGGCCTGTAATTTTCATCATAGGTACACTTCAACTATGACAGACAAAATTAGAAAAGAAAATCCAGAAAATCACATTGTAGGATTTTTTATTTATTTATTTGCAAATTATGGTGGAAAAAAAGTATTTGGTCAATAACAAAAGTTTATCCTAATACTTTGTTATATACGCTTTGTTGGCAATGACAGAGGTCAAACGTTTTCTGTAAGTCTTCACAAGGTTTTCACACACTGTTGCTGGTATTTTGGCCCATTCCTCCATGCAGATCTCCACGAGAGCAGTGATGTTTTGGGGCTGTTGCTGGGCAACACGGACTTTCAACTCCCTCCAAAAATGTTCTATGGGGTTGAGATCTGGAGACTGGCTAGGCCACTCCAGGACCTTGAAATGCTTCTTACGAAGCCACTCCTTCTTTGCCCGGGCGGTGTGTTTGGGATCATTGTCATGCTGAAAGACCCAGCCACGTTTCATCTTCAATGCCCTTGCTGATGGAAGGAGGTTTTCACTCAAAATCTCACGATACATGGCCCCATTCATTCTTTCCTTATACACGGATCAGTCGTCCTGGTCCCTTTGCAGAAAAACTGACCCAAAGCATGATGTTTCCATCCCCATGCTTCACAGTAGGTATGGTGTTCTTTGGATGCAACTCAGCACTCCTTGTCCTCCAAACACGACAAGTTGAGTTTTTACCAAAAAGTTATATTTTGGTTTCATCTGACCATATGACATTCTCCCAATATTCTTCTGGATCATCCAAATGCTCTCTAGCCAACTTCAGACGGGCCTGGACATGTACTGGCTTAAGCAGGGGGACACGTCTGGCACTGCAGGATTTGAGTCCCTGGCGGCGTAGTGTGTTACTGATGGTAGGCTTTGTTACTTTGGTCCCAGCTCTCTGCAGGTCATTCACTAGGTCCCCCCGTGTGGTTCTGGGATTTTTGCTCACCGTTCTTGTGATCCTTTTGACCCCACGGGGTGAGATCTTGCGTGGAGCCCCAGATCGAGGGAGATTATCAGTGGTCTTGTATGTCTTGCATTTCCTAATAATTGCTCCCACAGTTGATTTCCTCAAACCAAGCTGCTTACCTATTGCAGGTTGTGGACAGGTGTCTTTTATACTGATAACAAGTTCAAACAGGTACTATTAATACAGGTAACGAGTGGAGGACAGAGGAGCCTCTTAAAGAAGAAGTTACAGGTCTGTGAGAGCCAGAAATCTTGCTTGTTTGTAGGTAACAAATACTTATTTTCCACCATAATTTGCAAATAAATTCATTAAAAATCCTACAATGTGATTTTCTGGATTTTTTTTCCATTTTGTCTGTCATAGTTGAAGGGTACCTATGATGAAAATTACAGGTCTCTCTCATCTTTTTAAGTGGGAGAACTTGCACAATTGGTGGCTGACTAAATACGTTTTTGCCCCACTGTATATAAGCACAGTGGAAATGTTCTCTCTTGTTCTCTTATCTCTGTCGTCACTCATCGCGTTGAACTTTGCAGTACCCAATGTTTGTTTCAACCAGGTTTTTTTCATGATGTCACAAGTAAGTGTTTTTGCTTTCTCTTTCTTGTTGTACTCAGTCAATTCTCCCCGGTCACTGTTCTTTTTTTAGTATTGAAATGTGGGGACTTTCTCTCATGTTTCTGCTCTCTCTCTTTCCTCTCCATATCAATTCAGTCCAGAAGGCTTCATCGGTACGGGAAACATATGTTTATATTGCCAAAGGAAGTGAAATAGTCATTAAACAAGTGAAATAAACAATCAAAAATGAACAGTAAACATTACACTTCCAAAATCTCTCTCTCTCTTTCTCTTCTCCGTCTGCCTCCCTCTCTCCAGTATAAAGCTTTTGGGTTATTGTATTTTTTACTTAAGTTTTATTTTGTGAATATTTTCTTAACTCTATTTCTTGAACTACATTGTTGGTTAAGGGCTTGTAAAGTAAACATTTCACCTGTTCTATTCAGCGCATGTGACAAATACAATTGGAATTGATTGAAATGAGTTTAACAATATCTCAAATCAAATATAATTTGTCACATGCGCTGAATACAACAGGCATTACCGTGAAACAAGCCTTTAACCAACAATGCAACATGTTTTAAGAAAAATACGTTTTTTTAAAGTATTTACTAAAATAAACTGAAGTAAAACATAAATACAACATTTAAATAAAAAAATAGAAAATAACAATTTAAGAGCAACAATAAAATAACAGTAGCTTGGCTATATACAGGGGGAGACCGGTACAGAGGTTAGTCGAGGTAATTGAGGTAATATGTACATGTAGGTAGAGAAATATCTATCCTATCCATGGCTGCTAGTCTCAGTTTCAGTCCAATCATCACTCCAGGTGGTGTGTGTCAAATGACCCACTTCAGCAGCCAAGGGTTAAGCCTCTTTCCACCATCAGTTATTACAGCAGGATCCAGATCAAATTTGCACCCAGCCACTCACACACACACACACACACACACACACACACCCTTCACCTGGTTGAGCTCACTTTAAACCACTTCTCGTGTTTATCTCCTCTGCTCAGGGCCTGTGTGAGCACTTCAGAGGAACCACAACATTGCTCCTAATGAATCAGTACTGACAGTGTCAAGCCTCTCTCTCTCTTCTCGCTCTCTCTTTATCACTGACAGGCTTCCCTGTGCCTGGGGAATTACAAGTAACTTTTCTGATAGGAAGCCCTAGACTGACTTGATGGATTCCACACTGATGGATTCCGACAGAGCGTGGCCCTTTTTCAACGTCCGCGGCAGCGAGAAAGGTTTTTCTGGTCAGCTTCCCGTTTCAGGGGGCGTTCTGAAAGCCGAACGATTGACGGGTGTAACGGTAAAGCCCGGCGACTTTCCCGTTGTCTCACGCTGCTGCGTCCTGCCTGCCACCTTTCCACATCAAGGGGAGAGTCAGTGTTATTAGCCTACCGCTGCGTTTGAGTGTCAGGGAGAGTCAATTATGTCAATGACAAGGAGTGAGAAAAAAAAGAGAGCAGCACGGTAAAAGCTTTCTTTCTTCACAGAGGCTGTGTTTGTATGTTCATGTGATTCGGAGAGCGTGTGTGTGTGTGTGTGTGTGTGTGTGTGAATGAATGTGTCCCGCGCCACTGTTAATGTGCTGGAGTATGCCAGAAACAATAATTCCCCCTACCAACAACACCTCTCTCCTCCCCCCACCTTCAATAGCTAGTGGAACAGGCCAAATCCAGCACAGTGGAGAACTGGAACCTGGGGCATCCAGCCTGCAGGTGCCACTGAGGATGAAGAGGTGCCGTGAGCATGCTCAGCCCTAATGATATCCGCCGGCACTCCCCCCCCCCCTCCCCCCTCGGTGAAGAGTCCTGGAACCTGGAGTCTCTGTCACTACCTCCTAATGAGGCACAGAGCTTGGCACAAAATGGGCTCTCAATTTCCCACTACTGGGTCGAGTTCAGGGAACTAGGGGACTGGCAATACTTACTCCCTGATGATGTGTAAAGGCGGAGTTGTGAGATGATGTAACATGTAGCCTTTGGTGGGTAATCCTCAATCTTCTCGCATTTCATTTCCCTTGGAAAGTACAGGACCCTGAGGGGGCAAAACATTGAGCTTTGATGACCCGTTTCATCTACTATGTATGAGTCAATGTTAATTTAAACTGCATTTGAGTCCCATTTCCCACCTGGATGAGTGTTATTTCACGTCAGTGTTTTCCCACATTAATCGTTTACCTTCGCAGTCCTCTTCCAGTGATAAAATTCCCCCAATTTTTCATTGGTCCAGGAAAATCATGTTCATTATTTGTTCTTCCAGGTCCAAGGCCAATAGAGGACACCCAACAAAACTTCCCCTTGGGCACTAAGCAACTGGGGAATATGAAACCATTATCATCTTGTTGTGCAATTTGTTGGGTCCTGGTAATTTTGTACAATTGGACAAGCTTGCTTTTCCTTATTTTTTGTTTGTTTTGTTTTGTTTGTTTACTCCAAATACACATACGAAAAACAACTTACAGACACACAAACAATGACTATATCTCATTTGCCCAGACCCACATAACCACATCCCTAGTGCCTGCATTATTGGTTGCCACTTGGCCCTAAACAAATTGGCACAATTTATCTCAGTCGCCCATGCTATTTCAATATATAAATAATAAATCATTTGATTTTTCCATTATGTTAATGATGGTGGATTCATTGATTTCCACATTTTTAGTATGAGTTTTTTCAAGATAAGTGATCAAAACTGTCAAGGTTTTCCTGTGGTGAAGTAGAGGAGGACCAAAACACAGCAAGGTTATATTGATTCATGTTTAATAAAAACAGATAACCATGAACACTACAAAACAATAAACGTGGAAAACCAAAAACAGCCCTATCTGGTGCAAAACACAGAGACAGGAACAATCACCCACAAACACACAGTGAAACCCAAGCTACCTAAGTATGATTCTCAATCAGAGACAACTAATGACACCAGCCTCTGATTGAGAACCATACTAGGCCGAAACATAGAAATACCCCAAAACATAGAAAAACAAACATAGACTGCCCACCCAACTCACGCCCTGACCATACTAAATAAATACAAAACAAAGGAAATAAAGGTCAGAACGTGACAAAAACAAATAAAGCTTTATTGATACAGCACTTTTCAGACATGCATGTGCTTTACGGGGGAAAAAACAAAAACAAAAAAAACAATGAAAATAAAAGCTGAAATATTTACCACACAACAGACATAAGATTTTTTTAAACTAAAGAATGACACAAACTGAATGACTAACAAGCACCCTAAGGAAAATCAAAACTAAAAAGATCTATTTTAAATATGTCCACAGTTCCCGGGACCCTTCAGGTTCTCTGGCAGGCTATTCCAGAGGCTGTGAGCATAATAACTAAAGGCTGCTTCTCCATGCCTCTTGGTCCTAGGCTTTGGGATAGTTAAAAGGCCAGTGCCAGAGAACCTGAGGGACCTACTGGGTACATAACTTAAAAGCATGTCCGACATGTATTGGGGTTCACAATCATGGATTGGTTTCAAAACCAATAGAAGAATCTTAAAATGTATTCTAAAACTCACAAGCAGACAGTGCTTTAAATCCGGTGTAATGTGTGCTCTCCGTCTGGTCTTGGTCAATACCCATGCTGCAGCATTCTGTATGTTTTGCAGTTGACCAATGGCTTTCATGGGTAGACCAAACAGGAGAGCAGGAGAGCATTTACAGGATGAGCATAACATGGAGGAGTCTCTCTGTATCAGACTGAGAGAGAAACGGCCGCACCTTGGCAATGTTCCTCAGGTGGTAAAAAAGCTATTTTGGTCACATTCCTAATGTATGATTCAAAATTGAGTTCAGAATCTAAAATAAAACACCAGGTAAAAAAAACCTAGGTGTTGTCTTCATTGCCTGTTAATTAAAATGTGCAGCTAGATTCTCTCTCTGTGTTTCCGCTCCAAGTAACTCTATCTTGTTTTGATTTAGCTGGAGGAAGTTGTGAGCCATCCAAGTATTGAAATCACTTATACAGTTTAATCATTTATCCGTGGAGCTAAAATCCTCTGGTGACACAGGAATTCAAAGTTGTGTATCGTTTGCGTAGCAGTGAAAGTCAATACTGTGCTTTCTGATAACTCTGCCAAGGGGTAACATATATACAGTGCATTCGGAAAGTATTCAGACCCCTAATGTTACATTACAACCTTATTCTAAAATGGATTAAATGAAAAATGTTCCTCATCAATCTACACACAATACCCCATAATGACAAAGCGAAAACAGATTTTTAGAAACGTATTGCAAATAAAAAACAAACACCTTATTTACATAAGTATTCAGACCCTTTGCTTTAAGACTTGAAATTGAGCTCCAGTGCATCCTGTTTCCATTGATCATACTTGAGATGTTTCGACAACTTCATTGGAGTCCCATATGCTAAAGTCAATTGATTGGACATGATTTGGAAAGGGGCACACCTGTCTATATAAGGTCCCACAGTTGACAGTGCATGTCAGAGCAAAAACCAAGCAATGAGGTCGAAGGGATTGTCCGTAGAGCGCCGAGACAGGATTGTGTCGCGGCACAGACCTGACAAAACAGAGATGCTAGTTTTAGGTCCCAAGAAACAAAGAGATCTTCTGTTGAATCTGACAATTAATCTTGATGGTTGTACAGTCGTCTCAAATAAAACTGTGAAAGACCTCGGCATTAACCTGGACCCCGATCTCTCTTTTGACGAACATATCAATACTGTTTCAAGGACAGCTTTTTTCCATCTATGTAACTTTTCAAAAATCTGAAACTTTCTGTCCAAAAATGATGCAGAAAAATGAATCCATGCATTTGTCACTTCTAGGTTAGACTACTGCAATGCTCTACTTTCCAGCTACCCGGATAAAGCATTAAATAAACTTCAGTTAGTGCTAAACACGGCTGCTAGAATCTTGACTAGAACCAAATAAATGTGATCATATTACTCCAGTGCTAGTCTCTCTATACTGGCTTCCTGTTAAAGCAAGGGCTGATTTCAAGGTTTTACTGCTAACCTACAAAATATTACAGGGGCTTGCTCCTACCTATCTTTCCGATGTGGTCCTGCCATACATACCTACACTACGGTCACAAGACGCAGGCCTCCTTACTGTCCCTAGAATTTCTAAGCAAACAGCTTGAGGCAGGGGTTTCTCCTACAGAGCTCCATTTTCATGGAATGGTCTGCCTATCCATGTGAGAGACGCAGACTAATCTCTTCAGTGGGTCATATGATTGAGTGTAGTCTGGCCCAGGAGTGTGAAGGTGAACGGAAAGGCAATGAAGCAACGAACCGCCCTTGCTGTCTCTGCCTGGCCAGTTCCCCTCTCTGCACTGGGACTCTCTGCCTCTAACCCTATTACAGGGGCTGAGTCACTGGCTTACTGGTGCTCTTCCATGCCATCATTGGGAGAGGTGCGTCACTTGAGTGTGTTGAGTCACTTATGTGATCTTCCTGTCTGGGTTGGCGCCCCCCCTTGGGTTGTGCTGTGGCGGAGACCTTCGTGGGCTATACTCGGCCTTGTCTCAGGATGGTAAGATGGTGGTTGAAGATATCCCTCTAGTGGTGTGGGGGCTGTGCTTTGGCAAAGTGGGTGGGGTTATATCCTGCCTGTTTGGCCCTGTCCAGGGGTATCATCGGACAGGGCCACAGTGTCTCCCTACCGCTCCTGTCTCAGCCTCCAATATTTATGCTGCAATCGTTTATGTGTCAGGGGGCTAGGGTCAGTCGATTATATCTGGAGTATTTCTCCTGTATTATCCGGTGTCCTGTGGGAATTTAAGTATGCTCTCTTTAATTATCTCTCTCTTTTTCTCTCTTTATTTTTTTCTTTCTCTCTCTGAGGACCTGAGCCCTAGGACCATGCCTCAGGACTACCTGGCTTGATGACTCCTTGCTGTCCCCAGTCCACCTGGTCGTGCTGCTGCTCCAGTTTCAACTGTTTGGCTATGGAACCCTGACCTGTTCACCAGACGTGCTACCTGTCCCAGACCTGCTGTTTTCAACTCGCTAGAGACAGCAGGAGCGGTAGAGATACTTTGAATGATCGGCTATGAAAAGCCAACTAACATTTACTCCTGAGGTGCTGACTTGCTGCACCCTATATTATTATTATTATAATTATTTGACCCTGCTGGTCATCTATGAACATTTGAACATCTTGGCCATGTACTGTTATAATCTCCACTCGACACAGCCAGAAGAGGACTGGCCACCCCTCAAAGCCTGGTTCTTCTCTAGGTTTCTTCCTAGGTTCTGGCCTTTCTTGCCACCGTGCAAGTACACCTGCATTACTTGCTAGTTGGGGTTTTAAGCTGGGTTTCTGTACAGCACTTTGTGACATCAGCTGATGTAAGGAGGGCTTTATAAATAAATTTGATTGATTGATCTGCAGCACTCAAGGCAGTTAACCCATTGTTCCCCGGGCGCCGGAGATGTGGATGTCGATTAAGGCAGCCCCTCGCACCGCTCTGATTCAGAGGGGTTGGGTTAAATAACTAGGTAAATAACTAGGTATCCCCCTTTCCCTTTACCTTTCCACCAATCAGGCCTTTATGTGCTTAGTGGCCAGACGGAAGCCTCTACTCAGCAAAAGGCACATGATAGCACACTTTAAGTTTGCCAAAAGGCACCTAAACGACTCTCAGACCATGAGAAACAAGATTCTCTGGTCTGATAAAACCAAGATTGAACTCTTTGGCCTGAATGCCAAGAATCACTTCTGGAGGAAACCTTGCACTAACCCTATGGTGGAGCATGTTGGTGGCAACATCATGCTGTGGGGATGTTTTTCAGGGGCAGTCCCAGGGAGACTAGTCAGGATCGAGGCAAAGATGAACAGAGCAAAGTACAGAGAGATCCTTGATGAAAACCTGTTCCAGATTGCTCAGGACCTCAGACTGGGGCGAAGGTTCACTTTCCAACAGGACAATGACCCTAAGCACACAGCCAAAACAATGCAGCAGTGGCTTCGGGACAAATCTCTAAATGTCATTGATTGGCCCAGCCAGAGCCCGGACTTGAACCCGATTGAACGTCTCTGGAGAGACCTGAAAACTCCCCATCCAACCTGACTGAGCTTGAGAGGATCTGCACAGACGAATGGGAGAAACTCCCCAAATACCAGTGTGCCAAGCTTGTAGCGTCATACCCAAGAAGACTCGAGGCTGTAATCGCTGCCGAAGGTGCTTCAACAAAGTACTGAGTAAAGGGTCTGCATACGTATGTAAATGTGACAGACCGCCTTGATTTGGATGTAGCAAAATTTGAAATAGTGTTTTTTACATTGGATAAAAGCAGAGATACAGAGCTACAAATTGTATATAATACATTGCATTTGAAGGACAATGGGAAAATAATTATGCTTTGAAAGTTGAAAAAACGTGTAACTTCACTTTTGAGAAAATGGCCTTTAAATGTTTTGGTACCTACTGGAGAGCTCTTCTTTGTCTACACCCATTCAGCACCCTCTTAAGCCCACCCATCTTTTCAAGGGCTGATCCAAGCATTCTGTCCTAAAAACAAAAGTCAAGCACTCAAGCTAACATGTGAGAACTGTTCACTGACCATTTTACTCACTATGGCAGAGCTGGTTAGGCTGTTTTTATGTTATCCAGAGCATTGGTGACTGCAACTGTGCTGCTGGCAACAATTTACACTTAGTTGCCAATGTTTACTGACACCGGCCATATTCAACGGGTGTTGAGTGTTCGTTCTGGCACACTGCAGATAAATGACTAACCAGGTTCAATGTTTTCTAGCTGACATTAGGCTGTAACTAGCAAAGCAAATGGCTCTGAGATACGAATAATAAGATCATACACGTAACGTTAGCTAGCGATCCAGCCAGCTAACATTAGCTAGCTAACAGTACACTTAAACTTTAACCACTTTCTGTGAAAATTTAAAATAAAATGTGTAATATCTGAAAATGTAGCTAGTTAGACTATCTTACCCAAATACACAATGGATGGACGCCTCCCCCTGTTACGGATGCCATGGTTTACCTTGGTTTACCCTAGTTTGAAGATGTAATTCTAACTAAGGAAAACCATGGCATGTTTTCTCCATCTCCTTAGCTATCATACTCTAATTGCAATGATTTCAAAACGCTATCCTCGAGAAAGTGGAGAGCAACACATCCAGTTCTACTACGCAATAAAAAAATTAAAGCAGTGTTAGACAGGATTACCCGTACATACTGACCAGCTCAATTAATGACCGTGCTATATGGCAGACCAATCTGAACTCATCTCTGCATGTCCAGCCCACTCAATATACCAGCCAATCATGGATAGCAGGAAGGTTGCTGACTTTTTCTGAATCTGAACCATCTAGGCTCGTAATTTAACATTTGTATTTGTATTTACAGATGGCATACAAGTCTGTTGTTAAGGCACATACAAGTTCACATGCTCCAGAAAGCAATTCTGCCAGAAAACGCATTTAGATTATTGTTTTATGTTTACGTTCAAATGGCTCTCCTGTGAAGTAGTGACCCGTGACATATGCCTAGTTTCCTGAAACGAGTAACAAATGTGATATTTCAGTTTATGTTTAATAATAACAAAACATTTTAAGCCATTTTATAAGGTTTCCACATTTTATTATGTTACAAAGTTCAAGGGGTCTGAATACTTTCCGAATGCACTGTAAAATGAACAGTACTGGACCCAAAATTGAACCTTGTGGAACGCCACAGGTGATGTATATTCTCTGAGTTATGTTCACCAAGGGTGACAAACTTTTGACCAGATAAATAGATCCTTACCCAATTTAGAACTGGACCGGAGAGGCCAACCACTTCTCCAGTCTGTCCAGAAGGACATCATGGTCACCAGTGTCAAATGAGGCACTTAAGTCTAAGTACAGAGAGTACAGAGAGCTGTTTGGCATCTGTTTTGGCTCTAAGATCATTTAACACTTTAACTAAGGCTGTGTCTGGGCTGTGCTGGGCACGAAAACGACATTGGAATTTTTTTACATTTAGTTGGCACTTAAAAAATTATTTAGCTGTTTGAAAACCAATTTCTCCAGAATGTTGCTTAAGAATGGAAAGTTTGAGATTGGCTGAAAATTGCTAAAGAAGAATCTAGATTACTTTTCTTCAGAAGGGGTTTCACCATAGCAGTTTTTAGTGCAGTGGGGAAAGTGCCTGTGAGCAGGGAGTGATTAACAGTAACTTGCACTTCTTCAGATATGTAATTAAAAACTGTTTTGAAGGAGGTGGTGTGGATAGGATCGAGAAGGCAGGTAGAAGGCATAAGTTGTGAAATCACTTTCCTGATCATGTCTGTGTCAACCAGGGAAAATAAATCCATAGGGCCTTTGCGTGGTAGGCTAGGGCACATATCATCATACTTCTCATCAGGTCTTGCTTGACTGATACCCAGCCTAATGTTGCTTATCTCATCTCTGAAATATGCCCAAACTCATCACATTAAGTTCACATAGGTTTAGGTTTGCGGGGGTAGGATTTATCAGGCCGTCAATGGTTGAGAAGAGCACTCTCAAATTATTCTGATTAATAGTAATCACGTTAGAAAACTGAGACCATCTGGCATTTCTAATTTCCTTGTTATATATGCCAAGTTTCTCCCTCAGAATATCATAATGGATTTGCAACTTTGACTTTCTCCACTTCCGCTGCCTTTCTGCAATTGCTCTTTAGTTGATTAGTCTCCTCACTCATCCAAGGGGCCCTCCATTTGAATGTGGCCTTTTTCAATTTTACTGGAGCTATTGTATCAATGGTTGCCCTTCATTTGCTATTAAAGTTATCAACTAAATCATTAGAAGAGGAAGCCAGAATAGCATTTCTTAATAATGTGTTGTGTATTACCCTATGCTAAGGACAGCAATGTAGTAAACAATACACAGTGGTGATCAGATAAAGCAATATCAACAACAGAGGGTATGCCAATAGAAAGCCAATAGAAAGCCCCAGGTCCAGAGTATGGTCGCGGTTATTGGTGGGCCCAGTAACATGTTGGATTAAGATGAATAAATTCAATGACCTTGGAGTCAGTCTCTTTGTCAACATGAATATTAAAATCACCCAACACAATGATTTTATCATAGTTCTCAAGGACAATAGACAATAGTTCAGATAAATCGGTAAAGAAAGTGGAACAGTGCCTTGGTGGCCTATACAGGGATATGGCCCGCACTTTTCCCTTTTCTGATAGAGCATGGAAAGCTGTAGTCCGGGGGGAGGCATCAATAATAGCTGCACTACACTCTGACAGCCATGTTTCAGTGAGAAACATGCAATCAACTTTCTGTTCAGTAATGACGTCATTCACGAGAAAGGCTTTCCTTGTGATTGCTCTAACATTTAAAAGTGCCATTTTCAGGGCCTCCCGGGTGGCGCAGTGGTTAAGGGCGCTGTACTGCAGCGCCAGCTGTGCCATCAGAGAATCTGGGTTCGCGCCCAGGCTCTGTCGTAACCGGCCATGACCGGGAGGTCCGTGGGGCGATGCACAATTGGCCTAGCGTCGTCCGGGTTAGGGAGGGCTTGGTCGGTAGGAATGTCCTTGTCTCTTCGCGCACCACCAACTCCTGTGGCAGGACGGGCTGGGTGCGCGCTAACCAAGGTTGCCAGGTACACGGTGTTTCCTCCGGCACATTGGTGCGGCTGGCTTCCGGGTTGGATGTGCGCTGTGTTAAGAAGCAGTGCGGCTGGTTGGGTTGTGTATCGGAGGATGAATTATTTTCAACCTTCGTCTCTCCCGAGCCCGTACGGGAGTTGTAGCGATGAGACACTACAACAATTGGATACCACGAAATTGGGGAGAAAAAGGGGTGAAAATTCAACAACAAAAAAAAGGGCCATATTCAATGAGTGTGGGCCACTGCCACAGCCTCGAGGCCACTGGCCACATCTCCACCAATGGAATAACAACCAAATTATTAATGTTACAACCACATTTTCCGACAGTCTCCAATCTATCAGAATGGTAGGAGGTGACAGTTTGTATAAACCTGCTCGAAGGCAGAGTTAAAGGTACATACATTAGGTTACTCACAATAACGATAGTGGCATTTCTACAGGAGTTGATATGAGAAGAGAATCATCCAGCCCATTGAGTATCTCACTACATCCCCATATGCCATGTCTTGAAATATGCAGACAGACGGATTAAAGTTAAGTTTACGTCGGAATACTGACAGCCAACGTTCTAGCTCCGTCCATAAACTTTTGGACTTTATAGCATTCCTAGAAAACATGGATTATTGAATCATTATTAGTTTTACACTTAAGACATGACTGCCAATGTGCTGTGGAATTGATGAATTTTGTCTCTTGTATAATAAATTCTATACATTAGTTTATACTGTATTGGCGAGATGGAAATGGCTACAGAAATGGCTGCCTCGCTTCTAGTTCTTACAAACATTTCGCTACACCCGCAATAACATCTATTAAATATGTGTATGTGACCAATATAATTTAATTTGATTAAGAGTACATTTTCATTAACTGTAATTTTGTTACTTATGCTTCAACTTTCCCTGCATCTTGTGCCAACATCAGTTCTTTTTCAATCTTGGTTCCAATAGTTAAACATTTTTCGAAGAGATTGTTAGTTGGATATGTTCTCTGAAAGGTTTCGTTTGTCTTACCTATCATATAAACATCCTTTTCTGACTCAAATCCAGGCTGTATCACATCCGGCCATGATTGGGAGTCCCATAGGGCGGCGCACAATTGACCCAGCGCCGTCCGGGTTTGGCCGGAGTAGGCTGTCATTGTAAATAAGAATTTGTTCTTAATTGACTTGCCTAGTTAAATAAAGGTTAAATAAAATAAATACATCAGGTTGCTCTGATGTCCGAAAGATTTCAAATCAAAATTTCATGATATGTAACATTTAAGTTGCATATACTTGAAACTATCTACATTGGTCAGTCCAAAAAGTATTTTTAATTCTGTCATGGAAATGAATGTATTTCCTGTTACCAAGTCATTTACGGTTTCTATGCCTTTACTTTTACAAACTTGCTTTTCCATTAACTGCTGTGCAACCTTTCCAGTGTACCATTGATCATTGTGCAGTCAGGTTTTTCCCCTGTACCAACAGTCATATTAGTGGTCTGATGTGATGATGTCATTTACAGGAAGTGGTGTGAATCATGGCTTCTTCTTATACTGTAGTTTACTAGAAAGGGTGTGGAGTGTAGGTGTGTAGGTGTGTACTACCACAAGGATCAGGTGAGTTACTAACATCTTTTGTTCGTGTGTGTGTGTGTGTGTGTGTGTGTGTGTGTGTGTGTGTGTGTGTGTGTGTGTGTGTGTGTGTGTGTGTGTGTGTGTGTGTGTGTGTGTGTATGTGTGTGTGTGTGTGTGTGTATGTGTATGTGTGTGTGTGTGTGTGTGTGTGTGTGTGTGTGTGTGTGTGTGTGTGTGTGTGTGTGAATGGCACGTACCCCTTTCTCACAGCCTCTGAACAATGGAGAGGGCACAGTTCACTGTCTACTCTCTCTACACCTCAGAAAACTCAGAGGAAATGCTCCAGTGAGGGAAAAAAGTATTTGATCCCCTGCTGATTTTGTACATTTGCCCACTGACAAAGAAATGATCAATCTATCATTTTAATGGTAGGTTTATTTGAACAGTGAGAGACAGAATAACAAAAAACAAAATCCAGAAAAATGCATGTCAGAAATGTTATAAATTGATTTGCATTTTAATGAGGGAAATAAGTATTTGACCCCCTCTCAATCAGAAAGATTTCTGGCCCCCAAGTGTCTTTTATACAGGTAACGAGCTGAGATTAGGAGCACACTTAAAGGGAGAGCTCCTAATCTCAGTTTGTTACCTGTATAAAAGACACCTGTCCACAGAAGCGATCAATCAATCAGATTCCAAACTCTCCACCATGGCCAAGACCAAAGAGCTCTCCAAGGATGTCAGGGACAAGATTGTAGACCTACACAAGGCTGGAATGGGCTACAAGACCATCGCCAAGCAGCTTGGTGAGAAGGTGACAACAGTTGGAACGATTATTTGCAAATGGAAGAAACACAAAAGAACTGTCAATCTCCCTCGGCCTGGGACTCCATGCAAGATCTCACCTTGTGGAGTTGCAATGATCATGAGAACGGTGAGGAATCAGCCCAGAACTACATGGGAGGATCTTGTCAATGATCTCAAGGCAGCTGGGACCATAGTCACCAAGAAAACAATTGGTAACACACTGCGCCTTGAAGAACTGAAATCCTGCAGCGCCCGCAAGGTCCCCCTGCTCAAGAAAGCACATATACATGCCCATCTGAAGTTTGCCAATGAACATCTGAATGATTCAGAGGACAACTGGGTGAAAGTGTTGTGGTCAGATGAGACCGAAATGGAGCTCTTTGGCATCAACTCAACTCGCCGTGTTTGGAGGAGGAGGAATGCTGCCTGTGACCCCAAGAACACCATCCCCACCATCAAACATGGAGGTGGAAACATTATATGCTTTGGTGGTGTTTTTCTGCTAAGAGGACAGGACAACTTCACCGCATCAAAGGGACAATGGACGAGGCCATGTACCGTCAAATCTTGGGTGAGAACCTCCTTCCCTCAGCCAGGGCATTGAAAATGGGTCGTGGATGGGTATTCCAGCATGACAATGACCCAAAACACACAGCCAAGGCAACAAAGGAGTGGCTCAAGAAGAATCACATTAAAGTCCTGGAGTGGCCTAGCCAGTCTCCAGACCTTAATCCCATAGAAAATCTGTGGAGGGAGCTGAAGGTTCCAGTTGCCAAACGTCAGCCTCGAAACCTTAATGACTTGGAGAAGATCTGCAAAGGGGAGTGGGACAAAATCCCTCCTGAGATGTGTGCAAACCTGGTGGCCAACTACGAGAAACGTATGACCTCTGTGATTGCCAACAAGGGTTTTGCCACCAAGTACTAAGTCATGTTTTGCAATTTATAACATTTTTGACGTGCATTTTTCTGGATTTTTTGTTGTTATTCTGTCTCTCACTGTTCAAATAAACCTACCATTAAAATGATATACTGATCATTTCTTTGTCAGTGGGCAAATGTACAAAATCAGCAGGGGATCAAATACTTTTTTCCCTCACTGTATATCCCAGACAAACAAGTCATCTCAAAAATGACTTGTTTGTCAATGTTTGTTATGTCAATGATCTGTTGTTGCACTCTTGGGATGAATCGTTTGGGACGATTGTGTATCTCTATCAAATCAGCCAATTGTTCTGGTTCTTAAATTGTTTCTGCATTTAAATTGTCACGAATTAAGGATTATTTCACCTCCCCCTGTGCAATTAATCGTGACCCCTCACCAGCTTAAGACATTACATTGAATAAGAGGATTGATTTATTGATCAAACTAGACCCGAGGGATAAGGATTATGTCGTGGCCGTGTGATGATGTTGACACTCCAACTCCAGGGCTGGGGCGTGTGCCCATCGACTGTGTATCTGTGTGGTGGGAGGAGAGGGGAGGGTGGAGGTTAGTTGGGGGTGGGGGACTCAGCCTAGCAGGCCAGCTGGCACGAGGGCAGCCTCTGGCTCGGCTGGGCTCCGTGGGCATCCGGCTTGGTACAGCCACGCATTGCGACATCTGAGACCATGGTGCCAACCAAGACAGCGGCACAGGTCTCCCCTGTGCCAACTCAAAGAGTCAGTGGGGAAGAGAGGCAGTGAAAGTTGACGAGCGCCAATAGTATTGTGGCATAAGTGAATTTGGGGGTCAATGAGAGCCAATAGGAGCACGGGAAGGGGGAAGGAAGGGTTAATGAAGGCCAATAGCAGACGTGCAGAAGTACAGGTACAATAGAAACTGTGGTTTCCCTCTGTTTGCCTGTTCAGCTCAAAAGACTACGGCGGAAAGGGTTTCAAAAAATAGAATTGACTAAAGATAAAGATCAACTGAATGTGCACCAAGAAAAATGTCACAAGTTAGGGGTGAATCCTAATTTTCACTAAAGTCAACTTTTCACTTAGTTTCCCATTGACATCAATGAATGACTAAGAGAAAATTCAACTTAAGTCGAGTTAGGATTTGCCCCATACCGCACTGAGATCAGTTTCATTATGCACTTTATTTTATAGACCATACCCGGATGTGGGCAAATCTATGCATGAAAGTGGATATCTTCACTGTCACTGAGATATGCGCCTCATAAGGTGGGTTGAATATCCCACCCAGCTAGCCAAGCTCACTGAAATGTGCATTATCACTCTGATGTGCTTTGACAATTCCAACAGCCTCAATATTAAACCCCTTTGAGTACGGAATGAAACGCTAGGTCAGATCGCAGTCAGCTCCAAGTATGTGCTCCAAGTATGTGCTCCAAGTGTGTGGTGAAAAGACAGACCTGCAACGGTATTCATGCATATGGCATGGCATTCACTCCCACTTGCATAAAATCCCCATTCCCACATACGCAGAGATAAAGTACACAATCACATGGCTTTAGTGATTGCTCTGCCACAGACATACATGCACACATAGGGTGTTTCTCAGAATGCATACTACCGTGCTCCGAGCACGGGAGAGTCGGAGTATATCCAAATCAAAGTATGCGAAACAGAGTAAGGTGGGCAATTCTTGAATGCGTACTCCGTTTGTAAAGTTTTTGAAGCACGCGTCAATGCAAGCTTCAACGGAAAGTATGCAAGAAATATGACGCAACCACGTGAAAAACAATGCAACTTTTTTGAATTCAGTGGTGGCCATTATTTGAGCTGAAGCGAGAGAAAATACACTCCTAATTTGGAATGACATTTTAGTTTAAAAAATGTATTTGTTTATTTTTGTACTTTTACACCTTTTTCTCCCCAATTTCATGAAATCCAATTGGTAGTTACAGTCTTGGCTTATCGCTGCAACTCCCGTACGGACTCGGGAGAGGCGAAGGTCGAGAGCTGTGCGTCCTTCGAAACACAACCCAACCAAGCCCTACTGCTTCTTGAAACAATGCCCACTTAACCCGGAAACCAGCCGCACCAATGTGTCGGAGGAAACACTGTGCACCTGGCGACCGTGTCAGAGTGCACTGCGCCCGGCCTGCCACTTGAGTTGCTAGTGCGAGACGGGACAAGGACATCCCTGTCGGCCAAACCCTCCCCTAACCCAGACGACACTGGGCCAATTGTGCGCTGCCCCAAGGATCTCCCAGTCGTGGCTGGCTGCGACAGTGTCTGGACTCCAACCCAGAATCTCTAGTGGCACAGATAGCACTGCAATGCAGTGCCTTAGACCACTGCCCCACTTGGGAGGCCCTTGGAATGAAATGTTGCCTATTCAGATCTCATATGTTGCCTGAATATGTTATCTTGATATGCTAATAAATACATGCTGTGTTAATTTTGTCATGTTTACCTGCCTACGTACCATAGATCGCAAGACCATAATAGGTCAATAGGGCTAACTGGCTAGCTACCCACAAGGAATTGACATCTATCTTGCATAATATTAGTTTTGGGTAATTTTGCCTGTTAAACTATCTGGTTAGCTACATAAAATGAGGTAAACGGTTGCGTTGTGTATATCTTGTTTGGTCTCTATTGCCATTGTCCTGGCTGGAAGACTGTTCAGTGAATGGGGAGGTGAGTTAATGCAGTACGGGGAGTGTGAGTGCTTCTCAAATTTATTGTTTTATGCATTCTCCACACTCGTACTCAAGAGAACGCCGTTGGAGAATGCACTCGGGGCATGAGAGTGAGGAGCACGCTATTATGCATATTGAGAAACACCCATACACTCAAATATACACACACAACACACACACACACATGCAATCACATAATAATATTCACAAACACACACGTCTGTCTGTGAATTCACTACACACACAAACACCTCTGTCTGTGAATGAATTACTGGTCTCTCATAATAAGCCTTTTCAATCCAACGGACCCGGCGCTTATGATCTGGCCCACAGGAGGGGCCCAGACACTCAAAGCCTCTTTATCTTCCCACTGTGTGCTGATGCATTGAAAAGGGAGCGGGATGCAGCCAAACACCCCCCCCCCCCCTCCCCGCCTCCTGTCATAATTGTGCCCATGCCTTCCCCCACTAACTACGTGGGATGGCAGCACTTTGTAAGGCCTCATCGTGATTAATTGCCTGAGTAACGTTGCTGGAGTGGTCTATTTCTTGCATGTGGGTCAGGTTGTACTGTGTGTTGACAATGAACCCTGATATGCCCAAAATTCAAGCAAAGACTTTGGCAAAAAATGTACACTATCATTCAAAAGTTTGGGGTCACTTAGAAATGTCCTTGTTTTTGAAAGAAAAGCAAATTTTTTTGTCCATTAAAATGAGAAATACAGTGTAGACATTGTTAATGTTGTAAATGACTATTGTAGCTGGAAATGGATGATTTTTTTATGGAATATCTACATAGGCGTACAGAGGCCCATTATCAGCAACCATCACTCCTGTGTTCCAATGGCACATTGTGTTAGCTAATCCAAGTTGATCATTTTAAAAGGCTAATTGATCATTAGAAAAGCCATTTGCAATTATGTTAGCACAGCTGAAAACTGTTGTTCTGATTAAAGAAGCAATAAAACTGGCCTTCTTTAGACTAGTTGAGTATCTGGAGCGTCAGCATTTGTGACAACGTCAACAGTGAAGAGGCAACTCTGGGATGCTGGCCTTCTAGGCAGAGTTCCTCTGTCCAGTGTCTGTTCTTTTGCCCATCTTAATCTTTGCTTTTTATTGGCCAGTCTGAGATATGGCTTTTTCTTTGTAACTCTGCCTAGAAGGCCAGCATCCCGGAGTCGCTCTTCACTGCTGACGTTGTGCACTGGGGCCTCCCACTCCTCTTTCTATTCTGGTTAGAGCCAGTTTGCGCTGTTCTGTGAAGGGAGTATTCTGTGAAGGTTGTCTATGCATCTCAAGCCCACATTATCCCTCTTAGCTAAAGCCAAAGCAAATGTTTTCTCTTGTCCCCTGCACAAGCCTTCAAGTCTCAGCCATGGTTGCTCCCCACTGGGCACAGACGTCAATATATTCAACGTTGGTTCAACGTAATTTCATTGAAATGTGTGCCTAGTGGGTTATTACGCAAGTCCAGTTCACTGAACCACCTCCAATTCACATGATAAACCCACCTTCCCCCATCCATCCCCTAGTGAAATAGTAGAATGTTATGCGTAGTCTATTTACTAGCAGATACAGATACAGCCCAGACTGTCTTGGGACACACTAACCCTCATTTCTCTCAGTTCACCTGGAGGCTCTATTTTACCTTATGCAGTTTTACAGTATGCTGTTTCTCTCTGCAGAGATAAAGAATTTGTTCCACATTTTATGCTTATGTGAGTCCTCTAGGTCTTTAGCTATAGTACAGTGAATGGAATGTCTGATAGTGACACTCCAAGCTGTACAGGCAATCCCAATCCCAGACGAGAGAGAGAAATAGACAGAAAGAGACATTTTATCTGGCCCGAATTGGCACATTTAAATACAGCAGACAACCATTAAATAATCTTACAGACAGATGAGAGGCAGAGAGAGACACACGGAGAGAAAAACAGGTTGCAGCGCCAGAGAAACAGAGAGAGAGAGAGAAACAGAGAGAGAGAGAGAAACAGAGAGAGAGAGAGAAACAGAGAGAGAGAGAGAGAGAGAGAAACAGAGAGAGAGAGAAACAGAGAGAGAGAGAGAGAGAGAGAGAAACAGAGAAACAAAGAGAGAAACAGAGAAACAAAGAGAGAAACAGAGAGAGAAACAGAGAAACAGAGAGAGAGAAACAGAGAGAGAGAAACAGAGAGAGAGAAACAGAGAGCACCTTTCCAAGAGCCGGCCCTGACACAGTCTTGACACTTGGACTGTATTTCTCAGAAATGGCAGAGCGTTGAACTGAACCAGCTGTCAGTGTGTACTCAGTGTGTAGCGGCGGCTGTACAAACCTGCCAACTCCTGTCTGAACTCACTGTGGCCCTATATTATCGCAACGTCCAAGGCCCGCTTGGTTCTCTCATGTCTCTCCATTCTCTGCCTGGGTAGCCTCCTTTGTTTACACCCAAGCCCATCATGTCCGGTGCCGGTTGAGGCCTGACTTACAGGATATGAATCTTCGTCTTCGGTGTGCCATGTGCGCCATTGGAGCGATGCTCTCCCTCTGCTCTCCCTCCCAGCGTCTGGGTTGTTGACACAAGGCGAAGCCAAAAGTTCAGGTTTAGAAATTCCCCAATTTCACAGGGTTTAGAGTGGATACAGGAGAGAGGATTTATATCTAGGAGAGGTTATTTATGACAAAGACCCTCCTCTTGTAGAGGTGTGGAAGAAGCAGTTGGAGGTGGCGATGCTCGTTTCAACACTGCTGATTTTAGGGCCTTTTCATGAGAGCATAATGACATGAGAGAGAGAGAGAGAGTTCCGGTCTCTCCTGTGGTCTTTTTTGTGTGTAAATACTGTGTTACTGTAATGACACACATCTGCAGTTGTGTTACTAATGATGGCCAGCCTGACTGGTCTTTGTCAATGAAAGGGTTTGTGTTTGTGTGTGCGTGCATATGTGTGCTTGGTTATGCATGCACATGTACACTGAGTGTACAAAACATTAGGAACACTTGCTCTTTCCATGACAGACTGACCAGGTGAAAGCTATGATCCCTTATTAATGCCCCTTGTTAAATCCACTTCAATCGGTGTAGATGAAGGGGAGTAGACAGGTTAAAGAAGGATTTTTAAGCCTTGAGATATGGCTTGTTTATGTGTGCCATTCAGAGGGTGAATGGACAAGACTAAATATTGAAGTGCCTTTGAGGCCCAACAGTTTCCCGTGTGTATCAAGAATGGTCCACCACCCAAAGAACATCCAGGTAACTTGACACAACTGTGGGAAGCACTGGAGTCAACATGGGCCAGCATCCCCGTGGAACACTATCGACACCTTGTAGAGTCCATGCCCCGACAAGTTGAGGCTGTTCTGAGAGCAAAAGTGGGTGCAGCGCAATATTAGAAATGTGTTCTTGTTTTGTACACACAGTGTGTGTGTGTGTGTGTGTACATCTGTACATATGTAAGAGGGGTACAATAACAAACAGATTTAATGTGGTCCCCTTGACAGAAGCACTAGAGTCATATAAACCTAATGGTTTACACATATTTCATTTGGTGTACATATACACCAGTCATAATGTAAAGAGCAGATACACTAAAGTCCATTCAGTCTGTCATCCAAGCTCACTATATCCTTATGACTTAGATATTGCTTTAGACTGGGTTTGTATTGATCCTAAAACAAACTGAAACAAACAAGCTGTATGAAATTACTGAAACTCTTGTGGGAACTCAGTAATTTGCCATTCTGGAAAATCTTTGAAGGGACTTTGCCTAATCATACAGAATAGCAAATGTTGTTCTATAATCTTCATGTTCGCCTCCGGCATTCTGTCCCTGCCTCAGTCACCACACCCGCTTCAACATTAAAACAAATAAAGAAACTCCCCATAACCGACAAACTTATTTAAAACAAACCTGATTTTCAAGAATAAATACCCGGCCTGCCTCCTCATCCCCACCCACACTTTCTTCTCGGCACCCACGAATAGCTGACTTTCATTTTCATCCATATTTTTTCCTCCGGACTAAACAAATTAGGAGGCAAATGAGGAGGGAGGAGAGATGGGTGATGAGGCATAACAGAGGGAAGGGGAGGAAGAGGAGAGGAAGGGAGAGGGAGAGCCAACAGATGACAAGCAGAAGAGTAGGAGAAAGATTAGGCCTATAAATGGTCAAGAAATGTGTCTCAGAAAACAAGGGCTTGAAAATGGAACTGGAATGTGTTGGCCTTTTTTCATCCTACTGTAGGTAAAGCCAGGAGTTTTTCCCTGACCACATGACCAGAAAATACACTTGGCTATAATCATATGTCATGATGTTCCAAATAACCAGGCAAACAATGTACATTCATATTGACGGGTCTTCATAGATTGACATGTCACGACTGTATCGATGGGAGATTTCTGCTTTGTTTCATCAGTCTTCAGGCTACATTCCAACCCGTACCTCTAAACAGTGTTCCTCCAAAGACATCCTCCAGCATTGTTTGCCTGACCAAGTTAATTGCAGCATCCAGACAATAAAAATGTACATGAATCAGCAGCAGCAACAACATGCGAGAGCAGCAAGGCACAGAGTGTTCTGTGGTAAATCCAGGACAGCAAAGAAAGAATGAGAGGATGAGAGGTCAATACAATACAAGCTGTCAGCAGATAGTAAATGTTTGCTCGGGGACTTTCAATCCATAGTCAAAATTAATGGTAAACATGGGAATATTGAGAAAAGATTATGTTTTTACCATGCAAGGTAGATAGACAAGTAATTTTGTTGACTAATCTATTATATTTGGGGGAACAGCAGTCAAAGTGGATCGAGTGTCTAGTGTCATTTTAAGTGTTTTCTACTCCATGGAATATGGAGAGCAATTTGTGTTTTTACCATACAAGGTAGCTCGATGATATATTGTTGACCAATTCATTATAGTTCAGTCACGATATAAAACTTATCCGTGGTTAGATTGGTTTGTTGCGATTGGTGGAACAAAGTACAATTAATTTTGAACACTGTTTTTAACACGGTTTTCTACTTCAACACCATCATATAACTGTAAATCCCTACACGGTAGAACTCCTGCTGCCCGGTAAAACGCCTGGTAGTAACACTGGATAAGAATGCATTACTGCTCTATATTGCACAGTGCTATAACCGTCTCCCAGTCCTCAGTAGTCCGTGTTACTTTGTGTAGCGAAAAGACTAACACAATAGGACGTTCATAATTAAGCCCACTGCTGTCAAGTCATGTGAATGGTCTGACATGTCCTCACTTGTCATTTTGACCTTTCGTGTGTGTCATTTTCTCCTCCATCAAGCCAGCTGCCTGCATCCCTCGTTCCCCTATGACGGGTGGGTCATTGATCTATCCTCGCAGTGTTTCACAAAGTCTCAAAGACTTGGGGAGAAAATGGTTCTCTTACTCCGTTTTGGAAATGTATTTATGTATATGCTTTGTTAAAGGGGATTTCTGATTAATTTAATCATTTTACATCCGTGGTGAGAAATTAAGCCATGTCTATTTGACTGTGGGTAATCAGAGGTATCTGCTATATGCTGATGGCATCAAAGCACATAATGTAAATTCTCTCTTACTCACTGACTCCACCTTTCTCACTTCTCTTTGACACTATACCTTGTTCTCTCTGAAGCTAAGTCTAAAATTAGAACAAGGAGTAATTAAAATGGGTAAACAAGGAAAAGGGTGAGAGACAGAGAAAGAGGGACTTTTCCCTCACAATGTTCGGAGCATCTCTCCAGCAAAGAATCATGGTAAGGACTGCATTCAGCTCTCCGCTCCCATCCAAGCAGATTGGAAGGGGGAAATGGAGGATCGGGCAAGAGGGAGTTCAAAGCTATGAGGAAAGCCACTCGGATCTTTGGCAGTGGAGTTAATGCATTAATATTCACACTGCAATGGAGGGCTTTGCCCCATCATCTCTTCAAAGAAAAAGAGAGGTAGAGATTGTGTGTCTGTAGATGGTAAATACAGTGTGTGTAATGTGTGTGTGTGTGTGTGTGTGTGTGTGTGTGTGTGTGTGTGTGTGTGTGTGTGTGTGTGTGTGTGTGTGTGTGTGTGTGTGTGTGTGTGTGTGTGTGTGTGTGTGTGTGTGTGTGTGTGTAAACGCAAGGGCTTGTGTGTGTGCGTGTCATTGCGTTCACTATGAATAGTGTGCAGACATAATCTGTGATCGATATGATTTCCTTTCAGTATCAGTAGGATTACTACGGTCCATTTATTATTCTATACGAGTGTGGTTTGCGTGGATAATTGTACATTAAGTGGATTAGCATGCAGTGGGAATCCCTAATGGGAATTAGCTACTTTGCTTTGAATGCACATAAATCAAATAATCATCCACTTCTGCAACATCAGCATATTTTAAAGTGTTGAAATCTATGCTGTTGTTAATGCTAATAAATAGTAGAGAGAGTTTTAATGATACCGACACTTGTTATGTTTCAGTTCTGCAGTTACTTGTGTGATAGTCATATTTAATGTGGTAAGTCTAATTTAGATTGTTATTTGACACTCTTCATCTAAGGATCTCCAAACTCTTTGAGTGTCGGTTGTTTCTTCTTTGCCAAACAACACTCAACCAAACAGAAGAGATTCTTTCTTTAATCATGAAGTTTAAAACAATGCCATATGTAAAGTACCTCCTGCAGGCTTTTTGACGAGAAACTCTGCGAGAATTCAATTTTTTTTTATTCTCCCGGCTTCAACATCATCCAAATACCAAATCAAAATCCACCTTAGATGAATTGCAGTGGAATACAAATGAGTGGTTCAGGAGTCAGCGGCAGGGATTTTTAATGAGGACAAAAACCTATCACCATATCTAACCTCCAGTTCATTTGCTGCCTTGGCGTCCCAATAGAATTCTCGTTGAAAATCCGGAGTTTTGGCTCTAGCTCGCTTTGAGCCCTGCAAACGATGGCCGTCCTCCTCCCACATCCCAGAACATTTAAACCCTCACTTTGCCTAAAGCAATCCCTGCTCCTGCAGTGTAAAGGTCATTTGAAATAAATAAATAAGGGAAGGAAGATTGCAATAGCATCCCACACACCAAGCTCTGAGCAGCATTTGAAAAGGCTAGGAACCCCAACTTAACATTCATTCGCCTGGGGTTATTCCGTGAGCGTGCGAGTAGAGGAACAGAACTTCCAAGACCACACTAACTCCCACTCAGTAGCCATATCTACATTAGTCACATTGTGCCTGTACTGTACAATACTGCTGTACTTGTGCCTGTACATTACTACTGTACTTGTGTAAATACCTATGGCCTTTTTAGTCATTGTCAGATTTATTTTGTCTTTGGGAAAGTCTACCACAAATGTTTATTGCTTTGGGATGTTGAGCCCTCAAGGATTTGAATTCTATTAGATACATTTTATACTTATCCTCCAAAAACGTTTCACCTCTCAGAGTTTGCAGATATCTTCCTTGAGAATGAATAAGAACACGTCGGTGACAAGACAATGGATATGGAGTGACTATTTGAACAGGTGTAATGTATCCTAAATCCATCACAATGTCACAGATAAAAATTGTGTACAGTCGAACACACTCCCAAGGAGACCATGAACAGGAGATTACATCAATTTAACTCAATTCCATGTTTTTATGAGCCTCTCCGTCTCCCTGTGAGTACAAAGTGACCTCTATTAGGTTTGCAAACCCTTTATTGTCACCCCATAACAAATCCTGGCCTGCTGTGTTTTGGTTTCCCATGAGGGCGTCTTGGGGCTTTGTGGTTGGGTTACACGACCCTGATATGTGTGTGTAGCTTCTCCTCTGAGCTTCTCCTAAACATACACACACACACACACTCCGTGCTCACACACACACACTCCGTGCTCACAAACACATACTCCGTGCTCACACACACACACACACACACACACTCCGTACTCACACACACACTCCGTTCTCACACACACGCTCTGTTCTCACACACACACACACACACACTGTGCTCACACACACACACACTGTGCTCACACATACACACACACACTGTACTCCCACACACACACACACTCCGTACTCCCACACACACTCTCCGTGCTCCCACACACACTCTCCGTGCTCCCACACACACACACTCTGTGCTCCCACCACACACAAACATCTTTTAGCCAGGCCTTGCTGCTTCTCCAGCCTCCAGGAGTGCTCAAGATCATTACATCATCCTAAGGGGAGTTATCTGTGCCCGATCTGCAGCGGCTAGAGGACTCTCAAAGCCTGTTTTGTCTTCCGTCTGCCAGGAACCCTCTAAACCCTGGGATTACCTTCCCAGCCGTGGCTATTTGTTTACCACAGCCCGAATTTACAGTGGCCTTTATCACGGTTGCCTGCTGACACGGGGAGGAAGTTCTGCTTCACACACAGTGTATCTGTATACCAGGGGAACCATAGCAATCCTTCAGATAATCCAGCTATTCTCAACCAACCAGAGGTGCCCTGTTTGGAGTTGGTTCGTTTAACTCATGTAACACTGAAAAGTGGGTCTAATTAGGTATAAAATATAACCGCAATTAATTGGTGATTAAATTAAATGGGATATCTCTGCCATTGCCAGCGAACAATTGCCATGAACAGCAGTGTAGGTATCTCCTATGCACATATCTGAATGAGGGGCACAATTGGATTCAAAATGAATGATGGGGTCCCTGTGGACCTAAAGGTGGCTGGTGTTGGGGGCCTAAAGGAGGCTTTGTCTTAACAGCACACTAATACCCTATTCACACTATATTTGTCATGGGTCCCCACGTCCTCAAAGCGTTCTACAGCTGCACCATCAAGAGCATCCTGACCGATTTCATCACTGCCTGGTAGGGCAACTGCTCAGCATACGACCGTAAGGTGCTACAGAGGGTAGTACGTACGTGCCAAACTTCCTGCCATCCAGGACCTATATACTGTGTGGTGTCAGACGAAGTGGCCAAAAAATTGCCAAAGACTCCTGTCCCCCCAAGTCATGGACTTTTCTCTCTGCTGCTGCATGGCCAGCGGTACCGGAGCGCCAAGTCGAAGTCCAAAAGGCTCCTTAACAGCTTCTACACACAAGCCATAAGACTGCTGGACAATTAATCAAATGCCCCCCCCCATTTGTTTTTACACTGCTGCTACTCGCTGTTTATTATCTTTGCATATTCACTTTACGCCTACCGACATGTACAAATGACCTCTACTAACCTGTACCCCCACACATTGACTCAGTACCGGTACCCCCTGTATATAGCCTCATTATTGTTATTTTATTGTTACTTTTTTATAATAATTTTTTACACTTTAGTTTATTTAGTAAATATTTTTTTAAATTACATTTTCTTAAAACTTTATTGTTGGTTAAGGGCTTGTAAGTAAGCATTTCAATGTAAGGTCTACTACGCCTGTTGTATTCGGCGCATGTGACAAATACCCTTTTATTTTATTTGAGCTGAGTCGAACCAAGCGGACCTGGCCTAGGTACAGATCCACACTTCCAAGCTGGAACCAAGCTGGAATGAAGATGAGGAAATATCCAAGCCAGCACAGTATGGTTCAGGTTGGCCCGATAGTGTGACTCAGGCAAATAACATATCAGAGCCAGCATGGTACGGTTCAGGTCAGGTTCAGGTCAGACTCGGGCACGATAGTGTGACAACGGTAATAGCGAGGCTGGCTAACCCCCATCATTCTGTCTCAGCTCCCAGTCGGTCCCTCTCAGTGGGGATATCTTTAATTACCCTCCCACCTCCCTATACTAATTGTTAGATCAAAAACAAGGATGGCACCTTCACCCAGCCTGAGCATTGTGCAGAAAATGGCAGCTGTGTGGATTATATGAGGCATGGTGGGACTTCTTCTCGCATGGTGGGTGCTATTAATCTCTGCCATTAGTCATACAGTGCACTTCACTTTGGTTTGTGTGAAAGACTAAACTTTTTCAGATCTCCACCTTTATAGTTTAAAATAAATTATTTTTATATTTGTGAAAATCTTAATTGAATAGATGCAGTAACACACAGCCTATAGGCCTAAGCTTCCACTCACTCCTGATGAACCATCAATTAGTGCGGTGTAAATGTTACCGTAGGGCATTCAACTTTGGTTGCTGTGATTTTGTTTGCACACTAGAGAGCAACTCTGGTTTTTGGCCACAGTGTCACCTCTACTAATAAAGGAAATTACATTAAACGAGTTATTTCAAGACAGTGGTGACAATGTATAATCATTACGTGCAATACAATCTGTATAAAATACTTACGCATTGGTATTCTACATTTTCTGGTATTTTACTCGTGCTTTAAATTATTCGCTGAGAGGGCACCGGTTGTGAATGGGTGCATTTGAAGCACCGCCTTTTCCGGTCCCAATAATAGACCAATGAGAAACGCGTATGCACAGTGATGGGACGTTACGTCAGCTGCCATCGTGTCGGGATTGGAATGTTACAGAGTAACAATCAAACATTTGAGCATTTGGTAATTGGACACTAGAATCAAGGAATCCCGTTTTTATAACAATTTCAATGTATTTGCAAAGTCAAATGGTAACTGGAAATACTGTTTGAGGTCGTTGCATCAATTTATTCGTTTAGGCATACGCCTATCTCCGATGAGATTATTTTTGCGTGTATGAGGTCTGTCGGGAGATTAAAACAAGAGAAATACAGGGATTCGTGAGGCTACAGTTGCACTGATGGTCGGCTCTTGTTCTACGACGGTTTCCTCGTTCGTTCATTGAACCATGGAGTGAAATATCGCCGAATTATACTCCCGAGGCATCTGGATCTAAAAGCCGACCTCACCGAAGGCTTTAAACCACAGACAGCGTGTTAACAAATCTTAACCGTGGGATACATTTTCTGTGTTGGCCAAGGCAGGAAACCACATGAACCCCTGCCGCTACTCTACAGGGGAAAGAGTTGGTAAAACGCTTCGGGCATCTCTAACCGGGCGCAGTTTTACATTTGAATACAGACTGGCTGAATGAAGGAGGGAGAGGGAGAGAGGGGCAAAGGGAGTATATGAATGCTTTTACTTGGTCGAGGGGGATTTTTGTTGCCCAGAGACACTATATTGTGAAATGGACAAACCTAGATAGAGAGAGAGAACGCATTTAAAATCGCCCACATGCGCTGGATCAATCGCTGGATTGGGGAACGGAATACGAAGAAGGGGGAAGACGCGAGTTTGAAATCTTTGCAGGCTGGAAGATGGCGGAGCGGTGTAGTTGGAGGTGGTGAGAGCCTAACTTCGGGACACTTCAATTTTATTTGTAAAAAAACTTGCCCCTATTCGTAGGACACATGCAGGCCAAAAAACGATATTTATTCCTGCTCTCCGCCGGTGCATGTCTAGTTCTACTGTTCTACTTTGGAGGGATACAACTTCCAGCGTCGGGCAGAAACCGGCATGACCGTAGCCACAATGGATATCGCCCCGACCAGCCGTGGCCACACTTCTCTGACCCTTTACAACAGTTCGTACCTTGGGATCAACTGGACACTGAGGAGTACAACATTCACATATCACCGAGGCAGAAGAGGGACGTTAATACAAGCGTGTACAAAGGCAAAAGATGTCGCATGGATTCGTGCTTTGATTTCTCTGCATGTAAAAAGAACGATTTCAAAGTGTATGTCTACCCCCAGCAGAAGGGGGAGAAAATCTCAGAAAGTTACCAGAATATTTTATCGACCATTGAGGGATCCAGGTTCTACACCACTGACCCGGGACAAGCTTGTCTATTCATCCTGAGCTTGGACACCCTGGACCGGGACTCGCTCTCGCCACAGTACGTTCACAATCTCAAAACCAAGGTCCAGAACCTTCATCTCTGGAACAACGGCAGAAACCATCTCATATTTAACTTGTACTCTGGGACTTGGCCGGACTACACGGAAGACCTAGGATTCGACATAGGCCAGGCCATGTTGGCCAAGGCCAGCATCAGTACCGAGAATTTCAGGCCCAACTTTGACGTGTCCATCCCGCTGTTCTCCAAGGAGCACCCTAGGACCGGAGGGGACAGGGGGTACCTAAAGTACAACTCCATTCCACCTTTCAGGAAATACATGCTTGTGTTTAAGGGGAAACGATACCTTACAGGTATAGGGTCAGACACGAGGAATGCCTTATATCATGTCCATAATCAGGAGGACGTGGTGCTCCTCACCACCTGCAAACACGGCAAGGATTGGCAGAAACACAAGGACGCACGCTGCGACAAGGACAATGCAGAATATGACAAGTAAGTTATGACGTGTTGACAGATTAAAAAGGACTGTACATGAAAGCTGTTATAAATGTGTTATGTGGGTCATATTACCACTGTAAAAGGAAAGTGGTCACCTTTGTCCTTCTGTACCATTCCAAAACAGGCACCATCGCGCGCATCCTTGAGGTTCTCGGTTGCGCTCGGCCTGGTGTGTTTTGCGAGCAGATTGTGAACTCATATTTTATTGGCATACAATGCCATTGACTGCCGTTCTCGGGGACTGAAATGGCTTATATGGTTCTCTTACTGTTCTAGCGTGAACGAAAACCTCGCCAGCCAGTCAATTACCTTTCCGGTTTGAATAAATCACCCTCCACCAACTTCACTGATATTGCAGCCAAACGAGGATACGCACTGATACGTTTTATTTGCTCTATACTTTAAGGGAATAAAGCAATGTGCACTGGAAGTGGTGTGGGAGTGTGACCTTGCTATCATTATAATGAATAAGTACAACACTTATTAGGCCGAGACTTAACCACCAAATCATGTTTAGTTGGAATAATTTTGTGTAATGCTGTTAATTCAATAAGGCCCAGCCTATATCAAGTAGGGCTACATCCACAATCATTGTCATCATAGTGTCCATATTAGGTTTGATAGTAGGCTCAGCTTGTGCTTTGCGTGTTATCACTGATTGTGGATACCACAACTCGTCTTTGGTTGCAATGATGCCAAAGTTAAGTCAAGTCACATTGTAACCATGGTAGGAGACTTTGTCATTGAAGTTTGCACTGAGCGTTGCCGAGTCTACTTCTCCGAGAGTGAGACTGGTTTATTTTAGGCCGAGTTGCCTCCTGATTGAATATCTCTCTAAATCCTCGGTAAACTTGGGATATGTGAAGTCAACTTATACTTCTGGCCCGATGTTAGTTAAAATGTTTAGTGAAGGGACATATTGGCTCCCACAGTACTCCATTGAAGACTAAATATTTCCAGTTACTTGTAAAAGCAGGAGAGGGACCATGGCTAGTACACCATCCCAAATGGCACCCTATTCCCTATATAGTGCACTACTTTGTTTTGACCCGGACCAAAAGTAATGCTCAAAATGGGGAATGGGGTGCCATTTGGGGGACACTACCTCTATGGGCTTAGTTTGGTCAAAGGGAAGTCTAACTTGAACATAACTTTTCATTGACTGACTGAAACTCACTTGAGACCAGAACACACTGCCCTATGACACAGCGCCATTTCCAAATATGCTGCAACACCATCCCCACAAGTAAGTGCTTGTCCATTTGTCATCCCTCTCCTCTCTATCTCCCCGTGCGATCTGCTCTTCTCCCAGAGAGATGTCTTTGGCTCGTGTCAACTGGAGAAATGTGTCATCCGTTATCTGGATTCCAGGCATCCCTCCCCCAACTACTCACCTTTCCTTTGGCCCAGTTAGCACCGACATGGCTTGGCCCGGTTAGCACCGACATGGCTTGGCCCGGTTAGCACCGACATGGCTTGGCCCGGTTAGCACCGACATGGCTTGGCCCGGTTGGCACCGACATGGCTTGGCCCGGTTGGCACCGACATGGCTTGGCCCGGTTGGCACCGACATGGCTTGGCCCGGTTGGCACCGACATGGCTTGGCCCGGTTGGCACCGACATGGCTTGGCCCGGTTGGCACCGACATGGCTTGGCCCGGTTGGCACCGACATGGCTTGGCCCGGTTGGCACCGACATGGCTTGGCCCGGGCCAGTGCGTACTCTATGCGCTGCGTTCACAGCCAGGGAGTCTCTCACAGTCAGAAGCGATGGAGAGAATGCTGGAATGTACACACGTGTTGGAACAGCTGTTTGGGGTAATGAGGGAACAGTGCCAAGGTGAAAACACTGCAGCATACCTGGATGCATTTCACTGCACTTTGGCTTCAGGATGGCAACAGTATCAACTGCGACCCTCTCCTTGGTCCTGTGGGGCTCAGTTTCTAAGAGCGTGGTGCTAGCAACGCCGGGGTTGTGGGTTCGATTCCCCTATGGGGTCACACATACTAAAATGTAGCCTATGCACTCATTATAATTTAAGTCACTCTGGATAAAAGCGCCTGGTAAATGGCATATTGTATTTATATATATATTCTCAATTCTGTCCATGGAACTGTTTCCTCATGGTGCCCCACCCCCATATCCCATCATGACCTTTCCGCCTCTAAGAGGAATGTGGCAGGAGCAGCGGATATTGGAAGGCTGTTAAACACAGGCAGTGCCTGGTAGCCCTGGACACTAAAGCTTTGACACACAGACACACACACGCGCACAATTAATTTTCTGAGATTTGCAATCACTTCCATTCTGAATCACTGGTTCCACTTCCATCCATGGGCAAGCATCAATAATAGATGCCATTCATTGATACATTATCCAATGAGCTTTATGAGCTGCTGACTATAGAGCCTGGGACAGTCAGTGGGGGGTGGGGGGGGGAGCAATTCAATGACAAATTACAAGGCATTCAATACTTTGGTTCATAACAATCCTATCTGCTGCCCATGTGTTTATGTGCTGTTAGTTATAGCATGCCATGGGCTATATCCCAGTACTCTATCATAAACTAGTTAATCTGTCCCAACTTTCCAAACCGTCTCCTCTCTGTGTGTTTTGGCGATGTCTGTGTATTGCTGGTTTGCTCCTCCTCCATGAGTTACCCAGCAGACGGCTGGATCAGGGACCCCCCCCCCCCCATTTAATAGTTAACCAGGTCTGTCGGCCAGTATTGACTTTGTACTTTAACCTCTTCACTACAGGCCGCCACTTCTCAAGGTCACTCCAGGGACTCCTCCACTCAGTTGAATGGGTAGTCTGTGTGTATGTGGGATTGCACTGTACGTGTGTAAGAGTTGGCCAGTGTGTGTGTGTGTTTGTAGCTTCCATCAATTCCAATCCCCCATATATTTTTGGGTGCATATGTATATTGTTTTTATTCTTATATATTTTCTTTATTTCCCCCTAAAGCTTCCACCAATTGGAGTAAATGTCCAGTATACATGGAATATACACAGTATACACAGTACATCCCATCTTTGAAGACCATCCAGTTTTGATTCCTATTTGCCTTATTTTTCCACTGTGCTGTGAGGTTTCGCACAAATTATGAACCTTTCTATTGTCATACTGAACAAAAATAAACGCAACAATTACAAAGATTTGACTAAGTTACAGTTCATATGAGGAAATCGGTCAAATGAAATAAATGAATCTCGTCACAGTATCTGTGTGCATTCAAGTTGCCATTGATAAAATGCAATTGTGTCTGTAGCTTATGCCTACCCATACCATAACCCCAACGCCACCATGAGGCACTCTGTTCACAACGTTGACATCAGCCAACCGCTCGCCCACACGACGCCATACACGTGGTCTGTGGTATGAGGCCGATTTGGACATACTGCCAAATTCACTAAAATGATGCTGAAGGCGGCTTATTATCTGGCAACCGCTCTGGTGGACATTCCTGCAGTCAGCGTGCAAATTGCATGCTCCCTCAACTTCAGACATCTGTGGGATTGTGTTCTGACAAAATTGCACATTTTAGAGTGGCCTTTTATTGTCCCCAACAATAATGATTATAATGATCATGCGGTTTAATCAGCTTCTTGATATGCCACACCTGTCAGGTGGATGGATTATCTTGGCAAAGACGAATTGCTTACTAACATGGATGTAAACGAATCTCGAATCTGTGCACATTTTTTGAACAAAATCTGATTTTTATATAAATATATATATATTATTGAGATCATCTGACATTTAGATTGCACACAGGCATACTTTATTTAACTAATTATGTGACTTCTGAAGGTAATTGTTTGCACCAGATTTGATTTAGGGGCTTCACAGCAAAGGGGTGAATACATATGCACACACCACTTTTCAATTTCTTTTCAATTTTTTGAAACAAGTCATTTTTTTGCACTTCACTTGCACATTTTGTATGTCCATTACATGAAATCCAAATAAAAATCCATTTAAATTACAGGTATTAATGCAACAAAATAGGAAAAATGCAAAGGGGGATGAATACTTTTGCAAGGCACTGTAGGCTTGAGGTGGCTTCCTTGATCACGCAGGTTGCCAGCCTACGTAATTAATGGGGGAAAACGCAGAGTGGAATGTTTAACTTTTCTACGCCAATGGCTGGCCGGCGTTCGTGCATACTGGATGCATCTCCGTCTTGTCGTTTGCCATTATTCGACTGTCCGGAGTTTGTTCGCCAGGGGAGCCTTCTCCGGCCCCTCCCTCTGATAGCGGAGTCGAAGGAGCACAGCAACAGTAGCATGGCAATCAACGATTGTCGCATGTCATGAGCCGTGAGAGGCAGAGAGAGGATACAAACAACAAATAGTTTTGCCGCCCTGGAGCCTGATCTTCCTGCACCTTCTCCGGGGGTAACTGTGTCGGCAGCTGCTGTGCCTACTCCTTCCCCTTCGTTTTCGAAGTCGACGCCGGCAACCTTCCGTCCCTGCTCTGGATCGAGCGGGGTTTCTCCATCTGTCGGAGGCCTGCACCATCCTGTGAAGCGTGGGAGTAGGCGGATTTCCTCGTCCTTCTCGCCAGCTGTGATTTTTGGGCAGTTCCATGGTTAGAAATGTGACTGCTCCTGGTGCTAAAACAATGGCCCATCCTGGAGCTTGAGTAAATGACCTTACTTAGCTGCACCCGAATGTACTATGCCAGGACATGGACATGGATTCTATCGTAGTCAATGTGGGCTTTATTGACGTTACGGGCAGCTCTGAACAGTTAACTGGATTTCAAAGAGCTGATTGACTCTGCTAGACACTAATAAAATACCATATCTGGCCCAGTGTCCTCTTAATCGTGGCATTGAACACTTTATCATGATTCTTTGTCTTCACAACTGGCTACATGATTATTGCAGCTCAATGGGTGTAACTTTTGTTGACAATTTTGATACCTTTTGAAAACGACATGTTTTATAAAGAGGATGTAATCCACCCAAATCGTTTGGGTTTCTGGATCCTTTCACGGGATTATAAGGCTGCGTTGAGACAATGACTTATCAATGACCCAAGCCCAGCTCAGTTAATCCCTACCATTTCTGCCGGTGAGTCATCATCATGCTTTAGCAAATGTACATTATACCAGGGGCATTGGTAGACACAATGTAAGTAACCTAATTTATGTCCCACTAACTGCCCTGAATACCTCTGCTGAGCCTACAGTTATTGTATGCAGCAATCATGTCCCTATGAACCAGATGTATGCTGTTAGCACTGAAGCGGTGTGACCTAGTAGGAAGTCCTCTGTGTTCAGCTCACCCTGCACTAACATAAATAATATGAGAATATCTACTTCTGCTAAGCTTTCCAGTAAAGCAATGAAAACAATCAATCCCAGAACAGTGCTCAAAATAGCCCACGTTAACATAAGAGCTTAAGAAACAAGGTTCATGAAATAACGTTCTAGTAATAGATGGCATTCATATTCTGACTTGCTGAAACTCACTTAAGACAATACCTTTTGATGTAGTGGTAGGAATACAAGGTTTTAACATTTACAGAAATGCCAGTGGTGGAGGTGTTGCTGTTTATATTCAGAACCACATTCCTGTGAAGCTTAGAGAGTATCTCATGTTAAATACTGTTGAAGTAAAATGACTACGGTTCATCTGCCTCACCTAAAGCCCATTCTTGTGGGAAGCTGCTGTAGACTAGTAAGTGCTAACAGTCAGTATCTGGATAACGTGTGAAATGCTTGATAATGTATGTGATCGCAACAGATATCACATGCGCTGCATACAACCGGTACAGTCGAATACAACCTTACAGTGAAATGCTTGTCGAGGCTATATACAAGGTGTACGTACTAGTGCTGGGGCACCGGTTAAATCAAATCAAAGTTTATTTGTCACGTGCGCCGAATACAGTGAAATGCTTACTTACAGGCTCTAACCAACCATGCAAAAAAAGGTGTGAGGTAAAGAAATAAAACAACAGTAAAAAGACAGGCTATATACAGTAGTGAGGCTTTGAAAGTAGCGAGGCTACATACAGGCATCGGTAAGTCGTGCTGATTGAGGTAGTATGCACATGTAGATATGGTTAAAGTGACTATGCATATATGATGAACAGAGAGTAGCAGTAGCGTAATTGAGTCGAGTTAATATATGCATGTGGGTAGAGTTATGCATAGCTAATAATAGAGTAGCAGCAGTGTAAAAGCGGTTGGGGGGACAATGCAAATAGTCTGGCTAGCCATTTGATTAGCTGTTCAGTGGTCTTATGGCTAGGGGGTAGAAGCTGTTTAGAAGCCTCTTGGACCTATAATTGGTGCTCCGGTACCACTTGCCGTGCGGTAGCAGAGAGAACAGTCTATGACTAGGGTGGCTGGTATCTTTGCCAATTTTTAGGGCCTTCTAACACCGCCTAGTATTAGAGGTCCTAGATGGCAGGAAGCTTGGCCCCGGTGATGGACTGGGCCATACGCACTACCCTTTGTACTCTGTAGTGCCTTGTGGTCGGAGGCCGGGCCGTTGCCGTACCAGGCAGTGATGCAACCATGCTCTCGATGGTGCCGCTGTAGAACCTTTTGAGGATCTGAGGACCCATGCAAAATCTTTTCAGTCTCCTGAGGGGGAATAGGCTTTGTCGTGCCCTCTTCACAACTTGTTGGTGATGTAGACACCAAGGAACTTGAAGCTCTCAACCTGCTCCACTACAGCCCCGTCGATGAGAATGAGGGCGTGCTCGGTCCTCCATTTCCTGTAGTCCAAAATCAACAGCATAGGAATGAAATCATGAACATGTATTGATCACTAATGATTACTAATGCTGCAGAAATGTGCTTGAAAGCAGTATCCATTGGATGTAGTGTTTGCAATATAGTAGCCATATCTAGGAAAACCTAAGTTCCAAAGGCTGGGCCTAATATAGTGTATAAGAGGTCATACAATATGTTTTGTAGTGACTCTTATGTTGATGTAAAGAATAATTGTTGCTCCGTGGTGTGTAATGAGGAGCAAACAGACACTGCACTTGACACTTGTGAAATTGCTTATCCCAGCTACTAACAAGCATGCACCCATTGAGAAAATGACTGTAAAAACTGTTAAATCCTTGTGGATTGATGAGGAATTTAATAATTGTATGGTTGAGAGGGAAGAGACAAAAGGAATGGCAAATAAGTCTAGCTGAACAACCTGGCAAATGTACTGTAAATTGAGAAATCATGTGACTAAACTGAATTAAAAAGAAAAAACTACACTATGAAACAAAGATAAATGACAAAGATTGATAGCAAAAAGCTTTGGAGCACCTTTTTAATGACATTTTGGGAAAAGGCAAACTCCGCTCTATCATTCATTGAGTCAGATTGCTCTTTCATCACAAGCAACTGATATTGCCAACTACTTTTAATGTTTTTTTTTTCATTGGCAAGATTAGAAACAAAAGCTGACATTACACATTGTCTATCAACAATGACAAGCTACCGGGGTCTGACAGCTTGGATGGAAAATTTACTGAGGATAATAGCGGATGATATTGCCCACTCCTATTTGTCATATCTTTAATTACAGCCTACTAGAAAGTGTGTGCCCTCGGGCCTGGAGGGAAGCAAAAGTCATTCCGCTACCTAAGAATAGTAAAGCCCCCCTGGTCGGCTATTTGAGCCAGTAAA
The DNA here is from genome assembly GCF_036934945.1 of Oncorhynchus masou masou. Taxonomy (NCBI): domain Eukaryota; kingdom Metazoa; phylum Chordata; class Actinopteri; order Salmoniformes; family Salmonidae; genus Oncorhynchus; species Oncorhynchus masou. The sequence continues at coordinate 41,004,084 of NC_088224.1, forward strand.
TCAGCCTGTAAAGCCAGTGTATCTATGTATGCGGATGACTCAACACTATACACCTCAGCTAGTGACTGAAATGACTGCAACACTTAACAAAGAGCTGCAGTTTGTGGGTGGCAAGGAATAAGTTAGTCCTAAATATTTCAAACTAAAGGCATTATATTTGGGACAAATCATTCACTAAACCCTAAATCTTGTAATAAATAATGTTGGAAATTGAGAAAGTTGAGGTGACCCTGGATTGTGAACTGCCATGGTACAACAGTAGCTAAGATGGTGAGAAGTCTGTCCATAATAAAGCGCTACTCTGCCTTCCTGACACCACTATCAACAAAGGATCCTGGGTCGCCGTTTTGTTTTCTCTTGTCATATTAATACGTCATGAATATTTCATCGTCCTCTCACTTAAATAAAGCGCTGGGCCATGATCGCGCCAAAATATGCGAATGATCTGTCAAATTATCGTGGAATGCTAGTTTGCCTCAATTTAGCGCGGTTTGATTGTTTCTGGGGAAGATGTAGTCTAGCCTACACTGGCATGGTTGTTTTTATCTTCTGTCAATCTCGCCTCTTTCTCGCTGCGTTTATGTACCTTTTTTATTTTAAGTCCGTGGAATTGTGTTCTAGTTATTCGCACCTCATGCAGAGTGCTTGTCTTGTCGGATGCTAGTGAGACAGCTGTGACCTTCTGAGACGAGGAGACATTGAGTGTAGCATTGGTGCTCTTTCTGATTGTGAGAGCAACATGGCCTTCTCTTCCTTCCTAGCAGTCGCAGATGTCGAGATCGTGGTCATAATGCTTGGTGCTTGCTCCAGTTTCAGTGTGGCGCTTGCTCCTGATCATACTGATAGGTCTGTGTTTTTAGCTATCTCCTGTTGGGGGTTGGGTGGGGTGTGTGCACCGGCGAGAGGATGGGTCATGACATCCCTGTGTGTGTGCCTGGCTGACTGATGAAGGTGAGGCTGCTCTTAGTGACCCACAGTCACCAGAGGGATTGCCATGATGATGTGGCTGCTGGCTGGTCTGTGGTAGCTGAGAGACCAAGCTGGACAAGACTGACCGACCTGAGGCTTTACTAGCTCAGTCCCAGTACAGCCATCTCCGCTTGGCTAGTGGTGGAGAGGGATTGATCAATTGGGAGTGTTTCACCCAGAATGAAAAATTGATCGCTACAAGGTGAAAAAACAAAAGTATTTTCATCCTGGACTGTCATGGAATGCTTGAGGCATGAATGAGTAAGTGGGAAGGGTACAGTTGGTAAAAGCCGCTCTCTCTCACTCTCTGTCTCACTCTCTGTCTCACTCTCTGTCTCACTCACTGTCTCTCTCTCTCGGTCTCTCTCTCTCACTCACTGTCTCACTCACTCTCTCTCTCACTCACTGTCTCACTCACTCTCTCTCTCTCTCTCTCACTGTCTCGCTCACTGTCTCTCTCGCTCTTAAAGTGATGAGTTAGGCAGGTAAGTTCACATGCTCAGTTTAGAAGGTACTACGGAAGCAAGTGAGACAGCTGGTTGGCTCTTTGAAGTCAATTGAGTGAGACGGGTAGCTGACTGGTTCCATGTAAAAAATGAATGAGACAGGCGTGTGATTGGTTGCCCATTACAATTTTGCTCGGAGGCGGTAGGAAGACATTGCATCTACATTATGGAAGCAGAATCATTTTTTGTTGTTGTTCTGACATCTGTCTCGTTTAGTGGATGAAAGCCTTACGTCTTGGTATTCTCTACTATGTGGCACGGACTATTTACTTTTAATTCTCATTCTTCTGGGGTCATATTTTCCTCAACTCTTTCACCACCTCGGGCTGTTAATCTCGGTTTGTAGCCTACATAGCCAACATTCTAAAAACACAGGCCACTTTTTTTTTTTGTTTCTCTGGGTGTCTGTTGACTAATTGCTTGGAATTAGATTTAGCTTACTTTACGAATCCATTCACAACTGATGAAGCCTGTGGGTCATCGGTGTAATTTTTTTCCCATAAGGCACTTCCTGTAATCTGTTGTTTTATTGTCTTCTGGGGAGCTCCCACTGTTAGGCTGCTCAAAGTAGCCCAGTTGGCACAGGCTTTACGGTCGGACGCTGTGAATATGCTGTGGTTGCATGCTTGTTATCCTGTTCCCGCCCCCAGACAGTATTTTGTTGTTACAGCCTGAATTTTAAAACCGATTAAATGGAGATTTTGTGTCACTGGCCTACACATACTACCCCATAATGTCAAAGTGGAATTATGTTTTTTGCAAGTTTTTACAATACCCCATAATGACAACGCAAATGACAAAGTTCAATCTTGGTTTCATCAGACCAGAGAATGTTGTTTCTCATGGTCTGAGAGTCTTTTAGATGCCTTTTGGCAAACTCCAAGCGGGCTGTCATGTGCCTTTTATTAAGGCGTGGCTTCCAACTGGCCACTACCATAAAGGCCTGATTGGTGGAGTGATGCAGAGATGGTTGTCCTTCTGGAAGTTTCTCCCATCTCCACAGAGGAACTCTAGAGCTCTGTCAGAGGGACAGGTTCTTGGTCACCTCGCTGATCAAGCCCCTTCTCCCCGAATGCTCAGTTTGGTCGGGTGGCCAGCTCTAGGAAGAGTCTTGGTGGTTCCAAACTTCTTCCATTTAAGAAGGATGGAGTCCACTGTGTTCTTGGGGACCTTCAATGCTGCATAATTTTTGGTACCCTTCCTCAGATCTGTGCCTCAACACAATCATGTCTCGGAGCTCTACGGACAGTTCCTTCAACCTTATGGCTTGGTTTTTGCTCTGACATGCACTGTCAACTGTTGGACCTTATGTAGGCAGGTGTGTGCCTTTCCAAATCAAGTTCAATCAATTTAATTTACCACAGGTGGACTCCAATCAAGTTGTAACAACAGCTCAAGGATGATCAATGGTATGTGTGGGGTACAGAAATTAGGTAGTCATTCAAGCCATGAGGTTGAAGGAACTGTCCATAGAGTTCCTCTGTAAGGTCCCTCAGTCGAGCAATGAATTTCAAATACAGATTCAACCGCAAAGACGAAGGAGGTTTTCCAATGCCTCACATAGAAGGGCACCAATTGGTAGATGGGTAAAAACTTAAGCAGACATTGAATATCCCTTTGAGAATGGTGAAGTTATTAATTACACTTTGGGTGGTGTATCAATACAGGCGCCCTTCCTAACTCGTTTGCCGGAGAGGAAGCAAATCACTCAGGGATTTCACCACGAGGCCAATGGTGACGTTAAAACAGAGTTTAATGCCTGTGATGGTAGTGAACTGAGCATGGTCAACCACTCTTCATATTATCAGGCATGGTGGTGGCTGCATCATGTTATGGGTATGCTTGTCATCGGTACGGACTAGGGAGTTTATGAAAAGAGCTAAGCACAGGGAAAATCCTAGAGTGAAACCTGGTTCAGTCTGCTTTCCAACAGACTCTGGGAGACAAATTCACCTTTCAGCAGGACACTAACCTAAAACACAAGGCCAAATATACACTGGCGTTGCTTACCAAGACGGCATGTTCCTGAGTGGCCCAGTTACAGTTTTGACTTAAATCAGCTTGAAAATCTATGGTGAGTCTTAAATGGCTGTCTAGCAATGATCAACAACCAACTCGACAGAGCTTGAAGAATTTTAAAACTGTGATTCTAAAGGTGATTCTATCATATCTTGACTCAGGGGTGGGAATACTTACTTTATTATGAGGTATTGTGTGTAGATCGGTGAAAGATCTATTTAATCCATTTAGAAATCGGGTTGTAACACAACAATTGTGTTATAAGTCGAAGGGTATGAATACTTTCTGAAGGCACTGTACGAGGACTCAATGGCTCTACCGATTTCTGTGCAGACCCTAAATGTAACACAAAAATTGCCTCCATCTGCTTGCTGTGGAAAACAGCGAGGAAGAAATGGTGGAGGACAAATTGAAAAGATTGCATTGGATAAAGCTATCACAGTGAATACGTATCTTGGCAGGAGGGACCCTTGTTATCTGGGCATTTCTAAAATATTCAGGCTTACATGTGACAGGGGGATGGTAGGCTAGGAGAAAGTGCTTGGGGGAGCTACGAGGTATGACTGGGAAGCTGATTCATTTGGCTGTCTAGAAGTTTGCATGCCATACGGCTGTGTCACTCACTTCACTGCTCTTAGCTTGAGTGTTTTTCTTTATGCTAGTAGAGGTTTATAAAGTTATGCTAATCTAGCTAGCACCTTGACAAGACTGTCCTGGAGTGGGTCATGGAGGACTTTTTTATTTTTTTAACCTTTTATTTAACTAGGCAAGTCAGTTAAGAACAAATTCCTATTTACAATGGTGGCCTACCCCGGCCAAACCCAAATGGCAGATTTTATGGCCCCAGGAACAATTGAACAACTCCTCAGGCCTGTACTTCAATGGAACGACAGGTTGTTTTTACGTCACATGCTGTCCTCAATACACTGACCTCATTCACGTCTTCCCACCACGAGAGCAAAAACAAACACTTCTCTCCACTGTATTGATATTCAAATAGTAATTTCCAACAGGGCGAAAGGGGTGTTACTTCAGCGACTGACGACGCCTTTTTCAAGCGTGTCAACGTGCTTGGGAGACAGTAGGGGCCTGGCCATCAGTGTTTTATTGAAGTGGGGGCAGAGGATTGGATGGCTTGCACACCTCGTTCATGCTCTATGCGTTAGTTGGACGTCCCCTCTATGGGTGTAAAGGCTCGGCTGCCCTAGGCACTCAGAGGGGCCCTTTTGTGTTAACGTTTTCTCTTGCTCTTTAGCTGCTGCCTGGTGCCTTGACACCACAGCCCCCAAACAACCTCTCCCCCAAGGCTCTGAAGTATGAAAGCCCCCCCCCAATCTCTCCTCTTAGCCAATCATTACCCAAGGCTGCTGTCTCCTCTCTTTTGTTTTGTTGTTGCTTTTGAACCCCAGATGCTGGCAACAATGGCTGCTGAGACAATTCAGAGACCCCTAATTTGGCGGATTCCATTGCACTTCACGGATCACCGGCCAAGCAACACTGAGGGGGTGAAGGGCTGGGGTGGAGGTAGGGGTCGGAATCTGGTCCTAGCGAGGAGACTGTATGCCAAAGCATGGATGGGGAGAACATTTAATTCATTTGGTTATCAGGGCAGTTTTTAATTTGCAGTTTTTTTTTCTGCTGTCTCTCGTCTATTTATTCATGATTTCCTAAAGGGCCTCCCTTTTAGATAAGGGAAAGGAGTGCATGTTTGGTTGTGGAGAAGGTAGGACAAGGTGCAGCTGGTGGTACTGTTGTACTCAGCAAACAAATGCCCCCCGGAACTGAAATGGGAATGCATACAAAAATAAATAAGAAAAGGGCATTTTAAATTATGCTATAGCTCCGCAAGCTAAATGTGCTATACAAATGGAATGGGTGAAAAACATGATGAAAATTCTATGAAAGCTTTGCCTGCAAAGTTTAATGAGTCTGGCTTGGCCATTTGCCAGTTAGTGCAAACGCAGTAGTAAGCTATAGGCCTACATAGGTAAGGAATGAAGCCATTTCTTCCGTTTAGGATTCTTTGTGAAAGTCATTTTAAGGTTGCATTTCTGACCTGTGAGTGAGTCATAGGTGGTCCACAGCCTGAGAGGACAGTTTCCTACAAGCTAAGCTCAGTTTCTGTTGTTGTTGAGGTTTGTCATCTGTCAGGAGAGGGAAGGCCATGATTCTTTTTCTGCAGTCGCTGTAGGTGTTTTGAACCTGCATCCTGGTTTGCGGTGTCTAGCCAACCGCATCCTCGGCATCAAAGCGACTTAAAAGCGCGGAGGGGAGCCCTGTGCTGGGAAATTGGAGCTTGCGAGTCTTACTCCCGTTAGCTGCTTGACAGGGGTGTTTATTCTAAGGTTGAAATGTTTATGTCCCAACAGTATGTTTTTACAGGACAGCACTTTGTTTTCAAAGCGTCTGCTTTCTTGTTGCGCAGTTCGCTTGCTAGACATAACGTTCCCTCAAGGGGGGGGGGGGGGCAATATTGTAGGGCCATTGGCACAGTGACACCGGAATGTGACGAGCTATCTTCTGAAGAAGCTGCACGTTTATCTGGGGGTTGCCAGGGCTGGGGATTAGATAAGCCTTTTAATGCAGCAGTGCACGTTTTTCTTATGCCATTTAGACTCGTAGCAAAACTGTGACTAACCTCCCACCTTTCAAACAGCGTTCATTCCCTGAGTCAGTCTCTCACTTCTTTTGATGCCATTTGAATCAAATCCCAACGTTTTTCATGCATGTTTGTCACCCCTCCACTTGCTTTTTATGTTCATGGGTGTGTGTTAGTATTTGACACACAATCACGCGTAGGAGAGTGGAGTGTTTGTGTATCTCGAGTTTTCACTGGCGTTTTATAGGCCTGTTTGATGTATCCTGTTTTGGCTCTTGACCAATGGTTGTGTTTAATATATATTTATCAAGGTATATTTAATGTCAATGTGTTACTGAGGTGAGAGTAAATTCTCCTGCCTCGGAGTAGGTACAGTGCATTCAAAAAATATTCAGGTCCCTTGACTTTTTCCACATTTTGTTACTTTACAACTTTTATTCAGAGGGGTTGGGTTAAATGTGGAAGACACATTTCAGTTGAATGCACTCAGTTGAACAACTGACTAGGTATCCCCCTTTCTGTTTTTATTCTAAAATGTATGACATTGTTTTCCCCCCTCATCAATCTACAAACAATATCCCATAATGACAAAGCAAAAACAGGTTTTTAGTATTTTTCACATTTTATAGAAATGAAAAACTGAAATGTAACATTTACATAAGTATTCAGACTCAGTACTTTGAAGCAGTGATTATAGTCTCTGGTCTTTGGTATGACGCTACAAGCTTGGCACACCTGTATTTGGGGAGTTTCTCCCATTATTCTCTGCAGAACCTCTCAAGTTATGTCTGGGTTCATTGGGAGCGTCGCTACACAGCTATTTTCAGGTCTCTCCAGAGATGTTCGATCAGGTTCAATTCCGTGCTCCGGCTGGGCCACTCAAGGACATTGAGACTTATCCCGAAGCCACCCCTGTGTTGTCTTGGCTGTGTGCTTAGGGTCGTTGTCCTGTTGGAAGGTGAACCTCCGCCCCCAGTCTGAGGTTCTGAGTGCTCTGGAGCAGGTTTTCATCAAGGATCTCTCTGTACTTTTCTCAGTTCATCTTCGTCTCAATCCTGACTAGTCTCCCAGTCCCTGCCGCTGAAAAACATCCCCACAGCATGATGCTGCCACCACCATTGCTTGAGCGTAGGGATGGTGCCAGGTGTCCTCCAGTCCAGACGGAATGCTTGGCATTCAGGCCAAGGAGTTAAATCTTGGTCTCATCAGATCAGAGGATCTTGTTTCTCATGGTCTGAAAGTCTTTGGGTGCCTTTTCGTGAACTCCAAGTGGGCTGTCATGTGCCTTTTACTGAGGAGTGGCTTCCGTCTGGCCACTGCCATAAAGGCCTAATTGGTGGAGTGCTGCAGAGATGGTTGTCCTGGAAGGATCTCCCATCTCCACAGAGGAACTCTAGAGCTCCTTCAGTGACAACTGGGTTCTTGGTCACTTCGCTCACCAATGCCCTTCTCCCCTGATTGCTCAGTTTTGGCCGGAGGCCAGCTCGGTGTTTCCAAACTTCTTCCATTTTATGAATGATGGAGGTCACAGTGTTCTTGGGGACCTTCAATGCTGCAGATTTCTTTGATGTCCTTCCCCAGATCTGTGCCTCGACTCAATCCTGCCTCGGAGTGCTATGGAAAATTCCCTTGACCTTGTGGCTTGGTTTTTGTTCTGACATGCACTGTCAACTGTGGGACCTTATATAGACAGGTGTGCCTTTTCAAATCATGTCCAATCAATTGAATTTACCACAGGGGGACTCTCACACATGATCAATGGAAACAGGATGCACCTGAGCTCAATTTCGAATCTCATAGCAAAGGGTCTGAATACTTTTTTAATAAGGTGTTTGTTTTTTAATTGTTTAGACATTTTTGCCAATGTATTGACACCCATTTTCACTTTATCATGGGGTATTTTGTGTAGTTTGCATTTTTAAAAATCAATTTTAGAATAAGGCTGTAACGTAGGCACTGTATGTGTGCAGAGAAGGAAGCATATTTTATCCCCCCCCAAATGAGCAGGTCTGTGGTTCTTGGGGTATCTTGTGACCAGGCCACGTATTTGCACCTGTAAACACACACTGAGAGGAGTAGACTTTTTAATTTATTTTAAAAAAATTAACCCCCTTTTTCTCCAATTTTGTGGTATCCAATTGGTAGTAGTTACAGTCTTGTCTCATCGCTGCAACTCCCATACGGACTCGGGAGAGGCGAAGGTCGAGAGCCATGCGTCCTCCGAAACACAACCCAACCTAGCTGCACTGCTTCTTGACACAACGCACATCCAACCCCAAAGCCAGCCGCACCAATGTGTCGGAGGAAACACCGTACACCTGGCGACCTGGTCAGCATGCACTGCGCCCGGCCCACCACAGGATTCGCTAGTGCGCGGTGAGACCAGAACATCTCTGCCAAACCCTCCCTAACCCGGACGACAGAGCCTGGGTTCGAACCCAGAATCTCTGGTGGCACAGCCTTATACCACTGCGCCACCCGGAAGGCCTGAGAGGAGTAGACTTAAACAGAGCCTGAGAGAGCACTGTCATTCGGCTAGCCTATATGAGCCGTAGTCTGAGACCGTGTGCTGATGGGTGTGTGGTGTAGTCAGAAAGCATGTGCTGTTAGTGTTTGTTTCATTTCAGATGGTTGGGTTTGCACTCTCTCTGGCCGAGTCTGTCCATTGCACAGTTAGAGGAGAGAGTATGCTGTTTTAGCAGCCTAAGCAAGCATGTACTATGTTTGCCCTGTAGTCTGGGCAGTATGTGTACAGTACAGTGTGTATCCTCTAGTCTAAGTTGTACTGAATCAGTAGTGCGTTCCAGACTCCTCTTTCCCCTGTGGGTTATTCTTTAGTCCTTTGGCACTTTGCTTCCCCGGTGCATCTTGTTTGGACGAGTGCTGGAGCCCCTTTAACTGTGACCAGTCATGCGGAACCCCGGAAGCAACACGTATGAATAATTTATCAGCAGGATTTTTATTCATGTATATTTACTCTGTCATTTTTGTAGTGTGTCTACACATACAGCGCTACTGCTCATCCCTTTTTGCAGGTAGCCTCGGGATTTTCATTTTTATTCAGCGCCATGAAAGCTGTGGGTCCTTGTATTATCTCAGACTTAAGACCTTTTCATTAGAATTTCATCTTGGATAAGAAACTAACCTTAAAGCCCCTATTTTGTGGAGAGTACATTTGCTGAGCTTTAATGGTCTAAAAATTCAGGAATACATTATTCGATTGCGTTTAAAAGCTGAATATGGACTGAGGCTGCATGGTCTCTAAGCCACTGGCATCTTGGGACGCCGATAACCTTAAAAAAACATTTTTTTTTAAAGCCACAATGTTTCAGACTACAGAATACATCTAAAAAAAGATGCGTTGTTCTGTATTTCTCACAGCCTGTCTATTGGGTTGGTGCTGGTTCATTCTCTACACAGGCACGTTGGCTTGATTTGCATAAAGATCATTTGACTAATTTAAACCACTTTCTTACTTGACTTTCTTGAAATCCTGCTACATATCGAATGCCTTGCCATATTCCCTGAATTATCGCCCAGGTGAGGCCAACCTATCCTATGTAAGAGTTGTTGAGGTCACATGAACCTTTTTGTGGGAGCAGGGGTGAGTTCAGCAAGTCGCAATGTTTTTGAACGTTTCGATAGTAATGTAGAACAAAATATGCGTCTCTCACATGTAGAATAGGGAATCACGTCTACTCTTTTCATGGCATTTCTATCTGCAACATTCGGCTACTGAATGTGGCCCTGGTGAACTCCCCTTGTTCTGTAAGGAGGCTGGTTAAGGTCTCTTGAGGAAGCTTATGCTGGTCACTCATTCTGCGATTCTAAAGCCAGTTATAAAGGGCCCTTGTCCGTTCAGCATCAGCAGCGGCTACACCTTCCCTCCTAATCCCGGCGTAAGAGGAGGGTTAGGAGCAGCACTGCCTCTTGCTAACTAATCGCTTCAATGTTGCCCAGCTCTCCTGTCCTCTCTGGATTAAGGGAGCACTTTATCTCTCTCACTGGATTGCCTAAATGTCCCCACTGGCTGGGGCAACATCGTCCAACCTAACACATTGTTGGATTATGTTAATTCATAGAGGCGATAGTCATGAATGTAGGCCTAGCCAACATGCAAGTGTTGCTCCTGTAGCTACGGGCCCGCCAGTTGCCCACCCCTGTTGTAAAATATAGTTATGACGTGCCGTCTGGATGTGTAGTGGTGGTGAATAGCGTGTGTGTGTGTGTGTGTGGGGGGGGGGGGGGGGGGTTTGGAGTGAATGAGTTCTGCCCTGGGGCAGATTGCCACCGTCACCCTGCTGGTTAATGATTGACAGGGCTCTACATTTCCTTATCATAGCTGTCCTTGTTCCGCTGTCACTCCAGCGCCTTGTCGAGGCCGACTACACACAGCTCCGACACTTTTATGAAGTGACTAGTCACCATTGCAAATGAATAGGTGCTGTATGTCTATTGCTGGATCGTGGTGTTCTAGCGTTGTACCGGTTTTGAAATAAGCAGATGGAAATATATTGGGGCTATTGTCTCCCCATTGGCAGGCGGAATTCTCTCCTCTCAGATAGTGATTCACACAGGCACACAGCAGGAAGAGCTTTGTCTTAATCAGGGTGGCACTCTCTCACTGCTCTATGGTAATTCATGCGATTACATACCACGTTGACACTGTGCAGGTCTTTTGATTTGTGAATTGCGGTATCGTTTAGCCTTGGGGCCACAGGCTCCCTCGGTGTTGTGCGGTGCTGTGAATGTGATTTAAGCCTTTTGACTGTTTTGTCTTACCCGCTCTAGGTGTGGTTTGGCTAGGGATCAAATCGCATTCAGGTCAATGTCCACTGTACTGTGAAAGACCTTTTGGACAGACCCATTCCTGTGCAATCTGTTTGTGTGCATGCGTTAGTGTGCCTGCGTGTGTGTGTGCTTCTGTTCATTAGAGTATTTTTCAGGACCAAGCGTTGGTAGTGCCTGGACTTGCGGAAGTCGAATCACTCACGAAGGGGAAGTCCCCCTCCCTACATGTCACATTCCATTGAGTTAACACAGAGCGAGCCAGGGAGGGAAACTAACTAGTCTCCAACAGTCTCCCTGTCTGGCTTTTCCGTTTCCAACAGTGGAACTTAATCATGCGCCTCAGTGTAAGACAGTCAGTGTACACACAGCGACTTGCAGAACTTCATTATGGGAAACGCAAGAGTAGCGGTCAGATTCACCACCCTCCCCTCTAATGACGCTGTCAGCGCAGCACCTGTTCCACAATGATGAGCCTCTTTTTCTTTTCTTCACACGCCATCAATTTCCAACCTAGACCTAAGTTGATACGGAAGCGGCTGGGCAAGCCGAGTGCAATTATGTGGTGGAAAAAGAAGACTGGCGGTGCTAGAGAGGGCTGAATGGCCTGGATGAGACTGCCGGGCCTGAAGGAGAGCATTTGTGACAGTAATTTAGCACATGGGTGCCTCCGCTGCGGGGGTTATTGTAGCGGTCAGGGTCTGCCGAGTCCGTGCAGACGCTGCCTGTGTTTTCAGTCGGACTGGCCACTAAACTCGCAACTATAGACAGCCAAATAGACCACATCAGACTAGACCTCTGCACCTGACCCTAACACAGATGTACCCAAACAATTACCATCCACGTGCTTGACCCTAACCCAAACGGAGCATGGGGGAAAGCCTGACCCGAACACAAACAGACCACCCGTGTTTGGGACGCGAGTCATAACGCACCACATCCCAGAGACTGTTCATGTGTTCGCCTCGTAAACTCAGACCGACCACATGAAGACTTAACCAGAACATAAACAGGGAACACGTGTCTTAACAGACCGCACGGACTGTCGGAACTGCGTTCAACTTCTACAACAGCGAATAGGCAGACAGCTGCCCTCGGTTACTGTGGTGTGCGGTGACCCCTGCCATATTTAGCATTGCGCAACATCGTCCCACTTGGGATTTTGAAGTTTTGACCAAAAACTGCCTCACTTGTTAGCTCTTACTGCGGTCTGTCACACCGTCCCGATTTTTGTGTTGACACTCTTCACATCCTGGAAAGAGCAGAATGGACAGAGGCCTGCTTGTGCCAGGAAAATGAGTCATTGTTTCAGGGAAATAACAAAGTGAAAAGTTGATTGCTAAGCATATAATAGGATCTTCTTAGGCTGAGGGCAATTTTAAAGGGTGTGGAGGAGGATTGTGCCAAAGGGTTGAACAGCAGCTATATGATAGACATGAAATGGCCTATCACAGCCTGACCCCGTTCAAAAGTCAGAGCAACTCGTATCAATTAGCCACACCATGTCACTGCCATTGTCCTCTGCTTGTCCGGAACCTTTTCTCCTTGGCAAAGTCCACGCAAAATGCAAAAAGTCTCCAAAAACTTCAGTCAGGTTTCTTTTTAAGCTGCCTTTCCTTTCTGCGTTGTATTGTGTTGAAAAGCTTTCGTCTGGCTGTTGCCAAGAAAAGAATGACTCCGGGGAAGGGAAAAAAAAAAGGAGATTTGTATTTTTTTTCTCCCACCTCCTCAAAACCTTCCCGTAGTCACTGTCTGCCATTCCAAGCCCTTCCCCGTCTGTCACTCACTGTGCTGGAAAATCCGACTCTGTCAGGGTTCAAAGCCCACCGAAAGAATAGGCTGCATTCTGCTGCATGGTTTAGTGAGCAACAGTGACTGCCTTTGACTTCAGAGACAAAATGTTGCCGGTTGATATATATTTGTTTGTTTGTTAGTTGAAAAGGTCCAACTATCTTTTATTTTGGATCCTACCGAACTTGGTAAACCATAACTCACTAAGTTGCCGTGACAGAACGTGGTGTTTTTTTTTTGCGTGAACCTAACCTAACCTTTTTCCTTTTTTTTTTTGTTGTTTTAAGGCGTTTGTGGAACTCACTCGAAGGGCTATAACTAGCCATAGAAAAACCACAAGGATACAGCTGGGCTGAACCTTGACCTTTCGGTCAACTGTAAAAATGAATTTAAAAAATCAACTAGTGGTCTGTAACGGGGAAGCATCTGGTCCTGGCCGGTCAGGGTTGATGTCACAGAAGTGATGATACATCATCAGGATTTATCCCAGCTTCACAGTGGGAAAGGGAAGAGGACTTGATCCCTACAAGAGGAAAAATACATGAATCACATAATGACTTCATTTGTTTGTTTTTTTTTTACTGAGGTTAAAACCCATGCAGGGGAAGAGGACTTGATGTCGTATCAGATGATGCCCATGGCTCTGTGCTCAGAGCCTCATGTAAATGCCACCTGTCGGTTAGAGCTCAGTTTCAGTGTCTGTTGAAGTAGTCAAGTTCAGGTTGGGTTATTGATCGCGCTGCAGGAAACTGCCCTGGCGTTCTATAATGGAGTGGTTTCCCATCTGCGTACTGTGTTTTAGCCACAGTTCATTCAAAATTGGTGTGGGTCCATGACCGACTGTCCTTTTCACTGAGTATATTTTTTTTTGTTTAAATTTAAACGGTTAGGTTTCCTAGATCCTTAAGCTTGAAGAAAATTCATATTTAAAAAAATAATATATATATATATATATATATATATATGTGTTTTTGTCTCCCTTATTTTTCTTCTCTGCAGTACTGCCTCCAGAAATAGAGACGGCAGAAACAGACAAGTCTGTTAGCTAACTGCGTGACTCAGAGTCCAAAGAGCAAGGCTGACAAACCCACCATGGGGCTCTCCAATATCTCCGTGCACAGCTTCTTGTTCTCCTCTTTGTCCTTCTTACTCAGACTCATACCACTTAAACATGTTACTACAACTATAATAAGAAATCATTTTCTAGCTTTTGCATCAAAAGTGTGATTTTTCTTCTGTACATTTGGCTCCACAGTGCTGTGCCAGCTATGGTTATCCTGCGCAGAACTGGGCCCTAGTGCTGCGGTATGCCTGGCAGTAGGCGGCTTTCCTGTGTGACCGGCATGCCATCTGGAAAGAATGCTTATACCAGAGTCTTAGCAGGACTTTCCACACTACAGGGAGAGAAAAGCAGTAGCATTCCCTCAGTGCCTCATTAGGCTATGGCAGGGAGGAAGAGGACGAACGATGAGGATGAGTGGGGGGTGGGGGGTGATGAGCAGACACTTTTTTTCATTTTTGTTCATGGCAACTGTTAGTCATGGGAAGAGGTAGGCTAAAGAGGATAAACAGACCATTGTCCTCTCTCTCCCTCCTATACCCACTCTTTTCCCTGTTGTCAATCTCGTGTTTCTCAATCCCTCCTCCTCCTCTCGCGATCAGTGGAGATCTAGCTCCATTGTCACCCCCCCCCCCGTTTGAAGCCATGATCAGATGACTTGTATGGCGCGGTGGGGTATTCCCCGGTGCCTGTCCGTGCCGCTAGATCTCCCTGTGCTTTACAATCACCAGACTGGCACTTCTTTAAGGGGAGAGGAGATCAAACGCATGCCTCGGAGCCTGATGCGAGGCATGACAAGCTTTACCAGCGAGAGAAGCGGGAGGTGCAATGGGGCTCGGGTTGGTAAGAGCATAAACCATGCTTTTATCGTACGGGATGCTAGATTCTCCTGTGGTGTGTTTTGTGTGAAGATGATGAGACCAAATGGTTGAGTCACAGAAATCAGCCTTGACACTTTTTTGGGGGGGGGGGGGGGCTGATAACACACATTGAATGCCAGACACGTCACTGCGCTCCTCAACGCTCCATTTAGATGAACCTCGCTGCAAATGTTGTAGTCAATCTTCAGTGCGGGGGAGATGTATCGAGTTCAAAAACCTGGTGACCACAATAGAGGCGGCAAAGCCATCCATCTCTGTCAGAGCTTCAGGTTTTAGGTTAGGAGCTATGTAGGTAGCTGATAAGGAAAACAAGGAAAGATGGGGGAAGAGTGGTTCGTTATTAGCGGTCTAATGGACTGAAAGACTGCCTATAACCATGGCACTAGAGCTGCATGGAGCCGCCATATGTCTGCATGTGTCCTGGCTTCTGTCTTAGAAGACCCCCTATAATGGTGTGTGTGGTGTGTGTGGTGTGTGTGTGTGTATCCTCCCTAGTATCCCCAGAGGAAATGAAATGGGCCATGTTGCAAACACCCTGGCCACCATGCCTCCCAGTTTCTGTGAACTGGAAATGGGGCAAAAGGACACAGACTTGGAGTGTGTGTATAGTCTACATGCATGTGTTTTGTGTACTCCGTGACGCGTGTCAGTGTATATTCTGTCGCAGGCTTCCCAACACCCAGCGAGGGATTGATGCTTTAAAAAAAAAAAAAAAAAAAAAAAAACTTTGATCGCTCTCTGTTCCCGCTTTGAGGGCTCCGTCTCTCCACCCTGCATAAACCCCATGTCCGTAGAGACTCTGTCAGATGTTATTTGAAGCGATCTCCTCTCCGTGCCCTAGCGTTGGCTGTCCCTTTGTGTTGCTGACGGTGTCAGTGTTTGCCTATACCGCAGTGACTTAGCGCTGACAGCTCTGGTTTGCTCCGACGTGTTCTCATGTCGTGGTGTCTCATGTAAAAACGGATAGATCCATATTAAAGGGTTTTCCCTGAGTCTTCTACACAGCTCAGATCCCTCGATTACCTGCCTGGTGTTGAATGCATCTGCCTTTTGATCAACAGACCCACTAAAGCCCCCTTTACAAGCATCAACCGTCAACTGCCTCGCAAACAAAGTGTCGGGAGTGTTATCGACTCGTGACGAGGAAGAACGTGCTGACACGTTCACCCACTTGAAGAGTGTCGGTTGTCATGGCACCATGTGTCACGGCGACCTTGGTCTCAATGACACTCTGACTGCCCTGTGTTTCTGTGAGCCTTTTGTGACTGCCTTGTTGATAACTAAGCGTTCAGGACTGCCTTGTGTCACCGACGCTGCGTTGGATTACTGTCAATCTGCACTGTCACTACGGCTCGGCTCGGACTTCACTATGCCCATTGCCCAGCCCAATAGATTTAAAGCTGCAGCATGTGTTTTAGCCTCAGTCCAGGCTGAAATGACCGGCATGACCGAGGTCGAAGCAGTTCCTTCCCGTTGATGGTGAACAGAGCAACAGTGTGGTCCAGCGTACTGGGACCACACTGGCATTTTGTGCTCCGCTGTCATTGGCTTTATATCAGTCATTGAAAATGATCCGCCTTTCTCTCCCCATGAAGTAATTGCGTGAAGCAGTTCACATGCACTTAATTCCATGTCTCCCAGCTCTTTGAAGCGGCCTCGGTCGCTAACGCTTATGCCGCGATTCTGTTTTCATGACATTAAGCAGACTCGCAAGCGAGATCTGTCATTTTCTCCTTTTCTGAGACTTCCCGTTTTGCTTCCATGGACAGAACATCCAGGGCGATGAGGGAATACCCGGTTTTTGTCATTGGATATGGTCTGCTTTTATGTAAGGGGATTGGGTGCAGCCGAAATGTTGCCGCTATTCGCTAGGCTCAGTCTCTTCAGTCCCAGGGAACACGTCTGTCGACACATGATCTCTCCATATAGTCTTACTCCCAGGCTCCCTCTCGCTCTCCCCAATTGGGTCGGAAGAACTACAGTATCATCATCTCGCGTTCCCCTTTCACCGTCTCCACCTCGCTCTGTTAACCCCCACCACTCGTTCCCCTGTCAAACACATCTTTCCCCATTTCTTCTCCCCCCCTCCCCTCCCTCTTTCGGTCCCTCCTCCTAACCCCCTCACACACTGTCTGTCTGTTTTCAGGGTGGTGTATAAAAGGCCCTTTCCAACTGATTATGTCGGTTATGCTCCCAGAGTTTTTCTGGTCATGCCCTCGGCTCAGCGTTCATGCTGATTTACGACTTTCCATAGAATTTTGAAATGCTTCCATGCATTCCTTCATTTGATCTACATTCCATTGATGTAACCCGTGCCTCATGAGTCTATTGCATGAAAATGCTCTAGAGATAGAAATACAGAGGTGTCATTTGGCTTTTTTTTAACCCCTGGATGTGTGTGTGGGAGTGCGTTTGGCGTGTGTGTGTGTGTGTGCACATGCTGGAACAGGTCACACTCTTTGTGTTGACCTGTTCGATTAGCCCTTTTAGTGTATGTTTATCCTTGGGCACAGGACATGGATATTTGTACACAGACGTGTGTGCAACTTTGTCCTTGACTCAGGCCTACTGTGTATGTATATAGAAGAGGCCTTGGTCCCCTCCCTCTTTCCGCCCATCATGTTTGTGTGCTGGCCCGTCAGCCGGTCGTTGGGAGGGAGGTCACAAGATCAGAGAGAGCAGGTGGTCGCGCCGAGTTTAGCCGAGGTGACCCCAGCCCCCTCCCCCAGTACAGAGGTCAAAGGGCAGGCCAGAAAAAGGCTGCTGGCAGAGTGCCAGAGACATTCCAGCGTTCCTCTGTCTTCTAAATCAGAGCCAAAATGGCGGTCCCCTGAAGATCAATGCAGCGTTATTTTTACAAGTTTACCGCAGGGACAAAACAGGTGTGACTGAGACACACGGCAGCAGTCTGAAAATGTCACAACATAAACATTTTGTAACATTTTACAAACTGTCATCACTGTCACTGGTTCATTTACTTCACATTCCTAGTCCTCGTCATCCCTTCTGGGCACACAAGGCGACACAAGTCCTCTCTTAGCTACTATAGCCACTATCTCCTTTTTGAAAGGCACGAGGAACACTAAAAGATTAACATCTCGTTCCAACAGGAAAAAGTTCTCTCATAGTTAGGTAAACATAGAAAAGCCCCATTCAGGCACTTGAAGGTAGGGGTAACCTAAGGTATGCGGCTGAGGTTTCTCTGTGTTTGCAGTCTGCAAGGGAGTGACTGAATGATTTATAAGGCTGATGGTCGGCCGCCTCGGAGCAGGCATACTTCACCGTGAGAGAATGCGACCCAGTACTAGACTAGCTAGACTCTCAGCTCAGGCAGGACGCCATGCCACCATCACTGGTTCAAAGGAGACCTCATCTACACTACCCAACTGACAGTGGCCATAGACATTGACACTGTAATGTGGCTATGCTGAATGGAGTGAGTAGGATTTTCTGAGGGGAAGAGTTAAGACTCTGAACCTGCAAGGAGGACTATGGTTTGTCTAACCAGTTCAAGTAAATGTTAGTGTGTGGCGGATGGGGTCACTTTTGTTTGGACGTTGGGATTCCATTGGTGTGCGGCAGCCGATGCCGCTCTGTCTGTCAGTGTGTGGTACTGCAGTAGTGCCTGTGTGTTCAGTGTGTTGTCCAGGCCGAGCTGCTGATACCTCAGCAGGGCTATTTAAGGGAGGGGGAGTCAGTGTAGCAGAAGGAGGAAGTGAAATGTGCCGGACAGCCGTTCCAACGGAGCGTGTAGAATGCCTCTTCTATGGCGAGGAGGAAAGGAGAGAGCTGGGATGGAGAGGGATATGAGGGGGGGGGGGCAGAAAGGTCAGACTATTGGGTGTTGCGTGTGTGTAGTGAGCAAAACCAGACACTCTTAATTGATCAGCTTTTACACATTGAGGCTGTGCCACACACAGTGTACACACACACTCTAGTCTGGCCTATACTCTGGCATCCTGGGAAGTGAAGATGGATGAAGGTAGCGTGGCTTAGCAAGGCTAGTAGAGCCAGAGGAAATGGTGTTTGTGCACACACAATTACAGCACCCTACAAACAGTACAGTACAACACACACACGCACTGAAAACAATCCCGCAAAGCTGTAATCTCCTCTGGCAAGTGAAATAGATGTAGCTGTGCACTTGTGTTATGTAGTGATTGGACCCAACCGTTTTTCCTCAGTCCTTGTCACAGGAAGCTTAAAAGCATTCCAACCTCTGCGAGAGGCCACACCAAATGGATAACGCACTCTGGTTCCTGTTAGATTGGAAATGGACCTGGCTGACACACTGACTGAATCCCTATGAACCGGATGGTCTAATGCACTGTTCTCATGAAGTTGACTGTTTTTCTAAAGGCGGCATGTGCTGTTGGTGGGCTGCCTGCCTGGGGAGAGAGGCAGTTATTAATCACAGAGGGGGTTTGTGGGAGCTCCCTCTGCAGAAAGATAGACGCTTCTTTTAATATCGTCCTCAAGGCCCCCCGAGGTACAGAAGGTACACACACACACACACAGTGAGATGCCACACACCCGCACAGGCATACACATGTGCGCGCACGTACACACACACACACACACACACAGAGATATAACATTCACACAATTACTGTGACCTCGCACGCGTGCACTTACCCTTTCCACCTAAATATTGCCAGCCATGCAGTACAACTATACACATCAGAGATATTATGCACATACATACAGACACGCTGGGCCTTGAAGTCCGCCCCCATAAATGCCGCCACCGTTATTTATTTATCCAGCAGACGCCCATATCCAGGTTATCTTAAACAGCTTGGAGTAAAGTCTGTGTCCCAAAGGACACCATTGTACCTATATAGTGCATTACTTTTAGTCAATAGAAAGTAGTGCCACTTGGGACGCAGCCATGCATTGGCCACCCTTCCGCCCGTCGGTGCCTTGGTGATCTGACAGCCGCCCGTGGCGGTATGCTTGTCTTCCAGATATCAGAGGTGGCATGTGTAGGTTGGTGTTCAGTGTTACTTTTGAGAAGCTTTGATTCGGGGACTCCTGCGTTTTGCGCTTGAAGCGTTTCTTCTTTCTTTCCTATGACGTTTGTCTGGCTCGGTGGTGTTTGATGTTTTTATAGCCTTCCCTGTGGAACGGTCCAATCTAGCCTACGGGATGCCAGGGTGCAAACACTGCAAAGGCCAACGGAAGCGTCTGATTGGGCTGAAGGCAGGAAGTGCCAGTGTGACTTCCTGTCTGGGGCTAGTGTTGCATCCACTGGGACCAGAAAACCACTACACCACATCGTGCCTTGCGCGATAACGATCAGACTCTTACCAAGGAGAGAAACATAGTGAAACAAGCAAAATAAATTAATGTAAAGTACACAATAATTAAGTGTCAAACTTGATTATAATTCCAACGGGGCCCAAGCCAATTTGCAATTTAAAACAGATTTCAGATGCCAGCGCAATTCCGTCAGACATTAGCAATGTTCTTTGTAATGTTAATCAGTTGTCCCAACTCTTTTTGTGGCCTAGACGGAGGTTCTGTAAGGACATCCCTAATTCCGAATCAGGGATTTTCTGGGTTGTGTCAGTCCTATGCCAGCAGCAATGGGCAGTCAGCAGGCACCTTTATGCTCCTGTCTCCCAGACCACTTCAAACTACCCTTCAAGGGCAGCCTCCACAATATCCAGCCTTCTTCCAGCATGATGACCTCACACAGTCACATACTGCATACACAGGCCAATACAGTGGTTTTTGAAAGGTATTCCCCCCCCCCCCCCCTTGGCATTTTTCCTATTGTGTTGCCTTACAAGCTGGAATTAAAATAGCTTTTTGTGGGGGTTTGTATCGTTTGATTTACGCAACATGCCTACCACTTTAAATATGCATTTTTGTAAATTGTGAAACAAACAACTGAACCTGAGCGTGCCTGACTATTCACCCCCCCCCTCCCCCTCACCACCTTCGGCAGCAATTACAGCTGCAAGTCTCTTGGGGTATGTCTCTATAAGCTTGGCACATCTAGCCACTGGGATTTTTGCCAATTCTTCAAGGCAAAACTGCCCCAGCTCCTTCAAGTTGGATGGGTTCCTGCTGGTGTACAGCAATCTTTAAGTCATACCACAGATTCTAAATTGGATTGAAGTCTGGGCTTTGACTAGGCCATTCCAATACATTTAAATGTTTCCCCTTAAACCACTCATGTTGCTTTAGCAGTATGCTAAATATTGTCCTGCTGGAAGGTGAACCTCTTGTCCCAGTCTCAAATCTCTGGAAGACTGAAACAGGTTTCACTGAAAAGAATTTCCCTGTATTTAGTGCCATCCATCATTCCTTAAATTCTGACCAGTTTCCCAGTCCCTGTCGATGGAAGAACATCCCCACAGCATGATGCTGCCACCACCATGTTTCACTGTGGGGATGATGTTCTCAGGTGATGAGAGGTGTTTGTGCCAGACAGCATTTTCCTTGATGGCCAAAAAGCTAAATTCTAGTCTAATCTGACCGGAGTACTTTCTTCTATATTGTTTGCTTATTTCTTTCTTTAAGCAATGGCTTTTTTTCTGGCCACTCTTCCGTTAAGCCCAGCTCTGTGGAGTGTACGGCTTAAAGTGGTCCTATGGACAAATACTCCAATCTCTGCTGTGGAGCTTTTCAATTCCTTCAGGGTTAGCTTGGGTCTCTTTGTTACCTCTCTGATTAATGCCCTCCTTGCCTGGTTCATGAGTTTTGGTGGGCGGCCCTCTCTTGACAGGTTTGTTGTGGTGCCATATTCTTTCAATTTTTTAATAATGGATTTAATGGTGGGGATGTTCAAAGTTTCTGATATTGTTTTTAGAACCCAACCCTGATCTGTACTTGTTCTCCACAGCTTTGTCCCTGACCTGTTTGGAGAGCTCCTTGGTCTTCATGGTGCCGCTTGCTGGGTGGTGTCCCTTGCTTAGTGGTGTTGCAGACTCTGGGGCCTTTCAGAACAGGTGTATGTGTATATACACTGAGATCATGTGGCAGATCATGTGACACTTAGATTGTACACAGGTGGACTTTTTTTAAACTAATTGTGTAACTTCTGAAGGTAATTGGTTTCACCAGATCTTATTTAGGGGTGTCATAGGAAAATAGGGTGAATACATATGTACGCACCACTTTTCAGTGTGTATTTTTTTAAACAAGTTATTATTATTTTTCACCCCACCAATTTGGCCTATTTTGTGTATGTCCATTACATGAAATCCAAACAAAAATCAATTTAAATTACAGGTTGTAATGCAACAAAATAGGAAAAAACGCCAAGGGGGATGAATGCTTTTGCTAGGCACTGTATGTCCGGGCTTACTGCTTGACAGAACACTCTCACTGTTGCCCTGTAAAAGCAAGATACTTCGAATTGTGCTATCAATTACTGGTAATCTGCGGTTAGCATGCTAAAAATAGCGCTAGTGTGACTAAAGTCTGCTTTCGTTTCCTCCCACAAGGCTACAGTACCTTATCTGTGGAGGAAGTTGTTGGTCGACACACTACTTTACCACACTGCAAAACCTAATCAAGAGATCAGAACATCCACTGCTACACAGGAGACTGTCAACACACTGAGGTTTAGATTTATGGGGGGCTTTTGGTTAGGGGTTCATCACACCTTTGTCCAGTTATTGTCTTCATCAGTAATACCTTTCGAAAGGTTATAGGCTGTGACTGGTGTGATTTTGAGGTGTGATACAACTATGACTGACTGAAAGACTGACTGTTGATTATTTTACCTCAAGGAATGCACACACAGGGTATCTTTTCTTCAACCCACATAGAATTTCCTGCAGTTATGACACCTGTGCTCAACCTTTCTTAGACTGACGTGGGAGGAAGCAACCAAACACACGTTCTACCCATTTCGGACTTCTGAGAGGACACCGTCAGGCTGCTGTTGGTGCTACTGTCGGCATGTAGACTGGCTGGTGTTGTGTTCTGGCGGGTGGATTTCACTTTTTTAAATTCACTTAAAATTTCAAAAGGCCCGAGGTAGTGGAGGACATTCTGGCCGGGTGTCTGTTGCCGTTCGTACGAGACTGCCTGTAATTGCATGTCTCCTGTACATTTCAGACGAGGCTTGGTCCTGAATATGGCTAAAGAATGACAACCTTTCTCGACACAACACTACACCCACGCTGACAATGACTGTTAATGGACCCTGTAGTAAATAGTAACTGACAACCTAGCATTAGTATTGGAATGGTTGAATTCACTGGAATCCTCAGAACACAATAAAGACCACTGAAGCCTCGGAATTGTGCTCAAAAACCTTTTGGCCTTTACGAGTTCCCCTATTTACTCACAACTACATCACTAACGCTTATTTGAAGCCCCTGAATTCTCTCAAATTATCTACCTGCATAGCACATGGTTCCATAGCATTTGAAAAAAGCCTTAAGAGGGAGACTGGGAGTTGTTCACTGCTCGGCACAGCTGCTCCCAGCAGCTCAGATTTATGGGTAGCTTCATCCAGCAAACAGCCCCTGCTCAGAGAGCATCGCTCTGGAAATATTCTGCTCTCTGCGATTAATTTTTTTATTATTTTGTGTGTGTGTTTGAGCCGGATGCTGGGACAAAGGGCTTGGAGTCTTTTTTGACTTAGTCCCATCCCCTTTGCCACACAGCCTCGTGCCGCAATCTTTGATGGTCAACTGAGACTGTGCCCTAAACCTCAGCCAGTCAGTCCCTCCTCCTTCTCTGACTGAGAGCGGCTCACAGCCTGGTTTCTGGGCTTTCTCATCTGAGAAAATGCCAGTCAAGCGTTAGACGTGTGGCTGCCCACACACACACACACACACACACAGACGCACTTGCACAATACACCACACATGTACACCCTTCCTCGAAGGAGGAAACCAGAGCAGCTAGACAGGGCACAGTTTCTGCTAATTATCTTGCTGTCTGATCAGTTGTGGAGCTCACATTTTAAGGCCTTCTGACCTAGCCTGCAAGTTCTCTCTCTAGGTTTCTTCCTATTCTCACACCACAGGGACTTCCCCTTGTTGCAGTCGGCTCGCTTTAAAGGAGGGTTTCAGACATTGGGCTTTTAAGTGCCCTTAACTTGTGAGGCTTAGGTTTTATTTCTTCCTTTTAGTGCTCTATGGCAATGTCATATTACCCCAAGACATTGAACACAATAGTCTTGCTGGATAAGTAGACGACCATAGAATATACGATTTCCTCCACATTGTGACAGTGTCCTTTCCCCTCAACCTTCTAATCAAACTATATGATGTGCACTGTGCAAAAATGGAGCTTCTGCTGACCAAGACTGCATTACATTTCTGAAATGAAGCCGACACCGTCTCCATGGTCACTCGTTTGTGCTGGACATACTGCAGCGTCAGCATGTACCTGTCACATTTGTCCCCAACCTCTTCGGTCTGACACTCCTAATCTCACACGTTGTGTACTACCTCTCATAGACCCATCCCACACTGAGACCGGAACAGTGGCAGCTGGCGAAGGAACAGTGTGAAGGAGAGGGGACTATGGCCTGGATGATGTCTTTGTACATTTTTTTCCCCTCCCTTGCACTGCTCCCCCTCCTCCCCCTCTCTCTTGTGCTCTCTCATGCACCCGCTCTCTCTCACTTGAGAGCTCAATGGCTCTCATATATGTCGCATGAGCGATGACTCTCATATATGCGCGATCGTGCGCGATGTCTCTCAGATATGCGCGAGCATGCGCGATGGCTCTCAGATATGCTCACGATGGCTCTCAGATATGCTCGCGATGGCTCACAGATATGCTCGCGATGGCTCTCAGATATGCGTGCGATGGCTCTCAGACATGCTCGCGATGGCTCTCAGATATGCTCGCGATGGCTCTCAGATATGCGCGCGATGGCTCACAGATATGCGCGCGATGGCTCACAGATATGTGCGTGATGGCTCACAGATATGTGCGTGATGGCTCACAGATATGTGCGTGATGGCTCACAGATATGTGCGTGATGGCTCACAGATATGTGCGTGATGGCTCACAGATATGTGCGTGATGGCTCACAGATATGTGCGTGATGGCTCGACATTTACATACACATAGGTTGGAGTCATTAAAACAAATTTTTTAACCACTCCACAAATTTCTTGTTAAAACAAACTTTCGTTTTGGCAAGTCAGTTAGGACATCTACTTTGTGCATGACACAAGTAGTTTTTCCAACAATTGTTTACAGACAGTGAACTTTAAGTTAAATAATCTGTCACAATTCCAGTGGGTCAGAAGTTTACATACCCTAAGTTGACTGTGCCTTTAAACAGCTCGGAAAATTCCAGAAAATGTTGTCATGGCTTTAGAAGCTTCTGATAGCTTCGACATCATTTGAGTTAATTGGAGGTGTACCTGTGGGTGTTTTTCAACGCCTACCTTCAAACTCAGTGCCTCTTTGCTTGACATCATGTGAAAATCCAAAGGAATCAGCCAAGACCTCAGATTTGTTTTTGCTGTTGACCTCCACAAGTCTGGTTCATCCTTGGGAGCAATTTCCAAATGCCTGAAGATACCACGTTCATCTGTACAAACAATGGTACGCAGGTATAAACACCATGGGACCATGCAGCCATCATACCGCTCAGGAAAGAGATGCGTTCTGTCTCCTAGAGATGAACGTACTCTGGTGTGAAAAGTGCAAAACAATCCCAGAAAAAGACCGTGTGTGTGTATGTATATATTTATTTATAAATATAAATAAATATATATATATATAATTTTTGTTTTTGTGTGTGTCATTCCACCCGCCCCTCAGGGGGCGTACATCAAACTGCCTCCTGCCAAAGGTCAAACACAGGTGTGTGTGTGTATGTATATATATATATATATATGTGTGTGTGTGTGTGTGTGTGTGTATATGTGTATATGTGTATATATATGTATGTGTGTATATATGTATATATATATATATATATATATATAATAATTGTATTTTTTTTACTTTGTCTCCTCGGTAAGAAAAGCACCACTTATTTTTAAAATTAGGAATCCAATGTGCCATTTGTTTATTTCTGTGTTTACGTGACTAATGCTACTACTTTTTGGAAAATGTGTTATGTATGTATGTATGTATACATACATGCGCGATGGCTCTCATATATATGCGCGCAACGTCTCTGTCTGTTTTCTCGCTCTGCCACCTGGCACCCCTGTGTTTGACCTTTGGCAGAAGGCAGTTTGATGTACGCCCCCTGGGGGCGGGTGGAATGTCACAAAAAAAAGAGGGTCGGTGGTACGGAGGGGTCGGGACTGGGCTGTCATGACAAGACCCACCTGCTTATTTGGCTGGCCTAATTGTGGTCTTTACCAGCATCCCTCGGGTGGTGTCTGCATGCTGCTCAGACCTTGGAGAGGAAGGCAGGTTGTGGTGTGTGGGATGCCACAGCAGCTAGCTAGCACAGAGGAGGAGAGAATGTGAATGTTGTGCCCCAAAGAGTGTAGTGGATTTGTTACTGAGCTGCTTTCTGTGCTTAACGAAGACCTATAAAGGCTGAACAAGAGATGGGAGCTAAGCACAGCTCTTGGAAAGGTTATGCACTGTTGAACTCAACACTAATCAAGCTTTCTCTCTCTGTGTTTTTTTTTCCTCCACCATGTTCCTACCTCCCTATCTGGTCCACTCAACTCAGGTAAGAGAACGTTTCTTAATCATTTGTGTCATTTATTTCAATGGATGATATCTGAAAATATTAGATATGCCAGGCAAAATGGGGCTGTGCTATGCTAGGATGAGATGGTTGTTCTAGGTGCGTTTGTGGGGGGGGCGTGAGAACCGTCCATCTGTGGGACGGCGAGCATGCCCAGACTGTCAATGGCGCCCCGGCGGACATGTAAACAAGCAGGCTTGGCAGGGCCGCTGTCACAGGCCCACCGTCACGCCTCTCAAGACGCCCTTTCAGCTGCCAAAATAAAAGGCCACTTTCATCCTCCTCTCTGCCAAAGAGCGAGGGATGATTTCAGATGAAAGAGAGAGAAAAAAGAAGAGTTAATCTTTTTCTGGGCTAGAGCAACCCGGGCTGACCAACAGGCTTTTGTGTAAGTGGTCTCTGTAGATGACCGTTGACTTGGCAGTACTAGTTTTCAGGGTCATTTTGAGCTGGTGGAGTTAATAATTCAAGGCAGTGTTAAAGCATTCCATTGTTTTAAGGTTTAAGTTGATTGCTTTTGAAAGCGTTTAACTTGTGCTGGGTAAAGTGTTGCTCGTGAGATTTACTGGGGGAAATCCCAGACCGAATGTGGCATGGGATTGCAGCAGGAAAATGTGCATGTCCATGTGTTCCTGTATGCAGATGTAGGCATGTGCGTAGAGAATATGTGTGGGCAGCGTTTTTTTCCGTGGAGGGACTGTGCGGGCCCTGTTATTACAGATTAATGATCTGCACACAGAGGAAATGAGAGGGGTTGAATTAACATACAAATCTTTTTTGAAAGCATACAAAATAATAGTAATTGTTGTACACACATGCATTACTTACCCCTACTTGTTTGAAATAACTGATGCCGGTTTAAATGGAGTAATGTTTAGTTGGTATGTAATCAGAGGGGCATTTTAAATTTCACATCCCAGTGGCGCTGAACACATTTCTGAAAAATGAAAATACAGCTGGTTGGGGAGCAAAATGTTTCTCTCTCTTTCTCTCTCCTTTTCTCTGTTTATTTCCACCTCCTGTTGCTTTTGTCTGCTCTTCATGGAAAGTTAGACTGTTTACAGGCAAACCCGCTTTGAAGGTCTCCTCTGTTTTCCCTTCCCCCACCGTGTGAATTGTTAGGTCGCTGTGCCCCTGAAAGAGGCATCGCACCCTGACCTGGACATAAAGGGGAGTTGCAGATTGGTTATTAACAGAAGCTAATTATCAGTGCACTCATCTCCCCCATGTTCTCTCTCTCTCACTCCTTCTGCTTCTCTCACTCCCCCTCGCCCTTTATGCGTCTGTCCGTATATCATCTCTCGCACTCTTTCCTATTGTCAACCCTCCCCTCTTTCTCTTCTCTCCTATTCCTGATGCATTCTTCCTCAGTGTGGAAGCAGGCTGGTTGGCAGGTCTGCCGCGCTGTTATATGGGGGTGGTGGTTGAATGCAACGCGGTGTGGACACTGGCGGCTTTGTGTTTTTGATTAGGCCTTTTACGTCTTCGTCGATCACTGCCCGAGAGTGCGTGACGATGATGACACACACACGCACAAACCCTAATATGCATGCTAAGGACCCAAGACCATGTGTGTTTTCAGTGAACGACCTAAAATGGATGAGGAGATCTTATACAATGCTTGCAATATACAAAGCAATCTTTCCTTGAATGACGAAAATGAAGAGTGAGATGAGTGAGGGCCAGGAAAGTCAAAACGAGTGGGTCGATCAAGCCACCCCCCCCCCCCCCAGAACTGCAGCAGTGATTTGCCCTGGTAGGTTCGTGGTGAAGCCCACAGCTTGGCTGCCTGCGCCTCGCTCACTCCGGCTCCAGCCAAAAAGTCCAAAATAAATATCTCTCCCAGGCTGCTCTCTGTAATGGTTTGATTACTTTAAGAAAAGGCAAAAAGCTTTTTATTGTCTGACTCTCTTTAATCATATTAAGTGGTGGATGGGAATCAAGGCTTCAACTTGGATGCAGTACGAAACACACTAAAATGGCCCCAGTTGTTCTTTTCTCTCTCTTGCGCGCACACAGGCTCACACACACACACAGGCTCACACATGTTATTTTTCTTTACCCACACATTCACAATGCCTCTCTCCCACACACACTGGCTCACAGACGCGCACGCACACACACACACACACACACACACACACACGGCGTGCGCACACACACACCCGCTCACAGACACGCACACACACACCGGCTCACAGACGCGCGCGCGCACACACACACACACACACACACACGTCTGTGAGCGGGTGTGTGTGTGTGCGCACTCCGGTGTGTGCACACACACACACACCCGCTCACAGACGTGCGCACGCACACCGGCTCACAGGCGTGCGCACGCACACCGGCTCACAGGCGCGCGCACAAAGGTGCTAACAGATTCATCCCTCTTCCCACCTGATTGCTTTCCCATTTTTCTTTGTAAAGATTTATGGGTAAGGGTGTGTTAGAGACAGGCTATTACCATGAGCTTGTTGAAGTCATCAGTCAACCAAAGTGGCGAAGGTGTAGCATCGTTCAGAGACCCTGCTAAGAGCTACATGCTCCTTGCTTTTACTTGTGTTAAGTTCACCCTCAGCGCTAGTCTACAATTATTCCACAGGTTGTGTTTGACCCTATTAGCTGGGATATACCTGTCTTGTAGATCTAGGTTAGTGTGTATTAGCGTCAAGCTAAGGCTGTTTTGATAGTCAAGTGCCATGAGGTGTTTTTTCCTTTGTTAAGACTAGGGGGGGGGGGGTGAGAGAGTACGAGTTTCAGTTTATTAACACTTTTGTCTTCACTTCAAAACTGTAACATGCACCTCGAGCGTGAATATTGGAACAGAGCATCTCAAATTTGCTATGTACAACGGGCGTTTAAAGCACCAATGTGTCTGTCTGTTATCGCTATTTCGGTCTCCGGAAGAGTCTCCATTCCGTTTGATGTTTTGCGGCTGGCTTGTCGTTGTTATCTGCTCCAGTGTCAGCAGTTCCTGTGTGTGTTGCTGAGAGGAGAGCGCTTGTCAACTCCTGTCAGTCCAGCATTGTTGAGCACTCGTCAGGTCTGTCCCACTACACAGTACTAGGCTACACCGTCTCGGCATCAGCCCACTAATCCTATTTGGAAGTGCCTAGGCCCAGTTTGACAAGTATGGAGATGAGGGGCTTCATTGTTACTTGCTCCGTCGTCTCTCGAAGGATTGAGGACCGTATTCTAGTAGTCGACATAATGGCTTATAAATTCATGTAGCCTATTTCACATACTCTTCCTCAGTAAGGAACACAGTTGTATGTTTTATTTTTTTACATAGGGCTGTTGCGGTGACCGTATTATTGCCATACCGGTGGTCACGAGTCATGAAGGCGGACACATTCCACGTGACGGCTTAGTCACGGTAATAAAGGTTCTCCAAGTTCTGATGCTGCTGATGGTCATTAGTAGGCGACCAAACTTGCTTAACTGCCTGGTATTCAGTACTCTATTGTCCCTCTAATCACTCTGACATGACGCAAACATCATTGAAATTCGAATCAAACACTTCATTGAGAGCCCATGAAGCTCAAATTGCGCAACATTTCTATAGCCTATGCAATTGCGGGAGAAAACAGATTGATGGCCTCTACTAAAAAGAGGATCCCATCAGCTTTCTATAGGCTAGGCCTACTATATTTATTTCTCAACCTTCCTAATATTAAGCACATTGCTTGTATTTACAACAGGAGTATAGCTACCTGGCTGGCATGAAAATCAAAACACATTTCACACACGTTATTTAGTATATGTAAAGACTAAATTAAGAATCGTCTGATGGGTGACAATATTAGCCTATCACATGTGCATGATGCCCAGGGTAAGGCAAGAAACAGCCTTTAAAAAAATCCTAGTCGATCATAGTCGCACATAGCCTAGCCCATAGGCCTATATGTTTTAATAAGCTTTGTATCACAACTAAAGTGGCCTGATAAAATGGAGCACATTAATCTGCTTTACAAGGGGTGAAGAGCCTAACTGACATACATAAGTAGCTCGTGAGTTGCACCTTCATAATAAACGTTTTACATGCTTTATTGCATTTGTGATTACTTTTGATAATGGTGTTTTCCCGCTATTGGAACATTTGTGTGCGCATTGCTACGCTTATAATTTGAAGAAATAGCCTACAATGTTATCAATATTTTACGCTAAATTTTCTGATCTGTTGCATCAGCCACATTGCATACATTTTATGCTAGTGGTTGTATTAATTTGTTATGTTTGAAATATTTATTTCTCGCATAGAAGAGGTTAACTTTTGTACTCTGGGGATAGTAGATTGATATAGGCTAATGTTTTTGCTATTCATTAGGCCTACTCATCTTGTTGGCTGACAAAAAGTAAATGTGGACAGTTCTTCCAATATCTTTAAAATGCACCTCGGAATTGGATAAGAACGCGCGCAGTTCCGTCCCTAATGTGTCGGTCTTCACTTGTAGCCTGTGAGAAAGACCTGATCACGGGATGGAGAGTGTGAGAAGCTTCGGAGCAGGCAGCAAAAGGCATGTTTTTTTTTAGGCTGCGTTACGGCCACACAAAGGGGATGCCCCCACTTGTTAATGCCTTGCATTTCCTGCTTGTCAAATTGTGAATGAGAGAATGCGCAAAAAACTAAGCAGAGCTTAGGCCTTTCAAGCTACATCATTAGTCGCATCATGCAGCCTTACAATGTTTTAAAAATCAAAACATAGCCCAATGTTTGTAGAACAATGAAAGTAGAACAATGAAATACTTATTTTCCACCATAATTTGCAAATAAATTCATTAAAAATCATACAATGTTATTTTCTGGATTTTTTTCTCATTTTGTCTCTCATAGTTGAAGTGTACCTATGACGAAAATTACAGGCCTCTCTCGTCTTTTTAAGTGGGAGAACTTGCACAATTGGTGGCTGACTAAATACTTTTTTGCCCCACTGTAGGAGTACCTATTTCTTTGTTAACCGCTCAACACAGAATAGCCGCATGTGAACACTCCCTCAAATTGTTTGGAGAAATATCCTTTATATTTTATTCAGCTATGTTCAATTGTATTCCTCATACTATAAAATGATACCACTGAATTCTTAGCTAATCTTGTCTGCTAAATGAACTAGTGTAGCCCACAGCCATATGGCATAGCCAGATCAGGACCTAACATAAGGACAACTCAAAGTATGCTATTCTGATCTTCTGAAATAGACATTTTCTTCATATCATGTTTCTTTAGACCTGCCTAAAATAAATAATGGGTTTATTGTGAAGGTGTAGGCTGTCATGTCTTGTTATGTCTGTTCCTGTCCTTTCTCTTCTCTCTGTCTCTCTCTGCTGGTCTTTTTAGGTTACCTTCTCTGTCTCTCATTCTTCAGCTGTTCTACATCTCCCCTAACTAGCTCATTCACTCTTTCCCACCTGTTCTCTCTTCCCCCTCTGATTAGGTCTCTATTTCTCTCTCTGTTCCTGCTACTTTCAGTGTCTGATTCTTGTTTGTGTTTTTGATGCCAGAAGCAAGCTGTCGTCTCGTTTGCTTCCACCTTGTCCTATCCTGTCGGAGTCTGCCTGGCAGGTGCATCCTGCACTATACTAACGTTCTTTTTGTTCCATTGACAACGTTGGAAGAGGATTTATGCCATTCCTGTTTTTCATTAAAGAACTCTGTTTTCTGTTAAAACCGCTTTTGGGTCTTCACTCAAGTTCATAACAGAAGAATCAGACCAAGAATGGACCCAGCGGCTCCGGACCCTTTTCACTCCGCCGTCGAGATCCAGGGAGCGATGCTAGGCAGACACGAGGAGGAATTGTCTGCTGCTCGACATGCCGTTGAGACCCTGGCCGTCCAAGTCTCCGACCTCACAAGACAGGTTCACCAACTCCACCTCGATCCACCGCCCACTTCCAGGGTTTCCGAGTCTCCGGAGCCCAGGATCAACAACCCGCCCTGTTACTCTGGGGAGCCCACTGAGTGCCGCTCATTCCTCACTCAGTGTGATGTGGTGTTCTCTCTCCAGCCCAACACTTACTCCAGGAGCGCAGCCCGCATCGCCTACGTCATTTCTCTCCTTACCGGACGGGCGCGTGAGTGGGGCACGGCAATCTGGGAGGCGAGGGCTGAGTGTATTAACCAGTATCAGGACTTTAAGGAGGAGATGATACGGGTTTTTGACCGTTCTGTTTTTGGGGAGGAGGCTTCCAGGGCCCTGTCTTCCCTATGTCAGGGGAATCGATCCATAACGGATTATTCTATTGAGTTTCGCACTCTCGCTGCCTCTAGTGACTGGAACGAGCCGGCTTTGCTCGCTCGTTTTCTGGAGGGTCTCCTCGTCGAGGTTAAGGATGAGATCCTCTCCCGGGAGGTTCCTTCCAGTCTGGACTCCTTAATAGCTCTCGCTATTCGCATAGAGCGACGGTTTGATCTTCGTCGCCGAGCTCGTGGAAAGGAGCTCGCGTTCTCCGTTGCTCCCTCTCCACATCACTGCCACCTGCCGCATCACTGCCACCCTCCTCCGCCGGCTCGGATGCTGAGCCTATGCAGCTGGGGGTATCCGCATCTCGGCCAAGGAGAAGGAACGGAGAATCACCAATCGCCTCTGTCTCTACTGCGGCTCCGCTGGTCATTTTGTCACCTCATGTCCAGTAAAAGCCAGAGCTCATCAGTAAGGGGAGGGCTACTGGTGAGCGCAACTACTCAGGCCTCTCCTTCTGGATCACGCACTACCTTTCCGGTCCATCTCCGCTGGCCCGGTTCATCTGCTTCCTGCAGTGCCTTGATAGACTCTGGGGCGGAGGGCTGTTTTATGGACGAGACCTGGGCTCGGGAACATGACATTCCTCTCAGACAGTTAGGGAGCCCAGGGCCTTGTTCGCTTTAGATGGTAGTTCTCTCCCCAAGATTCAGCGTGAGACGCTGCCTTTAACCCTCACTGTCTCTGGTAATCATAGCGAAACCATTTCTTTTTTAATTTTTCGTTCACCTTTTACACCTGTTGTTTTGGGTCATCCCTGGCTAGTGCGCCATAACCCTTCTATTAATTGGTCTAGTAATACTATCCTATCCTGGAATGTTTCTTGTCATGTGACCTGTTTAATGTCTGCTATCCCTCCTGTTTCCTCTGTCTCTTCTTCACAGGAGGAGCCTGGCGATTTGACAGGGGTGCCGGAGGAGTATCACGATCTGCGCACGGTGTTCAGTCGTTCCAAGGCCACTTCTCTCCCTCCACACCGGTCGTATGACTGTAGTATTGATCTCCTTCCGGGAACTACTCCCCCGGGGTAGATTATACTCTCTGTCGGCTCCCGAACGTAAGGCTCTCGAGGATTATTTGTCGGTTTCGCTCGACGCCGGTACCATAGTCTCCTCCTCCTCTCCCGCCGGAGCGGGGTTTTTTTTTGTTCAGAAGAAGGACGGGTCCCTGCGCCCATGCGTGGATTATCGAGGGCTGAATGACATAACAGTTAAGAATCGTTATCCGCTTCCTCTTATGTCTTCAGCCTTCGAGATCCTGCAGGGAGCCAGGTTTTTCACCAAATTGGACCTTCGTAACGCCTACCATCTCGTGCGCATCAGGGAGGGGGACGAGTGGAAGACGGCATTTAACACTCCGTTAGGGCACTTTGAATACCGGGTTCTTCCTTTCGGCCTCGTTAACGCTCCAGCTGTCTTTCAGGCACTAGTTAACGACGTCCTGAGAGACATGCTGAACATTTTTGTTTTCGTTTACATGGACGATATCCTGATTTTTTCACCGTCTCTCTCGATTCATGTTCAGCACGTGCGACGCGTCCTCCAGCGCCTTTTGGAGAACTGTCTTTATGTGAAGGCTGAGAAGTGCACTTTTCATGCCGCCTCTGTCCCTTTTCTCGGTTCCGTTATTTCCGCTGAGGGCATTAAGATGGATCCCGCTAAGGTCCAGGCTGTCATTGATTGGCCCGTTCCTAAGTCACGCGTCGAGCTGCAGCGCTTTCTGGGCTTCGCTAATTTCTATCGTCGTTTCATCCGTAATTTCGGTCAGGTGGCAGCTCCCCTCACAGCCCTTACTTCTGTTAAGACGTGCTTTAAGTGGTCCGTTTCCGCCCAGGGAGCTTTTGATCTTCTTAAGAATCGTTTTACATCCGCACCTATTCTTGTTACACCTGACATCTCTAGTCAGTTTGTTGTTGAGGTTGACGCGTCAGAGGTGGGCGTGGGAGCCATTCTTTCTCAGCGCTCTCTCTCTGACGGCAAGGTCCATCCTTGCGCGTTTTTCTCTCATCGCTTATCGCCGTCAGAACGTAACTATGATGTTGGTAATCGCGAACTGCTCGCCATCCGCTTAGCCCTAGGCGAATGGCGACAGTGGTTGGAGGGGGCGACCGTTCCTTTTGTCGTTTGGACTGACCATAGGAACCTTGAGTACATCCGTTCAGCCAAACGACTTAATGCGCGTCAGGCTCGTTGGGCTCTGTTTTTCGCTCGTTTCGAGTTTGTTATTTCTTATCGTCCGGGCTCAAAAAACACCAAGCCTGATGCTTTATCTCGTCTCTTCAGTTCTTCTGAGGTCTCCACCGACCCCGAGGGGATTCTCCCTGAAGGGCGTGTTGTCGGGTTGACTGTCTGGGGAATTGAGAGGCAGGTAAAGCAAGCACTCGCTCACACTCCGTCGCCGCGAGCTTGTCCTAGGAACCTTCTGTTCGTTCCCGTTCCTACTCGTCCGGCCGTTCTTCAGTGGGCCCACTCTGCCAAGTTAGCCGGCCACCCCGGCGTTCGGGGTACGCTCGCTTCCATTCGCCAGCGTTTCTGGTGGCCCACTCGGGAACGTGACGCGCGTCGATTTGTCGCCGCTTGTTCGGTCTGCGCGCAGACTAAATCTGGGAACTCTCCTCCTGCCGGCCGTCTCAGACCGCTTCCCATTCCCTCTCGACCGTGGTCTCACATCGCTTTAGATTTTATCACCGGACTTCCTTCATCAGCGGGGAAGACAGTTATTCTTACGGTTGTCGATAGATTCTCTAAGGCGGCTCATTTCATTCCTCTCGCTAAGCTCCCTTCTGCTAAGGAGACGGCTCAGATCATTATCGAGAATGTTTTCCGAATTCATGGCCTTCCGTCTGACGTCGTTTCCGACAGAGGCCCGCAGTTCACGTCTCAATTTTGGAGGGAGTTTTGCCGTTTGATTGGGGCTTCCGTCAGTCTCTCGTCCGGCTTTCATCCCCAGTCTAACGGTCAAGCCGAACGGGCCAATCAGACTGTTGGTCGCATTTACGCAGTCTTTCTTTTCGTAACCCTGCGTCTTGGTCAGAACAGCTCCCCTGGGCAGAGTACGCCCACAACTCGCTTCCCTCGTCTGCTACCGGTCTATCTCCTTTTCAGAGTAGCCTCGGGTACCAGCCTCCGCTGTTCTCATCTCAGCTCGCCGAGTCCTGCGTCCCCTCCGCTCAGGCTTTTGTCCAGCGTTGCGAGCGCACCTGGAAGGGGGTCAGGTCGGCACTTTGCCGTAATAGGGCGCAGACTGTGAGGGCCGCTAATAAGCGTAGGACCAAGAGTCCTAGATATTGTTGCGGTCAGAGAGTATGGCTCTCCACTCAGAACCTTCCCCTTAAGACAGCTTCTCGCAAGTTGGCCCCGCGGTTCATTGGTCCGTTCCGTATTTCTCAGGTCATTAATCCTGTCGCAGTGCGACTTCTTCTCCGCGCTATCTTCGTCGCGTTCACCCGGTCTTCCATGTCTCCTGTGTTAAGCCCGTTCTTCGCGCCCCCGCTCGTGCCGCCCCCCCCATCCTTGTCGAGGGCGCACCCATCTACAGGGTTCGTAAGATTTTGGACATGCGCCCTCGGGGCCGTGGTCATCAGTACCTAGTGGATTGGGAGGGGTACGGTCCTGAGGAGAGGAGTTGGGTTCCCTCTCGGGACGTGCTGGACCATTCGCTGATCGATGATTTCCTCCGTTGCCGCCAGGTTTCCTCCTCGAGTGCGCCAGGAGGCGCTCGGTGAGTGGGGGGGGGGTACTGTCATGTCTTGTTATGTCTGTTCCTGTCCTTTCTCTTCTCTCTGTCTCTCTCTGCTGGTCTTTTTAGGTTACCTTCTCTGTCTCTCATTCTTCAGCTGTTCTACATCTCCCCTAACTAGCTCATTCACTCTTTCCCACCTGTTCTCTCTTCCCCCTCTGATTAGGTCTCTATTTCTCTCTCTGTTCCTGCTACTTTCAGTGTCTGATTCTTGTTTGTGTTTTTGATGCCAGAAGCAAGCTGTCGTCTCGTTTGCTTCCACCTTGTCCTATCCTGTCGGAGTCTGCCTGGCAGGTGCATCCTGCACTATACTAACGTTCTTTTTGTTCCATTGACAACGTTGGAAGAGGATTTATGCCATTCCTGTTTTTCATTAAAGAACTCTGTTTTCTGTTAAAACCGCTTTTGGGTCTTCACTCAAGTACATAACAGTAGGCTATATTACATGGATTTTTTTGACTTTTTAAAAATGTAGATGTTCCAAAGGTCTGCATCAGTGTCTTATAGGCTGTGTGGAAGCCAGGAGATGCTTAATATGTTTGTTAATTAACGGTCAATTACCATGAGACCGACCAGTTATTCGCTTGACAATCACTGGCTGACAATTTTGTGACCGCCACAGCCCTAGTTTTATGTAACTTTTTTTCTGTTCCAAGCTGCATTGTTTTGCCGTATTGTCCAGTGCAGGACAAGCTACAGGCTTGAATTAGGGCTTTCCATGCTGATTAAAAACTCTGCATTCATTTCACTTCCGCAAACAACAAGCCAGAATGTCACTCTCCTTGAGAAAGAAAATGGACTCAAGGGGAGCGTGTCTGCCCTTCACGCTCCAAGCAGAGCATTCACACAGATGTGTGCATTGGCGCAGCATTAGCCAGCTGAAGTGGAGTCATCATGTATGCCCTCAGTACATATTAGACCCTTGCAGAGGCTCTCACTGCTCCCCTTTTCAAGCCGTGCACAATGGAGTGCTCTTCTGACAGGGGTGTGAGCCCACCGATAAGTAACCTCTCAAGGGACTCATGAATAAAAAGCCGGTGGATATTCTCTCGCCGTAGGGTGTAGCTCTGACTGCGGTGCTCTGGTGTCCCGTATTAAGTAACCAAATCACCACTGGGGATAGATAGTGCTGTTCTTTAGTAATCGTAGAGGAGCACCTTTCTGTCAGCTTTAACAACAACAACACAGCTAGGTTGTTTTTTTTCCCTTCATGTTGAGGAACCTGAGCATCGCTCAACATTACTACCAGCAGCTAGCGGTCCTCATTGATAATCAAATCACAGTTGGAGGTTTTCTCTCTCTCTCTTCAATTATCAATGCGAAGACCGGCTTAGGCCTATTAAGGAATCAAATCACATCGCTCCGTGTGTCCGTATCACCCTTTTCAAAAGCCAATTCAAAACGTGGCACAAATGTCTATCGGACAGATATCTTATTAAAGGTCCCCAGACCCAGTATATACCCCCTATGGTGTGTGTGTGGTGTCTAGTTTGTTTATTTCCTCTCTCCCCTCAGTCTCCTTGACTGCCGCCTCCCTGCCGCCCCTCCTCTACAAAAGCCTTCTCATTCTCCATAGAAGGCTCTGGTTCAAGGGAAGCCCCTCAGACCGGCTTTATTTGGAACAGTGCCAGCGGTGTGTGGTGAGAGAGAAAGGATTTTGCTTTAGAATGAGCCCTCTGTAGACTCTGTCAAACAGCGAGCCGCTAGGCTGATGGATATCTGAGACGGTACTATAGGGGGGCCCAGGAGCCAAGAGAGAGCATGGCTTCTTCTCTTGCCTCGCAAGATGGCAGTCCGACAACACTGCTTTATGAGCTGTCCATCTTCTCAGGGCTACAGCGGTGGAGAGGTGTGTTGGGCCCGTCTGAGTCTGTGGTGCTTTGAAGGGAGAGATTTGTTATGGCTGTTTTTTGAATTAAGGGTCTTGCAGGGCGATAACACGTCATCTTGGAATCTGACTCTGGCGTATTATTTGAACAACGAGCATTGTTTGCGAATGCCCTGTCAGGTTTGTTCAACCTCATTATTTGCATACAGAACATTCCTGGAATTGATGAGCTTTCCTGGTGATTTTTTTTGGCAATTACCATCACAGTTAAGCAATTTGTACTTTTCGACAGGCATGACCATGAATGCAGACTGTTGTCTTGATGACAAGGGTTATACCTGGCTGGCTAACTACGAGTACCCATCACTGGGGTTTGTGGTGGCTGGGCTTAAATCTAGAGTGATGAGCCAATTAAGTTCAGCTTGAGTGGCTGGTTTTCGAAACTTGAAATGAAAAGGCTAATTCTTCCCCGAGTGTAGCGTAACTCACTGTGAAGTTTCTTTTTAAAGATGAGCTCACATTGTTTACCATTTTGTAGAACTTCGGATTAGACATCTGCCAAGTCTTTTTTTTTTTTTTTTTTACGAACCAAAAGGCATTGTTATTGTCAAAACACTGGGAGTCATGAACCAGACAGCTCACCAGGATGTTGAAAGTACGTCTGGAAAAACTGACTGGGATCACTGTTTAAGTCCAGACCACATGTTTGTTTTTTGTTTTTTTTGCAGTACTCATAGAGGCGAAGAATCAGACATGAACACTCACACAAAGACACAAAACTAAAGTCTGTGGCCTACACACACACACACACACACTAGCTAAACTCTGTGACATGCTCACCTGATTTGAACCTATTTGCCTACGGGCTGCTGTAAAGTCACTCACACTCAACCTCATCACACAACATACGATCCACTCACCTATACAAATCATACGCTCTCAGTCAAGCTACATTTTGCTTGTTAGAGTAATGGAATAAACATATTCAAATCGTCATATGAGCATTGACCTGGTTCTCATCCAGACCTGTATCCACAATCCACGTACTAGGAAAAACTGTTGAATCACTAAAATAATTTATCCTCAGCCCTCATTACCCACAATGCATGGTTACTGGTGTGTGAAAGAATACCTATGTGGGGGAAAAACTGCGTTCCTGTAATGGACAGCAGCCAGATGGTGCTTTGACAGTCAGCCCCGGTCTTGGCCATCTTGCTGCCCTAGGTTAGACCAAATCATTTTCTGCCCTCTTCAAAACTAGAATTGTGTAGCCTACAGTGTCGACCCGCAATGCCATTTTATGGATGCCCATCCATGTCATAGCTTTGTAAACCAGAGCGTTGCATTGGCTTTATTAGCCTACTCCTGATTCTTGTTCCAGGCTTAAGACCAATCATTTTGACTATTTAAGATCTACATAGCAGCTACCCAAGTTTATCTGGAGTTATTTTGAGCCCATTTGCAGTGAAAGTCAATGTGTTTACACAGCAGGAAATGCAGAAGTATTTTCTTCTTCGTGTGTCAAAAATGTAGGAATAGGGCTACAATTGAAATCACCGATTCATGACATTTCTCCCCCACGGAGTGAAACTCCCAGACAGCAATCGTGAGTAGCTTAATTTCATTCCATGTTGTCCAGTGCAGCGCAGCTAACAGCTGTTGACAGATATCAGTTTGAAACATCCCTCGCCCGGAGCTGAGCGAGATCCACATCCATTTTTTGAGTTTTTAAAGGTGAATCAGTACTCCTCATTTGCCAGGTTAAGAGTTGGAATTCAAATTCGGCACAAAAAACGGAGCCCCGCTAGAAACGAGCATTTATCATGTTCTTGCACTGCTTAGTGCCTACTCGAGGGATGCAGAAAATACCTAAAGTGGAAGGGAATATAGGCCTTGCAGCTTACCAAAGAGCTTTCTCAGCCTTTAATTAGGCCTGTATTTTCCTGTACGCCTTTGCTTTCTCCCGAGTCTACTTTCTGTGGCATTATTATATATTTTTTGTGCCTTTTGGTGCTAATGATAGGAGGGTGTGAATATTATCTGACTGGGGATCGGGGCTCTGAGTGGAGAATCCATCACCACAACTTTCCAACGCAAATATTCATAAAGAGACTAATGAGATCTCTCTTTGCCGCCTCAGGAAGACAGAGCCCAAACCCGGGAACGTTAGCGCTTATGCTAACATTTGGTTCTGCCTTTTCCGTGCAGTTTTTCACAACTCCAATGTCAGATCAGCTGCTCTGTGAAAAGAAAGAAATACCTTTTATTTCCCCAGATGTTGCATTGGAAATTCAATGGCTTCGGTTTTACTAACTGACTCCCCCCCCCCCCCCCCCATTTTCTTTTAAATGTCCCTTTTTCAATGTAATGCTTCGTGGTGGTTTCTCTGCTACGCTGGCTTTTTGTCTGGGCACATGCCGTGCATTCGGAAAGTATTCAGACACCTTCCCCTTTTCTACATTTCCCCTTTTCCACATGATTTTTATTTATTTATTTAATCTACACATAATAACCCATAATGATAAAGCGAAAACAGGTTTTTAGAAATTTGTGCAAATGTATAAAAAAAATGAAAAAACGTACCTTTTATTTACGTAAGTATTCAGCCCCTTTGCAATGAGACTCAAAATTGAGCTTAGGTGCATCCTGTTTCCATTGATCATCTCTGAGATGTTTCTACAACTTGATTGGAGTCCACCTGTGATAAATTCAATTAATTGGACGTGATTTGGAAAGGCACACACCAGCCTATTTAAGGTCCCACATTTGACAGTGCATGTAGGAGCAAAAACCATGTCGTCAAAGGAATTGAGCTCCAAGACAGGATTGTGTCGATGCACAGATCTGGGGAAGGAACCCCCAAAATATCTGCAGCATTGAAGGCCCCCAAGAACACAGTGGCCTCCATAGTTCTTAAATGGAAGACGTTTGGAACCACCAAGCCTCTGAGCATTCGGAAAGAAGGGGCTTGATCAGGGAGGTGACCAAGAACCCAAAATATTTAACCTGTTTTTGCTTTGTCATTATGGGTTATTGTGTGTAGATTGAGGGAACAAAAATTATTTACATTTTTTAGAATAAGGCTGTAACGGATCAAAATGTGGAAAAAATCTAGTTGTCTAAATATTTTCCGAATGCACTGTAGTGGGCAATGTGCATAGCCTATCTTTAGAGAACCTGCAGTTGTCATGATGTGTAAAAGGTCGCCTGCGGTACGTGTGTCTAATAGCGATACTCACAGGTACCTCAAAGCTTGTCATGTTTAGATATTTATTTTTATGGCTCAGTGTGTCTTGCCAATCATGGCTGTTGATTATTCTCAAGTTTGGAGATCCAACGTTAAAGAGCACTACGGGGATGTTACTCACCCAAGTGGCCCATATGTGAATTATGTAGCTCTGGCTTCCGTGCTGTAAATCTCCAAGATACAGGTACCTTTTCAATGCTATGGCTTGCAATGCCTCAGATGTGCCATCTTGTATGAAGAAGGTCTAAGGGAGTGGGATGCATCGGCCTTTGTTCACTCCTCTGCGCCATGTGCATGTATTGAAGTATGCCAATTTTGTGCGTGTGTGTGTGTGTGTGTGTGTGTGTGTGTGTGTGTGGGGAACACTCCTTCGGCTCAAAACCTTGGCCCGTCGATCGAGGCCCTGTTATGTTCGGTTGCGAAGCCTGAAGAGAAGAAAGCTTGTGTGGTCTGACAGTTGAAAGCTCCGGTTCGCATGTGGGAGACTGCTGTCCGGAGGGCTTTGAGCTCGGAGAGCAGAAGGGGGGCTTGCAGATCCTGTGAGCTCTAATTAAATGCGTTTAACCCAAGGTCATTCGTAGCAGAGAGCGAGAGTGAGAGGGATATAAATGGAGGGAGAAGAAGCCTTCTCGGCGCGGTAAATGTTTTATTGAGTTCCTTTTGAACTGCTCCAGCTGAAGGGGAGTGCGTTAGCGTTGCACCGGGGGGCTCCTGGCACTTGCGCTGCCTATTTCTCTTCGATAGAAAAGCCAGTTAAAATGGAGGGTGCAAGGTCTCTGTGTTGTTGCTAATACATGTTGACCTGTTGCTAACGTTGCCCACCGTTAGCATTTTTAGCCCAAACTGTTCAGATTCTACGGAAACCTGAAAAATGCTTCGTAGAAGACTAATTCTCTCCTTGGCGTTTCTCCCTTCCACCAGAGGTTCAGCCGTCACCGTCTCGTGTCATCAAGGCTTGCTGTTCTCTCAGCCATCTGTCCAGCTGTGTCAGTTCCACGTCAGTCATTCACAACGGATTCTCCTCAGACATCAGTGGCTGTGTTTGCTGTGTTTTTGACTTCAAACGCCAAGGCGGTGAAGGCAGAAAGAGGTGGGCCAGATAACAGATGGAATCGA
This sequence comes from Oncorhynchus masou masou, assembly GCF_036934945.1. NCBI lineage: Eukaryota > Metazoa > Chordata > Actinopteri > Salmoniformes > Salmonidae > Oncorhynchus > Oncorhynchus masou. The sequence goes on from NC_088224.1 coordinate 41,046,509, forward strand.
CTGAAGGCGGCCGGGCCCCAGTTCATTTCCGTCGCCTAAGTGCCCTACACTGCATCTGGGCATGCAAGCATCATTTTCTCTTCACGCTGCGCTATTGTTATGGTTAGCATTACCATTAGCCGTTATTGCAATAGTAATTGCTGTCACTGTTGGAGCCGAAGCAGTTAGCCAGGCCTATTATGAGAGGCAACGGTTTACTTGCTCTTCTGAGTTGTTTCTCCATGATTGAGAGTGGCTTTCGTGGCGTGTGTTAACTTTGTCGATGAAAATGACTGGGCTCTTAGTCAGAGATGGTTAAAGCCTTAGTGAGATTGTTATGACTTCCGGAGGTAGATTGTCAGAGGGGGTGGATAACAATGGCGGCTCCTCAAACAGCTCATTTGGAGGGAATTACATGGTTGGATAGGAGTCGACAGCTCTTCACTGAGACTGTTCAAAGCACTAGATTACTCTTCCTCACCACAGTGAGGGGGGGGTCAAGATTATGCATTCAAGACGAGTGATTCTAAGAGTGTATCTGTGTGTGTACCCCATAGGGAGAGATTCGTATGTATAGGCGTCCTTGCTTGTCAAACATTCTTTGAGCATGCATGGGCTGCTTGCAAACAGATAGTCGCGGTGTAATTGGCACTGTTAATGCTTCGTTCTCTCACTCCTCCCTTTTACTCCATCACCCCCCCCCCCCCCCCACACTCTCTTTTCCTGACAACTCACCTTCATCGTCTCCCTTTGAAATGAAGAGGTGGACATTCTTAGTGACTGAAGTCATGGCTCTCTGGCAACAATATCCCTCTGTTGTAGATTCTTTCTGACATTCTGACTGGGGATAATGAAAGGTGGAATGTCACGCAGTCCTGAAGGAGACTTCAGTACGCACCGTTACTGGGTTTAGGAGACGAGGTTCCCAACAGATTCCTTTGCAACACCGCAATGGGATTAGACCCGGCTTCAGGAATTGAAACTTACAATACGGTCATTTAGCTGGTGCTTTTATTCAAAGCGACTTACGGTTCAGTCACAGATGTTCAGTAGTTGCGACCCGTGCAGCCACAACTTTGGTGTCGTTGGCATCATGCGCCAATCAACTGTGAGATCGGAACCCAACCTCGGGAGTGTAGATTCACGCTCAATAGATCCCATTCTATTACTGTGCCATGTTAAACCTCTGGCCTGTTACTTTAGTGCTTATCTACTATATGTGTGCGTGTATTGCATGTCAAACATCTGTTGTCCTCATCTCTTGCTTAATACCAATTTGAGCCCCAGCCCTTACCCCCTATGCATTTGTGGAGATCTGAGAGGGAAGCAATGTATGTGGCAATTCCACCTAGCCGATCAGAGAGCAAGGTGGAGTTATTACCAATTTGCTTAGGCCTACCTTTCCGATCCTCTCAGATGTACCGAAGAACAAAGCGGCGAGAAGTCAGGGGTCAATTTGGGATGGGGCTGTCTGTCTCACATTCCCCTCTGTCTGTAGCTGAGACAAAATAAGCTGCAGTGCTCCATCAGGAACGGGTTGCTAGGAGACCACTTAGCCCACTTCTATTATTGACTTATGATTCCCCCGTCTTTTCTTCCATCTAGCAGGCTAGCATTCAAACTCACATTATTCAATTTGAAACACATTCCTTCTCTACCCACGATCAATTATTGTTCTGTTCCGATCCTTATTGGGATTCAATGATCGCTTCAGTCCAAAATGTGCCCTCTTAGTTCTGAGAAGGGTCCACCGCTACCTTCACTTTTATCTTGTACTGAGTAGATTTGTCTGACACAAGGTCGGACATACAGTTCTTCGGCGTCTTTAGTCTAGACTCCTGTAAAGAAGTCAAAGGGCTTCTGGCAGGCTTTCCGAGCAATTACGTATTTGTTCATTTTCTTTGTAGTTTCTGTGTGGAAGGTATTTCTTGTATCTACCATCTCTCTGTCGTCTCCCTGTGTGTGGCCGTCTCCCTCTCCTCTCCTGGCCCTGTCTGTAAGTGACCAGCCCCTCTTCTCTCTGGGTCCCAGCCGTCCTGAGGGCACAGCTGCAGCTCGGCCGCCTTTCTCCCTGACCACGCCGCCGAGCGCTCAGGAACAGCTGTTCCCCGTACAGCTCTCGTCCTCTCAGACGGCTCCACTCACCTCGGACTTAAAGGGGGGATTACACCCACACACACACACACACTAGATACCCCACAGCCACAAAGCAAAGCCCAACAACAACCCCCTTCAAAGACTACCATCATCCCCTGCCCTTTGTTGGGGTGGGGACCAGAGTACCCTTTGACCCCACTGACCCGACCCAAGGTTCCACCCAGGCTTTAGCCTTAAGATGGGTCATATGAGACTGGACGGCTAACCAGGCTAAGGTGTCATATAACTAAGATGTATTGGTTGTAGCCAAAGGCCCACATTCTCTAGTGGCATTAGTCACGCCAAAAGACAAGAAATAATGCATAGAAACAATGACCCCGTCTTCTTAGGGTCAAATTCTAAGATCTAGCTTGAGGTCTATGTGAATCACTCACATTTTTCCATAAATCTTCTCTCTGATGTCAATGCATGATTCATTCAGGCCTATGCAAAAGTACATTTTTCACATCAGGATTAAGCCCTTTATAGAGAGTCCAATCAAAAACACAATGGGTAAAATAGTATGTTAATTGTGTAGATGTGTTTTTACCCAATGAAGATGGCCAAAATTAGGGTGAATAATTCAATGGAGGCCAGAGAAAGAACAATCGTTAAAATAGCATTGCGGCAGCTAGGCTGGATGCTGTGCAAAAACGGCGGCTAACTGACAGGCTCACCGTTGAACTCTTCTTTCTTCCGGAATCCGGAGGACATAAAACAATGTAGAGGTAAGATGGATATCCATTTTGAGACATGACATGTCATTTTTTAGTATACGCTTTCATATTAATGTGAAATTCCTGTTCTGACAAAAACAAGCTTATCTCTGTGAAATGTCAAGCTTTTTTTTCCAAAGCCTTTTACATTTAATTCAGCTCGTGTTAAATTGATATTTTTTAGACCCCTCAAAACGTAATTTTTTTTTTACCATCACAACATGCAAAATCATCAAAACTAAATGCTATGTCAGACTCCACTAAACGATTCAGAACATGAATCATATCTGAATTTTTTTAATAAATATTTTCTATGCATTTTATAACGAGTGACATTTCATCACCAACTGTCTTTTCACCAACCCCGGGCAGAGTGGGTGGACCCCCCCTACCCTTTATAAAAACAGTCGGTCCATTTTGTATAGAATTAGATTTTGAGTAATAATTCTTAATTGAACCATAATTGCATTATTGTCGTACTGACGTCTTTTCTCCCCCTCTTGTTTTCTGATTCATGCTGCTCCTGTGTTTTTGGTTCCTTGTTAGCCTCTCAAGGGTACGGACGGGCGCACACACACACACACACACACAGCACTCCGCTCTCATTCACCCTCACTGCAGCTGTTCCATCAAAATCTCTATCTGGCCAGGCATTATCCCCCGTGCAGCTCTCCTCTTGTCATGTGATGTGAGGGTTTGCTGCTTCGCCTTTTGGATATGTCAGACTCACGCTGTGCTTGATTGCTAGGGTTGGTGTGAGTGAGAAATGATTTGTGTTGGTTTGTGTGTTTGAAGAGGGAGCAGAGAGTCTAAATACTGTACTGTGACTGTGTGAGCTGGGGAATCATCCCACTCCCTGAAACCTTTCGCGATCAGCCACCCACCACATCCCCACTCGAACCAGGCCATCTTTATTAATTCGCCCATTTATCTTTTTATTTGTCAGTCTTGTGTTTTATTGTACTTTATCTCGCGCTGTGCTGCGACCTGGGACCCATATGGCCCTGAGTTTATTGTGGTTTTAGCCTTTTAGAGGGAATAAATTAGAATATGTTTGCAAGCTATTTGAGTTCATTAGGTTTCCAGTCACTTTTTGGAGGAGTGGAGGGCCTGAGGGGCTGAGCTGGGCCTGGGAGGCAGATGGGACCAGGGACATATGCATTGGGGTTTTACTAGCTACTCATGTTCTGCACATTAGTTATGTGCATGCGCATTGCAAACACTCAGTTAGTTAATTTCTCGGCGGCCCAAGCTTTTCCATATTGGTATGGTTGTTGTGTGCTGCAGATAAATGGCCATGGATCAATGGATAAATATGGTCTGCTCTGTGCCATCTATTCCAGCAGCTCTGATGACAAATGTATGAGTTTTAAAGGAGGCAGCAGCAAAGCACGCGCTGACATGTCAAACTCCGAGACACTCACTATCACACACACGTATACTCACACACGGATGGCACACATGCACCACAACACACATACACAATGCATCATCGTGAGGGCCATCTGAAAATGAAGTGCACTGCAGTATGAGACACAGCTGGTCTCCAGTGTGTGTGTGTACGTTCTGGACCTCTGACCTGAATCGAGGCATGAAACAGGGAGCCAATCACACGGACTCTGAAGTGTGTGTAAGACTGTACATGTGAACTGCCTTCGTGCTGTGCGACTATTTTGAGCATGTGTGCGTGACTGTGTACACAAGTACGTCTGGGGGAGTTGAGAGTCCCTCTAAAGGTCTACCCTTGTCCTCTGGAGGGAGAGTTACAGTAGGCATCAGGGAATCCGAGTTCTGTGCAGACCCTAAATGTAACAGAAACAATGGACTCAATCTACCTTGCTGTGGAAAACAGCGAGAAAGAAATCGTAGAGGACAAATTGAAAAGATTGCATTAGATAAAGCCATCACAGCGAATTAGTATCTCGGCAGAAGGGACCCTTGTTATCTGGGTATTTCTAAAATATTCGGGCTTAGACGTGACAGGGGGATGGTAGGCTAGGAGAAAGTGCTGGGGGGAGCTATGAGGTATGACTGGGAAGCTGATTCATTTGGCTGTCTAGAAGTTAGCATGCCATACGGCTGTGTCGCTCGCTTCACTGCTCTTAAACACTCAAGCTTTCTTTATGGTAGTAGAGGTTTATAAAGTTATGCTAATCTAGCTAGCACCTTGACACGACTGTCCTGAGGTACCTGTTGTGGTTTTGAGTCCTTGTTTGGAGTTACTCAGCCTATCTAGTCAAAACAAGCTAATGCTATACTATCACCTTTTGCTCCACTTTGACCCTTGAATACTAAGAATAACCAGAACTGTATTACCTTTTCCTAATGGCAAGCCAGTATCTCTTGATGGAATCAGAATAACTCAAAACGTGTACCACACCTTTTTGTCAAGATCTAGGTGCCGTATGGTAACAAGAGCGAACTGTCTTGTCTCAGTTAAATACGTTTTAGCCTATTTAGGAAGGGACACCTCTCTGAAAGCCAGTTGGTTTGTAAGTGGAGTGTTGGTCTAATACTGGATTCTGGACAGCAAGTGACCGTAATCGGATTCCTGCATGTGTAGCCGTTCCTCATGGCCGTCATGGGATCCTGCACACAGCCTGTGTGTTTGTTTGGGGAAGCGGACCTAAGGGTTACGTTATGCTAAGATGCTAATTGGAACTAGCATAAGCTAGCTAATGAGGCCCTATTAGGGTAATTAATTAGTTGTGGAGGAGAGCGTGCAGGCTCGGTGAGCGAGGAGTTGGAGAAGACCGGACACACACCACAGGGGCAGGGCATCCAGCCGCAGGGATGATGGGTGGGGAGTACAAGGGATGATGGTTACGGGGCCACGCGTGCACACACACTAGTCAGTCACACCTCACTGCCTGTCAGTCCCTCATATTTACAGCCACACGCATGTGTGGACAGATAATCGTTCCCATGCAAATACACAATAACATATGTTCCTGATTTACAGCACACAAGTACACTGCCTGTGCAGCACGTCTGACTCACTCATAGGCATTCACTCACACACTAGGGCTGTGGCGGTCATGACACTTTGTCAGCCGGTTATTGTCATGCAAAAGACTGGCGGTCTCACGGTAAATGACCGTTAATGAACATAAACACATTTAGCATCTCCAGGCCTCCATGCGTACAAGCCACATACAAGCCACATACAAGCCACTGATGGTGGCCTTTTGGAACATTGTCCTTTTTTTCTTAATAAATCAATTTAATATGAACCATAAATCCATGATTTATTTTTGCCAGGTCTAAAGAGACATGATATGAATCAAATGTATTTCAGACCGGAATGAGTTTTCTTTACTGTATATTATCTGTCTATGCGCTATGCCATAGGCTGTAGGCTTGTTCACTTAGCAGACACGGTATGCTTAAGTAGCTGTGTCGTTATTTTTATTATATGATTTTATAGTAAGGAGAATATAATAAAATAGAAAGGATATTTTTCCCATTCCGAAGCAGATGCACATAAGAAGTGGCTCAGAGTCAATTATGATTCACCAAATGATATTTTGAAAAAGGAAGCAAAGTACTTTAAACATTTGTTTTCGTTTGTCTCCTCTCACTGAAGCTAATTGTATGGATTTTTTAAATAGTGTCAAATGAACAGCCATACAGAGACTCATGTGAAGGTGAAATTAGAGGAGGAACTTCTTGATGCAGTTAAAGCCTTTAAGTCTGGGAAAACATAATTATAAAAATATATTATCTTCATTCATTCTGATCAGACAGATTTTTTTTTACATAGACGATACACTGGAGATAATATCAGACAAGTACTGGAAACAATAGAACACCATGAAATATCTGGGAAACCAGGCCTGCTATTCATAGCGTACTTTGAAAAGGCTTTTGATAAAGTACGACTGGAGTTTATATATAAATGCCTGGAACATTTCAATTTTGGAGAATCTCTTGGTTAAAATAATGTATAGTAACCCTAGGTGTAAAATAGTAAATAATGGCTACTTCTCAAGGTTTTAAACTGTCAAGAGGAGTAAAACAAGGTTGTCCACTATCCGCATATCTATTTCTTATGGCCATCAAAATGTTAGTTATTAAAATCAGATCCAACAATAATATCAAGGGATTAGAAATACTAGTCTAAAAAACAAAGGTGTCATTGTACACTGATGCATGTTTTCTTTTAAATCCACTTGTATCCCTCCACAGCCTCATAGAGGATCTAGATAATTTTTCTAACTCTGGGATACAACTAAATTATGAGTGTACTATAAGTATTGCGTATTGGATCATAAAAAAATACAACTTTTACATTACTGTGTAGTTTACCAATAACGTGGTCTGACGGTGATGTGGACATACTCTGTATACATATCCCGAAATAATAAATTATCTCTCCAATAAATTTTTATAGAAAGTTAACAAAAATAGATAAGATCTTGCTACCATGGAAAGGACAATACCTGTCTATTTGTGGAAAAATCACCCTGAAGAGTATATAACAAAGTATTGAGAAACTTTTGTTATTGACCAAATACTTATTTTCCACCATAATTTGCAAATAATTTCATAAAAAATCCTACAATGTGATTTTCTGGATTTTTTCTCCCTCATTCTGTCTGTCATAGTTGAAGTGTACCTATGATGAAAATTACAGGCCTCTCTCATCATTTTAAGTGGGAGAACTTGCACAATTGGTGGCTGACTAAATACTTTTTTGCCCCACTGTTTTTGCTTATAGTCTTGCCTCACCTAGTGAACAGTTTTTTTTGTTATTATATGAGAAATGTATTTTCTTTTATTTGGAATGGCAAGCCAGATGAAATTAAATGGGCCTATTTATATCATGAATATTAATTCGGAGGGCAGAAATGACTAAATATTATAGCATTAGGCCTCTCACTAAAGGTGTCAGTCATACAAAAGTTCTACTTAAATCCGAACTGGTTCTCTAACATGTTCACGAAAGGCATTTTCCCTTTATTCAGATTACAACCTCTCACTTTCAGTTATTCAAAAAGGAAATCCTCTCCCAAATATCGCTATTTTTTAAAACAAGCCATAGAAAGTTGGTTGCGATTTCAATTTAATCCACCAGAAAATACAGAACTAATACAACAAATATTGTGGTTTAATTCAAATGTACTAATTGATAAAAAATTAAAAATAAAATCTTTTAAATTCAAAAAATGATAACCTTCGTAAATATCATATATAGGACTGGTGGAGTTGTCACACATGCAGCTAACAAAGAGACATCACAGCACAGTGGCCCCGAAGAGGTGAATGTTGATTATGGCAGCCCCCCCTCCCGCACCTCATGATTCAGAGGGGTAGGGTTAAATGCGGAAGACACATTTCAGTTGAATGCATTCAGTTGTACAACCGACTAGGTATCCCCCTTTCACCAGTTGAAAAATATATGGCAAATAGAAATCCAATATGGATGGTGTTAAGAGATAGATGGGAGGGGTTGAATGGAGCTAAAGGTTGGGACTAACAACTAATAACAAGATAACTAACGTAAAACGTATATAGGTTAAGAACTTTTTTGAAAGAGCCACAAGTACACTGCCTGGAGGGGGGAGGTAGGGTTGGAGGGTAATATTATATATATATATATATATACCTTTTTTTTAAACTAGGCAAGTCAGTTAAGAAGGAACCCGGACGCTGCTTGGCTAACTGTGCGTCGCCCTATGGGACGCCTCTAGCACTGCAGTGCCTTAGACCGCTGCGCCACTCGGGAGTGAAAAAGGTGTGTATGTGCAAAAATATATATGGGGGGTTGGAAGTGATGCAGACAATTACATTGATGGAAGCGACAATCTATCTGCAATATTAAAGCTGATCTACCCCCTAAATATAAATAATAGACACTTATTTTTCAATTTTCTCTTTTTTTAATGCTTCTGTTTAGCGTAAAAGGGATACGTTAGATTTTAACGTTATTTTTCAACTTTAGTTGTGAGTGACACAAACCTTTAGAATGTCTGTGACTACAGGCTATTTGATTTGAGAAAGTCACTAAAGAAAGCTTGCGCTCTGTTGCTTGCCTCAGGTTGCACACCAATCAGACTAATACATTTCATCAGTATGCACTAGTGTAGGCTGCCTATTATTCTTCAGTTATATCCTGGGTAGGCTACTCCGGTTATTTCACTCCAGGCCCCATCCACTGTTTGAGGAGAATGCAGCCTCGCTGCGCAACAGGTCCTATTCCGCCCAAATGACATGGGCTCTCCAACCCTGTTCCTGCAGCTACCCAGAGCTTAATTTGGGAAACCAAGTGAAATCTGTTCAGGAACATCGATAGTAACATGTTTTCACAACAAAAACCTATCTCATTAAACTGTTGACAGCCCCTCTCTCTGTGCGCTCGAGAAAGGAATAAGGGAGAAAGAGGAGGAGATGGAAACATGGTGGAGAGATGTAGCTGAAAGGAATGTCAGCCTAATTTACGTATGAAAATATAAAAAATGTCCTATTACTAGGCTATTCAAAATCAAATACAAAGATTCACTATAATTGTAAGCTAACTCTGTAAACCGCCCTGCACTGAATCAACAGCATCACCTAGGCCTATATGTTCTCTCCCAGACTCATGGATAGAACATTTGGAGTGTAGCATAAGGTAACCAGTCGTTGTGTTAGGCTTTGAAACAACATGCACAACAACCATATTTTCCACTCAGTTTCAACCTGTTGTTGAACTTCTTTCTTTTAAAAGCACACTACAGTTTTGATATGTTTTGATGTGATTTTCGATAGCATTTGCATTGATGTCAAAGTGGTTAGAGGGACAATAGAGCCCTGAGTACCAGGCAATTGGGTACTACCAACAACACATGTCCGGAGTGCATAAAAGGAGATTACCATGACTCAACAGTCACATGGCATTTTACTGTCGTCTTGACTGCAGGTGTGGCGGTAATACGGCCACCGCAACAGCCCTACTCTCACCATATGCTCAGTCTTAATCGCTCTTTATTAATTCACTATCACACTCTCTCTCTCTCTCTCTCGTGCGCGCTCTCTCTTTCTCGCATGCATGCAGGCGCGCGCACACCTCCCATGGCCTTGAGTCATGCAGTTCTGACCGTAGCATACGGCAAGCTCCCAGGCATGCCAGTATCACAGTGGCCCTAATCCTCCGTGGTACGGTGTTCCTTCCATCCCGTCTCATTTGTTACGGGTAATCCACACAGCTCCGGTCCTCGCCGTCTTCAGACAGACGAAAGCACATATTGGCCCTCTTCAGGCAATACATACACGGTAATAACACACACACACACACACACGCACAGCGCACACACACACACTGGGGAGAGAGACAAGAGATCTCTTGGGCTAATGTGACAACCTCATCAAAGTCCTAACTTTGATCACGTTCTGTGTTTTTGGAGAACATCGAGGTTGTTTGCGGTTTTGTGTTTTCATCACTTTAGAACGAGCGGGCCCGGAGGGAGGGTTTGCTCTCGCTAGCGTCTGTCAAATACCCATACTGCATCAAGCCTGACGGCAGTGCACTGCTGGCGCCTTGCCCAGGAAAGCCCCACCTCCTCCCTCTGAGAAACCAGGCTAAAAGGGGGAATAAGGAAAGAGCTTTAATTCTGAAAGAGTTTCTTAAAAATAAAAATAAATATTAAAAGAAAGTAGTTTTTTTTTAAAATAAAAAATCCATCTGGATGTAATTAAGTCACTCTTCTTAGCGGAGGCACTAAACGGGTGTTGCAATGGCAACTGAAAGTTGTTGTGGTGGGTCTGGTTGAGAGGGTCACCTAATTGCATCAGACCTGTAAAATACACAATTTGTTTCATTAGGGCTAATTCTCAGTCCATCTCATCTGAATTATATTTCCTCCGCATTATGCTACGTTGACTTCATTTTCCAATGTTTTCACTCAAAGCACGACATTCTTTACAATAGCCTACTCATATGCTGCCCCTTTCTATTTTTCTCCCTCTCGCACGGTCTTTCTCTTTATTTATCTATCCCTCACGCATAAACACTTACACACACACACACCAAAACAACACACACTCACACTGCCTGTGGGCTCCTCGGTTCGCTCAGCAGTTGGTTTCCACCTCGGCAGCTCAAGGTCAGCAGGAAGACTGAGCTCTGCTGTTTGAGAGAAATGAAAATGGAGAGGAGAGGGAAAAAATTAGGGATGGAGGAAAGGAGAGTGATCTCTACTGTATCCCTCAGCCGGGGACCAGTGACCATTCTAAGTGCCCCAGCTAGCCGACTGAAGGGGCAAGCAGTGGACAAGTCAGGGGTCAGGGACCCATCCTCTCTGGCTCTCAATGAGACCGTAGAAGAGACCCTTTATATCATAGAACTTAGTATTTTACCCTGTTCTTGTATTAAAGTCAGAGTGGGTCCATGCATACAGATGACACGAACAGTGCCAGTCAAAAGTTTGGACACCTACTCATTCAGGGGGTTTTCTTCTTTTTTTAAACTATTTTCTACATTGTAGAACAATATAGTGAAGATATCAAAACCATTAAATAACACATGGAATCATGTAGTAACCAAAAAAGGGTTAAACATATCAAACTATTTGAGATTCTTCAAAGTCGCCACCCTTTGCCTTGATGACAGCTTTGCACACTTGGCAAAAAAAAATAATTTCAAATTTGGACTCATCAGACCAAAGGACAGATTTCCACCGGTCTAATGTCCATTGCTTGTGTTTCTTTGCCCAAGCAAGTCTCTTCTTCTTATTGGTGTCCTTTAGTAGTGGTTTCTTCGCAGCAATTCGACCATGAAGTCTGATTCACACGGTGTCCTCTGAACAGTTGATGTTGAGATGTGTCTGTTACTTGAATTGAATTTATTTGGGCTGCAATCTGAGGCTGGTAACTCTAATGAACTTATCCTCTGCAGCAGAGGTAACTCTGTGTCTTCCTTTCCTGTGGCTGTCCTCATGAGAGCCAGTTTCATCATAGCGCTTGATTGTTTTGCGACTGCATTTGAAGAAACTTTCAAAATTCTTGAAATGGTCTATATTGACTGACCTTCGCGTCTTAAAGTACTCATGGACTTTTAACACGACACATCTGTTAATTGAAAGGCATTCCAGGTAACTACCCCATGAAGCTGGTTGAGATAATTCCAAGAGTGTGCAAAGCTGTCATCAAGGCAAAGGGTGGCTACTTTGAAGAATCTCAAATATAAAATGTTTTTTATTTAACACTTTTTTGGTTACTACATGATTCCATATGTGTTATTTCATAGTATTTATGTCTTCACTATTAATATACAATGTAGAAAATAGTCAAAATAATGGAAAACTCTTGAATGAGTCGGTGTGTCTAAACTTGACTGGTACCGTATATCAAGATGGTACAAGGGTGGTAATGTATTGATTTAGATGGAATTAGACATGCACCTACTGTTTGCACAGGCCTGTAATCATGTTGTGTAATCTACACCATTATCACCATACATAGGATCCATAAATCAGTTGTCATAAGCTGACACAAGCTGTCATGACTGTTTTTTTTTAAATTGAAACGTTTTACATTTGAGTCATTTAGGAGACGCTCTTATCCAGAGCGATTTCCAGGAGCAATTATGGTTAAGTGCCTTGCTCTAGGGAACATCGCGAGATTTTTCACTAATCGGCTGTCTGCTGTAGGTATGTCTATCTAGCTGTGTCTAGAATTAGTATTTTATTAGGATCCCCATTTAGCTACTGTCAGAGCTGCAGCTACTCATCCTGGCGTCCACACAAACCCTACAACATGACATAATACATAACATTAAAGCCGTGGCTACGGATACAGCGTTTTCCGCCCACACCTTGCCCGACCCTCCGGTAAACCTCTTTCTTGAAGCGAAGGATCCGGATCATGTAATGCACGTGTTATTTTTTTCGCACACATTTGTTTTTCTAACGAAGCTGCTCAAACTCCCACTCCCTTCACGTTTCGCGCTTTACTGACCCTCTTCTGAACCATGATGCTGTATAGCTGCCTCATATTTCTGAACAGCTGAAACGAAAAGCCTGCGGCGATTTGAGAGAACATTCCCAGAACACACATTATGAAGGCCACAATCTTTTGTCTGTTTTAACGGGATGTTGCACAAGCAGGACGCTGTCCCTACACTTTGGACACATTTTGTCTGATGGTGGAGGCTAATCTTTATAGTTGCTGCCATATCATAGTTCCTAGGGGAAAAAATAACATTATTTGGGGGGGGGGGGGGGGGGGGTTAATCCGTATTTTCAACCTGGGCTAATTGGGATACAAACTCTGTATCCATAGCCACTCATAGACAATTACTGCTGAGGGACATAATTATGTAAAACGGCATGCATGGCATTTAATGGACAGGAACATAACTACATTTACTAAATAAACATAAAGAAAAGACAATACATAGCATGAATAGACAGGTACAGATCTACATACATTTCGAAGAACAAATACCCGTTTTTATATTCTTATGCCTTATCCGTCCATGCAACATGTACTCATAATTACGGCTACACTGCGGTCATCTATTTTTGTTATTTGCTTGCTGTTACAATCGCAGGTCCTTATCCTAATCGTGTAAACACTAGCGAGAATCCCACAACATTAGGAACCACCTGTGTCCTTGGTTCTCCTGTTTGACGTCAATACAATTCCTAACAATGTTATTCATAGATGTTGCTGAACGCAATGGAAATGCAACAATTCCTCCAGCTAAGGCGCCAACCACAGTTGTCATGTGGACTTTTTAGAGATCCATCGGACGAGTTTCACTTACGTCCTTCGCCCTGTATAGTGCACATAAATGAGCTAAACCAATGAACTCAGCCTTGTTAATGGGTTAAATGGAGTATATTGCAACGGTTTGCAGTCTACCGCCCGTGAAGGGTTAGCTAAGGTATAGTGTGCATAGACTTTGGACGTATCCATAAAATGAATCAAGACCCCTCTACGGAGTTTACTCCGGTTCTCATGAACATGTTTTGCATTTCCGTTCCCCGCGCCCCACTCACTCCCAGCAGCACCCGCCCGTCACGCACAAAATAAGAATACACGTTCATACACTTAAAATAAAACGTTGCTCTGCTGACTAACATCGGGAAACTGACCAGGCCTGTCTGTCATATGGAGCAGCACGTCCTTGCTCTACTGAGGCATCGCTTTCTCTGAGCACGCCCTGATGCCAAGGGCACATCTTGTCTTGAGCATTAACCCGAACACCAGATGTGCTCGGGAGGGAGATGCTACAGCTACTTAGGGCAGTCTGTCTCTTGATATTCTGTGGCATTAAGGCAAGGAGAGACACGAGGTTGGCCGCGCTGCACAGGGAGGCAGCTGGTGCAGAAATATGTATGTCCCCTGCAAACGTGGCCACCGAGGTGTGTGTGATGCATGTTGTGTTCTAACTATATATTACATATGTGACTTTCAGCACCGACTAGTGCGGCGCGCAGGCCATTTTACTAGTTGTGTGCGAGAGTGACTGTGTGTGTGTACCCGTTTGTGCTTTGAAGCCTAGCGGTAGACGTGTCCCGGCTATTGCCCTCCAATGTTACGTGAGCCTATGTGCGGATTGAGTACGCAAAAACACACACACCCTTCCGTTAGTGTCCGGTAAACAGCAGCAGCCCTCTGCATAGACCATGGAGAGAGAGAGAGAGCGGGATAGAGAATGACTGCTCTTTCACCTTCACCCCATATAGACCTAAATGAGATGATGTACCGCCTCCACTCTTTTAACCTCCTAACCTAAATGACCTGTCTTTAGATGACTCTCCCTTGCAAGTTCTGCAGTAGTGGCTAGAATGGAAGGGAGGAGTGAGTTAGGGGTGTCAGTGGGAGAGAAGGGGGAGAAAGAGAATAGAGAGGAGAGTTGAAAAGCACTCTGTGACAACTGAAGACGTAAAAAGGGCTTTATGAATCTGATTAAGAGCGAATTGGACTGAAAGGCAATGGAAGAAACTCGATTGCATTTCCTTGATCCCTCGCGAGCTCTCTCTCCTGCCTCCTCATAACCAATTGTATGAGCAGGTCAGAGTGGAGAGAAGTGGAGTCAAGGAAATGCAATTGAGATTCTCCCAATGACAGGAGAGGAGAGAGAGAGAGAAAGATGGGCAGAAAGTCTTTCTCCTGGGCCTAGTAGAGGTTAAAGCCCCCAGTAAACGGCTGTCTGTGTGAAATGGGAAAACATCTTCATATTCTCATCCCATCTGTGTACCTACTCTCTGCTACCCTGTGTGACTTCACCTGTAGTGTGTACACTACTCCCTCTGTCTGGGCATGATTAAGAGCGTGCAGACAGACACAGACAGTCCTGTAGTGTGTACACAACCCCCCACCCTCATTCTGTGGCTGATTTAACCACACACACCCACCACAGCAGGAGCTTGCCTCTTGGTAGCAGGTGTCACTCACAGCTCGTTACCCCTGGCAGGGTTGATCATTCCGTTTGGATAGCAATAAGGCACACCTCACTGGGATGGGGGTGGAGTGGCATGGAGGGAGCAAGCAAGCGGGAGAGGGAGATGAGGAATTGCACTGCAGTGAGAAACCCTAGAAAATGGTGTGCTTGTGATGGAGAAATAGATTTGTCTTCTGTCCGTACCTGTCTATGAATGATGTTACATGATGCACCGGAGGGACTTACTGTATACTGGGCTGCGATCTGTTATGTGAGTGTGTTCCGGAAGGTGAGCATAGCTTGCACTGTGTATACATGTGGTCCTGAGGGTGTATGATTATAGGAGAGAAACCTGACAGCCTCTAGTGTGTGTGTGTGTGTGTGTGTGTGTGTGTGTGTGTGTGTGTGTGTGTGTGTGTGTGTGTGACATGTACTGATGATGTGTGTTTCTCCACAGATATGACTACAGAGAGATGCTGCACAACTCCACTTTCTGCCTGGTGCCTCGGGGCAGACGCCTGGGATCCTTTCGCTTCCTGGAGGCACTGCAAGTGAGTGGGCCCATACACACAGGCACAGAGATTGACTCTTTAAGATTCCCGGAGGCACTGCAGTTGAGTGGGCTTCGACACACGCCGAGAGTGCCGTCGGAAAGTATTCAGACCCCTTGACTTTTTCAACATTTTGTTAGGTGCAAAAATGGATTAAATTAAACAATCTCATGAATCTACATGCAATACCCCATAATAACAAAGCGAAAACAGATTTTTTTTTTTATGTTTGCAAATGGATTAAAAACTAAAAACATATCATATTTACATAAGTGTTCAGACCCTTTGCTATGAGACTAAAAATGTAGTTCAGGTGCATCCTGTTTCCATTATTCATCCTTGATGTTTCTATAACTTGATTGGAGGCCACTGGTGGTAAATTCAATTGATTGGACATGATTTGGAAAGGCAGCTGTCTGTATAAGGTCCCACAGTTGGCAGTGCATGTCAGAGCAAAAACCAAGCCCTGAGCACTCCGTCAATTAGGCCTTTATGGTCGAGGGCCTTTTCTCTGTGAAAGGTACACGAGAGCCCGCTTTGAGTTTGCCAAAAGGCACCTAAAGACTCTCAGACCATGAGAAACAGGATTCTCTGGTCTGATGAAACCAAAATTGAACTCTTTGACCTGAATGCCAAACGTCCCAATTGGAGAAACCTGGAACTATCCCTACGGTGAAGCATGGTGGTGGCAGAATCATGCTGTTGGGATGTTTTTCAGGGACTGGGAGACTAGTCAGGATCGAGGTAAAGATGAAACTAGAGCTCCTTGATGAAAACCTGCTCCAGTGCACTCAAGACCTCAGACTGGGGGTAAAAGTTCACCTTCCAACAAGACAACGACCCTAAACACACAGCCAAAACAACACAGGAGTGGCTTCGAGATAAGTCTCTTAATGTCCTTGAGTAGCCCGACCAGAGTCCGGACTCCCCATCCAACCTGACAGAGCTTGAGAGTATCTGCAGAGAAGAATGAGAGAAACTCCCCAAAATACAGGTGTGCCAAGCTTGTAGTGTCATACCCAAGAAGACTCTAGGCTGTAATCGCTGCCAAAAAGGTACTTCAACAAAGTACCGAGCAAAGCGTCTGAATACGATATTGAAGTTTAAAAAATATATTTGTTGTGATCAGTCATGGAAATGAAAGTGCTGACAACATGTTGGCTCGCTATTTAAAAAGAAGATGGAGAACGAGCTATATGATGAAAAATACTGGAATTTGTGACGCGTGTACAGCAGACTAGCTCAAGCTAATGCCACCTTACAAATTGATAGGCGGAGTCAAAGTGTATATATATATATATATATATTGATATGATATTGTGGTATGTAACTATCACATTGTCTTTCTTCACCCATCGCTGTGCATGAGTTTTGTTCCCACGCCGTCTTTCTCACACAGTGACACCCCACCCCATTGATATGATATTGTGGTATGTAACTATCACATTGTCTTTCTTCACCCATCGCTGTGCATGAGTTTTGTTCCCACGCCGTCTTTCTCACACAGTGACACCCCATACACTGCAACTTCACTCTTTACACAGCAAATGCATTTCTACTCCCTCTGTCCTACCCACTCCATTTAATCTCCTCCAAGTATCACAGATCCCTTACACTCTCTTTTATATATATATTTATATATATATATATATATATATATATATATATATACTTCATAACGTACTCCCACTCCATACGTCTCCTCAATGTATTGCCCAACCACAGAACGCTCATAACCTCTCCTCTACCACACGCTTACCACACACCTTTTAAGCACCGCTCCGTATGCACTTTCCAGGGACCACTCAACAGCTGCATACCTGTGCCCTTCAATCCCAACCTACAGCGTATCCACTTGTCAGGGTCGAGCCAACCGGTGCACACTTCATAACCTATACCTGTCACCTGTCGCACACCTGTGCACCTCCCACTCTGTCTACTTCCACACTCATCACCTCTAATGTTAGTGCACACTTCTCCACAGAAAGTATACACTTGTATCTCTCTCCCTACGCTTTCACTCTGACTCACACCACTCAAGAGAGAGAGAGAGTCTGACTACCTTGGTGAGTGTGAATGCAAAAGCCTCCACTTGTATTAGTGTGTGTGTTTGTAGGAGAGTGTGAGAGCGAAAGCAGGGCCCGGGGGCCAATGCTGTTTTAGCTGACACCTTTATGACCCCTGATTGACAGGGCTGTCATTACGTCAACCTCTCATCACACTGCACCAGCTGTTCTCCTCTTCTCGCCATTCCTCTACCTCGCCATTAAGTCTCCTCTACTTCGCCACTGCCGAAGGCCAGCCTCCGCTTGGTTACCTCTTGCTCTTTTTTTTCCTCTCCTGCTTTTTGCTGTCTCTCTCTCGCTCTCTCTCTCTCTCTCTCTCTCTCATTCATTCATTCATTCATTCATTCATTCATTCATTCAATTCAATTCAATTCAATTCAATTCAATTCAATTCAAGGGCTTTATTGGCATGGGAACATGTGTTAACATTGCCAAAGCAGGTGAGGTGGATAATATATAAAGTGAAATAAACAATAAAAATTAACAGTAAACATTACACATACAGAAGTTTCAAAACAATAAAGACATTACAAATGTCATATTATATATACAGTGTTTTAAGAATGTACAAATGGTAAGGGACACAAGATAAAATAAATAAGCATAAAAAAGGGTTGTATTTACAATGGTGTGTGTTCTTCACTGGTTGCCCTTTTCTCGTGGCAACAGGTCACAAATCTTGCTGCTGTGATGGCACACTGTGGAATTTCACTCAGTAGATATGGGAGTTTATCAAAATTGGATTTGTTTTCGAATTCTTTGTGGATCTGTGTAATCTGAGGGAAATATGCCTCTCTAATATGGTCATACATTGGACAGGAGGTTAGGAAGTGCAGCTCAGTTTCCACCTCATTTTGTGGGCAGTGAGCACATAGCCTGTCTTCTCTTGAGAGCCATGTCTGCCTACGGTGGCCTTTCTCAATAGCAAGGCTATGCTCACTGAGTCTGCACATAGTTAAAGCTTTCCTTAATTTTGGGTCAGTCACAGTGGTCAGGTATTCTGCCGCTGTGTACTCTCTGTGTAGGGCCAAATAGCATTCTAGTTTGCTCTGTTTTTTTGTTAATTCTTTCTTAATTCTCTCTCTCCCCCCCAACTGTGTGCTGTTTTATTGTATCGATTTCCTAGTCTGTTTAAAACAAAAATTATATCTCTGTTCCATGCTTCTCTCTGTGTCCCTAATCTATCCTTCTCTCTCTCCCTGGGTTGTGTATCTCTGTCTTTAGGCAGCCTGTGTGCCTGTGATGCTGAGTAACGGTTGGGAGCTGCCCTTCTCTGAGATCATCAACTGGAACACGGCGGCCGTCATCGGGGACGAGAGGCTTCTGCTGCAGGTACGACACGCACCCCTCACCTTCCTCGCAACCACCACCTCCGTCCCTTAACCGTCCCTAAAAGGGACACTGAAAGATTCTACTTACCAAGAGTCAGATGAACTCGTGGATAGCATATATATGTCTCTGCGTGCAGTTTGAAGGAAGTTTGGAGTTAGTTTCGCAAGCCAATGATAACTAGCGTTAACGCAATGAATCGGAGAGTCCACTCACTGACTGTGTCACTCAGCCCGGGATCGTATTCATTAGAGGCTAGACACACCTTAGCAAAACATTTTGCAACAGAAAATTCAAACGGTCGTTTCTCGCTCCGTTTCCCTCGCTCCGTTTCCCTCCTCTATCCCTCTCCCTGACTGACCCTGCTGTCCTCCTCCCTCCCTATATCCCTCCCCTCTCTCTGACTGAACCTGCTGTCCTCCTCCCTCCCTCTATCCCCCCCTCTCTCTGACTGAACCTGCTGTCCTCCTCCATCCCCCTCTCTGACCCAACCATGGCGCATTGTCCCCCCCCCACTCCTCTCTCCAGCCCCTCTATCTAACAATGTCCCCCTCCTGTCCTCCTCCAGATACCGTCCACGGTGCGCTCCATCCATCAGGATAAGATCCTAGCTCTGAGGCAGCAGACCCAGTTCCTGTGGGAGGCCTACTTCTCCTCCATGGAGAAGATTGTGCTGACTACTCTGGAGGTGAGACACACGCACACACACAGACACACGCACACACACAGACACATGCACACACACAGACACATGCACACACAGATACACAGAAAACTCACACTCACACAACACACACACACACTTTCTTTCTCATTTTCTCTCTCCGTCTCCTCGGCTATCAATCTCCCTCTGTCTTCCAGAGTTCCAATGTCACGCTAGCCTCACCGCAATCTCTCTGTTTATTTCCAAGTGTCTATTTCATGCTCGACTGACCTTACACCACCAGCCATCCACACACTACCAGCCATCCTCACACCACCAGCCATCCTCACACCACCAGCCATCCGCACACCTCACACTACGATTGCAAATGCATCATCCTATGAGCACAAGATGTTGAAAATACTTTTAAATAAAAAAATGTATTTTCAACCTAATTTACGTCTACAACGTCTTTTCAACGTCTTGCGCTCATAGGGCACAGCCTACACCAGGGGTCGGCAACAGGCGGCCAGCATGCCAAAACCATCCGGCAAGTGATTATTTTAGGGGGTAAAAAAAAGACTACAATCACCAGGAATTCAGCTAAAAAAAATGAAAGTATTCCCATGAATTAAAAAAAGTGTGATTGTGTCTCAATGTAATCAAGGTATGAAATGGTAGTTATTACAGTCTCTTTTTGGGGTTAGTTGGTGTCAATTTGCAGTGTACAAATGATTATAATTATGCTCCGTTCCCCCCCGACAATCCGCTCGGGCAAATTCAGCCCGCAGCTGAATCTAATTGCCTACCCCCTGGTCTACGACATAGCTTGGCACCAATCTCAAATGTATCTCTATTTTCTACACAGCCTTGGAGCAAAACTAGCCTCATGCCCCACAATCTCATCCATATCGTCAATCTGAGTATTTATGCTAGCCGCACCAACCTGATGGACATCTTTAGTCTGTCGTGCCAATCACCTTTATCTCTACTAGCCTCAACCTGGGATTGCTGCCATCTCACACACAGGTCTCCATCCGTCTCAGTGTTTGGGCACCAGCTCGGCAGTGGCACCCAGGCTTAACCCCACTGACGTGCTGTCACTCTGTGCTAAGGTGGGGAGGAGGGCGGGGGACATTGTAACACGGCACAGCCCGTGTGACTTACCGTTTTGTTGTTTATGTGCCGAATGTGTTCAAGGGAGAGACGGGGGGGACGGGGACACACACACACTATATATACAAAAGTATGTGAACACACCTTCAAATTAGTCGCTTCGGCTATTTCAGCCACACCTGTTGCCGAGAGGTGTATAAAATCGAGCACACAGCCATGCAATCTCCATAGACAAACATTGACATTAGAATGACCTTACTGAAGAGCTCAGTGACTTTCAGCGTGGCACCGTCATAGGATGCCACCTTTCCAACAAGTCAGTTTGTCAAATTTCTGCCCTACTAGAGCTGCCCTGGTCAACTGTTAGCGCTGTTACTGTGAAGTGGAAATGTCTAGGAGCAGCAACGGTTCAGCCACGAAGTGGTAGGCCGCACAAACTCACAGAACGGGACCGCCGAGTGTTGAAGCGCGTAGCGCATAAGAATCGTCTGTCCTCGGTTGCAACACTCACTACCGACTTCCAAACTGCCTCAAGAAGCAATGTCAGCACAAGAACTGTTCGTCAGGATCTTCATAAAATGGGTTTCCATGGCCGAGCACGCGCACCAAAGCCCAAGATCACCATGCGCAATGCCAAGCGTCGGCCGGAGTGGTGTAAAGCTCGCCACCATTGGACTGGAGCAGTGCAAACATGTTCTCTGGAGTGATGAATCACACTTCACCATGGACGAGTCTGGGTTTGGTCGGATGCCAAGAGAACAACACTACCTGCCCTAATGCATAGTGCCAACTATAAGGTTTGGTGGAGGAGGGGAAAAATGGTCTGGAACTGTTTTTTTTTCATAGTTCCAGTAAAGGGAAATCTTAATGCTCCAGTACAGAGCCCTGACCTCAACCCCATCGAACACCTTTGGGATGAATTGGAACACAGACTGCGAGCCAGGCCTAATTGCCCAACATCAGTGCCTGACCGTACTAATGCTCTTGTGGCTGAATGGAAGCAAGTCCAGGCAGCAATGTTCCAACATCCAGTAGAAAGCCTTCCCAGAAGAGGGGAGGCTGTTATAGCAGCAAAGGGGAGACCAACTCCATATTATTGCCCGTGATTTTGGAATGAGATGTTCGACGAGCAGGTGTCCACATACTTTTCTTCGTGTAGTATATGTTAATGCCGTTGCGGCTGAGTTGGCGAGCGAGTAAACACGCAAGAGAACAAGCCAACCAATCACGTTGCGTTTCCTGTCACGAGGGTTGAGAAGTTTTGACCAATCACAAAGCCAATGGAGCCTTCTCTGTTCCTGTCGATTCCCGGCACACCTATTAAACGGAATTACAGTGTGTTTCCAAAACAGAGCGGATTTATCTATTATTCTCCTAATTGGCTGATTTTAGCTGCTGGGAGGCTAGATTGAGTCGTCCATCATGCTCAGCTAGGACGCTCAAGGGGAAGGAGTTCAGCCATGCAAGAGAAATAGCCCTTCATAAGGTCTTAAGACCCTCGTGTTGAAGGTGGTGAGTGCTTTTTATTGAGAGGCTAAAGGATTCCAAGTTAATCTGTTGGGCTGAGGCAAATGGTTATTGACTGGCCTGAGGGGCCGTAAGCAGAGGAAAACTGCCTCTCGTTTCTTATCCCCACCTCGGCAGATTAATTTTTATATTGCTTTGTCAATATTATTAAAGTATTCTACAGCGCCATGATCACATGGAACTCCCTTCCATCTCCTATTACTCAAGCAAACAGCAAAATACCTTTGAAAAACAGATTAAGCAACATCTCATGGAACAGTGGGGACTGTGAGGACACACACACACTCTTAACACACCTTTTTTTTTATTGTTTGTATATTTTTTTGTGTGTTGTTTGCATATAGTTTTATTTCAAATTTGTGACTGTCCTCGTCTGTCGGTGGGTAAGTGTTTTGTTACTTGTCACGCTTTAGGTTTTTTGTGGACCCCCGGGGACGAGTTGCGTCTGCAAAAGCTAACGGGGAGCTAAACAAACAAAGCCAGACCCCTCCAGCGGTGTTATTAGCTCCCTTCTCCAGCCGCCCACCGTCGCTTTCCATCCACAACCACCCGAGATGTTTCGCGTTGTTACCAAGCCAACGGCCAAGTCACCCCCCCCCCCCGCCACCTATTCCGCCACCGCAGGATTCAATAGATTTAATAGAGAGCCTAAAAACATGACTGCAAACCTGTGTATGTTTTACAGAAGCAATTTAGCACTTGCTCAAGGGCACAGCGGTAATATCGCTTTCTGTCGTGCCTCGATACCACAGCAGCAGCAAATTGCATCCCCCACCTCCAGAAAGCAACGGGAAATGGCCAGTCTGGTATTGGTGTTTGGATGTGTGAGGGACTATTTAGGGTCTATTTGTAAGGGGAATGAATGAGTGGACTCCTCATTGGAGTGGCTGGTGTTTGACTGTATGTACCACTGAACTGGTTTGTTCTTTCGTGCGTGAAGTATGTTTTGGGCACAGCTTCTATTTGTATGACTGACTGCTGCCCGTACTGGTACTGAGTTACAGGTTTATCTGGATGTCTCGTATGTATGGGGCGGCAGGGTAGCCTAGTGGTTAGAGCGTTGGACTAGTAACCGGAAGGTTGCAAGTTCAAACCCTCGAGCTGACAAGGTACAAATCTGTCGTTCTGCCCCTGAACAGGCAGTTAACCCACTGTTCCTAGGCCGTCATTGAAAATAAGAATTTGTTCTTAACTGACTTGCCTGGTTAAATAAAGGTAAAATAAATTAAAAAATGTAAGCGGCACCTGTTAGAGGTCTCGCTGTATTAGTGGGGCTTCGTCGAGTGGCTGAAACGTTTGAGCATTGAGGATATAAATGAAGGCAAGAAATAATGTCAAGAAATAAAGCATAGAAATCCAAGTTTGGGAAACCCTAATGTAAAGAGTACTAAACAGGGTCAGTCTACTATAGGGTTCTCCATCCCTGTTCCTGGAGAGCTGCCCTCATGTAGGTTTTCACTCCAACCCCAGTTGTAACGAACCTGTTTCAGCTTCTCAACCAGCCAATTATTAGAATGAGGTGCGCTAGATTAGCGTTGGCGCGAACACCTACAGAACGGTGAGCTCTCCGGGAAGAGGGCTGGGGAGCTCTGGTTTATTACATTATACAGCTGTCTGCGACGTTCAGAATGTTTCTCTCTACTGGACACACACCTAATGCTAATAATATAGTGGTATATGAATGAATAACAGAACCTCAGTGTATCTGTTTTTGAGTGACTGGTGTTTTAGTGTCTATGAATGTTCTGTTGGAGGGACTGGTTTAACCTCTGCCCATCTCCTCTTGCCCTCCAGATCATCCAGGACCGGGTGCTGCAGCAGGAGTCCAGGAGCACCTTGATGTGGAACAGCCACCCCGGGGGGCTCTTCGCCCTGCCACAGTACTCTGCCCACTTGGGAGACTTCCCCTTCTACTACGCTACCCTAGGTGAGCCACCCCTCCTCAATCGACCACTCAATCAAATGTATTTGTATGGCCTTTTCACACCAGCTGTTGTCACAAAGTGCATTTTACAGTTACCTGTTTTAGATCCCATAGAGCAAGCCCAAGCGGGAACACATTTGGCTCGGGAAAAACTCCACTCCATCGCATTTATTGCATGGTAGCACCAGTCGTTCCGTATCTGTGTAACAGCCGTCCTTTACCGATTGTCTTGAGCTATAGATATACTAGGGCTACACAAGGGAAGTCACCTTGCCACACCACATTTTGTTGTGCGTTTGGTCAAGTAGTAGGTACATGATATCTATGTTATGGGTAGAGTCCTTGTGTCTTCTTAAACATTTCCCTTAGCCTATGATATACTGCTAACCCCCGTCCAAATGTTGTTGTTTTTTAAATGAGAAGCGTCTGTTTCTAGAACCTTGGATTCCAGCTGTGACAGAGTCTTAAATGACTACGTACCCGAGACGCTGTCCCACTAGATCAATTGACTTGTTACAGTGGCTATAACAACGTGTTACTCGATTGACCCTTGATTGATGCTCGCATTAGGCCCGCTGACACGCCTAATGGTCAGTCAGTCGTTCGTTTCACTCAGTGAGCACGGCATATACCGCTGCGCCGGTTCACAATCACACACTGCGCCTCTGTAACAATCTGTGACCTCAAAGGCCTTTTTTTAGTGCGTCCCAAATGGCTGCCTATTCCCTATGTAGTGCACTACTTCTGACCCAGAGCCCTATAGGCCCAGCTCAAAACTAGTGCACTATAAATGGGATAGGGTGCTATTTGGGATTCTTCTCCTCTGTAACTCTATTGTCATCTCGTCGATGAAGTCAGGTTGTCAGCTCCCTCAATACACAACCCTTTTGATCGAGCACCTTGGGGCGAGGCGCAAATATTACAATTATCGCGGGGTGACGAGCATTGAGTTTTATTTGTTTTTCACGGAGTCAACCAATTAAGCATGTGGAGGTTTTTAAAGGGACAAGGTGGAGTGTTGGAGGACTAAATGAGACCGATAAAACAGGAGAATCGATCTCGTAATGACACTCCGAATCCAATCTGTTATTATGAGGAGCCAATGCCTCTACCCCTTAAAAATGATTTGGTGTTCTGGATATGAATTGGACACCTAGTGAGATCAATCATTTAATAAGGAGTCCCCTTTCATCTCGTAAATAATAACGTCATAAATCAGCTGTTTGTGTAAGCATGGCCTACAAGTAAATACTAAAGCCTCGTCACCAATAACTACAATGTGAAAACATACAGAGAATTAACCATTTTTAGGTCTAGTTTCGAATGATTTCTCATAGAAATGTGTATTTTATTTTATGCCTGCTGTAATTGAGGATAATGACTTTGAACAAACTGATGATTTGGCGATGCCAAAAGAAATGTACCTAGAGGCGAAACTTCTGCGAATCACCAATAGTTTTGTCCCTTTGTTCAGCTATAGACAGAGTGATGTCAATATCCTACTTTATGTTTGTCTGTGTTCCAGCCATCCAACTTTAACAAATATCATGTTTGTCTGTATTGTAGGTATCAAACCTTACCTGTAATACTGTACGTTTTGACCTGTTTTATGTTCCAGGTATAAAACCGTACCCCAAGTTCACGGCTGTCATCCATGCAGTCACCCCCCTGGTCTCCCAATCCCAGCCCATCCTCAAGCTCTTGGTGGCTGTTGCCAAATCACCGTATTGTGCACAGGTAAGAAGCCACAAACGTGTTTGTGTGTGTGCACATTCCTGCTCATGTCCTCCAATTGTCGGAACTCTCCCGAAACCCAATATTACTCCCAACTGTGAGGGATTTCGTAGCATCATTGCCGAGACAAAAGGACATCATCTCAAGCACCAGTGGATAACCAACCTCTCTCTCTACCACCTCAGAGTTAACTCACGTGGATTGAATTACAATCTGTACCGATTGGTCATCTCTCTCTCTCTCTGTCTGTGTGCGTATCTGAAAGCGCCGTGGGCTAGCTGGATACAAGAGGTATTGGTTTTAACCAGGGCTGGGGGAATTAAACCAAAGTCCGATAGCTGTGTCTACTATAGTGTGTTACACACTCCCTAATGCATCTTAATTGTGTGGGGAGGTGTGCAACCCTCCCTTCTATATAGAAATGCTTTGTATTCTAGATTGCAGGCTCCCTATGCAAAATGGAGAGCCAGGTACATAAGAAAAGTATCAACATCTACATCATCTCACTCTCAGCCCACAAAGACTTCCATGTTGAGGGGGACGGGAAGTAGAGAAGAGGGATATAAATAAATGAATGGGAGGGAGAGAATGAAAGAGAGAAAAGGGGGAGAGAGAGAGAGGGGAGAGAATTGGGAGCAAAAAAGCTTTTGAGACTGCGCTGGCAGAGACATGCATGCAGAGATTGTGGACTTCCTGCTGTGAGTGCGCGTGTTCCACAGTTTTACAGAGAAACTGTGTCTGTCGCTCACATCACTGGCACACATATACACACACTCATACTGAAACACACATACACGATACACTGAACTTATGATACCAACATGTTAGAATTTTTTCATTTCATGTGTCGGATCTAGAAGCACAAGCATTTCGCTACACTCGCATTAACATCTGCTTGTGTATGTGACAAATAAAATTTGATTTGATACTACCAACATTTTCGCCCCTACCGAGCTAAATAACCCACTGGCCCCTGTTTAAAAAATGGTTATTAAGTCAGTTGTTTATAAATTCAGTAAATGTTTTAAGTAACAGCAACTACTAGTCTCTTATATTCACCAATCCAATAATGTCCACTTCACTTTCATGTGCATATCAGCTGCATTCCGTACTGTTAAGGTGACCGTATTACCACCACACCGGCGGTGTGGAAGAACTTGACTGGCCTGCAAAAAGCCCTGACCTTAACCCTATCGAACACCTTTGGGATGAATTGGACTTCTTAAAATTAACGACATTAATCCGCTTTGCAACGGGTGTAGAGCCTAACTGGCAGTGCCTTTGGAAAGTATTCAGACCCCTTGACTTTTTCCACATTTTGTTATGTTACAGCCTTATTCTAAAATGGATTAGATAAAAAGAAAAAAACACACAATACCCCATAATGACGAAGCAAAAACAGGTTTTTAGACATTTTGCACATTTATGACAAAAAGTATTCAGACCCTTTGCTCTGAGACTTGAAATATGTTGAGATCAGGTGAACCCTTTTTCCATTGATCATCCTTGAGATGTTTCTACCACTTGATTGGAGTCCACCTGTGGTAAATTCAATTGATTGGACATGATTTGGACAGGCACACACCTGTCTATGTAAGGTCCCACAATTGACAGTGCATGAGGTCGAAGGAATTCTTCGTAGAGCTCTGACAGGATTGTGTCAAAGCACAGATCTGGGGAAGGGTACCAAAACATTTCTGCAGCATTGAAGTTCCCCAAGAACACAGTGGCGTCCATCATTCTTAAATGGAAGAAGTTTGGAACCACCATGACTCTTCCTAGAGCTGGCTGCCCGGCCAAACTGCGAAATCGAGAGAGAAGAGCCTTGGTCAGGGAGGTGACCGAGAACCTGATGGTCACTCTCACAGAGCTCTGGAGTTCCTCTGTGGAGATGGGTGAACCAGAAAGACAACCATCTCTTCAGCGCTCCACCAATCAGGCCTTTATGGTAGAGTGGCCAGACGGAAGCCACATCTCAGTAACAGGCACATGACAGCCCGCTTGGAGTTTGCCAAAAGGCTCCTACAGACTCTCAGACCATGAGGAACAAAATTCTCTGGTCTGATGAAACCAAGATTGAACTCTTTGGCCTGAATGCCAAGCAACACGTCTGGAGGAAACCTGGCACCATCCCTACAGGGAAGCATGGTGGTGGCAGCATCATGCTGTGGGGATGTTTTTCAGTGGCAGGGACTGGGAGACTAGTCAGGATCGAGGCAAAAACAAACTAAGCAAGGTACAGTGAGATCATTGATGAAATCCTGCTCCAGAGCGCTCAGGACCTCAGACTGGGGAAAAGGTTCACCTTCTAACAGAACAACGACCCTAAGCACACAGCTAAGACCACGCAGGAGTGGCTTCAGTACAAGTCTCTGAATGTCCTTGAGTGGCCCAGCAAGAGCCCGGACTTGAACCCGATCAAACATCTCTGGAGAGAACTGAAAATAGCTGTGCAGCAACGCTCCCCATCCAACCTGACAGAGCTTGAGAGGATCTGCAGAGAATAATGAAAGAAACTCATACCCAAGGCTGTAATCGCTGACAAAGGTGCTTCAACAAAGTAAAGGGTCTGAGTACTTATGTAAATGTAATATTTCAGTTTTTGATTTTATTTATAAAATCCTGTTTTTGGTTTGTCATTATGGGTTATTGTGTGTAGATTGTTGAGCAAAAAACAATTTCATCAATTTTAGAATAAGGATGTAACATAACATAACAATGTGGAAAAAGTCAAGGGGTCTGAATACATTCCGAAGGCACTGTACGCAGCTCGTGAGTTTCGAGTTTGGGGAAGATCATTTTCACCATAAAAATGCACCTTTATAAGTACACGCATAATCGCATTTGCTGGCTGACCAAAGTAAATGTGGACAGTTCTTCAAACGTCTTCATTATGCACCTGAATTCGAATAAGAATATGCGCAGTTGCGTCCCAAATGTGTCTGTCTTCACTTGTAGCTTGTGAGAAGGACCCAATTACGTGACGGGCTTTGGCTAATAAGATAATAAGCTAATTTAGATATTTGAGAGAGCCACGTGAGTGAGAGGTGCTTCGGAGCACCCTGACAGGAGAAGGGAATTGTAATTATTATATTCAGCCCAAGAGCACAATGGCCACTGGCCACAAAAGGCATGGATTTATTTTAGGAGCTTTACGGTCACGAAGGGGATGCCGCTGGGAAATTTGAGTCATTTTCAAGTGCTTGTCAAATTGTGAATGAGAGACTGATGAAGTGTGTGTAGCCTGCACACAAAAAAAACAAAGCAGAGCTCATGCCTTTTATGCAACTTTTTTCAAATCATCATTGGAGCCTTAGAATGTATTAAAACATATATAGCCCAATGTTTGTATCACAACTAAAGTTGCATAAATAACTCTAAATTAAGCATATAGGGAGGACCTGTTTCTCTAACCGCTCAACACAGGAAAAAAACGCATGTGCGCACTTCCTCAAATTGTTTGGAGACAATATCCTTTCTCTTCAGCTATGTTCAATTTGATTCTTCATACGATAAAATAATATTAAATAATTACACAAAATTCTGCTAAATGAACTAGTGTAGCCCACGTCCATACGGCATAGCCATATCAGGGCCTAACATAAGGACAAATCAGAGTATGCTATTCTGTTCTTCTGAAATGGACTACAGGAGATGCTAAATGTGTTTATGTCAATTAACGGTCAATTACCGTGAGGCCGGCAGTTATTTGCTTGACAATCAATGGTTTGACAAAATTGAATGACTGCCATGGCACTATCCCCCACCAGCCCTCATTCACCTGCTTCTCTCCATCCGCTCTTTCTGCACATCTATTAAAATAGAATTTAGCCTTGGTGGCAAGCGGGGATGGAGCCTTGATCAGTCTTCTGGTACATTTGATACATTGTAGCAGTGTGCAGAGTGAGCTACATTAATACATTGTATATCATTTCATCCTTGATATAACCAAGAGCACAGGCCAGCTGAGTACAGGCTTTGCAAGTTCGCTGTCACGCAGCAGTGCCAGAGGTTTAAAAACAGCTTTGCAACAGGCATGCTTGCAACTTTAGAGCAAAGGAAACGGCTGGTCTCTAGCTCAGATGTGTTTGTTTTTTCCCGCACGCAGTTTATATCATTTCGCAAACCATGTGAGCGGGGCGTTTTCACCTAATCCCGGCCCACAAATGATTGGTTTGATAACAAACAACGTTGTTTAGTCATTTTACCTAGCTAATTATCACCCTGGTAACTTGACAGTAGGTCTATGCACATTTGATTGGCACAAATTTCTTGTGAACAAACTATAGTTTTGGCAAGTCGGTTAGGACATCTACTTTGAGCATGACAAAAGTAATTTTTACAACAATTGTTTACAGATAAATTATTTCACTTATAATTCACTGGATCACAGTTGCAGTGGGTCAGACATTTACATATACTTAGTTGACTGTGCCTTTACACAGCTTGGAAAATTCCAGAAAATTATGTTATGGCTTTAGAAGCTTCTGATAGGCTAATTGACATCATTTGAGTCAATTGGGGGTGTACCTGTGGATGCCTACCTTGAAACTCAGTGCCTCTTTGCTTGACATCATGGGAAAATCTAAAGAAATCAGCCAAGACTACAGAAAAAAATGGTGGACCTCCACAAGTCTGGTTCATCCTTGGGAGCAATTTCCAAACGCCTGAAGGTACCACGTTCATCTGTACATACAATAGTACGGAAGTATGTACACCATGGGACCATGCAGCCATCATACCGCTGAGGAAGGAGACGCTTTCTGTCTCTTAGAGATGAACTTTCTTTGGTGTGAAAAGTGCAAATCAATCCCAGAACAACAGCAAAGGACCTTGTGAAGATGCTGGAGGAAACGGGTACAAAAGTAGCTATTTTCACAGTAAATCGAGTCCTATATTGACAAGCTGGAAGGTCGCTCAGCATGGAAGAAGCCACTGCTCCAAAACCGCCTTAAAAAAGCCAGATTACGGTTTGCAACTGCACATGGGAACAAATATTTGCCTTTTTGGGGAAATGTCTGGTCTGTTGAAACAAAAATATAACTGTTTTGCCATAATGACCATCGTTATGTTTGGAGGAAAAATGGGGAGTCTTGCAAGGTGAAGCATGGTGGTGGCAACATCATGTTGTGGGGGTGCTTTACTGCAGGAGGGACAGGTGCACTTCACAAAATAGATGGCATCATGAGGTAGGAAAATGATGTGGATATATTGAAGCAACATCTCAAGACATCAGTCATGAAGTTGAAGCTTGGTTGCAAATGGGTCTTCCAAATGGACAATGACCCCAAGCATACTTCCAAAGTTGTGGCAAAATGGCTTAAGGACAACAAAGTCAAGGTATTGGAGTGGCCATCACAAAGCCCTGACCTCAATCCTATAGATTGTAGGCAGAACTGAGAAACCGTGTGCGAGCAAGGAGGCCTACAACCTGACTCAATTACACCAGCTCTGTCAGGAGGAATGGCCCAAAATTCACCCAACTTATTGTAGGAAGCTAGTGGAAGGCTTCCCGAAACATTTGACTAAAATTAAACCATTTAAAGGCAATGCTACCAAATAGTAATAATAGGAATCCTATTTAAGCTCTCAATTGTGGGGTGGTTGGATGGATTTAAATGTCAGATGATTTGAATTGGATAATGAAATGTTGAAGACGTACGATGGGGGAATGTGGTGTTATGTGGTTAGTAAATTAAAATGAAGTGTAATTTTAGAATGTCATATCTGTGATTCTCATGAGATCTCTTTCTCCTGCTCTCTCACACCTTTAACTCCCCCACCCCTTCTATAATCTCAATTGCTGTTTCTGTCTCCATGTCTCTTCCTTTCTCCCCATCTCTCTCTGTCTCTCTCCTGTCTCAGATCATTGTGCTGTGGAACTGTGACAAGCCTCTCCCTGCTAAGCACCGCTGGCCTGCAACCTCAGTGCCCGTCATTGTCATCGAGGGAGAAAACAAGGTGAGCCTGCCTCGCACGCATGTCCTTTCAAGAGCTGGGCTGCCATTTTGGTTTCTCTACACACCCTCAAATAAAATGTCTTCATTTTGGCTTTACTGTGCCCCTAAGCCCTGTTCAGTGCCATCATTTTGGCGTATATCTATGCTTTGATCATTTGACAACTTGACCACAGAATTTCTGAACCCAGAAGCCCAACATTGCGATACTTCCGGGAACGCTTCGCGAAGCCGACTCGACGTACCAGAACGAGGTTTGGGGTTAATGTCTTAAGTAGCTGAGCATGTTGTTTACTCCCACCTTATACTGAAGGGGTGCCTTTTGATTTGACGGCCTGCACATGTGCAGTTCGGCACGACACAACCCTTCGACCCAATGACGTGTTCCTAGGCATGAGCTTAGCTGGCTAACGTTGCCATGACATCACCTTCAAGTGTGATCAGGGATTTCTATTGGAGAAGCAGTTTCTAGGCATCGACATACTGTACTTTCTTTGACTTAACCTTCTGACTTTGAAGCTGCATAACGCTGTCATATGCATGACATAGCAGATGTCATAAGCTGACAGCTTACTTTGCAATTCCATGCCACAGACCACTGTTTAGGTAAAGTAAGTTGTCAAGGAAATAACCTCATCTTTGCAACGCTTTGTAGTCAGTCAGTATTCCGTAGGGGGTTTGACTAAAGTGTCTCACATCGTGAGAGGTCAAAGTTGACACAGGAAGCGTGATCTGAGGCAGTAGTTTGAGAGCCTGGTAGCATTGCTTCACTCTAACGCCACAAAAAACGTTTGCTGAGCTGTCAATCAACCCAAGTGGTTTCTCTCACTCGTCAGTCACAACAGAGTGGGTGGGGTTTTGGTTTTTCTCCACATCCATGAGTGGTTTTCTTACGCTGTCAATCACATAGGGAGCGTGGTTTTGGGCTGTGGGTCGGCGACAACAGCCAGAGTTGAGTACAGCCGGGTCTGTGGCTTGTTGTGCTTGCGGCTGGCTTGTTGTTTACCCAGGCGGACCCAGCCAAACATGGCGAGCCTCTCTGAGCCACCAGCCTGGCGGTTGGTAGTGGGGGCACAGAAGGAGAGGAGAGCTATTTCTGGCGCCTCTGGGCTGGCATGGTGGCCATGTGGGCACTGCTTTACGACTCTTCAGCTTAACACAAGAACCACTAAGTCAGTCATTTTGACTGCATGAGTTTAATTGATTTATTACTCTGCCATTTTTTTTAAAGTCTCGCTCCCCCGTCCTTGACCTTTCCTAAATAAGTCTATATAACACCGTGTCGTCGTTAGAATCTTAATATCACAAACAGAACTGGAGTTTACAACCACTTTTAGGAGGTCATTTGTCATGCATAATTATGTCATCACCAATAGTGAATGAAGAACAGGGCGGGCCATTCTGTTGTATTGATCCATTCTAATTCTAATCTTAAAATGGTATCTACCCCATATCAACCCACTGAATCCAAGCGTATCATATCACATTGGAGTAGGCTGCACGGTGAGAGCGTGCCTTATTGTATATGCTGAACGTCTTTCAATATCTGGGAAAATATCCACAAGCGAGCGAGTGTCAGAAGATGTGGTCTTGAGGCTTGTGGAACCTTACGTTGGCCATGGGAGCAGTGTCACCGTGGACTATTTCTTCACTTCAAATTGCTTGCAAAGAAAACAAGTCTGGCCGGCACCATGCACAAAATAAGGCACCTGCACAGCTGTTGTACTCCACAACATGGGCTGAAGAATGACAAGACCACGGGAACACAACCAAGAGAAAACGGGTGACTACTACGCACTTACAACCAGACAAAAGTATGTTCGTGTGTCAAGCAAGTGAGTGTTATGAAGATTTGTGTTAACTGTTGGGACAAGGGGTAACAGCTAAACGAAATCCAACCGATGCCATTGCGTGAAGACGCACACAACATGAGCACGAGCTGACAATATATATATTTTTACTGCAGTCATATCAACACTTGTATACACTATAATTCCTTTTTTTGTGCTGATTGTGACTAAGGCCACTTGGCGCATATAATGATGTTTAGGCTACTGTTTTCATCATTTGACCTCTGGTCTTGGTGGTTGGTGTATATTTTGTCTTCTCATTATCGTTATAAAAAGAAGCTGTTACCGTGTTCCAACACTTTTGCTTCATAGTTGTAACAAAGGCATTCCACAAGTCCACAAGTTATATAGACTTTTTTTGGGGGGGGGGTTAGTTTTTACATAGCCTACAGTAATAAACTATTTAAAGTGCTGTTGTGTAATTTGAAATAAATAAAACAATCGTATTCTGCTATCCAAGGCCTTCCTAAACAACCAAATGATTATGAAATGTATTAATTACACTGTTAGAATGTTGCACTCAGAATGACTGCTCATTACTTTGAGGGGGGTCTCGAGACCCAGGTTCTCCCGCTGGGTCACCCAACAGTGTTATTGTGGTCTGCACCACACATTTTGTTGGCTCTCGCTCTCTGTCTCTGTGTGTCTCTTTCTCTCGCACAGTCTTTCTTTACCCTCTCTCGCTATACTTCACTGTTCCTCTCCTTCTCTCTTTTTTTCCTGTTTCTCTCTTCCTCCCTCTCTGAGGAATGTGGGAGGCTGATTCCTTCTCTTAAGAG
The DNA here is from genome assembly GCF_036934945.1 of Oncorhynchus masou masou. NCBI lineage: Eukaryota > Metazoa > Chordata > Actinopteri > Salmoniformes > Salmonidae > Oncorhynchus > Oncorhynchus masou. Next base: position 41,081,186 of record NC_088224.1, read on the forward strand.
CACACATTCCTAGCGCGTACAAGCCCCTCCCCCCAGGTAAACATGTCACACTTCTAACATTAAAACCATCTGTGCTGGGGAATGAAATCGCATCCTCATCTTATCCCCCCCTCATCTTATCCCCCTCTCTCTCTCAATTCAAGGGCTTTATTGGCATGGGAAACATGTTAACATTGCCAATGCAAGTGAAGTAGGTAATAAACAAAAGTGAAATGAACAATACAAATTAACAGTAAACATTACACTCACAGAAGTTTCAAAATAAGAGGCATTGCAAATATCATTATGTATAGTGTTGTTGTGATGTGCAAATCTCTCTCTCTGAGCGACTAAAACGTGGCTGGGAATTGTAGACATTTGGAGTCATTTGTGTTATTTGTTAGTTGTTTTTGTCGCACTTCTCGGCAATCTGAGTCATTCAAGATGTGTTCCGTTTAGGGCACTTTGTGGCAGAGGTCGGCGGGTACGAAGTGTTGTTTTGACTAATCAGCCTCTGTTCTCTCGTCTCTCTACCAAAGGCTTTATGCAGTATACATACATACACACACACACACACGCATTCTTTAATGTAAGCAGTAGCTTTTCGAAAGAACAGGGATTCCTGGAATGACCCGACCTTCAGAGCTGAGTGTTGTCTCCAGAGAAAAGGTTACAAGAAAGTGTGTGGCTGTTATACGGAGTGTTTGAAAGGAGGGGGGTGTGTGAAGTGTCTGTGTTCCATGCATGTGTGTGGTTCCGTGGCTGAATGAGTGCATGAGGCTGTGTGTACTTGTGGGGTGTGTTTGATTTCTAGTGAATATACATGATACACAGACTTGAGTGTGTGTTTCTCCACCCTTGGCTTTCAGCTCAGTCAGTAAATGGATGTATGGATGGATGGATGGGATGGAATGGTATGGATGGATGTATGGTATGGATGTATGTATGGTATGGTATGGATGGATGTATGGTCTGGATGGATGGTATGGTATGGATGGATAGATGTATGTATAGTATGGTATAAATTGAAAATACGGGCTTGTCACAATCAGGAAAGGGGAAATTGTGTCATGCGTAAGACAAGGGCTACTTTAGCTAGTGTGTGTTTTGCAGGGTTTCACAACATTCAAGCAGGTAATCTCAATCCAATCTATAGTAAGGTTTCCGCCATATTGTTACCATATTCCTAACTGGTCACGAAAGGAGAGTAGAAGACTAAAGAAACCCATTCATGTCTATTGGGACATGTCTTTTCCAGTGCTTGATGTATTGGCATCCCACCCTTGTGCTGTGCCGTTGTAATATATACTGAACAAAAATATAAACTCAACATGAAAAGTGTTGGTCCCATGTTTTATGAGCTGAAATAAAATACCCAGAATTTTTTCATACGCACAAAAAGCTTAGTTCTCCCCAATTTTGTGCATAAATTTGTTTACATCCCTGTTTGTCACAGATCACTCCGGAACTTTCATTACCCACACCTGTCCCCTATTCCCACTGATTAGTACTTGTGCCCTTTGGTTTCCATTGGGCGGTCCATTATTGTTATAATGTCCGTTGGTGCGTGTGAGTACCTGTGCTGTGTGTTTTGGGCTTTCGTGCCATTGTGGATTGCGCAGATGATTACGGGTCTCGCCCCATGTGATAATCATTCTGCATGTGTTATTTATTCGAGGTACTCCTCGCTCTTTTGTTTTGGGTTTCTACCCTGTGTTTTGTTACGTGTTGGGTCTTCGTCCCCGTGCCTTTACACGGCGCGCCGTAATTTGGGCTTAATAAAAAAAACTATTAGGCATTCCTGCGCCTGTCTCCAGAATCATTTATGCCAACGTAACACTGTTAGTGAACATGTCTCGTTTGCCAAGATAATCCATCCACCTGACAGGTGTGGCATATCAAGAAGCTGATTAAACAGCGTGATCATTACACAGGTGGACCGTGTGCTGGGGACAATAAAAGTTCACTCTAAAATGTGCAGTTTTGTCACAATACAATGCCACAGATGTCTCAAGATTTGAGGGAGTGTGCAATTGGCATGCTGACTGTAGGAATTGTACACCAGAACTGTTTCCAGAGAATTTAATGTTCCTTACTCTACCATAAGTCACCTCCAACCTTGTTTTAGCGAATTTAGCAGTACATCCAACCGGCCTCACAACCTCAGACCACGTGTAACCACGCCAGCCCAGGACCTCCACATCCGGCTCCTGTGTGGCTCAGTCGGTAGAGCATGGCGCTTGCAACGCCAAGCGTCGTGGGTTCGATTCCCGCTGGGGCCACCCATATGTAAAAAGTAGTGGCCCCAGCCGACTTGTAAGTCGCTTTGGACAAAAGCGTCTGCTAAATGGGATATATTATTATTATTATTATTATTATTATTCTTCACCTGCGGGATCGTCTGAGACCAGCCACCTGGACAGCTGATGAAACTGAGGAGTATTTCTCTCAGTAATAAAGCCCTTTAGTGGCGAAAAACTCATTCTGATTGGCTAGGCCTGGCTCCCCAGTGGGTGGACTAATGCTCTACCAGGCCCACCAATAGCTGCACCTCTGCTCAGTCATGTGAAATCCATAGATTAGGGCCTAAGGAATTATTTCAATTGACTGATTTCTTTATATGAAGTGTAACTCAATAAATTTGTTGAAATGGTTGCGTTTAGATCTTTGTTCAGTATATAATAATATACGCCATTTAGCAGAAGCTTTTATTCAAAGTAACTTAGTCATGCTTGCATACATTTTACGTACGGGTGGTCCCGAGAATCAAGCCCACTATCTTGGACAGTGCAACCACCATCATCTACCAACTGAGCTACAGAGGACAGTGTACTGACCCTGTGTACTCTGTCTCCCCATGCAGGTGATGAGCAGTCGCTTCCTGCCCTACGAGACCATTGTCACCGACGCCGTGCTCAGCCTGGATGAGGACACTGTACTCTCAACCACAGAGGTTAGTGTTCCTCCACACATCACTAAGGATACTGCCTACTACTGTGTTGGAATGGGGGACTAGTTTCTCTCCCGAGCTCTGGTGCGCTCCCCTGCTTTTCCTCTACCCTTTAACTCCTTGCTTTTCTAACCTCACCCTCCCACCTCATGCTGTTTTTTTTAATGGCCACTCTCTCCCCATGTAGCTTTCCCCCATTCTCTCGCCTTCTCTGTCTCTCTCTCTCTCGCTACCCTCCCTCCCTACCCCTCTTTTCCTTCCCTCCCACCCTGTCAGTGTAGTGTCACACCAGGCTGCTATGGCCTCTGCTCTGCTCTGTTCTGCTGATGGGAGGGATAATGATGATGTCAGTGTTGGCATTACTCCAGGGCCCTCGGTGCTTTGTGTGGCGCTGTGTCAGCACAGGGACCAGTGGTGTAGTGCTATTTTAGTGAGGGAGCGCTTTAAAAATATATATATATATATTTTATTTTTTATGACGACATCATTTCCTCAAAGTTTATACCGACAGATGAAGCCAATGAAATAGCTTATCATTATAGGATATGCATAAAATGCATCCTCCAATTGCAACGTCTGCCTCACATATTGTCTAAAGAACACGTTCTATGTTTTAATAGCCTCCAAGTCCAAGATTAGGTGTCGGCTACATCTTTTCAAAATAGGCAATTACTGTTTGTCGTGAATGATAATTCTTCACGTTTTACCGGTGAAACATCCAAACTGCATCTCCATGCCAGTCATTTGATTGATCTCAATCAGTTTCATTGGAATATGGATTCAGAATCTTCTTGAGTGGCAGTTTCGTGAGCGAATCAGAGCAGATGGCGTTAACAAACTGTTAGCCTGCCTTGTAGGATACAGTGCCTTTTAAGAAAGTCTTCACACCCCTTGCCTTTTTCCACAGTTTGTATTTACAAAAGTAAGATTGAAATGGATTAAATTGTCTTCATTTTTTTAACGATCTACACAAAATACTCAGTGGAAGAAAAATTCTATCTTGAAAAAACAACAACATATATTTAGATAAGTATTCGATCCCTTGAGTCAATACATGTTGGAATCACCTTTTGGCAGCGATTACCTTTGTGAGTCTTGCTGGGTAAAGTCTAAGATTATTGCAAATATATTGTAGAATATTTGCTCATTCTTTTTAAAATTCTTCAAACTCTTTCATTGGTTGTTGATCATTGCTAGACAGCCATTTTCAAGTCTTGCCATACATTTTCAAGTCTTGCCATACATTTTCAAGCCAATTTAAGTCAATACTGTAACTAAGCCACTCAGGAACATTCAATGTTATCTTGGTAACTAACTCCAGTTGTATATTTGGCCTTGAATTTTAGGTTATTGTCCTACTGAAAGGTGAATTTGTCTCCCAGTGTCTGTTGCAAAGCAGACTGAACCAGGTTTTACTCTAGCCTGTGCTTAGCTCTATTCTGTTTATTTTTATCCTAAAAAACTGCAGTCCTTGCCGATGACAAACATAACCATAACATGATGCAACCACACCATGCTTGAAAATATGAAGAGTAGTACTCAGTGGTGGTACAAAAAGTGTCAGATTAATACTGCCATTGAGAAAATTCAAAACAAAACGAGACATGACCTTTTTCAAGGTCAGTCTCGCAAAAAGAAGCATTCTTGCGTTCTAACTACCCGCTATTCAAAGTTCTCTGAACAAATGAAGGGAATTATTCACAAACATTGGCACATTCTAAGATCCGATGATAGTATCGGTAATGTGTTTATGGATCTTCCCTTGGTCGTATTCTCGGGGGGCAGAAATCTTAGAGATCAATTGGTAAACTCTGATTTACCACCCCAACATATCCCTGCTATTTATCTTATAACTTGTCCTTGTGGTAAAAATGATGTGGGTAAAACAAAGAGTGTATTAAAAATACGAATCTCGGAGCATCGTAGCACCATTAGGTGCAAAAACTCGACTTACCCAGTTGCGGCCCACTTTTTAGAAGCAAACCACACAATTTCGTCTCTACGTTATATTGGCATCGAAAATGTCACCCTCCCTAGGAGAGGGGGTGACCTCTACAATTTATTGTTAAAACGAGAGGCTGCCTGGATCTTTAATTTAAAGACCCATGCTCCCTTCGGTCTCAACGTAGACTTTGATCTGAAGCCATTCTTGTGATCACTGTGATTTTGCTATTGTAAATGTTTGTAGGCTTATGTAGACAAATTGTATCGATGATCGTACGCTATCCATTTATGTTTCTTGTATGGTATTTTAATCAATGAGAATTAAACAATGATATCAGGCCACACCCGGCCATGATTACAGACACCTGTGTCTGTCTTTTGACACTATATAAACAGGTCACCCCGCAATGTTTGTCATTATACCCTGATGAAGACGGCTTGTCTGTCGAAACGATGGACATAAAATATTTTTGCATCTGAGCTCCTAGAGTATGCGGCTCTCCTTTATTTTTTTTAAAGTGTTCTACTCTGCTAGCCAGCACCTCGCCTAAATAGGTGTGCGGCTCTTTCGCCTCGAGTTGTTTTGCCCCAAACATAATGCTTTGTAGTCGGGAGAAAAAGTTTATTTCTTTGCCACATTGTACTTTTACAATGACTTTTGTGCCTTTACATGCTATCCACACCGCTCATGTCGCGTGCGCTTGCAAAATAAATGTACACATGCTATGTTGTTCAATCATTGCATCCACACTGCTCGCGTGCCAAGTGCTACAATGGACATTGTTTCTATTTGTGACGCTCAACGTTCTCCAAGTCTGGCCTCTCCCATCTCCGCATTGGTTTTTAGGAGCATATACCCACGTGGGGGATTGAACGATTAACTTAGGTCCACACCCCGGTAGGTTGTAGCTGTATAGTTGGTTGCCAACACCCATTATAAAGTCCAAAGAAGAAAAAGAAGCTTGAAGGAAGGGTGAGAGATGATGAGAAATTAATTCGGTTTACCGTTTTATCTGTGGATTAATTGTCGGAGTAGAGGACCTTGTGCATTTCAGGTAAAATAACAACCCAATGTTTATATACCAGGACAAATTATCTATTAACAGCAAGCTAGCTGGCTAAATTGCCATAAATGTTTAATGCTTTTTGACCTGTCCCCAAATTAATATAATTGGTTCAGAGTTTGTTTTGATATTTCAACCTGCGTGTCCTGATTGCTTCTGGTGTGGATGAACAAAATCAACTTGTGCGCGATGGCACACGCGGACTTGCGGTTTGGTCAGCATGTTATTGCAAACAGGCTGCACGTTTTGGAATGTTTTTATTCTGTACAGGCTTCCTTCTCTTCACACTGTCATTTAGGTTAGTGTTGTGGAGTAACTACAATTTCGATCCATCCTCAGTTTTCCATCACAGACATTTAACTCTGTAACTGGTTTAAAATTACCATTGGTGAAATCGCGGCCAATGTCTGGTTTAACGCCGATGTACAAAACCAATGTCAAAACTGACGTGCATACCTATAGTGGGGAGAACAAGTATTTGATACACTGCCGATTTTGCAGGTTTTCCTACTTACAAAGCATGTAGAGGTCTGTAATTTTTATCATAGATACACTTCAACTGTGAGAGACGGAATCTAAAACAAAAATCCAGAAAATCACATTGTATGATTTTTAAGTAATTAATTTGCATTTTATTGCATGACATAAGTATTTGATCACCTACCAACCAGTAAGAATTCCGTCTCTCACAGACCTGTTAGTTTTTCTTTAAGAAGCCCTCCTGTTCTCCACTCATTACCTGTATTAACTGCACCTGTTTGAACTCGTCACCTGTATAAAAGACACCTGTCCACACACTCAATCAAACAGACTCCAACCTCTCCACAATGGCCAAGACCACAATGGCCAAGACCACAATGGCCAAGACAGATGTTGCCCCACTGGAGTTACACAGTAATAGAGTCACTGCTATTCACGACATACATACTATGGAACGCCATTTTGGGTCTCTGCGTGTCAAAAAAGATACAGTAGCACTGTCAAAACTGTACAAAAAAGTCTGCAAACAAGCAAACACTGGCCACAAACGATGTGTTTTCAATACCGCGTTGGTAATAAAGCATCATTTGTTCGACCGCAACTTCTGGGGTAGCTAGGTTTAGCTTGGTACCTAGCTAACACCAATACAACCAGCCTGAGCTGTAGAATGAGTAGTAGAAACTGCAGTCATTTTCATTATTCTTAGCAATGATTTAGGAATCCTTGTGAGTAAGTGAGTAGGTTGTCACTTGTTGTTCGCCTATTGAAATTGAACTTTAGTTCATGAAAATAAATTGCTAGCCAGCGACTTAACCCTGTTGCCCAAAGCTAACGTTATAAGCAGTCAGCTAACTTCATCTGGCTAGTGAGGCTCGACCAGGTTGTGTTGTGAAGCTAGCAACCATAAGAATTAGACACAATAGTGGAATTTGAGCTTTGCCTTCAAAATAAAAGTATGTCATTGACAGTGATGCAAATGAATACAAAAGGTAGAATTATGCCATACTTTTATTTTGAAGGCTAGCCGTAAAGTACACTTGTGGTTAATCCTTATTATGGCTAGCTCCACATAGATGGGTCCGATCAACATTAATCAAATAAGAACTGTCTTATAAATTAGGGTTATATTAGATGATGACACCCAGCTATATAGTTAGCTAGCTAATTATAGCTACTGGAACAGATTGTCGTTTTGCTATGTTTTTGTGGAAGAACATTGTTTGCATCCATGAGCTAGCTAGCTTTTTGTTATGACCAGCACCGTAGGTGCACAAGACAACTTTACCAGTATCATAGCATACACATGTGACATATGAAATACAAGTGATAGTGTAATCAATGTATAATAACTACGTAAAAATGTATGAAAGCATTCAATTATTATGTGACCTGCAGTCATAATCAGGTCCTGATTGGTCAACAAGCTTAATTGACACGTCAAATAGTGTTAAATAGTATATTTTTTGACACATAAAGACCCAAACGGTGTTCCATAGAAATCCTGGTTGAGAATGAAACGATTGAACAAATGACCAACGAAACAGCACAGCAAGTAAGTGAAAGAAATAGGTTTTGATTGTCAGTTAAGAACAAATTCTTATTTACAATGACGGCCTACCCCGGACAACGCTGGGCCATTTGTGCACCGCCCTATGGGACTCCCAATCACGGCCGGATGTGATACACCTGGATTTGAACCAGGGGCTCGAGTGACGCCTCTTGCACTGAGATACAGTCCTTACACCGCTGCATCCATGTGTGTGTGTTTAACTATGTACTAGAATGCTTAAAAGGCCGCAACATTTTTTTATATTGGTTATCTGTATCGTTTTTTGGCAAGGAAAATATTGGATATCGGTATCGGCCAAAAATGTCATATCGGTGCATCACTTCATAATAATAATAATATTATAATAAGTGATGTGTAGGACTATTAGGCGTAGGCAACAGATCTGGACGATATGTCATTTTAAGCGATTGGAGCGTCCTTTGTGGTGCTGAAAGGACAGCGCCAAGATTGCACTGTGATGTTGAAGTTGAACCAACTTTTTAACCTTTAACTTGTGGTGCTGAAGGATACCTCTGCCATTTGGCCAGTTCAGGAACAAAAAAACAACCATTTTCATTTGGCCTATTGCCTAATAGGCCTATGACTGCTTGGTATAGCTATTTGTAGACATTAGTAAATACATATAGCTGAATATCATTGCACTGTTTGAGAGGAGAGCTTTTTTGCGAGAAGGCATCTGTTTGCCTAGCTTGCACAGTGTATCATAAACTTTGATTTGATTAGCTTGAACACATGGTTACAATATACCCTATTACAGAATAAAATAAAACAGGTGAACTATCAATTCATAGAATTTATTTGGTAGATTAAACATGCTATCAAATCAATTGACCAAGTAGTGAACGTAAATCATTACTATGTAGAATTGCAGAATATTCGGTTTTCTATATTATGGAGTGCTTAATTCATGCATCACAATAAACTGTAACCTAAATGCATTATTACCTCCTACTTGGCCCAAATTTACATTTCCAATTGCCCACCCTGACATACCAAGCCAGATCGAGCCCTGCGTCTTAACCAATAGCCAATGTAGGCTAAATATATCCCAAGAAGGGCTACAGCAACTTTCAGAGAGGGTCCGGCTCCATGCGATATTTTGTGTCCACTCTGGTTTGGGTGTCCTCGGCGCAGAGCGGTGTCGCCGGAACCACGTGGTCATATATCGTTCAGGGTTCCACTGGGCGAGGGCGTCTGTGGAGTTTTATGAATGTCAAGGCAGACAGCGATTACATTTTTTTATTTTTTTTATCCAACGTTCTGATTGGCCAAAGTGGTCAAGCCTCTGACTGGCCTCCGCAGTACGCACTACGCAGTATAGTTCTTCATCATTCTCGCCACCACCAGAGAGAAGACGGGGAAGAAACCACAATTTATATACCTCTCGGCTGCTATACATTTTAATTTGGTTTGTCATTATATTGTGCTAATTTAAATATAACTTGAGAAAAATTTAGAAATGCAACATGCTACAATTTCAAATATTTTACTGAGTTACAGTTCATATAAGGAAATCAGTCAATTGAAAGAAATTCATTAGGCCCTAATCTATGGATTTCACATAAATGTTTTATTTATCTAGGTAGGTCAGTTAAGAACAAATTCTTATTTACAATGACAGCCTACACATGACAGGGAATACAGATATATCTGTTCGTCACAGATACCTTCAAAAATTAGCCTCACAATGGGCCTCAGGATCTCATCGCGGTATTTCTGTGCATTCAAATTGCCATCGATAAAATGCAATTGCGTTAGTTGTCCGTAGCTTATGCCTGCCCATAACATAACCCCACCGCCACCATGAGGCACTCTGTTCATAACGTTGACATCAGCAAACCGCTCGCCCACACAACGCCATACATGTGGTCTGCATTTGAGAGGCTAGTTGGATGTACTGCCAAATTCTTTAAAACAATGTTTGAGGTGGCTTATGGTAGAGAAATGAACATTAAATTATCTGTCAACAGCTCTGGTGGACATTCCTGTCAGTATAATTGCACGCTCCCTCAACTTGAGACATCTGTGGCCTTGTGTTGTGTGACAAAACTGCACATTTTAGTGGCCTTTTATTGTCCACGGCACAAGGTGCACCTGTGTTTAAACTGCTTCTTGATATGCCACGCCTGTCAGGTGGATGGATTATCTTGGCAAAGGAGAACTGCTCACAAACAGGGATGTAAACATATTTGTGCACAAAATGTGAGAGTAATAAATGTTTTGTGCCTATGGAAAATGTCTGGGATCTTTTATTTCAGCTCATGAAGCATGGGACTAGCGTTGCATGTTGCATTTTATATTTTTGTTCAGTGTAATTTATAACATATTACAGAAATAGTCTCACCAGCTTTGTGTATTCTCAAATTGAAAAAAGTGAGGGAGCTCCACTTCTCCACGCTCCAAGCAGCACTACACGCCTGACAGAGACCAAGCCTACAATACAGAAATGGGGAGAAAGAGAGTGAAAGTATAGTGAGCTCCAAACCTACCTCTTTCACTGCCTCACTGTTGTCCCGCATGCAACTTTGTCTTCTCCCCCTCTCTTTTATAGTACTTAGGGATCCATCTTTCTCTTTTATTTTGCCCTCTTTATCTCTAGCAATTTCTCATACTCTTTCTCTATCCCTCCCACTCCTTACACCTTTCTTGTTCACTCTTTTTCTCAATTTCTTGCTCTCCCCATCTCTGTTTAATTGGCATCTTTTATCACGTCCCGAATCCCCTGCATATTGAGGAAACCACCACTGTGACTGTTTTAATAAGGGTTTAATTTCTGCTTCCTGGGGTGGCTTTTCTCTTCATTCCTCGAGCTGAGTCAGGCACACAGTTTGGCATAACACCGTGAGAACACAGATGTCGCCGAGACGAGGTTTTGAGTGGGAGCCCATAAAGGCTGTTTTTGTGATGACCCTGTGGCTGTTATTACACACTCTTAATTCCGTTTCTGGTGAAGGCGCTGTCTGTGTCCCAAATGGCACCCTATTCTCTACATAGTGCACCACTTTTGACTGCTTTTCCCCTATGGGGCCTGGTCAAAAGCAGTGTGCTCTATTGGGAGGAAGGTGTTATTTGGAACGCAGACTCTGTCTGGCTGCTGCCGGAACCAGGCTGACCCTGTCTGTTTTCTCTAATTATTTATTTAAATGCTTTGATCAACCAGCGAGAGGTCAGTCAACTGCAGAGAGCTTTTGAAAACACGTTTGTGTAATAAGTTTGTGTGATGCGGCATTCGAGAGAGGGCACGTATCTGTCTATGCCTCTGTGCATGGTCCCATAGGGAGGTGCACAATTGGCCCAGCATTGTTCGGGTTAGGGGAGGGTTTGGCCGGGGTAGGCCGGCATTGTAAATAATAATTTGTTCTTTAACTGACTTGCCAAGTTAAATAGAAATACATGGACAGTGTGCATTCATTGAGTGTAAAAATGTGTATTAAATGGATAGTTTGGGATTTTGACAATGAGGCCCTTTATCTACTTCCCCAGAGTCAGATGAACTCTTGGATACCATTTTTCTGTCTGCGTGCAGTTTGAAGGAAGTTGCTAACTAGCGCTAGTGCAATGACTGGAATCCATGCGTGTCTGCTAGCGGTTTTTGTCTTCCTCCTCAGGTGGACTTTGCCTTCACGGTGTGGCAGAGCTTCCCAGAGAGGTTGGTGGGCTACCCGGCCCGGAGCCACTTCTGGGACAGCAACAAAGAGCGCTGGGGCTACACTTCCAAGTGGACCAACGACTACTCCATGGTGCTGACCGGAGCTGCCATTTACCACAGGTACAGTAGGCTACAGTACAAGCTCCAGGGTGAAGTTTCCCCTAGGTACAGATCTAGGATCAGCTTCCCCTCCCCCAGAATGTAAAACTGATCCAAGATCAGTGTATAGGTGCAACTTCACCCTGTTCAACAGTATTACACTACCAGCAGTGCTTGACTTGGACTGTAATATTTGCCGGTACTTATTTTGGGGGCTGGTAGTGTTTTATATTTAGGTACAGGAGCTTCACAATACTTTCTGAGCTAATATTCTATAACAGGAACTCAAGCAGGCTTATTGTAATGGCTGTAATGGACAAGGTATCAAACACAATTGAAAGTGACATAAACCTCCACTGAACACTACTGTAGGAAGTAGACTGAGGCCACATACTGTACATCAGTCATGTTGAGTGGTGCATCGTGGATCCTGTCCCAACCCTCATTACATTATTTTTCATTCAGTTCAACAAAGACTCATTTCAGCACTGTTATCAAACTTACATTGAACTGCTTTATTAGCTTCTAACTCAATCAAATCAATCAATCGATCCAAACTCTAATCTTGAATGAGTCCCAGGTCTTTCCAAATACCTCCAAATCTCCCTCTCAACTCTTCTTCTCCCTCTCCAAATATTACCACTTCCTGTTCACTAACTTATTCTTCCTCCTCAGATATTACCACTTCCTGTACACCAATTTCCTGCCTGCCAGCCTGAAGGGCATGGTGGACCAGCTGGCTAACTGTGAGGACATCCTCATGAACTTCCTGGTGTCAGCCGTCACCAAGCTGCCGCCCATCAAGGTCACCCAGAAGAAGCAGTACAAAGAGACCATGATGGGACAGGTACGTATTTTAAGACATTACAAACTGGGTAGTTTGGGTACTGGATGCTGATTGCTGAAACAGCATTTCAGCTGTGTATATCTGACAATATACCACGACTATGACGCAAAAATACTAGTTTGCTGTTTAATTTATGTTTGTGACCAGTTTATAATAGCAATACGACATCTCAAGGGTTTGTGGCCAATATACCATGGGTAAGGGCTGCATCCGGGCACTCCGCTTCTCGCTGTGAGTAAGAACAGCCCTCAACCGTGGTATATTTAAGCAATAAGGCCCAATATACATGGCTAAGGACTGTTCTTAGGCACGACGCAACACACAGTGCTTGGATACAGCCCTTAGCCGTGGTATATTGGCCATATACCACACCCCTTGTGTGTTATTGCTATTATAAACTGGTTACCAACCAAATTAGATGTATTAAATGTTTTTGTCATATGGTCTAATATACCACGGCTTTCAACATTCATGGCTCAGAAAACTTGCTTGCATCGTGCCTAAAAACAGCCCTTAGCAGTGGTATATTGGCCATATACCACACCCCCTCAATCTTTATTGCTTAATTATAAAATGGATGGTTCGAGCCCAGAATGGTATGTCAGACCATATACCACGAGTATGAGACATTTTCTTTTTACTGCTCTAATTACATTGGTAACCAGTTTATAATAGCAACAAGGCACCTCAGGGGTTTGTTGTATATGACCAATATACCACAGCTAAGGGCTGTATCCAGACACTCCACTGTGTGGTATACTGGCCATTTACCACATTTATCCCTCGGGCCTTATTGCTCAGTTATAGCATGGCATTGTTGAATACTAATTTCTGATTGGCTTCAAAGGTACTCTAGAGCGTGCATTATTTAAGCGATAATGCCCTCGAGCCGGTGTTTGGCGGATATATTGGCACGTGTCACTTTTATACAACAGGTTACCAACATATTCAAATAATGATTGACATATTTTCATAAAAAAATGTTACTTTGATGAAGTTATTCATACTAAACTCAGCAACAACAAAAAACGTCCTCACTATCAATTGCGTTTATTTTCAGAAAACTTAACATTTGAAAATATTTGTATGAACATAAGATTCAACAACTGATACATAAACTGAACAAGTTCCACAGAAATGGAATAATGTGTCCCTGAACAAAGGGGGGTCAAAATCAAAAGTAACAGTTAAGTACTACAGTGCATCTCCTCATGGACTGCACCAGATTTGCCAGTTCTTGCTGTGAGATGTTACCCCACACTTCCACCAAGGTCCGCAAGTTCCCGGACATTTCTGGGGATAATGGCCCTAGTCCGATCCAACAGGTCCCAGATGTGCTCAATGGGATTGAGATCCGGGCTCTTTGCTGCCCATGGCAGAACACTGACATTCCTGTCTTGCAGGAAATCACGCACAGAACGAGCATTATGGCTGGTGGCATTGTCATGCTGGAGGGTCATGTCAGGATGAGCCTGCAGGAAGGGTACCACATGAGGGAGGAGGATGTCTTCCCCGTAACGCACAGTGTTGAGATTGCCTGCAATGACAACAAGCTCAGTCCGATGATGCTGTGACACACCGCCCCAGACCATGACAGACCCTCCACCTCCAAATCGATCCTGCTCCAGAGTACAGGTGTAACGCTCATTCCTCAGATGATAAACGCAAATCCGAACATCACCCCTGGTGAGACAAAAACCACGACTTGTCAGTGAAGAGCACTTTTTGCCAATCCTGTCTGGTCCAGCAATGGTGGGTTTGTGCCCATAGGTGACGTTGTTGTCGGTAATGTCTGGTGAGGACCTGCCTTACAACAGGCCTGCAAGCCATCAGTCCAGCCTCTTTCAGCCTATTGCGGACAGTCTGGGCACTGATGGAGGGATTGTGCGTTCCTGGTGTAACTCGGTCAGTTGTTGTTGCCATCCTGTACCTGTCCCGCAGGTGTGATGTTCGGATGTACCGATCCTGTGCAGGTGTTGTTACACGTGGTCTGCCACTGCAAGGACGATCAGCTATCTTTCCTGTCTCCCTGTAGCTCTGTCTTAGGCGTCTCACATTACAGACATTGCAATTTATTGCCCTGGCCACAGCTGCAGTCCTCATACCTCCTTCCAGCATGCCTAAGGCACGTTCACACAGATGAGCAGGCATCTTTCTTTTGGTGTTTTTCAGTCAGTAGAAAGGCCTTTTTAGTGTCCTAAGTTTTTATAACTGTGACCTTAATTGCCTACCGTCTGTATGCTGTTAGTGTCTTAACGGCCGTTCCACAGGTGCATGTTCATTAATTGTTTGTGGTTCATTGAACAAGCATGGGAAACAGTGTTTAGAGCTTTTACAATGAAGATCTGTGAAGTTATTTGAATTTTTTACGAATTATCTTTGAAAGACAGGGTACTAAAAAGGGGACGTTTCTTTTTTTGCTGAGTTTATTTCATCCTTCCACAAGATATAGTCCCGACACAAATCTAGAGTTGCTTCCCAAGCCGGCTGGTCGTTCGTTCTATCGGTTTGTTTGCCAGAGACCCAATAATTTATTTGTATATAGCCATAAAAATGATGCCAGCTGATTCATGATTTTGAATGGCTGAGAATTTCTGCCTGTCTGTCTCGTCCCGACTCCCGACACGTTCATTACTATGGGACCGCTTGGAGATCGAATTTGAATATTGAAACAATGTTGAAAATGTCAGAGACAGACCGCAAGCTTTATACAAATCTCCGCTATTGAAAACTAAATGTTAGTCGAAAAGAAATGTAAGATAATGTCTAGTGGAGATCAAGTTTATAAATTGCCTGGCTGGGGTGATGGAACAGTCAGATGGAACAGAGTAAATAGGCATTTTAACGTCATAGATTTAACAGGTGGTAACAGAACAGTGCAAACTGGCTCTAATCAGAATGGAAAGAAGAGCGGGAGGCCCTGGTGCACAACCAAGCAAGAGGACAAGTACATTTGAGTGTCTAGTTTGAGAAACAGACGCCTCAAGTCCTGAACTGGCAGCTTCATTAAATAGTACCCGCAAAACGCCAGTCTCAACGTAAAGAGAACAGTGATGCTGGCTTTCTAGGCAAAGAGTTGCAAAGAAAAACCCATATCTCAGACTGGCCAATACAAAGAAAAGATTAGGATGGGCAAAAGAACAGGCCCTGGGCAAAAGAACAGGCCCTGGACAGAGGAACTCTGCCTAGAAGGCCAGCATCCCGGAGTCGCCTCTTCACTGTTGACGTTGAAACTGGTGTTTTTGCGGGTACTATGAATTATGGACTTGAGGTATCTGTTTCTCAAACTAGACACTAATGTACTTGTCCTCTTGCTCAGTTGTGCAGTGGGGCCTCCCTCTTTCTTTTCTGGTTAGCACCAGTTTGCGCTGTTCTGTGAAGGGAGTAGTACACAGCGTTGTACGAGATCTTCAGTTTGTTGGCAATTTCTCACGTTGAATATCCTCAGAACAAGAATAGACTGATGAGTTTCAGAAGAAAGGTCTTTGTTTCTGGCCATTTTGAGCCTGTCAATCGAACCCACAAATGCTGATGGTCCAGATACTCAACTAGTCTAAAGAAGGCCAGTTTTATTGCTTCTTTAATCAGAACAACAGTTTTTAGCTGTGCTAACATAATTGCACATGGGTTTTCTAATGATCAATTAGCCTTTTAAAATGAGAAACTTGGATTAGCTAACACAACGTGCCATTGGAACACAGGAGCGACGGTTGCTGATAATGGGCCTCTGTACGCCTATGTAGATATTCCATTTATAAAATCAGCCATTTCCAGCTACAAAAGTCATTTAAAACATTAACAATGTCTACACTTTATTTCTGATCAGTCTGATTCATTATTGGTTTCAGGTGTATTAGGCCAAGGCCAGAGTGACAACAGGACAGCAGATCCCCAGGGTCAGGACTGTGCAGCCCAGTAGCTAGGGATTGCCTAAATCTCCCCTGAAGTAGGCATGTTTTCAGTACAGACTCCCTTTTGTCGTGAAATATTCCATATAAGGCATCCAGACCTTATGAAAGTTGCACAGTATACCCTTAATTAATCTTAAAACACATCTAGTGATACTGTACATAACTTTTCATTTCTTCCATACATTGTGGGAGGATAACCAACCGTCCAAATAATGGCAATGAATTGGCTTGGTTACACAAGTTTCTTCTGATAAGTCTCCAGTATCAACATTTCCTAGCAAACAAAAACAGGGAGAAGGAGAATCTGAAGTCATGCTTAGATAAAAGAACATACTCTATGCTAGAATTCAGACAGCCTTCACAAGACCCCAACAGATGCAAATGGGGGCGGCAGCGTAGCCTAGTGGTTAGAGCATTGGACTAGTAATTGAAAGGTTGCAAGTTCGAATCCCCGAGCTGACAAGGTACAAATCTGTCGTTCTGAACAACGCAACCCACTGTTCCTAGGCAGTCATTGAAAATAAGAATTTGTTCTTAAACTGACTTGCCTAAAGGTTAAATAAACACCTGTGCATGATATTCCATTTCACTGGTATGTTCTACGGATGGTCTGAGATTATATGAACATGACTGGGCATTCTAACATATCATTCATCATCATCATCTCCCAGGTTTTCCTCACATTTATGTTTTGTGTCATCGAGAACAGCCCTTTGATACAGTTTAGAAATCAACTTTTGAGGTTTGTCAGACTGCCTTAAAATAGCATCCATTGTTTGCTGGACAGAGACAACACTTTATTATCTCTTCAAAAATGTACCTCACCTCTGTCACAGACTAGTCTTCTCTGGCTGCCTGATTCTGCTGAGACCCCTGTCACCATCTGATCCTCCTAAAATGAGGCACGGCAAAGAATTACCTCCATGTACATGTATACATAATATTGTCCAAGAATAAAATCAACGGTTCAATAATTGAAATAACCACGATTCCCAGATCCCAGACTGTAGCTTTAAGCTTAAAACTGTTGCCCTGTAGCTACTGTAGGTCAATTCAAGATAGAATGTTATATCATTCACTAAATATACTGCAAAATTCCCCTGAGCTCCGTAGACTGGTCCTCCGTGGCTGTCTTACCCTGCTGGGACCCCTGTCACCATCTGATCCAGTTAATAAGCACTTGAGAGCAGCATTCTCACGGGATGCCTGCGGGACCTGCGGGTCCCAACAGAGATCATTGTGATATGCGGTTGGCATTTTTCATGCTGCTGGCAGTCAGACAGATGACTTTGGGATGAAAATATTTTTGTTGTCCCACAGATTATTTGGAAACAGCTCTCTTTCTGCTTTGTACGCGTTAGCCTACCTATTGTATTAGAAGCACTTTTTTTGTGTGTGCATTATTCACACTCAGAATTCTCTGCCTCAACTTCAGTAGCCTACCTCTCCTAGTTGGGCGTGAGAGTTCTAGTGTGCCTAGTACAGTATGTGTGGTCTCATTGAAATAGAGTAGGGCTGCCCACATGAGCAGAGAATCACATGGCAGTTAACTTGAATATGAAATTAACTTCAATCTGATTAGACTGTAGTGTCTGTAAATAAATATTGATAATGAAAAGAAGTGGAGGGCGCTCAACCAACGTGAGTCGAAGTGTAATAAAAAAAAAATGGTCATCATAATTTGAAAGGGAAAAAGCACAGCACGCACATAGGTTAGACTATGTGCCAGCGTTGCCTTTTAATGTATTTTTTTTTTAAATCAACAAGTTATCATTTATTTGTCTCTGCCTGCAAATCAGCCTCCTAAAAACGTAGCAAGTGTCAGTCATCATTCTTGCTGCCTCCAGTTCAGTAGCCATACCTGCGAGGTCAGGTGCGCCTGTGGTCTCGATTTAAATAGAGCCGTCTATGTATACATGGTCGGAGAAACACGGGACAGTTATCTTTCCATGTAAATGGACTTCCTAAATAGACCTATGATTAGGCTATACTTTACTACATTGCGTAGAAATATGGGTAAATATTGATCACCCATATTTCTCTGTCTTCCCACTCCTTAAAGGTAGGCTATACAAATAGCTCGAGAGAAAGTGCAAGTCTCTCCAACAAATGCTCTCTTCAAACTACATCGAGCATATTGGCTGATATAGCCCAGTAATACAATGGAAGGGCCATGTGAGAATCTCTGGTAATTTAACCTATTTCTTAAATTATTTTTGTTCATTTGATATTGCCTATGGGGTGCCAAATTGCTGGGACCATGGCTGGCAAGTGAGCTGCGTCACATAGGCCTAAAATAACATTGTGGTTGGGTTTGGGACCCGTTCTTGCGGTAAGTTAGCGGGTGGGAGTCGGACAGAAAGCAGCACAGACCTCCACTGTGCACCATGACAGTGAAACCTGTAACGTTAAAGTTGTTTATGACTGTGTCCGTGTGAAAAGTAGGGACTTTTGCTCGGGAAACTGATAGATCAATAGTGTTACATTGACATACTGACTAATACAACTCCCATTGCATTGAAACAACTTCAGAATATCAATCTTCTATTGTTTGGCCGATGGTTTCATCGTTGTGTTCAGGTCTAGTTTGATAGCTACTGTAAGCCAACTTTTGGCCAGCTCTCTCTAACGGTACATAAACTGGCAAAAACTTGCCAATTTCATTTACTTCTGAAACGTGACACAACAAAGCCTGCAAAACATGTTCATACAAACAACTGCTGTTAGATAGCGATATGAGGTGGCTATTATTACTATCTGACAGATAACTAGGGGCTCAGAGCTGACTTGGCTGTGGTAGCGAACGTTACTCACTAGCGTAGCGTATAAATTCACCTCACTTGAGAGGGGATGAAACATTAGCTAACGTTACATGTCAGTTACAATACTAGCTTTTTTTTAATGTTAAACAGCAGTTACATTGCCAGCTACATCACGCAGCTAAAGAGTAGCCAGTTTCTATTCCTGTTAGAACTGTAGCTGGTAAGGTAACTGCTGAACTCTAATCAACTCTCCCGTGCAGGTCCAACCAGCCTTCCAGAGGCTTTGCCTTCACACAACCTTGTCAGTCCGCTCTGTGGTGTAGGTGGGGTCCTAAATCCAGTCCGTCTAAATACGCCAAACAGCCTAGCCTAACGCTCGGGAGGCATCTGCGTGGTCCTAAAGCACACTGGTGCCTCGTTTTGTGTCACATTCCAATAATAAAACTGGGAGGGACAAAAATGGCATTTCAGAATGTGGGTTCCGCCCTTCCCCAGTGAAAGTTGTGCCCCTGATTCGCAGAATAATTAGATGGCTATGAAGTTCATTCTTTACATGTTTGAGCTGCTTTTGAAAGCAAAGATCGAATTGGAAACTTTCTTGGCGTTGTTTAAATCATTTTTCATTATAGCAAGCTAGGACTGATGGTTTGGTTAGGAGAAGTTCAAAGGTTCAACTCCACCACTTTTCAACACTCATTTTCATCATCTCCAGCACAATACCAGTGTCAGCATATACGTTTTGTAGAAGAAAATATATCAAGTTAAAACTATGATATCTTCAAAAGTTGAAACATTATAAACACCTAGATTTGCGGTGCCTTGGGGTCCAAGAAAATGCCCCTGACTTGGGCTAGAAAGTCATTTCCAGTTTTGAAAATCACTTTAAAACCAGAGTAGGCTGTAGTTAGTATGGTTGTGACAGTTTTTGTAGGACATTAGCCTAAATGTTACTAATATATTATCAATTAGCGCACTAGCAGCCATCATATTGACAGTTAGTAATCTAGCTAAGTGTTTTGAGTTCCCACTCTCCTCATGTGGTGAATAATACAGCCTAAAGGCCAATAAGATGTCGGCAAATTCTCTGAACAGCCCAAAAAATAAATCTAATAATTCTAGATCCTAATTTTGGCAGGTTGCATATCAATCATGGATTTCCTGGATATGTTGGATAAAATAGTTTACATTTTTAGTCATAGGCTACAATATCAGTTGTCTGTCTTGGCACAGAAAAATAATTGTCTAGAGCCCTGTTTCTAATGTAAAGTAACTGTCCATAAAAAAAGGATATATAAATAGTTACATTCATGGCCATATTACCTTTTGTCCATATCGCCAGGCTCTCGCACCATCCCAAATATGTATTTATCATTGATTTATCATTAAAACAAAAAAAATGGGTCAGTTTATCACTATGGATTTATGGTCATATCGCCCAGCACTAGACCCCACCCAGCATTTTGAGAAACCCTGATATGATTTAGTGTCATGACATGCTGCTATTATCAAACAATAACTTATCTTTCCTTTGTCTTTCTCGCTCCTCCCGACCGTGCAGTCGTCGCGGGCGTCACGCTGGGCTGACCCGGACCACTTCGCCCAGCGGCAGACGTGCATGAACAAGTTCGCCAGCTGGTTTGGCGGCATGCCCCTGGTCCACTCCCAAATGAGGCTGGACCCGGTGCTGTTCAAGGACCAGGTCTCCATCCTGCGCAAAAAATACAGGGACATCGAGAGGCTCTGACAGGACGTGCGCCCCCTGCTGGAGAGGCCGGGGGAGGCGTTAGCGGTAGTAACAGACGGACTCGCTGGAGAGCAGCCGTAGGAGGACCACGACAGTGGCAGTAGGACAGTCAGCCAACCTGGAGCCTGATCCTAGGGGGCGCTACAGCTCTGTCTTCCACTCAGCACATTGCCAATGACCATAGGACTTGACAAGTGAAACAAGGGAAATTGCGGTCTCTGGAGAACTACGCGCATACACACACACAAAGGATATACAGATCTATAGTATGTTCACATAAACACACAAACTACTGACAATGAGACTCTTAGATATAATATTTTTTTTGTATGAATGCCACAAAGGAACGAATGATGACAGACCTTCCTGTGACTCATGTGCAGGATGGTAGAGGAAGGGAGGTGTCCAACATGACAACCCAACCACAGATCATATCTGCCACGGACTGGTAACCTAGACTCAATACAACCCTTCCTAACCTCACCTTGACCCCTTCATGACCTCCCTATGTCTGCGTCAGAACCCCTGACGCATTCACCACCAGCCCCTTCTCTGGACCCTGGGAAAACCCTATAACTATTTCTTTCCTTATTTTTCGATCCATACTTCCCTCCCATGTGTTCGCTGGGGTTTGAAGCGTTGGGGGCGTCTTATCTTCCTAAGAACTGTTCCATGATTTAATCAAATTCAGCATTTGGCGGCCAAGGTCGAGAAAGTAGAGTTTTATTAGTCTTTTACTGGAAGGACAGATTAAAAGATGCCATTTTGAAATGGTGCCACTCGTATTGCCATGCGGCAGTCACAAAACCCACAGAAACATGAACTCTATGCTCATTCCTTGAATTTCTGATAGCTTGATTTCTATTTCTGTCCGATTTATCGTAACGATAAGCCTTTTTTCCTTCAAAACTCTCAAAAGCAGTGTTACGTTTCTTCTCATGTGTTTATTTTCTCCTCAAAAGTTCAGCTCCAGTGTGTGTACAGAGGCTAAAAGTAAGCTCATCCAACCATAAGCCCAAACAGAGTACTTTCCCTCCGTCGGAATGAGCAAAATGAACATTTCTCGATGAAATGGAGCAGAACACTGCCTTCTAAACCAAACCCTTTTCACCCATTTATTTCCCCTTTATTGCTTACGAGCACTACCGTGGCAGAAGGAGTGTATGCTAAATTTAGAACCTAACCAGTTCTTTAGTTGCCTGCGTCATTTCCACAGTAGTGTTTTGGAGATGTAAGTGTGAAACATGTCTGTTGTGCCATGTCCCCGAAATTCACATTAGTGCTGCCTTTTTTAAATTGCTTATTGCACATATTTCCCATAAATCGATATCAAAAGCAGTAGAAGATACTATATAGTTGAAATGCCCTCTGTAATATTTGTTATTCTTCCTAGATTCACCACATCATAATGATGCTGGTGAAATATAAGCCTCAAAGCCATTCGATAGACATAGCCATCTCCTACACCATTCGTCAGGGGACATATGTTTTGTGTTCAATTAGAGAAAGCCATTTCATTTGAAGTGTTGGGTTTCCCTGGGGAGCAGCCCTTGATGAAACCTTCTGTCTCTATATTTCCAATCATGTCTGACTCTGCTCTGGATGCAGTGACCCACAACCTTGACCCTTTGGCTCCAGGTTTACAGAGAAAAGACAACCAGCTCCCCCTCACCTAGCCTTGTCGTTGTAATGTTTTTCACCACAGTCTTTGTTCATCATTTCTGTTGCGCCAAGTCTTCCTGTGATGCTGTTGTACTCACAATACCAACTCATCCCAGCTCAACTACATTTGTCCTGACCATTTTTTAAATTTTTTTATTGAGCAATTTCAAGGAAATGGCTTCAAGAAATGTGGAAGTTCATGGCTGTCGAGTGATATCCTATTGTGAAGAGGCTTTTGCCTTTGTGCCACGCCAGAGTCCTGCCAGTCCACTTGAACGGGTACTTGAATGTCTGAAGACTTGAAGTAGCGTAGTGTGCTTTAGTGACCTTTTTATTGTGAAGGTGACTGAACTTAAAGGGCCAGTTTCCCAGACACAGATTAAACCTAGTCCTGGGCACTAAAAACAAACATTTTCTCAATGATGTTCCATTGAAAATAATGTTAGTTCAGGACTATGCTGGATCTGGCTCAGGGAAACCGGACAATAGTGTGTCAGCTGTGAGCCAAAGCTCAACTATCCATTTTCTTCAAACCCCCCCCCCACCCCCTCCCCTCCCCTTTGTTGTATCTCTGTCATTTCTTATTGAGGTCGTTATAGACTCCTTCACATTTGATTTAGTTTTCATATCGGGATACAATCAATGAAGGTCAGTGTCCACTAGGTTTATACATGGCCAATGAGTTAATATTGTCATCGGTGGGCCATCTACTCTTGCCGTTCTCACAATGTCATATATGATATTATCATCATCAACATGTAATACTACAGTACAGATTAGATTTAGTAGCTGGTATATTGTCAGCATATAGTTTTTTCACTACATTTTTGCATATGTTTGTATTTTCTTTCAGGAAATGTACTCTGGGAGAAGGAGTTTAGAATGAACTTGTATGATTTGATATTGGCCAAGAGAGATTTACGTTGTATTTGGTGCTGACTTGGATCTCTTGGCACTAGACATGCATCTCAATGATTATGAAAAGCGTTGATCCCCGTTTGAAGTTCAGTAAACCATCTTTGTTTGAATTCATGTCAAGCCTTCTTAGGATTGTCTGAACTTGTTATCATCTCAAAAGAGAAAGTCCCCAGTCTTGCACATTGACTTCATAGGTGAAACCAGAGACATTTCAGAAGATCTTAACTCATTTCTGTACATAAACATGTATATTTATTTTCATATGTGAACAAAACCAGACAGTGTATCGTATGAAATAGACAGGGGGAAATAACAGGATTTCTTGGCTGAGGGAACAGTTGATGAGCAAAAAGATTCTGATTTTGTAAGTTGTACATTTCCTTTTTCCCACATTGTTGTCAATATATATTTTTTCATTTCCACTGAATAAAAACATCCCTATGTAGAGCAATTGCAACCATTATAGAAATAAAGTTTCCATGTAATTGAATTCAGAATCACCAAGGAGATGAGATGATACCAATCATCTAGAATTAGAGTTGCTGTGGGCGTTTAGATTCTGTGAACTGTATTACAATATGCAGCTGGGTCTCTTGTAACAGATCAAGGATTTTCTTTTGTTGCTGTAGTATGTCTCTTCTCAGATTCACTGTAATGTTTGTCACTGTCCACGTCTGCATACTCATTGATGCTTCTGGGGAAACTGGCAACTTTCTGACCATATCTGGTACAAATATAGTCTACTCAAAATGGTAATGTTGAATGAAATAGACATATGACCTTGTAATACAACAGTAGATTGTCTCAGTTAAACATATCCTTCCATAATACCATAAGATACCAGACATTCTAATGGTTTAGCAATGCATGGCCTCTCAGTGTGGTTGATTGGATGTGCAGGATGGTTACTGTCCTTGATTGTGCCTTTAAAAAAAATGTTGGTTTGTGAGCTCATGATAACACACACACTGCCATTTTGACCATTAGTCAGAAGAGGAGCACCATATAAGGGTCTCGTTAATCTCAACATACACTGGAGTTTCATCACCACTTTGTTTCATCCACGACACCTCTGTTCTCTGTTGGATACCAAACTGTGTTGACGACCAACAACGCGCCTGCATGACCACTTTTTCTATGGAATTATTTATCAGTACTTAACTGTATCACAAACAGACGAGCTATTTTTAATGACTTAATTTCCAGCTGTCCTGATGCCTTCCTCCCTCCTACCTTGTAATTAACAAATTAATTTTATAGGGGTAATAAATGAAATAGAAAAATGAAGATTTTGTAAGAATGATTTATATAAAAAAAAATACATTTGATCATAGATGTGTGAGTGTGTCTTCATTTGCTTTGATGCAAGGTGTATCCTGCTGTTTAACATAAGCATAGTAATGTCGGCAAATAATTTGTTTTGAATGGTGCAGAAACAAGGAGGCCCATTATTACAATAAACAGACAAATCAATATACTCTACTTTCAATCGAATGAGAATGTATTCCTTGTGTACCATACAATGATAGTCCTTCACCATTGTCCTCAACCATAACCAGGTTGGAATTATACCATTGAAGAGAAATTATGATCCACTATCCAGCGATTGATTTTTACTTTGTGGAAGAGCATCTTTGCTTTTCTCGCTATGTGCACATCCCAAATGGCACCATATTCCCTACATAATGCACTGTTTTTGACCGGAGACCCATAGGCTCTGGTCAAAAGTGGTGCACTATATCGGGAACAGGGTGCCATTTGGGATGCATCCTATGTCCTCTACCATCTCCCTGTGGACAATAACCTCATAACACAACTTGGATAGGACCCAAACCAGCTTCTAAATTATTTATCGGAATCGTATCTGAAGCTGATATTGATATAAATATCTGAGACCTGATAGCCCTTTCTCTGTTGTCGGCTCCAGTCTCCTCCGTTCCGCCAAGGGCCGTCCCTAGCCTTATGGGCAAAACAAAACAACCTTGCTGGTAACTTTTTAGTGCCGCCCTCTTGGCGGTGGAGAGAAAATGTGCAGTTTTGCCATGGGTTTGATAGAAAAGTTTGCCGTTTTACAAGCCAATTTCCTGCAATTCTATAAATTTTGCCATGACTTATGCCATCTGCGTGACTAGCAAAATCAATGGAGGCCTCCTGGAGGTCAAGGCTCCTGGGCACGTTCCCTGCTTACCTTGTTGGTAATTTGGCCATAATGTTTAGATTGCTATGCAAGTTAGTCGAGACAGCAATCTAAAAAATGTGACGGGTTTATTGTGACTGTAAAGAAGACTACCTGGGCTACCTACCCCACATTCCTGACAAGTTTTTGTCATGCTTTTTACGGTTTCTATTCCCTGTAACCATGTATAACGTTCTTATTAAAGTACTATTTTAATTGCTTATAGCCCCTGTCTCATATTGTTGCACTACCACACGTGATGTGACAAGCCCTTCCACCGATGGTCCATGCTACCGGGATCCACAGGGCGTCTGCCTTATGATGGCCATCATGGTAAAGACTACAAGGCCCAGAACCCCCTGCTCTTCAGGGTACCTGTCCTAATTATGGTTTAAATAGGCAGCACCTGGCCTGCACTGAGAGCTCTCCGACACGGAGTTTGTCATTACTGTTAATAATTAAAAGCCTTTATTTTGCCTGAAACTTGCCTCCTGAACCTTTGAATTGTGATCTCCTTGCCTATTCATGGTTAATTTGTGTGGTCAACCTTTGGCTATGCCCTTGCATTTATGCATCTCTTATAGGAATCAAAGCCACATCCCTGATGTAGCAGGCACCATGCACTAGCACACTGGGTTATTCATTTCTTTGGCTCATCAAATCTCCTTGATTATACGTTTTATATTTTTTGATTTGGTATGTTTGCGATATTAACTTGAACAACAATATTTTGGGAACGGGTCGGCGTGAATCTCATTGTATTTCCTTGAATATCTGCAGTTCCTGCCCTTGTATATTCTCCTCTAGTGCATTTTGAGGAGGCAAGGAGATAGGAATCGGAGAGCAACAAATGAGATTCAACCATCAAATTGAAATCCCAATCGAAAAACATTAGAGAATATTCTCCAACCCCACTAGCAAGAGTTGAAACATGGTTTGGGTGTTGAGGGTGAGAATTCCCTACTAGGGAAAGGCAACAATAAATCTTTGAGAAAAGGCCATTGATTGGAAAGATTCAAACCTATGACCTTCTGGTCCCTACCCCATTGCCCAATCCACTGCTCTGGTATTTTCACGTATTTAAGTGTCTGACTGAACCGCTTTAAGTCAATAGATTAGAAATATCATTCGTTAAGAACTTTAGGTAAGGTTGGAAAACAAAAGGCGCAATCAGTATTTGAAATGGCAACAGGATTTACCCCCTGAAAACTCCACCCCCTGAGCTTTCATCCAACCAGTCAAGTTAGTTCTGCCCTTGAGGCGGAGCTTCACCAATTCCATCTAGCCACAACTGTCGAACCATCAGCTTTGTAAACAAACCATCTGTCCTGTCAAATCATCAGTATCATAACACTGGCATTCAATCCAAGGGTCGGGGGCCCCTAGCAACCACGGGGCCCTAATCAGCTGCTTATGTCTCTTATTGGCTGGGCTGTCACTGTTTCTGCCTGTAATAAAAAAAGTGTTTCAAGCCTGGGGACAATCCAAAAAGACCACAAAGACCACAGACGTCCCTACTTGATCTGGCTGTTCTCGTGAGCAGTGAGCCCCACAGATATGAAAATAGAACAGAAAGAAACAGTGTTGGTCTAAATCACAGCAGGATTTATAGTGCCATAGAATTCCTAAAGTTAACCAGACATTGTGATAATGATAAAGTCCAGAAGATACTAAATTGACACGTCAACATCAAGCAGCCAACCACACGCAAAAAGCAAAAGCACAAACCTCTTTCGTTTCACAACACTGTACCATGTTCTTGGTGCAAAAGAGAACAGATCTATGTGGAGGGGGGGGGGGGACTGGAGACCTCAATCTAGCTAGCAGTGATTTAATTTAAAACTTTTTTTCAGCAATGTGCCTTATGATTTTTTTTATGGTATTTTTGCACAGATCTGTGCTCTTCTTCACCACAAACATGTCATCATGTATATCATTTGAGTTAAAATGGTTTAGGAATGTACAAACACATCTTGAAGGAAATCGAACTTCAAAACCACTCTAAATGGGTAAATGTAGTATTTGTCAAATATCTTAGTATATTAAATAAACTATAACTCTGAAAGTCCTCTTAATAACCATATTGTAAGCACACCTGAATATAAACCGCACCCACTGAATTATTAAAAAATATGTATTTTGTACATAAATAAGCCGCACGTCTATAAGCCGCAGGTGCCTACCGGTACATTGAAACAAATGAACTTGGTCACTATCTTCCTCCTCCTGTGCACTGAAACCACTGAAGTCATCTCCTTCGGTGTCGGAGTTGAATAGCCTCAGAATTGCTTCATCCGATGTTGGATCGTTTTCATTGTCGCTCTCGTCACTTTCATCCGGAGGCAAATACCCCGCTGAGCTCATGCTGCCCCTTCAACACGCAGCAGTCCAGCCTTTCGAAACCCATTGATGATAGTGGATTTTTTGACAATGCTCCACGCTGTCAGGACCCACTGGCAGACTTGGCCATAAGATGCTATTCGCCTGCGGCCCGTTTTAGTGAAGGATTTCTCCCAACTTGTCGTCCAAGCCTCCCACTGAACACGTAGCGCCACCTTAAATGCACGATTTACACTGATGTCGAGTGGCTGCAAATACTTTGGGCCATCTGCTTTTCTTCCCTCTGAAAGCTTTTGTTGTCTTTTTGCATTGAGTCAGTTCCTCACGCTGCTGTTTCCAACGTCTTATCATTGACTCATTAAGGCCAAGCTCCCGTGCAGCAGCTCTATTTCCTTTTCCAACAGCCAGATCGATCACCTTCAACTTGAAAGCTGCATCATATGCATTTCTCTGTGTCTTTGCCATGATGAGGGTGACAAAATTACTACCGTAATCAGAATGATGGGAAGTTTGAGCGCGCTCGATTTACATCACATTATGTGACGGTGCTCAGTTTTTTGGCGGCATGAATCTTGTGAAAGCGGAAAATTCCATAAATAAGCCGCGTCATTGTATAAACCGCGAGGTTCAAAGCGTGGGAATAAAGTAGCGGCTTATAGTCCGGAAATTACGGTACACTCATCGGACAGTTTATTATGTACAATGAATGTACCGCCATTCAATCAGCAGCAACTGCATGATGCCATCGCGTCAGCATGTACCAACATCCCTGTGAAACGTTTCCAGACAACTTGTAGAATACGCCAAAGAATTCAGGCTGTTCTGGAGGCAAAGGAGGGTCCGACCTGTTACTAAATGGGTGTACCTAATAAACTGTACGGTGAGTGTGTATCAGCATTTCTCCATCGCACAACTTCTCTTCGTTCTTCTTTGCTTTCTTCACCCTCTTTTTCTGGGACTGAGGGTGGTATATTGCAAAAGCCTGCATTTCTAAAGTGCAGCATCAGCATCAGCCTCAGAGGGACCCTGTCAGATATCCAGCTAACAACCA
The DNA here is from genome assembly GCF_036934945.1 of Oncorhynchus masou masou. NCBI lineage: Eukaryota > Metazoa > Chordata > Actinopteri > Salmoniformes > Salmonidae > Oncorhynchus > Oncorhynchus masou. The sequence goes on from NC_088224.1 coordinate 41,110,332, forward strand.
TGTCTTCCAGTCTGTGGTGTGTGTGTGTGTGTGTGTGTGTGTGTGTGTGTGTGTGTGTGTGTGTGTGTGTGTGTGTGTGTGTGTGTGTGTGTGTGTGTGTGTGTGTGTGTGTGTGTGTGTGTGTGTGTGTGTGTGTGTGTGTGTGTGTGTGTGTATGCGCGCCTGCGCCTGTGTGTCTCTCTCTCTGTGTCACCGTGTTTGCCGTTCAACTCCTAACAGCCAGCATGGAGTTTATCTCCCAGATGAGGTTTCTGAGCTGGTCCATTATCTGCTTCAGCTGTTGGTTCTTCTGTTTGAGCTTCTGTAATAAAGCACATAAAATCACTTTGTCAGAGCCCATCAAACAAGCCGTAGACATACAAGTATTTAAACAGTGGTGGTTGGTTGATAAGATGCCTTTGAAAAGCTTTGAAAGGGGCATTAGGTTCAAGAGCCTCAACTGAAAGAACACAGTAGTTTTTCCATGTGAGGATTTTCCTTTTGTTTTTGAACAAGCAGAGCTGATTGGCTGACATTATCAATCCCTGCAGTAGTTTAATCTCTAAACACACACACATCTGGACAGAATCGGCCACTCACAGCCAGTTTGCCTGCAGATTACCTTTGAACACACAAGTCCAAACTCAAAGTCAACAGCTGCAGTTTACTCAAGTGCCTTATTGCTGAGGTTTATGCACAAACAAATAATGGCAGAGCCTAAGTTGCTCCAAAAGCACACATGCTAACAGTGTCCTTATAGGACTTCAGTCAGGCCCAGGCCTAGCACCAGTGTTGGAGAAGTCTAGCTAGGTATGCCTTAAGATAGTGGTCTGACTAGCTAGCTGAATATAGCATGTAGAGGAAGAGGGAGAGACACTCATGAGGCTACTGTATCTGCAGTGCAGAGAAAATGTATTAAGGATTAAATCCATCTTGCTCTCTCACTAATGCTCCTTTAGCCGAGACTAATTACCAGCCATTTTTGCGAGCGCAGATAACACCTTCAGCAATCGATTTCACACAGCCCCTCTTAATGTAAACTATTTAGCTGATTGTCCTTGAAGATATTCCGGATTGGAACATTTGGAACAGTTCCATTGTGTGTCAAGGGGGTTCTTCTCTCTCTTTTGCCACCAGGGTTTCATTTTGAGTCACCGGGAGGGAGGAGCGTGTACTGTACTATACAGGATGCACCTCATGAACCCCACCAGCGATTCTTTAAATAAAGACGTCCTTTATCTTTCTATTCCTTAGTTGAGAGATCTATCAGCCAATCTTTGGAATTTCAGTTCACCCTCTGATATACTGTTGAGTCATACATAAGTACTGTTGCACACAATGAAATGTCACAAACGTGCAGTGATCCCTCTATATACTGTACATATATGGATTTTTTTCACAGATAACAAATACCAACAAACAAATCTGAAATCCTTCTTTAAAAAAAAAAAAAACTCAGATGAATGAATTAACTGCTACTCCAACCTTCAAATCCAATCGTATTGGTCACACACACATATTTAGCAGATGTTATTGCGGGTGTAGCGAAATGCTTGTGGCGTAACATTTCAATACCGTTGGGAGAGAAACAGAAGAGAAGACAGTGGAATGTGTTTTTAACACTCATATTTCAGAGCTGCAGGTCTATGAATGATCCCACTGCTGATGGAAAGTGATGGCTCTGACATTTCTGACTGGTCGGCCAAACCTGAGAGAACTGCTTCGCCTTCCGCACCTCTGACAAGCTTAGCCTGCATGCCGCTGAAGGGTCCGACTCCCTCCCTCACTCACTCTTTCTCTTCAGGGATCATGGGGATGCACTCTCTCATTTCCTCGCCTGCCACTCAAGACCGCTTTCGTCCACGTTTGTTCCTTTTGACACGGTCTGACATTGTGTAGGGCATAGCAGGTAGGCTGTTCAACAAATCATGAAAGTAAACAAAGAATTGGGGTTTGAGCTGCCGTCTGTAGAGGCCTCCCGCAGACAATAAGCAGGTTTGTGGGGAAAAAAGTAGCTACCTGAGCATAGACACAGCTTAATACAGTACACTACAGTGGACTGACAGAGGTGTGTGTGTGTGTGTGCATCCGAGTGTACGTGCATGCAGGTTTCAGTTGGGAGATGAAAGCATTTTCAGGGTGTGAGGTGAACGTGACGTGAAGGTACCAGAGTATTTTAGCTCCACTGATAAATTATTAAACTGTAATAGTGATTTATATACTTGGATGGCTCACAACTTCCTCCAGCTAAATCAAGACAAGACCGAGGTACTTATTGTTGGAGCCAAAGCACAGAGAGAGAATATGGCCGCACATTTTAATTCACAGACAATAAAGATAAAATACCAGGTAAAAAACCTAGGTTTTGTTTTAGATTCGGAACTAAATTTCAAATCACACATTAGGAATGTGAGCAAAATAGCTTTTTACCACCTGAGGAACATTGCCAAGGTGCGGCCGTTTCTCTCTCAGGCTGATAGAGACTCATCCATGCTGTTATTACAAGCAGCCTTGACTACTGTAATGGTCTTCGGTCTGGTTTACCCACGAAAGCCATTGGTCAACAGCAAAGCATAGCATACAGAATGCTGCAGCGCGGGTACTGACCAAGACCAGACGGCAAGCACGCATTACACCGGAATTAAGGTCTCTGCAGTGGCTCCCTGTTAGTTTTAGAAATCATTTTAAGATTATTATATTGGTTTTTAAATCAATTTACGATTGTGCACCCCAATACATGTCAGACATGCTTTTAAGTTATGTACCCAGTAGGTCCCTCAGGTTCTCTGGCACTGGCCTTTTAACTATCCCAAAGCCTAGGACCAAGAGGCATGGAGAAGCAGCCTTTAGTTATTATGCTCACAGCCTCTGGAATAGCCTGCCAGAGAACATGAGGGGTGTCAAAACTGTGGACATATTTAAAAGAGATCATAAAACAACTTTAGCTTAGCTTTTCCTCAGGTTGCTTTTTAGTCATTCATTTTTTGTCATTCTTTAGTTTTTTATCTTGTGTTTGTTGTGTAGTAAATATTTCAGCTTTTATTTTCGTTGTTGTTTTTTTAAGCACATTGACTTGCATTCCATGTCTGAAATGTGCTGTACAAATAAAGCTTCATTTGATATGGCCAGCCAACCGCTGAGGAGATTCTGCCTTTCTCTCTCAGTTGCTTTCATGGCACACCTGGGCAGGACAGAGGACAGAGGCAGTTTTGCCCAGGCAGATGTTGGAGTGCTCCAGGGCATCGGCAATCCTCATGTCAGCATATCTCCTTTCCTATGTACGTTCTCTTTGTCCTTTCAAATCATCTAAAAGACAGCACTATAGTTTCGGGCCACTTAGTGATAGAAGACAAGCAATTCAATATGATACCAATGACTCATTAATACCCCAGAAGTTTTATCTTGACAGCTTCAGTCATCTTCGCCTTTCTTAGTCTGACTTTAAAGGGTTCCTCTCAAGTCAAATCAGTGTGTTAAAATAGCAAAGATTAGACAAAGTGGTTATGCATATCTGAAGGGCGGTTAGATTTACAGGAGGAGACTTTGAACAGAATAACTTTATCATTAGTCGCGTCTTTAAAGGAGAACAATTGGAAGTGAGAGAACTTTGATATCTGAGGGGTGATGGTTTATCATACAGAGCACCTGGGTGTGAACTGAGTGAACGTTGAGCCGGAAGCGTTGGGGCTGGGCTCTTTCTCTCTCTCACACTTTTTCTTCTCTCCACTCCCTTCATCTGATTCTCTTCAACCCTCATCTCAAAGTGAGATAAAAAGGAGCCGTCCTCAATAATGGGGCGAGACAGAATTTTAGATCAAAACCTCTTATTATTAAAATTCCGTTTCATTCAAATATTTCTCTCTTGGCTGAGTGACGACGTGCTAAGAGCAAACCCTATCACATTTGGAGGGAACGTCTCAGCCACCCTCACACTGTAATTTCTATTATTTTTAAACAGTCTGGTATAGTCCGGAAAGTACAAACAGCAGACAATCTATTATCTTACACAATTGACATTTCTGTGTTAATTGATGATTTTGCCCCATTAGAAACATTCAGGATTTTGATTAATTAGATCAAACAAAACTAATGTTAATATGATATAAATAGACGAGAGATTACTCCTTTTCATCCTTTTTGACATTCCATCAACAATCGTTTCCGGAGCCCGGTTGCTTTTTCATTGAGCGGATTTCGACGATAACTGGCGAACGTGATTTAAAGTTGCCAGCCAGTCGAGAATAGCAAGTCGTGCAAAGAAAAAATGTGCCTTCACTCAGGATTCCGTTCGGCTTATCCGCCCTGTCGCTGCTTTCACTCCGGTGGATCTGGCTGGGAATTACAAGTGTAAGTGAGTGAGGCGAGGGGATTAGGCAGATTGAGAGGAGGAGAGAAAAGGAGAAGAGAAAGAACTCGTATTGCTGCGATAGCACTCTTCTCCATAATCTATCGGTGCCACCTCGCTGTCATTGGCAGCTGAGGAGTCGTCGGTTCTGAAACTTGTCTTCGTGAGAAGAGAATGGTCTGTCCATCATGAAGATAAAGATTTGGAGTGTCATGACTGAGTGGGCCTTGTCCATTGTCCAAAAGACATTCAAATGCTCTCACTTCCCCAAACTCACAATCTTGAGTGCATTTGGAAACTATTCAGACCCCTTGACTTTTTACACATTTTGTTACATTACAGCCTTATTCTAAAATGTTATAACAGGTTTTTCCCCCTCATGGATCTACACACAATAACATATAATGACAAAGCAAAAACAAGGTTAGACTTTTTCACTCAAATTTAATTAAAAATAATAATCACATTTACAAAAGTATTCAGACCCTTTACTCAGTACTTTCTTGAAGCACATTTGACAGCAATTACAGCCTTGAGTATTCTTGAGAAAGACATTACAAGCTTGGCACACCTGTATTTGGGGAGTTTCACCCATTCTTCTCTGCAGATCCTCTCAAGCTCTGTCAGGTTGAATGGGGAGCGTTGCTGCACAGCTATATTCAGGTCTCTCCAGAGATATTCGATCAGGTTCAAGTCTGGGCTCTGGCTGGGCCCCTCAAGCACATTCAGAGACTTGTTCCGAAGCCACTCCTGCGTTGTCTTGGCTGTGTGCTTAGGGTCATTGTACTGTTGGAAGGTGAACCTTCGCCCCAGTCTGAGGTCCTGCTCTGGAGCAAGGATCTCTCTGTACTTTGCTCCATTCATCTTTCCCTCGATCCCGACTAGTCATCCAGTCCCTGCCGCTGAAAAACATCCCCAGAGCATGATGCTGTCACCACCATGATTCACCATAGGGATGGTACCAGGTTTCCTCCAGACGTGAATCTTGGCATTCAGGCTAAAAGAGTTCAATCTTGGTTTCATCAGACCTGAGAATCCTGTTTCTTTAGGTGCCTTTTGGCAAACTCCAAAGCGGGCTGTCATGTGCATTTTACTGAAGAGTGGCCTCCGTATGGCCACTCTACCATAAAGGCCTGATCGGTGGAGAGCTGCAGAAATGGTTGTCCTTCTGGAAGGTTCTCCCATCTCCACAGAGGAACTCTGGAGCTCTGTCAGAGTGACCACCGGGTTCTTGGTCACCTAGGCCCTTGTTCCCTGATTACTCAGTATGGCCGGGCGGCCAGCTCAAGAAAGATTCTTGGTGATTCCAAACTTCTTCCATTTAAGAATGATGGAGGCCACTGTGTTCTTGGGGACCTTCAATGCTGCAGACATTTTTTGGTACCCTTCCCCAGATCTGTGCCTCGACACAATCCTGTTTCGGAGCTCTACAGACAATTCCTTCGACTTCATGGCTTGGTTTTTACTCTGGCATGCACTGTCAACTGTTGGACAGGTGTGTGCCTTTCCAAATCATGTTCAATCAATTGAATTTACCACAGGTGGACTCCAATCAAGTTGTAGAAATATCTCAAGGATGATCAATGGAAACAGGATGCACCTGAGCTCAATTTCAAGTCTCATAGCAAAGGGTCTGAATACTTATGTACATAAGGTATTTGTTTTATTTTTTATAAATTTGCAAACATAAAAAAAAAATGTTTTTGCTTTGTCATTGTGGGGTATTTTGTGTAGATTGATGAGGAACATTTTGTATTTAATCCATTTTAGAATGAGATTGCAATGTAACAAAATGTGGAAAAGGGGAAGGGGTCTGAATACTTCCCGAATGCACTGTATTTGGTGTTCTGTTATGGTGGGCACGCCATCGTCAAGAGAGGGGTTGGTCAAGAAAAGGCACTCTCTCAATGGCATGCATCATGTAGCATATCTGTATACTACAGTGCCTTGCGAAAGTATTCGCCCCCCTTGAACTTTGCGACCTTTTGCCACATTTCAGGCTTCAAACATAAAGATATAAAACTGTATTGTTTTGTGAAGAATCAACAACAAGTGGGACACAATCATGAAGTGGAACGACATTTATTGGATATTTCAAACTTTTTTTAACAATTCAAAAACGGAAGAATTGGGCGTGCAAAATTATTCAGCCCCCTTAAGTTAATACTTTGTAGCGCCACCTTTTGCTGCGATTACAGCTGTAAGTCGCTTGGGGTATGTCTCTATCAGTTTGGCACATCGAGAGACTGAAAATTTTTCCCATTCCTTCTTGCAAAACAGCTCGAGCTCAGTGAGGTTGGATGGAGAGCATTTGTGAACAGCAGTTTTCAGTTCTTTCCACAGATTCTCAATTGGATTCAGGTCTGGACTTTGACTTGGCCATTCTAACACCTGGATATGTTTATTTTTGAACCATTCCATTGTAGATTTTGCTTTATGTTTTGGATCATTGTCTTGTTGGAAGACAAATCTCCGTCCCAGTTTCAGGTCTTTTGCAGACTCCATCAGGTTTTCTTCCAGAATGGTCCTGTATTTGGCTCCATCCATCTTCCCATCAATTTTAACCATCTTCCCTGTCCCTGCTGAAGAAAAGCAGGCCCAAACCATGATGCTGCCACCACCATGTTTGACAGTGGGGATGGTGTGTTCAGAGTGATGAGCTGTGTTGCTTTTACGCCAAACATAACGTTTTGCATTGTTGACAAAAAGTTCAATTTTGGTTTCATCTGACCAGAGGACCTTCTTCCACATGTTTGGTGTGTCTCCCAGGTGGCGTGTGGCAAACTTTAAACAACACTTTTTATGGATATCTTTAAGAAATGGCTTTCTTCTTGCCACTCTTCCATAAAGGCCAGATTTGTGTAATATACGACTGATTGTTGTCCTATGGACAGAGTCTCCCACCTCAGCTGTAGATCTCTGCAGTTCATCCAGAGTGGTCATGGGCCTCTTGGCTGCATCTCTGATCAGTCTTCTCCTTGTATGAGCTGAAAGTTTAGAGGGACGGCCAGGTCTTGGTAGATTTGCAGTGGTCTGATACTCCTTCCATTTCAATATTATCGCTTGCACAGCGCTCCTTGGGATGTTTAAAGCTTGGGAAATCTTTTTGTATCCAAATCCGTCTTTAAACTTCTTCACAACAGTATCTCGGACCTGCCTGGTGTGTTCCTTGTTCTTCATGATGCTCTCTGCACTTTTAACGGACCTCTGAGACTATCACAGTGCAGGTGCATTTATACGGAGACTTGATTACACACAGGTGGATTTTATTTATCATCATTAGTCATTTAGGTCAACATTGGATCATTCAGAGATCCTCACTGAACTTCTGGAGAGAGTTTGCTGCACTGAAAGTAAAGGGGCTGAATAATTTTGCACGCCCAATTATTCAGTTTTTGATTTGTTAAAAAAGTTTGAAATATCCAATAAATGTCATTCCACTTCATGATTGTGTCCCACTTGTTCTTGATTCTTCACAAAAAAATACAGTTTTATATCTTTATGTTTGAAGCCTGAAATGTGGCAAAAGGTCACAAAGTTCAAGGGGGCCGAATACTTTCGCAAGGCACTGTATGTTATATGACGAGTGCAGACTATCTAGTGCCTCCATAGTGGCTGGTGGATTTTTTTTGTAGAAATCTATTGTTCTGGTTGGGTACCGGGCAAGTTCCCTCCTCAGTAAGCACAGTGCAAACTGAACTGAGGTGATAAGCCAGCACTGCGACCTGCTTGAGGAGCCTTCTGATGCTAAGTGGGCTTTGCAGTTGACGGCGGCCTTTGGGGAGCTCGGCGAAGCAACCTTAATTTGTCTGACATTGCTTTAATAGCCTTAATTGACTTTATAAACTTTATGGCTTTTTTAAAGGGAGAATTTAACTGCCCAACTAGTTGACATGGGCATCCCAGGAGAACAAAGGCCCAAAGTTTGGTGAGGGAGATAAAGCCTTCCACCGCTCACTGGCAGAAATACAATTGACATGTTGTCATCCTCTGCATACACCCCGCCTTTCAATATGTCCTCAGCACTGAGCTGGAAAGCTTGCAGTGCAGCCAACTGTTGCAGAACAGTTCCCATTGATTCTGCTGCTTTACAAGTAGCAGTGCTGCTGGTGCTTTTTTTTCCATCTTCTCAATGCCCAGCCCTCTTCAGCACTTGACTTGCTGCCAGGTAACAGAGTTGATTGGGCTCTGCTTTGGGATTTTGTTCACAGTGATTATATATAAAGGGGCACAGAGGCTAAACTGCCATTTCACACCCTCTCTTTAAAACCAATGGTTGGGCCAAACAATGAGTACACAAAACATTAAGAACTCTTTCCATGACATAGACTGATCAGGTGAATCCAGGTGAAAGCTATGATCCGTTATTGATGTCACTTGCTAAATCCACTTCAATAAGTGTAGATGAAGGTGAGGAGACAGGTTAAATAAGGATTTTTAAGCCTTGAGGCAATTGAGACATGGATTGTGTATGTGTGCCATTCAGAGCGTGAATGGGCAATACAAAATATTTAAGTGCCTTTGAACGAGGTGACAGGCACGCCGGTTTGTGTCAAGAACTGCAGAACTTCTGAGTTTTTCACGCTCAAATGTTTCCTGCGTGTATCAAGAATGGTCCACCACCCAAAGGACATCCAGTGAACTTGACACAACTGTGGGAATCGTTGGAGTCAACATGATCGCTTTAGACACGTTGTGTCTATCCCCTGAAAAATGTAGGTTGTTCTAAGGGAAAAGGGGAAAGGGGGGGGGGGGGGTGCAACTCAATATTAGGAAGGTGTTCAATGTATTCAATAGTCATTGTAGAACCGTTTTGTGCTGGATAACATGTGCACCACATAACAGAGGCCTATTTCGTCTGACCTAAGCACTTGGACGATGAATGCGTCCTTTGGCAAACACTAAACATTAGCTTTAACACCAGGGGATCCACTCTCGCATGTAAATTGCTTTACAGTCAAGGAGGCACAAGTTTTCAGTACAGTAAATGTGTAATCCCAGAGTTGAAAAGCTCATCCCATCTAGAAAGCGCCGTTTAGGATTTAAAGCTAGAGTATGCTGATGAGGGTAGTGTTGGCTTTGGCATGGGGGCGTGGTGACATGGGAATTGATAAGCAAGAATTAAATTAGAAGCACAAAAAGAAACCTGTCCTGTTGCAATTGGGGTCTTTGAGAGGATTAGCTTGTATGTAGGGTTCAGAGGGCACAATTGGGTGGAGAATTGTGCTAGGAAACTAGGTGTAAACCCAAAGTTGTGGGTTCACAACAAGTTCCCTGAAATAAAAGCTTCTGCACAGTGACCAGGCAGTTTAGAAAGTATACTGAACAAAAATAAACACAACATTCAACAATTTTATTAAATGACAGTTTATGTAAGGAAATCAGTCAATTGAAATAAACTCATTAGACACTAATCTATGGATTTCACATGACTGTCCACGAGGATCCAAATAGATCAGATTTGCAATGAATAACTTCAATCAGACCCCCTCTCACCCGCAGAGGGGGGAGTAAAGAACTTGTGAGGATTAATAACTCACATCCTGTTATAAATCAAGGGGAGAAGATTCAGTTCTCCCTCCCCAAGATTCCCCAAAAGGAATGTTCTTTGTTGCAAATAGACTTTTCCCGACGAAACTCTTAACACGTTCATAAGCAAATACTGGAACAATATTTCTAATATTGACCATGGGGAATGACCAGAGGCAATCTATAAAACACTAATATCATTTTGTTTCTGATTTTATAATGTCAATAAAAACGTTATAAAGGAAATACTGTAACTTGGAAAGTATACTCACAACATGTATGACGTGTCCATACTATGTGTTGTGAATGCAATTTGAAAAATGATGAGTGTTTTTGATAAGTGAGGGATGTAATTTGAGGAGCTATAAAAGATCATTGTTTTACATAACTTTGCACCGTGAGTAGTCACCGCCCTTGGAAGTGAGGTCAGAGAGCGTGTCAGCCTGACGGAACCGCCCCTTTCGAACAAACTGAATAAATGATGGGTTAAGAAATTAACTTATCAGACTAGAAAGTGAAGCTGCAGCTGCACGTTTAAAGTGGTTTGAGCTTTGAATCTCAACACGAGGTAGAGATGAGAAACTCACCTCCCGGACAATCACTGGTATGGCTGATTAGCTTCCTAAGTAAAGTATCTTCGAAAGCTAATTTAAGTAGGACCAACCTGTTACTCTACTCAAACCATCAAAACGGCTGGCTAGCCTATCTTCAAAGAAGCATCTTCAAGAGTGAATGGAAGGAAAGTCACCTGTGTAGTTCTGTTCAGGACTTCACGACAAGTCACCAGATACCGGACAACTACAGAGAAGGACAACTGTAGAAGACTTGTCGGAACCATTTCAGACAATCAGAGCCTTACAAGCGTGCAGCAAAAAAAATCTGAATGTACCAATATTAAGTGTCTCTGTCCCTCTCTCTCCCTCTCTGTCTCTTATTTAATAAGCAGCCATGTTGTTGTCATTTCTCTAGGGACCTGTTTTCAGCATATTAAGTCCCCAGTCAATAACAAATACAAGTGTGTATGTTTATCCTGTGTTCCAATTTAATTAGCTAGTAAATAAATAAGTAAAACAATTTGTGTAGTACTGAATCATAAGTAAGGCTGTTTTCTTTTTTGCAGATGCAAGGAGGTTATGACAGTTCAGAATGAGGATATGATATGAGGTTCTGATTAATAAGTTGACTGTTTATGGATGTGATAGGTAAAGACCTTTAATTTAATTCAGGAGATGGTAACTCTTTAAAGAACCTCTCTCATGGTGCCCCAGATCCTAATGAGTTAATTGTTGCATGATTCATTGAATTGGGTAAAAATTAACATAGTTAGGTAATTAGATAAATAACAGTCTTCAGATTCATGTTTAAATCAAGTCACGACAGTGGGAACCACTGGGGAGCCAGGCTCAGCCAATCAGCATTCGTTTTCCCCACAAAAGGGCTTTATTACAGACAGAAAGACTAAGTTTCATCAGCTGTCCAGGTAGCTGGTCTCAGATGATCCCGCAGGTGAAGAAGCCAGATGTGGAGGACCTGGGCTAGCGTGGTTACACATGGTCTGTGATTGTGAGGACAGTTGGACGTACTGCCAAATTCTCTCAAATGAAGTTTGAGGCGGCTTATGGTAGAGAAATTAACAAATTCTCTGCCAACAGCTCTGGTGGACATTCCGGGTGTCAGCATGCCAATTGCACGCTCCCTCAAAACTTGAGACATCTATGACATTGTGTTGTGTGACAAAACTGCACTTTTTAGAGTGGCCTTTTATTGTCCCCAGTACAAGGTGCGTAATGATCATGCTGTTTAATCAACTTGTTGATATGCCTGATATTGTTGTTGATATGCCACACCCGTCAGTCAGGTGGATGAATTATCTTGGCAAAGGAGAATTTCTCACTAACACGGATGTAAACAAATTTGTGCACATTTGAGAGAAATAAGCTTTTTGTGCATATGGAACATTTCTGGGATCTTTTATTTCAGCCCATGAAACATGGGACCAACACTTTACATGTTGCTTTTATATTTTTGTTCAGTATAGATAAAAAGGACAATGGAGACATGAGGAAGCAGACGAGGTGAGGGAAGGGAAGACTTGTAATGATGCCTTCAAATCATCGGGATTATTATGCAATCTCATGGAAGTTTGATAAACCCAATAACTGAATAGTTTTCCCTATAATCTATTCAGATGATATTGGGAGAAGAGCAGAGAGAGTTCATAGTTTTCAGAACTCAGTGGGGACACAATATGCTTAAAAGAGATACATTTGCCCATCTGGAGTAACTCTCTTACGGCAGAGTCGGAGTAGCAAAAGAAGATATATCTGCACAGTTTTCTTTGTGCTAACGTTACGGACCATCAATATTTGTCTGAGCCTGGTGCCATACAGTCAAAGAGTGTGAATGAATAGGACGGTGTGTCGGACAATGGGTTTGGATTGCAAGGAGTGAGATGATGTCCATACTGGAAGGGTATCTTGAAGGGTGAGCAGGTAGTAGAGGGTTAACTTGGAGAGAGTGAGTGAGAGGGTGGGAGGTGGTGGGGTAGCTTGTAAAGAGAAAGCGTAAGGTGTTTTGGAGGGGTAACTTGGAGAGAGAGTGTATAGGGTGTAATGGTGGAGGGGTAGTTTAGAGAGAAAGGGTGCAGTAGAGAAGGTTAGCTTGGAGAACTTGGGTGTAGTGTGAGGTATAGGGGGCTTTAGACTGCATTTGCTCGGTGATGCCTCCCTCTCTATCTCAGGGCCAACGAGCCAGGCTCTTTCATCTCTGCCTCAGCTGTCAGGGGATTAGAGCATATGGGTCCAGCCCAGATCTCATATGCAACCGTGGAGAGAAAATGAGGCAGGCAGATATCTGGGAAGATGAAAGGCGGTGTAATTCCACTAAAGTCTCCACCGATTGGAGATGTTATTTTTGCTCTTTTTACACGAGGGGAGCAAGAACAAGGTTTGGTGTTTGGGGAGAGTGGCAAAGTGTCACTTGTTTTGTTGGTGCAGCAGATTCCAGTCGTCGGCCTGATTTACTCTTCACACCAATAGGGCTGTAAGCGGTCATGAAATTTTGTCAGCCGGTGATTGTCAACCAAATAACTGCTAGTCTCACGGTAATTGACCGTTAATTAACATAAACACATTTAGCATCTCCTGGCTTCCACGCATAGCCTACAAGCCACTGATGCAGACCTTTGGAACATCTACATTTTAAATAGTCCAACAAATCCATTTAATATAGCCTACACCATCACAATAAATCCAATATTTATTTTAGGACAGGTCTAAAGAAACATGATATGAAGAAAATGTGGTCTATTTTAGAAGAACAGAATAGCATACTCTGAGTTATCTTTATGTTAGCCCTGATCATCGTCCTGATCTGGCTATGACATATGGCTGTGGGTTACAGTAGTTAATTTAGCAGAAAAGATTTGCTTAGAAATTCTTATTTTATTTTAAAGGTATAAGCTCGGCATTGTTAATTTACACAGTCTGCACAAACTTCATCAGTCTCTCACAATTTGACAAGCACTTGATAATGACTCGAATTTCCCAGCGGCATTTGTGTGGCCGTAATGCCCCCTGGTCAGTGGCCGTTGTGCTCTTGGGCTGAATATAATAATTATAATTCCCCACTCTCATGGCTCTCTCAGAAAAACGTAATTCTTATTAGCCAATGCCCGTCACGTGATCGGGTCCTTCTCGCAGCATCTCAGGTCCTCACAGGCTACAAATAAAGAGACACATCGGGGACACAACTGCGCGCATCCTTATTGAATTCAGAGGCACATATTGGAAGAACTGTCCAAATGTACTTTTCATCAGCCAACAAGATGAATAGGCCTAACAAACAGCAAAAGCACTAGTTTATGTCGACTTCTACTGGTCAATTCTACTGGTCAACTTGTCCTTCTGTGTGAGAAATAAATATTCCAAACATAGTCTGGGAAAATTGTGGGATGCAATAGATTCCAAATTAATACAACCACTAAGCATCAAAAAAACTTTTAAAAGCAATGAGGCTGAATTTAACAGATCGGAATGTTGATAAACTATTAGGCTATTTCTTCATATTATAAGCGCAGCAATGTGCTCACGGAAGTAGGCTATAAGCACAAATGTTCCAAAATGCAATTAGTGGGAAAACACCATTATCAAAAGTGACTGCAAATGCAATTGGTGCATTTTTATGGTGAAAATTATCTTCCCCAAACTTGAAGCTCACACGTTGCTTATGTATGCCAGTTAGGCTCTTACACCCCTTGTAAAGCGAATTAATGTGCTTAATTTTAAGAAGTTATTTGGCCACTTTAGTAGTGATACAAACCTTATCAAAACATGTTGGCCTATGGGCTACATGGGTGTGCAACTATGATTTTTTTTTAAGTCAACAACAAAAGGCATGCTCTCTTTCATGCCTTACTGTATTCACAAGTGATGATATATAATTCACAAGTGATAGGCTAATATTGTCACCCATCAGATTATTCTTATTTAAATCTTGCCTTTAAATATTCTAAATAATATACAGTGCATTCAGAAAGTACTCAGACCCCTTGGTTACGTTGTTGTTACGTTACAGCCTTATTCTAAAATGGATTAAAACCATTTTTTCCCTCATCAATCATCACTATACCCCATAATGACAAAAAACAGGTTTAGAAATTGTCAGAACCTTTACTCAGTACTTTGTTGAAGCACATTTGGCAGCAATTACAGCCTCAAGTAACTTTCATGCCAGCCTGGTAGGCTAACTCCTGTTGTAAAGACAAGCAATGTGCTTACTGTTAGGAAGGTTGATAAATACATATAGTAGGTCTAGCCTATAGAAAAGCTGATGGATTCAACTTTTTAATTGAGACCATCAAAACTCTGTTTTCTCACGCAATTGCATAGCCTATAGAAATGTTGCGCAACATGAACTCATGGGCTCTAATTAAGTGTTTAATTAGTGTGTTTGGGGCTCCCGAGTGGCGCAAGGCACTGCATTTCAGTGCTAGAGGCATCCCTACAGACCCTGGTTCGACCCTGGGCTGTATCACAACCAGCCGTGAGAGTCCCATAGGGTGGTGCAAAATTGGCCCAGTGTCGTCCGTGTTAGGGTTTGGCCGGAGTAGGCTGTCATGGTAAATAAAAATGTGTTCTTAACTGACTTGCCTAGTTAAATAAAAGGTTACCAAAAAAAAAAAGCTTGGAAAAGACTAGATAACTTGACTAAACGGTCACGTGGAATTTGACTGCGGTCATGACTTGTGACCACCGGTGTGGTGGTAATACAGTCACCATAACAGCCCTACACACCAACATATCTCAAGTTCATGGGATCCATTTCTAAACAGGTGGGATTCACAGCGAACCCATCAACCTGGTGGCGTCACCATGGTCACAATAGACATACTGCTGTACACCTAATCCTTCCTCTTTCAAGCCAGTAAGACTTTCAGCCTGCCTTGATGTAGTTAACGAATCTATTTTGAGAATTTAAAAAAACTCTTGTCTAAATGGTTACATATTCCTTAAACGGTTTAACAAAATAGAAAATATATCAGAGAATTCACTCGAAATACATTCTCATTCGAAAAACAGCCCCTGATCTTCCAACAACATGAGTTGTGCTGCATTACCCCTCTGACCTCCTGCTCACCAATTAAAAAGCTCCTGGGCAACACACTGGTCTAATGGGCTACATATGAGCCTGATAATAACATGGAGGTTTGTGCGCCTCCTGTGAACAGCCTGCTAATGCTGGAGTGTGTAGGGAGAGAGGGAGGGGGAGAGAGGGGGGGGGAGGGAGAGAGAGAGAGGGGGAGAGAGAGAGAGGGGGAGAGAGAGAGAGAGAGAGAAGTTGAGAGAAAGAGGCAGAGGGGGAGAAAGAGGCAGAGAGGGAGTAGTTGAGGGAGGAAGAGAGAGAGAGAGCGCTACATAAAGCCATCCGTATCCCTCTCTCCGAGTGTGTCTCATTATCATCTGGGTCTCTGTTTGTTTATCATTAGGCCTCCACAGACCCCGACCTGCTCTTCAGAGAACACTGCTAACCGGCCAATGTCACTGCAATTCATTATCCACGACTGCACTGCCATTGTGGAGAGGCACCCCCACCCCCCCCCCCCCACTTCTCCAATTTGAAATTACAAACTGCCTTTGCTTTTAATTTCTCACTTTTTCATTTGAATAAAGAGGACAGACGCGGTAATTAACAGGATATTAAAAAAGCAAGGGAGTGTGTGTGAGGGAGGGAATGAGGGGAGGGGGAGGAGAGAGAGGAGAGACGGAGAGAGAAAGAGAGGAGCTGTGGAGAATTAATAACAGGCCAGATCTCTCCAAGGCCTCCTTAATGGGCTATGACAGGAATTTATTCTCACTTAGGCTGGTATTAAATCAAACGCTGGCCGAGTGTTGATGGCAGGGCTGCAACGGAGAAGCACTCGGGATGGTCCCAGGTCCCCTCCCGTATCACGGGGAAGGTACTGCCTGTGACACTCCCGAAGGAGCTGGTCATCAGTTAGGACCCAAGAGGATAAGAAGAGAAGGAAGGATGGAGGAAAGGAAGGAGGGTGAAGTAGGGAAGAGAAATAGTGATGGGAAGATGACAATGCAGAAGCTTCATATCCCAGATGGAATGATTATCAAATACTCTTGAGAGCCCAGTGAATCATCATCATCATGCGTTCTGCAGAAAACACAGTCAGTCAGGGGTCCTTTTGGATGTAAAAGGCGACACAGATGGGACGTAAATGCTTATCAGCAAAACATCGGAATTTCAATTCGATAAAATGGAATCAGGTTGTCGGTTTGTCATATTTCATTGTTTCCTCCCATTGATTGGTGTGTGACCACTAATGTGAGGCATTCATTAAGGCTCTAATTTGGGGTCACTTGGGCGCTTCAGAGTTTGTGTTTCTCGTTAGAGCAGAGGAGAAAGTGAGGAAAGGGAAATTGATATGCACAATCGGTCTGCAGCTCAGAGCAATCTCAGACCATTAGGTGGCAATAAATTATAACTGATGCATCTTAAACATTTATGCAAACACCATACTTGCTCATACAGAGGTTACATGCTCAAATGAACTCACACACACATATTTCACTCATACTTACACCAAAGCACACACTATCGGCTGCATGCACACCATCTCTCTCTCCCTTCTTCTCTCCCTCCCTCGACAGATTGCATCATCATCAGTCAACGCGCCTCCGACAAACAGCAATTACCCAAATCGACAGATAACGAGAACAGGCTATCACTCACATACAGGGCGGCCCATAAAGCAGCAAGACATTACCATGGAGGAGTCATTTATCTTGGAGCTCCTCCAGTGAACCTCCTTTAACCTAGCATACTCTACTCTTTACCTACCTTTCCTGCTGGGTTGGAGCAAAAGACAAACGACAGGGCTAGCCTGGTCCTACATTTGTTTGGCCATACGAGTTGTCAAGGCAGCATAAACAGATCTGGGACCAGGCTATAGTTGTTTGCCTTCACATCTGTTTGTTCTATGGGGATATTACTGTATACAGGTGTCAATTACCCTGTTGTTTTACTTTCCCTTCTGGGGACATATCTATCAATTCAGTTCGACATCAATCTATTTTCTTTTTATAATCTTATTTCTCAATCTTATATTGTGTTTGTCATTGATTTACAGTGCAGTATATGTCATTGTATTTGTCTTCTAGAGGAATTCCATCAGTCTTTGCTCTCTTTTAGAAGCCAGTATCGTTCCAACTGTCTACATATCTATCTATCTGTCTGTTGTAGACTTCCATCTATCGGTCTTCTCTCTTTACTTCAAGTGTCTCTTCTTTCTCTCTCCCTCTTCTACTGGAGAATCTTCTCTGGCTCGATATGCAGAACTTCCCTCTGACATCTTCCCTTTGTCTACATATCGGTTCATCCGGTCATCTGTCTTCTCGCTCTTTTTTTCTCCCTCTCAGTGTTCCCTCTTTTCCCTCCATCTCTCCTCCTCTGGAATGACTGGAATCCTATGTCTCAATATGTCTTCACACTAAAATCTCCTTTATCCATCCGGTCCAGTAATCCATCCATTTTTCCTCTTTCTCTGGAGCTTCTCTTCTCCCTCTTTTCTCTCTCGTCCTGTGGAATCTGGTATTTGGTTCAATATGTGGCATGTCTTCACACTAAAATCTTCCCATTTATCCCATCCAGTTACATGTTAACCTGGCTCTATCTATCTGGCTCGGTTCGCTGCAGCAGATGCAGCCGGGCCTCCTAAACATCTGCTTTCCGCATTCTGCCACATCACTCCCCTCCTGATGAGGTGACCCCTTTAACTCCCCAAAATATGTTCTCCTCATCGTAGCTTTAATATGCAGCTGGGAATTTGGGCTCCAACTGGAGCAGTGTGAAGTGAAGGAGATGGCTGCTGCAGACATGCAATTGAAGCCTAACTTCTCGTTCTTCTTCTTGTCTCCTATGTGCCCTGTTGTTTCGGGGAGTAACGTTGTGGTATGAGCAGCTAAGATGGTGAATGTTCAATTGTCCGCTTCATCGTTTGCTCAGTGCTCCTACATTTAAAATGAGTATTTTCATTGTTTTCATTGCTATATTTTCGTCCAGCTCCTATGCTACGTTTGGACGTTCGTAGTTACTCTGCGTTCAATGTGTCTTGGGCCTGTTATGTTTGGATGTGCGTGGCTACTCTCCTTTGGTATGTGGTATGTTTCATAGCAACACGGGTCAGCTAGAATGCTGATATTGATGCTTATGGTTTGTGTGCATGCAGCGGATACACCAGTTGTTTGGCATGCACCTAAGTTTAGTTAAGCTCAGTGTTCAGCCCATGTTTTACTGCAGTGGTTACCTTTAAGAGCAGTGAGGGAGATAGAGCTCTTAAAAATAACCAATACTCATCTGTGACTTCTGTGAACTCCATTATGATTCAGCACACTCAGACAGGCAAGCATGCACAGAGGAACACACACACACATACATACATACACACACAATGACCAGGGGCTAATAAAAGCTGCAAATAACGCTACCAAATAATGCATGATATGTTTTTACCAAAAACGTTTTTTCAACAGTCATAGACAGGCTATTAATACTTTAAGTAAGATACAGTACACAAGAGTACTGGGAGTATTGTGTACAATATGTAGCTTATGTCTTCACAATATATGTCATAGATCTTTTTTTCTCTTTGTAGCATCTGTTCTCTCTCTCTTTTGGCCTCTCTCCTCCTGGAATCCCTATTTGGGTTACTTTTTATATAAAGGGCTGTGCTCTCTAAAGCCCAGCGTACTGTACATTTATATCTATAAATCCCCAGTGGGCAGCTCACCTTGTTAACCTCCAGGATTTCTCTCCTCTCCTCTGTTGCTGGGCGGGCCTGGCTGGCCAAGCGTTCATCGTGTTTGGAGCTGTCGTCCTCCACGTAGGGGATGAGTTGCTGTGTGGGGGAGAGGTGGTGGATATAAACAAATACAATGACCACAGGCGTTCAATGGGGGGATGGTAAATTGATAAGTAGTTTGGTGCTTTGGTTTGCAATAGGAAAATACATATGACTCCCTTGTAAAAGAGATTACCATTTCAATGGGAGTCGCCTGGTTAAATAAAGATCAATTTTAAAAAAGGAGGGAAAAAAACATTCATTGGCTTATATATCTCATCAAACAAAGAAATACAAACATGACAAATATAGACTCACTCCCTTCTCTAAAGTCTTCATACTCTATGTATAGGTGTATGAAATGCTGCAAAGAAACAGTCGTTATCATACCGATACATAGTACTTCATCATAACAGAGCTGTAGCTCAACACTTGGAAGCGAACACCTTACGCCAGCGTTTCCCATACTCGGTCCTTGGGACCCCAAGGGGTGCACGTTTTTGTTTTTTGCCCTAACACCACACAGCTGATTCAAATGATCAAAGCTTGATGATTCGTTGATTATTTGAATCAGCTGTGTCCTGCTTGGGCAAAAAAAACTAAAAGTGCACCCCTGATGGTCTAGAGGACAGAGTTTGGGAAACCCTGCATTAGGCAATATTAAAACCTAAGAGTATATAGTCCACCAAGTCCTCCATTACAATAGGTCTGTCTATACTGCTTGCGTGAGCACAAACTCTCCCTACTAAGCTTGTATAAAAGAGAATTATGCCATTCCCTCCCGTTATACTGAATTAGAACTGCCTTCATGAGCAGAAAATAGGGATTTTGTGTAGATCACAAAAACACTTTAAATATAATCTAATCTACAAACAGTTCCATACCACCACCACCAATTCAGAATCAGGACTTCTCCACAGTCCATACCCAAGTGCTTATTTCCTTTTTAAGCGCTCTCTGTACTTGATGTTGTCTGGCTGACACTACACCGACTACTCTGCTTTAAATCACACTGACATCTGCTGGTCTGCAGGATAATAAGCAGTGCTGTACGGAACACATTGTTCTCTATTACACTGCATCAAGATCAACGGGCTTATCTTAAATGGTACCATTATACTAGCGTTAACACTTGTCGTCTACTGGGTTCCTATTATCATACATGGCTGTGTAAGGTGAGATTGCTTAAACGGTTATGTAGGAACGAGGTAATGATTTGAGAAAAGAAACAACATTAACGGCTACAGCATCCTTCTCATAACTCAGAAATAAATAAATACATAAAGATGAGGTACAAGAGCCAACCAAAAGCCTTAGCAGGCGTGAAAACACAGTGAAGTCCAACACAAATCTGAGGCTGAGTGCTATTCAACATTCTAAATAACCTAGTAGCTGTTCACATTTCATTGCAGTCAATGACCTGAGGTTTAGCAACTGGCAGAGGCCAGTGTAGACAATGATTAAAGCAGGCTGTGACCAAAGCATTACTGCAGGGCTGGATAGGGCCAGGCCAGAAGACAGAAAGAGAGAGAATCACATGAGAAAAACAAGAGACAGCTCTGGCAGTTTTCTGTAGTCAGTCAGAGAGACCGATGCCAAACCCTAAGCTGTCTGAATTGTGTTGGAGAGAAGACAGAAGACGTGCTGGATATTATATTAGGCCAACTGTGATTGTTAGGGGAGGAAAAACTTTTTCTACTTCTATAATACCAGCTATGAGCCAAACGCATATTGAATTTAAAGGTAAGAGCTGTTATTGGCAGTCCGTAAGGGGGAAAATGTGCGGGGTAGAAAGAGGGCAAGAGAGAAAGAGTGTGTGTTTGTCTCCGTGACTGTGGGTGTGAGTCATAACCCCAGTCTCTGGGAAAAAACAGAAAAATGCTTTTGTGGGAAGCCTTCCCCAGTTGTTCATTACCAGGCCTGCTGCTAAATAGGAACGCGATGAGGTCACGCTGGCTTAGTCATTGATTCCACTTCCTGTTTGGGGAAAGCCCGGTCAGCGGCCAGCCAATTGCATGATTGTCAGGACTGCGGCCGGCAGGCTTGTCAGCCACTTGAGTTTCAGGGGATGATAAATGGCGGCGTTCGGCGGGCCAAAATCAACTCCCTCCAGACAACATGTTGCAGTGAAGTATTGGTTGATCAGCACAGTAAGTAGTTTGCACAGCCTCTGGGGGGATAGGTAAACATTTTAAATGAAGTGGTACAACTGTGGAGTGTAATGGACAGTGAGGTTTACATATGACCAGAATTACAAATAAAAGTGTAACTTTTCCCCCCTGAGAGAGAAATACAGCAAGCCAGTATGCCATAAGGGCAATTCTACAGTAACTGAATTATACTGAGACTTTCAAAACGTATGCCAAACAAAAACCATTAATTTCAAGTTTAACAAACCATAGCTCTCTATGCACAATGAATACAGTGTACATTATCAAAAATTTACATTTACTGAAAAAACTTTGAAGATGTTCAGTTTCATTCTGTTCACAAACTTTGTATCTGCACAGTTCTTCCTGTAAATGTGTGTTTGTAAAATGTTCAGTAGGAATTGTTAAAAATAGTCATTGTGCATAGAGTTGCACGGTTTGTTAAACTTTGAAATCTATGGTTTTTGTTTGGTATACATTTTAGTCTCAGCGTAATTCCGTCACCATGGCCCATACATAAAACAAATGTACTGTATACAGTACCAGTCAAAAGTTTGGACACCTACTCATTCAAGGGTTTTTCTTTATTTTTACTTTTTTCTACATTGTAGAATAATAGTGAAGACATCAAAACTATGAAATAACACATATGGAATCATGTAGTAAGCAATAAAGTGTGAAATAAAAATATATTTCATATTTGAGATTCTTCAAAGTAGCCACCCTTTGCCTTGATGACAGCTTTGCACACTCTTGGCATTCTCTCAACCAGCTTGATGGGGTAGTCACCTGGAATGCATTTCAATTAACAGGGTGCCTTGTTAAAAGTTAATTTGTGGAATTGCTTTCCTTTTCAAATCAAATGAAATTGTATTTGTCACATGCGCCGAAAACAACAGGTGTAGATATTACAGTGAATGCTTACTTACAAGCCCTTAACCAACAATGCAGTTAAGAAAAAATAAGTGTTAATTATTTTATTTTTTTAATTAACAAATAATTAGAGAGCAGCAGAAAAAATAACACTAGCGAGGCTAAAAACAGGTGGTACCGGTACAGAGTCAATGTGCGGGTGTAATGGATTTCCTCCTCTTCGTCTGAGGAGGAGTAAGGATCGGACCAAAATGCAGCAAGGTAATTGTCCATATTGATTTATTCAAAAAACACAACTGAACACTGGAACAAAATAATAAACGTGAATCAACGAAACCGAAACAGTTCTGTAAGGTGACAACACACACTTTACAGAAAATAAACACCCACAAAACCCAGGTGGAAAAAAGGCTACCTAAGTATGATTCTCAATCAGGGACAACAATTGACAGCTGCCTCTGATTGAGAACCATACTAGGCCGAACTCAAACAAACATAGACTGCCCACCCCAACTCACGCCCTGACCATACTAAAACAAAGACAAAAACAAAGGAACTAAGGTCAGAACGTGAGTAGCAGCAGTGTAAAATAGGTTGGGGGGACAATGCAAATAGTCTGGCTAGCCATTTGATTAGCTGTTCAGGAGTTTTATGGCTTGGGGGTAGAAGTTGTTAAGAAGCCTTTTGGACCTAGACTTGGTGCTCCGGTACCGTGCTGTAGCAGAGAGAACAGTCTATGACTAGGGTGGCTGGAGTCTTTGACAATTTTTGTGCCTTCCTCTGACACCACCTGGTATAGAGGTCCTGGATGGCAGGAAGCTTGACCCAGTGATGTACTGGGCCGTACACACTCTGTTGTGCCTTGCGGTCGGAGGCCGAGCAGTTGCCATACCAGTCAGTGATTCAACCAGTCAGGATGCTCTTGATGGTGCAGCTGTGGAACCTTTTGAGGATCTGAGGACTCATACCAAATCTTTTCAGTCTCCTGAGAGGGATTAGGCTGTGTCGTGCCCTCTTCACGACTATCTTGGTGTGTTTGGACCATGATAGTTTGTTGGTGATGGAACTTTAAGCTCACAGCCTGCTCCACTACAGCCCCGTTGATGAGAATGGGGGCGTGCTCGGTCCTCCTTTTCCTGTAGTCCACAATCATCTCCTTTGTCTTGATCACGTTGAGGGAGAGGTTATTATCCTGGCACCACACGGCCAGGTTCTGACCTCCTCCCTATAGGGTGTCTCATAATTGTCACTGTTCAGCATGTCTAGTTCCCACCGTGAAGCATGGAAGAGGAGATGGGATGGTGTGGGGGTGCTTTGTTGGTTACACTGTCAGTGATTTATTTAGAATTCAAGGCACACTTAACCAGCATGGCTACCACAGCATTCTGCAGCGATACGCCATCCCATCTGGTTTGCGCTCAGTGGGACTATCATTTGTTTTTCAACAACACAATGACCCAACACACCTCCAGGCTGTGTAAGGGCTATTTGAACAAGAAGGAGAATGATGGAGTGCTGCATCAGATGACCTGGCCTCCACAATCACTTGACCTCAACCCAATTGAGATGGTTCAGGATGAGTTGAACCGCAGAATGAATGAAAAGCAGTCAACAAGTGCTCAGCATATGTGGGAACTCCTTCAAGACTGTTGGAAAAGCATTCATTATGAAGCTGATTAAGAGAATGCCAAAGGGTGGCTACATTGAAGAATCTAAATCTAAAATATATTTAGACTTGTTTAAGACTTTTTTGGTTACTACACGATTACATGTGTTATTTCACAGTTTTGATGTCTTCACTATTAATCTACAATGTAGAAAATAATAAAAAATAATAAAATAAAATGAAATGAGGTTAGTCTTCCACTAACCTCATTGCAACTCCCCTCCAAGTCTCGGATCACTACCTTGTATCCTTCTCCCTCTCGCTCTCATCCAACACTTCCCACACTGCCCCTACTCGGATGGTATCGCGCCGTCCCAACCTTCGCTCTCTCTCCCCCGCTACTCTCTCCTCTTCCATCCTATCATCTCATCCCTCTGCT
Source organism: Oncorhynchus masou masou (assembly GCF_036934945.1). Lineage (NCBI taxonomy): Eukaryota > Metazoa > Chordata > Actinopteri > Salmoniformes > Salmonidae > Oncorhynchus > Oncorhynchus masou. The sequence goes on from NC_088224.1 coordinate 41,134,602, forward strand.
CAAACCTTCTCCAACCTATCTCCTGATTCTGCCTCCTCAACCCTCCTCTCTTCCCTTTCTGCATCCTTTGACTCTCTATGTCCCCTATCCTCCAGGCCGGCTCGGTCCTCCCCTCCCGCTCCGTGGCTCGACGACTCATTGCGAGCTCACAGAACAGGGCTCCGGGCAGCCGAGCGGAAATGGAGGAAAACTCGCCTCCCTGCGGACCTGGTATCCTTTCACTCCCTCCTCTCTACATTTTCCTCCTCTGTCTCTGCTGCTAAAGCCACTTTCTACCACTCTAAATTCCAAGCATCTGCCTCTAACCCTAGGAAGCTCTTTGCCACCTTCTCCTCCCTCCTGAATCCTCCTCCCCCTCCCCCCTCCTCTCTGCAGATGACTTCGTCAACCATTTTGAAAAGAAGGTCGACGACATCCGATCCTCGTTTGCTAAGTCAAACGACACCGCTGGTTCTGCTCACACTGCCCTACCCTGTGCTCTGACCTCTTTCTCCCCTCTCTCTCCAGATGAAATCTCACTTCTTGTGACGGCCGGCCGCCCAACAACCTGCCCGCTTGACCCTATCCCCTCCTCTCTTCTCCAGACCATTTCCGGAGACCTTCTCCCTTACCTCACCTCGCTCATCAACTCATCCCTGACCGCTGGCTACGTCCCTGCCGTCTTCAAGAGAGCGAGAGTTGCACCCCTTCTGAAAAAACCTACACTCAATCCCTCCGATGTCAACAACTACAGACCAGTATCCCTTCTTTCTTTTCTCTCCAAAACTCTTGAACGTGCCGTCCTTGGCCAGCTCTCCCGCTATCTCTCTCAGAATGACCTTCTTGATCCAAATCAGTCAGGTTTCAAGACTAGTCATTCAACTGAGACTGCTCTTCTCTGTATCACGGAGGCGCTCCGCACTGCTAAAGCTAACTCTCTCTCCTCTGCTCTCATCCTTCTAGACCTATCGGCTGCCTTCGATACTGTGAACCATCAGATCCTCCTCTCCACCCTCTCCGAGTTGGGCATCTCCGGCGCGGCCCACGCTTGGATTGCGTCCTACCTGACAGGTCGCTTCTAGCAGGTGGCGTGGCGAGAATCTGTCTCCTCGCCACGCGCTCTCACCACTGGTGTCCCCCAGGGCTCTGTTCTAGGCCCTCTCCTATTCTCGCTATACACCAAGTCACTTGGCTCTGTCATAACCTCACATGGTCTCTCCTATCATTGCTATGCAGACGACACACAATTAATCTTCTCCTTTCCCCCTTCTGATGACCAGGTGGCGAATCGCATCTCTGCATGTCTGGCAGACATATCAGTGTGGATGACGGATCACCACCTCAAGCTGAACCTCGGCAAGACGGAGCGGCTCTTCCTCCCGGGGAAGGACTGCCCGTTCCATGATCTCGCCATCACGGTTGACAACTCCATTGTGTCCTCCTCCCAGAGCGCTAAGAACCTTGGCGTGATCCTGGACAACACCCTGTCGTTCTCAACTAACATCAAGGCAGTGGCCCGTTCCTGTAGGTTCATGCTCTACAACATCCGCAGAGTACGACCCTGCCTCACACAGGAAGCGGCGCAGGTCCTAATCCAGGCACTTGTCATCTCCCGTCTGGATTACTGCAACTCGCTGTTGGCTGGGCTCCCTGCCTGTGCCATTAAACCCCTACAACTCATCCAGAACGCCGCAGCCCGTCTGGTGTTCAACCTTCCCAAGTTCTCTCACGTCACCCCGCTCCTCCGCTCTCTCCACTGGCTTCCAGTTGAAGCTCGCATCCGCTACAAGACCATGGTGCTTGCCTACGGAGCTGTGAGGGGAACGGCACCGCAGTACCTCCAGGCTCTGATCAGGCCCTACACCCAAACAAGGGCACTGCGTTCATCCACCTCTGGCCTGCTCGCCTCCCTACCACTGAGGAAGTACAGTTCCCGCTCAGCCCAGTCAAAACTGTTCGCTGCTCTGGTCCCCCAATGGTGGAACAAACTCCCTCACGACGCCAGGACAGCGGAGTCAATCACCACCTTCCGGAGACACCTGAAACCCCACCTCTTTAAGGAATACCTAGGATAGGATAAAGTTATCCTTCTCACACCCCCCCCCCCTTAAATGATTTAGATGCACTATTGTAAAGTGGCTGTTCCACTGGATGTCATTAGGTGAATTCACCAATTTGTAAGTCGCTCTGGATAAGAGCGTCTGCCAAATGACTTAAATGTAAATGTATAAAGAAAAACCCTCAAGTAGGTGTGTCCAAACTTTTGACTGGTACTGTATGTTTGAAAGCCCAATTAAACGTGTGCATGCAATGTCAGTTCTAAAACACTGGTTTTACAACCAATTGTCTCCGAATCAATAGGAGAAAAGCAACAATGAAACCACCAATAAAAAAGTGGAATCGCCCAGCACGAGGTCTAAAACAGTAGCCAACCGAGTAGCTCAGTAAAACAAAGTGGTGGGTATTTAGAGGTGGGTGTCCATAACAGCCACTAAGGAGGCCCTCAGGACAAACACAAAGCGGCTATTGAATTGAATGTGGAGCTGAGCCGAGTGTTGCGTCTCAAGTGGAAACATATTCCCTGTAGAGTGCACTACTGGCCTGCGCAAAAGTAGTGCACTATATAGGAAATAGGGTGTCTGTCCCGAGGTAGACCTGATAGAGTGGGAGAGATAAGAATCCCGCAGGCACCAGGGGTTCCTCTGAACTTTCTTCACAGCCACGGTGGATCCCCTCACAACATTCAGACATTTTGTATGAGGAAACTGTAATCCAATCTCTCTGGCAAGAACCGAAATGTCCATAAATCTGCATTAGTGGTTTGTGTAGGTTTGTACACCAAGCCAAAATGGCGTCAACTGTGGTAAAGTACACTATGTCCGGCTCAAACTGGTTATAGATTGATTGTGATACACAGAGTGGTCCTGGCACAGTGGCTACTCACCTCTGGGGGTACGGGGTCCAGACCGGTGCAGTTTTCGTTACATTTGTCGTAGACGAGGCGCAGCTTGCGGAAGAGTACAGAGAGCATACGCAGGTGCTCCTGCAGTTTGCCCAGCCTGTCCTGGTGGGTGCTGGGGTGGTACGTCACTCCATTTGGCAGCTGGGAGAGATGACATAGAAGAGTATGTAACACACTTCTTTCCTAGTAATGTAAAAACATTGTACTAATAGCTATGGGTCATTTCAGGGCCTCCTGTTTACTCGACTAGTACCTCCTTGATCAGTTACTCCTTGACTACTATTAGCCAGCGTGTAATTTCTCAAATGTTTATGGTGGTAACTGAAGTGTAGATGGTTTGTAAAATAACGACTGAATTATTGCAATGTAGACAACAACAAAAAACGGTTTTACATGTATTTATTTAAATGTGCGGTTACATGGCATTCCATTGAGAGGAGATGTTTACATATAACTAACTACATGATATGTGTATGACTTAGAAAAGCTCTGGACTGTTTCACCTGAGCTTTACGCTAACTAGCTTTAGGCATTTTTAACTGATAGTAAACATCCTGTACAGCCTGAAACTATTCACTGCATCAGGGTAGGTAGGGTGTATACATATACCTGTATACATGCCTACCACTCTGTAAACAGAGTGATCTTTCTTTCCCCACACAGAGTCTGTGATCTGTGAAACAAGTCACAACAGTGCTGTTTGTACATTCTGCAGCGAGGCAGCACTGCTTGCTTTGCGGTCTTCTTCTTTTGTCTTACGCTGTTGTTGTTTTAATGAGCTGCAGAAGGATCTTCTCTGAGACACAGACAGACCAAGAAAGACAACATCTTGTTGTGTCCCAAATGGCACCCTAATCCCGATATAGTGCACTACTTTTGAGAGTCCTAGTATGAGTCCTGGTCAAAAGTAGTGAACTACATAGGGAATGAGGTGCCATTTGGGACACACCCACAACTTCTCCTGAACCCATCTTAAGGGCACAGTCTGATCTTTCCAACGTGTCAACAGAAGGTCTAGAAGAGGTATAAACAGATGGTGACTATCTAATGATCAAATAAAGGCCTTTTCACAACCAATTATATCATCCTCCATGTTTAAAAACAAGCATGAGACAGGATTGCACCATGGGACATGCCTTCCTTGGGCAATAATAAAAGCAGTCTTAGTTGGCCCAGATTTCTGCTCTTAGGCCCATATCCATCCATTCACAGCAGAGGGACAATGCATGTCATATTGTGTTACTGTTATTAGATATAACTGTGAGGAAATGGATCAATGTTGTGCTGTCAGTTTATGTAATGCTGTCGGTCTGGGATCAAATAAGGCTGAAGCGTTTGTGTGTGTGTAAAAGGGAAGAGGAGCACATGCAAGCAATGCTTTACGTGTATTAAAGGTGGTTGACAGACGAGCACCATCCATAATAAAAGGCAAGACTTCGAACTTTGTTCAGCCTTCATACCCGTCCCAACACAAAAAGAGTCACAAGAAACACTTACCTGCATGTTCCTCAACAGCTGGAAGATCTCCATGGTGCGTAAGACGATATCCTGCACCGTCTCCTGGCCGATGCGACAGAGCGACGCCGTGTTGACATCACGGGCAGCCTGAGCCTGCTGCCCGGCGAACGCCACTATGGGAGGGGTGGTCATGGAGAAGGCAGAGGACCTATAGGTGCAGCGAGGGGTCAGCCTATTCTACACTGGCACACCTTGGCATGCCTGGTTGTATGATATTGGAAGGATGGAAAAGGGAAAGGTTGGGGATGGAGGAAGAGAAAGGGAGAGAAAGCAGGGGAGACAGGGAAAGAGAAACAGACTGGTTAATTTCATGATGTTACATTCACAATAATATGTGTTGATGGTTTAATACTTTATTTTCCCATAGGGAAATGTGAATGCCTGTATTGGCCAGCAGCATACCACCCTGCATCCCTCTGCTGGCTTTCCTCTGAGGCTAAGTAGGTTTGGGTGGGAGACCTGGACCAGACGCTGCTGAAAGTGGTGTTGGAAAATCAGTAGGAGGCACTCTTTCCTCTGGTCTAAAAAAATATGCCAATGCCCCAGGACAGTGATTGGGGACATTGCCCTGTGTAGGGTGCTGTTGTCTTTCGAATGGAAAGTTAAACAGATGTCCTGACTCTCTGTGGTCACTAAAGTGTCCATGGCAATTATCATAAGAGTAGGGATGTTAAGCCCGGTGTCCTGGCTAAATTCCCAATCTGGTCCTCATGCCATCATGGCCACCTAATCATCCCTGGCTTCCAATTGGCTCATTCATTCCCCCTCCTCTCCCTGTAACTATTCCCCAGGTCATTGCTGTAAATGAGAATGTGTTCTTAGTCAACTTACCTGGTAAAATAAGGGTTAAATAAATTGTTGCCAGACAAATTTCCTCATGAAACATTAATTTATTTTTACAAAATTAAAGCGGCTATATATATTTATTTTTATTTAACTAGGCAAGTCAAGAACAAATTCTAATTTTACAATGACGACCTACCCTGGCCAAACCCTCCCCTAACCCGGACGACGCTGGGCCAATTGTGTTCCGCCCTATGGGACTCCCGATCACAGCTGGTTGTGATACAGCCCAGAATCTAACCAGGGTCTGTAGTGACGCATCTAGCACTGAGATGCAGTGCCTTAGACCACTGCCCCACTCGGGCGCCTGTGTGTGCATACACACACACAATATGGGCTCTGAGGGGGATCTCATCTTCTTTCTCAGATAGCAGCGAAACCTCGTCCAGGCTGAGACCTTTGCTTTGTGTCAGCGAAAGCCTCGCAGCCTTCAGGCTTTGAGGCAGTCTCTTCAACGCTAACAAGGTTATTGCTCTGGGGGAGGCCACAGTTGCTGTCTGCTCCTTATCTTTGTTACTCCCCATAGTGCTGGAGGTAGTCTGCAATACAGGAACTACTCCATGCAGGGCGACCACCATTTCACACATGGGGAAAATAGCAAAGGGCCAGTAGTTTCCACTACCAGAGTAGGGATCAGCCTCCTCTACCTCGTCCTTACCCCATGCAGACTTGGCTAGGGGTGGAAGATGACTCATTGCGAGCTCACAGAACAGAGCTCCGGGCAGCCGAGCGGAAATGGAGGAAAACTCGCCTCCCTGCGGACCTGGCATCCTTTCACTCCCTCCTCTCTACATTTTCCTCCTCTGTCTCTGCTGCTAAAGCCACTTTCTACCACTCTAAATTCCAAGCATCTGCCTCTAACCCTAGGAAGCTCTTTGCCACCTTCTCCTCCCTCCTGAATCCTCCTCCCCCTCCCCCCTCCTCCCTCTCTGCAGATGACTTCGTCAACCATTTTGAAAAGAAGGTCGACGACATCCGATCCTCGTTTGCTAAGTCAAACGACACCGCTGGTTCTGCTCACACTGCCCTACCCTGTGCTCTGACCTCTTTCTCCCCTCTCTCTCCAGATGAAATCTCGCTTCTTGTGACGGCCGGCCGCCCAACAACCTGCCCGCTTGACCCTATCCCCTCCTCTCTTCTCCAGACCATTTCCGGGGACCTTCTCCCTTACCTCACCTCGCTCATCAACTCATCCCTGACCGCTGGCTACGTCCCTTCCGTCTTCAAGAGAGCGAGAGTTGCACCCCTTCTGAAAAAACCTACACTCGATCCCTCCCATGTCAACAACTACAGACCAGTATCCCTTCTTTCTTTTCTCTCCAAAACTCTTGAACGTGCCGTCCTTGGCCAGCTCTCCCACTATCTCTCTCAGAATGACCTTCTTGATCCAAATCAGTCAGGTTTCAAGACTAGTCATTCAACTGAGACTGCTCTTCTCTGTATCACGGAGGCGCTCCGCACTGCTAAAGCTAACTCTCTCTCCTCTGCTCTCATCCTTCTAGACCTATCGGCTGCCTTCGATACTGTAAACCATCAGATCCTCCTCTCCACCCTCTCCGAGTTGGGCATCTCCGGCGCGGCCCACGCTTGGATTGCGTCCTACCTGACAGGTCGCTCCTACCAGGTGGCGTGGCGAGAATCTGTCTCCTCGCCACGCGCTCTCACCACTGGTGTCCCCCAGGGCTCTGTTCTAGGCCCTCTCCTATTCTCGCTATACACCAAGTCACTTGGCTCTGTCATAACCTCACATGGTCTCTCCTATCATTGCTATGCAGACGACACACAATTAATCTTCTCCTTTCCCCCTTCTGATGACCAGGTGGCGAATCGCATCTCTGCATGTCTGGCAGACATATCAGTGTGGATGACGGATCACCACCTCAAGCTGAACCTCGGCAAGACGGAGCTGCTCTTCCTCCCGGGGAAGGACTGCCCGTTCCATGATCTCGCCATCACGGTTGACAACTCCATTGTGTCCTCCTCCCAGAGCGCTAAGAACCTTGGCGTGATCCTGGACAACACCCTGTCGTTCTCAACCAACATCATGGCGGTGGCCCGTTCCTGTAGGTTCATGCTCTACAACATCCGCAGAGTACGACCCTGCCTCACACAGGAAGCGGCGCAGGTCCTAATCCAGGCACTTGTCATCTCCCGTCTGGATTACTGCAACTCGCTGTTGGCTGGGCTCCCTGCCTGTGCCATTAAACCCCTACAACTCATCCAGAACGCCGCAGCCCGTCTGGTGTTCAACCTTCCCAAGTTCTCTCACGTCACCCCGCTCCTCCGCTCTCTCCACTGGCTTCCAGTTGAAGCTCGCATCCGCTACAAGACCATGGTGCTTGCCTACGGAGCTGTGAGGGGAACGGCACCGCAGTACCTCCAGGCTCTGATCAGGCCCTACACCCAAGCAAGGGCACTGCGTTCATCCACCTCTGGCCTGCTCGCCTCCCTACCATTGAGGAAGTACAGTTCCCACTCAGCCCAGTCAAAACTGTTCGCTGCTCTGGCCCCCCAATGGTGGAACAAACTCCCTCACGACGCCAGGACAGCGGAGTCAATCACCACCTTCCGGAGACACCTGAAACCCCACCTCTTCAAGGAATACCTAGGATAAGATAAGTAATCCTTCTCACCACCCCCCCTTAATGATTTAGATGCACTATTGTAAAGTGGCTGTTCCACTGGATGTCAGAAGGTGAATTCACCAATTTGTAAGTCGCTCTGGATAAGAGCGTCTGCTAAATGACTTAAATGTAAATGTAATGTAAATGGAAGAGGCCCATCACATTCCTAATTTATTACTAGTGACCATAAGTCCATGGCCTAATCGTCTACAAGCTAAGGCTCTAGTGAACTGTAAATCATGAGTATTAGATTAATAATAACTATCATGGTGCAACTGAAGTTGAATGAACTTAAATCTCTGTTTTTGATGTAAATGGCATGTCATAGAAGGGTCCCGACACCGTTTCAGTGATTTCACTTGCTTTTGAGAAACTTATCCCAAACAGTAAATCACTTCCTCATCCTCATTGTGTAGTATGGGGGCCCTGAAAAAAATTAACAGTGATTCTCCAAAAAGGCATGGCTCTCAGTATAGTGATGCAGGTCTTCAGATGTTGTACACATGCAATGTTTTCATTCCAAACTTTATCCCCAACGTTATATTCCCTTTGTGCGACTCAAGACGTTTCCCCGATCACTATACTGACAGCTTTGCCGTTTCTAAAATGACTTATTTTTTGTGGGGTGTGGGGGGCATACTACACACATGGAGGATGAGGAAGTGATTTGCTGTTTGGGGTTAAGTTTTGCGAAAACAACTGAAATCACAAGAAAAGGTGTCTGGACCCTTCTATAACATGCCATTTACATCAGAAAGAGAGAATTGATTGTAAAAAAAATAAATAAAAGGTCACATTTAAACCATGGTTCAGACCTTATTATACCCTGTCAATAGCGTGACGTCATATTTTGTTTCATCATAAACCAAAATTAATTATAATGCAATGCATGAGTACCAATATGGCATAGGCCATATTTAATTACGCAAAATGCATGGGTAGCAAAACTTCATAACACGAACTGTACAGTACTGGAAGGCATGAACACTTACATCAGTTTAACCTGCCAGTACAGTAATAGCCACATGTGAGCTTTATGCATTATATCTGCAACGTTGCACCCCAACTGATTATGCCAAATTTAACGTAATAACGGGTGGCTAGATGGCTAGCTATCGTTGCTTGCTACTACAGTAAGTTAGCTAGCTAACATTGTTAATGCTAAATTGTAATTATTTCGCCTCTATGCCTATGTATTGCCTCCCTCCCTACTCTTCTACATTTGCGCACACACTGTACATAGATGTTTTTCGTTTGTGTTATTGACTGTACGTGTGTTTATGTGTAACTCTATTGTTGTTAGATTTGTTTGTAGCACTGCTTTCCTTTATCTTGGCCAGGTCGTAGACGTAAATGAGAAATGATTCTCAACTGGCCAACCTGGTTAAACAAAGGCGAAATAAAAATACTAAAAATACTAAATTAGCTAGCTAGCTGTGTTAGCAAACGAGACGATAGTTTTCTCTCAAACTGTTTTAGTATGCATTTGTCCTCTTGCTATACAAACCAAAAAGTTAACCTTGGCGCTATTCATATTGTCCAAATGACTAAACACGCAAGACCTAAACTTACCTGTGTTGCTAGCTAGTATTAATTTATCTTATTTGTTGACATGTGTGTCAAGTCCTTTTTCTGCAGGAGCGCTTAACCGTCAAACATCGCGAGACCATACACCGATTATTATCTCAACCGTAAAGCATGAAGTATGAGCGTTTCATTAAAGCTATACTCCTTAATTGCTAGCTACCTACATGACTTAAACATAGATTCTTGAAGAATATAACTTAGAAAAAATGCCTCATGGGCTTAGTTTAACTGTCGTACCCCATCAGAACCCAACATATAAGCTTGTTTTACTCCAATGTTTGTAACCAAAGTAAATGTAACTAACACTGTATATGTTGAAAAAAATGTTGATATCATGGATGGTCAGTCCTTGCGTATATAGCTTTTGCTATAAATTTGAGAGTGGTTCCATTTTACCAGGCACATCCCTCAGATTTCTATCAAAACACAGGCAAGGTGACCACTTTGTTATCGTTTCAATTAAGGATTCCAGCTTTAAAAATGTGGATTATTGTTGCTACCATTGGTTGTACTGAAATAGATTCATAACTATGAATACAACACCAACTCTAAGACAAAAAATACTTTCTCATTATCTTATAGCAGCAGATATGTACATCAAATAAAGGTGTTACTCGTCTGAATACGACCCCACTCATGATGTTACGGTAGAGCCGAGCTCCACTGCAAGTTCACCTGTGTGAAAGCGACACCTGGTGGACATTCTGCGATCAAAAGTACCAAGAAATATTTATCTTTGGACCCTCTTGTCTTTTTATACTTTTTGGTACAGTGGCTTACTGTATTTGTATACACGTTTGCTGGATCACCCCTAATGTGTCATGTGTCATCATAATCTCCCTCTTTGGATAAAAAAAAAACATTCAAACTTGTGTGAGCCCCTAAGGCTACATTAATGATAGACTGGACAAAAACTATAATGCTCTGCAAAGAGAGGACCACCTTTTGATAGGTGTCCTATCCTTTTAACATTCATTACTCGGCACATACTGCTTTGTGAGCTATCTTAATTTAAATTAAAGTATCAAATACAAGAGGCGCCTGAAATAGATACTTACTCATCCTGTGCGCCCTGCCGTGCTAAATTGCTGTTCTGAGTGACAAGGGGAATAAGAGATGGTTTTATTGAAAAAAATGAAAGGCTTCTTCTGCCTTCAGGCTTGAGTGAAGCTGAAGCTAGAATAGAATGCCTATTACTTTATTTCTATTATTCATTCAAATTTGGGGTTTAGGACGGATTTAAATTTCAATGTATCTAGTCTGGGAGGCTGAGTTGGGTAATAGTAAACCTTGTGACAGGTATTTTTTTCATCTCTCCAAAGCCTTCTGTGTAAGCTTCTGACACAGAAATGCCATGTCAGTTCACTTGGTTGCCCACAACTTCATAATTGCAAAAAAAGAGTGCTGTTTAGTTCACCGCGATGAATGAGTTCATATGCTGCTCTTCCAGTATGCATATGCAAGACCAATTGAGGCATTCCAATTTGGAAATGAGGGTTTCCATGATCATCAGGCTCCTCTCAGCTTGTTAAATTATGACCTAGGACATCAGGATCTGTTTCCCACATATGAATACCGAATAACTGAGGCCTGCTCTAATTTGAAGCATTTGCACATGGTATGTAGACATCATTCTGGTTCTGTTGTGTCTGTAGTGTTTATGGCTCCTATATCAAAATTACGAATATCCAAAAATGTCAAGCCTGCTCCTGCTCTCCCTCTCTGGAGCTCGAGTGCGCCAGGCTGCCCTTCATTACGCACACCTGTCACCATCATGACGCGCATTGGCGCTCACTGGACTCACCTGGACGCCTTGCCTTCCCTATTTCTGTCTGCTCCTCCGTTTGTTCCATGTATCAGCATTAATGTTGTTATGTTTTCATGTCCACTGTCCTGTCCTCTTCCATGTCCTTTGCTAATTAAATGTTCACTCCCTGTACTTGCTTCTCCTCTACCAGTGTCGTTCCTTACACAAAGTCCATAAAGATTAAGACAAATTATAGTACTCATTAAGTAAGGATACCGTATCAGATTATTGATATGTGTCCAATGACCATACCTTAACACCCTCAAGCACAGATAGAGCTCAAGAACATAGTTGAAAGATGTCTTCTCAAATACAGTCTTAATTACCATTAATTATACAAGCATTGAATAAATAGGCTACTGTATTTAAGATGAGAGACTTGCTCTATGAAATACATATTCTAACCACTTAGAAGCTTCTTAAATTTAAGATGGCTGACACTGATGACCTTGGTGTGATGCCAGGGTTTACAGTACAGTATTGGGCAGTATCACCTTCCCCAAACCAGCAGTGAGCCTCCACAATGGACCGATTGAAGACCCCAGAGTGTAGGAAGGGAAAATTCCCAGTGAGGGGAGAGGAAACGTAAACCGTATAATGACTGCTGAGGGATATCGCTCTGGGTTGGATTATCAACAGTAATCAGCCCTTTCGTGTTTTAATTAAAAACACTGATCTTGTTCCTCCAGGGTTGGGTTCAGGAGCCGGCTCTGCGAGTACCATACAAAGTCCATTCCTCATCTCACAGCTCCCACTTCAATCAGGACAGTGTCTCGCTTTGAAGAGGATTAAAGGAGAGAATGGACCAAGGTATAGACAGAGAGAGAGATACGGACGGAGTGTGTCTTTTTAATACAGGAGGACGTCTAACCGCATGGTTCTGTGCCCCTCCGCCTCGTGTGCATTCCTGTGCAAATTATAGCCATACAGTGACTGCCAGAGCAGCAGCCGTGGGATAAAGGGCTTAGCTTTCTCTGTGTGTGTGTGTGTGTGTGTGTGTGTGTGTGTGTGTGTGTGTGTGTGTGTGTGTGTGTGTGTGTGTGTGTGTGTGTGTGTGTGTGTGTGTGTGTGTGTGTGTGTGTGTGTGTGTGTGTGTGTGTGTGTGTGTGTGTGTGTGTGTGCGTGCTTGTGTGTGTGAGCTGAGTAGAGTGGGGTGCAAAGTGTGTGTGTATGAATGTGTGTGTGTGTGTGTTTATGAGAGTAATGTAGAGCAGACTAAAGCAGGGTGCAAATAGGACGGGGTGCAAAGGAGCTGGGATGCTGCCTGAGATAAGCTTGATTCAGGTAAACACAATCCATCAATCAGATGTTAAACACACACACACACACACACACACACACACACACACACACACACACACTGCACTAATCTGCAGAGTCATGCTCACACATCCCACAGAGTGCAAAGCCATAGGTTAAATGTTTATCCACACACGTTCTAGAGAGCTTGTAATAGCCAAGTTGAAATGGTTGGCTACAACAAAACAAGTTAGCTGTGAAATCATAATTTCACAAAACAACTAATAACCATAAAAACAACAACAAAGAACTGCAAAACAAAATGGACACTTCGTTACCTTCCCTTCTTTCATTTACTTCTTTACAAGTTTTAAATACCCCCTTATAACTGTCAGTACACTGACACTGAAACTGCCCTCTGGCTACATTTGACAAATTAACATCAGGGTCCGATTTTCGACAGTCCATGACCATGGGGGCACAAGGTTGTCTGATTGAAGTGTCCTTTACGGAAGGATGAGACCAAACCAGAGAGGTGTAAATGCTACTGGGTCAGTAACACTAAGGGACCCTTGACACCCAAGATGACAGATATATTGCATTGACGGCCCACAGCTGCACCAGACTGGCTGAAGGTCAGTGAGGGGACAGGGAAACTGTTATTAAAAGGGATCAGTGTGTGCAAAGAGACAATGGATCCATTGTGCGCCTGTTGCCGAGCAACCCTTATCCTTGTGAGGAGCTATGGCAAAAAGAAAAAGGAAAAAATGACTGTTGACAAGTGATTTTATTCACATCAGTATTTTAAAATACAACGATATAGAAACCTAAACCATTAAACAGTCAAATTAAATTTTAAAACGTATACTTACAATAAGAGAAAAATATATACACTACCGGTCAAAAGTTTTTGAACAAATCAAAATATATTTGAGATTTGTGATTCTTCAAATAGCAACCCTTTGCCTCGATGACAGTTTTGCACACTCTTGGCATTCTCTCAACCAGCTTCACCTGGAATGCTTTTCCAACAGTCTTGAAGGAGTTCCCACATATGCTGAGCACTTGTTGGCTGCTTTTCCTTCACTCTGCCGCCCAACTCATCCCAAACCATCTCAATTTGATTGTGGAGGCCAGGTCATGTGATGCAGCACTCCATCACTCTCCTTCTTGATAAAATAGCCCTTACACAGCCTGGAGGTGTATTTTGGGTCATTGTCCTGTCGAAAAACAAAAGATAACAAAAGATACAAAACAGATGGGATGGCGTATTGCTGCAGAATGCTGTGGTAGCCATGCTGGTTAAGTGTGCCTTGAATTCTAAATAAATCACAGACGGTGTCACCAGCAAAGCACCACCACACCATAACACCTCCTCCTCCATGCTTTACGTTGGGAAATACACATGCAGAGATCGTCTGTTCACCAACACCGCGTCTCACAATGACACTGAGGTTGGAACCAAAATTCTCCAATATGGACTACAGACCATAGGACAAATTTCCACCAGTCTTATTGCTTGTGTTTCTTTCTTGGCCCAAACAAGTCTCTTCTTCTTGGTGTCCTTTAGTAGTGGTTTCTTTGCAACAATTCGACCATGAAGGCCTGATTCACACAGTCTCCTCTGAACAGTTGATGTTGAGATGTTTTATTTTTTCCTTTATTTAACTAGGCATGTCAGTTAAGAACAAATTCTTATTTACAATGACGGCCTACACCGGCCAAACCCGGACGATGCTGGGCCAATTGTGCGCTGCTCTATGGGACTCCCAATCACAGCCAGTTGTAATACAGTCTGGATTCAAACCAGGGTGTCTGTAGTGACACCTCTAGCACTGAGATGCAGTGCCTTAGACCGCTGCACCACTGACTGGCTCAAATGCATTAAGAAGGAAAGAACTTCCACAAATGAACTTTTAACAAGGCACACCTGTTAATTGAAATGCATTCCAGGTGACTACCTCATGAAGCTGGTTGAGAGAATGCCATGACTGTGCAAAGCTGTCATCAATGCAATGGGTGGCTATTTGACAAATCTCAAATATAACATATATTTTGAATTGTTTAACACTTTTTTTGGTTACTACATGATTCCATATGTGTTATTTCATAGTTTTGATGTCTTCACTATTATTCTACAATGTAGAAAATAGTCAAAAATAAAGAAAAACCCTTGAATGAGTGGGTTTTCTAAAACTTTTGACAGGTGGTGTATATAAATATAATATATGGTGTGTGCAACATTTTTCGAGCCTGTAATCGGGTAAGGCACTCCATCCTTGATCTCTTCAATCTTTACGTCTTTGAGAATGTTGGCACAGAGGCACTTTCTTGTGAATGTAGAATGACCACCTCTGATTTCAGAGATAAACAAACTAATCACACAACAGATGGGTAAACTACAATGCAGGATCAATGAGTTAGCCAGCTATCCCAAATAACTATTGATTTTCTGGTTCATTAACAAACATAGATATGTTTTTTTGTTGAGTCAATTAGACCAGGGATGGAGGGGAACTCAGTCGTGTCTCAACTTACAGTGTGAAAGTTAGAATAGTATAATACACAAGGTGCAATTTAGAAAATTGGTTAGGCAAATTTCAGCAAACATTTTTTAGATTGGTAAATTAGTCTAGCCAGTTATCTAAACTTGTCGTAATCACTCTCAATCAGATATCATATTCAAAACTGCAAACATTTCTCTCCACCCTATGTGTAGAATTGCAGGAAATTCGAGCTGTAAAACGGCATAAAAATATCCCCGACCCATGACAAAGTGAGTAGAAGAATTGCATGGAATTTGTTAAAAACTAAAAGTTATTTCAGAATATTTAGGCAAGTTAGCTACTATTTAGGCAATACTTCTCTACTATGGGCTATTTATTGCCTTATCTCCTTACTCCATTTGCACACACTGTAAAAACATTTTTCTATTGTGTTCTTGACTGTACTTTTGTTTATCCCACGTGTAACTCTTTGTTGTTGTTTTTTGTCGCACTGCTTTGCTTTATCTTCGCCGGGTCGCAGTTGTGAATAGGTACTTGTTCTCAACTGGCCTACCTGGTTAAATAAAGGTGAAATTATAAAAAATATAAAAAATAGCTGTCTAACTCATTGATCCTGCTTTGTAGTATACCCCTCTGGTCCAATATCCATGATAGATCCGCCAAAAGCAGTGCTTGAAGTGGGCTGAAATAGATGCCGGTACACATCCAGGGGGGCTGCACTGCACTGTCTTTTGCTGTAACACATGGACAATAAAGTTGTATCCTATTTTGGGTGCTGTTTATATTAAGGTGCAGGAACTCCACAATATTTTCCGTGGTGGAAAAAGTACAACATTTTCATACTTGAGTAAAAGTAAAGATACCTTCAAAGAAAATGACTCAAGTAAAAGTAAAAGTCACCCAGTAAAATACTACTTGAGTAAAAGTCTAAAAGTATTTGGTTTTAGATATACTTATGTATCAAAAGTAAAAGCATAAATCATTTAAAATGTCTTATTTTAAGCAAACCAGACAATACGATTTTCTTGGTTTTTTTAATTTACGGATGGCCAGGGTCACAGTTCAACACTTAGAAATAAGTTATAAACGAAGCATTTGTGTTTAGTGATTCTGCCAGATCAGAGGCTGTAGAGATGACCAGGGATGTTCTCTCAATAAGAGCATGAATTAGACAATTGTGCTTTCCTGCTAAGCATTCAAAATGTAACAATAACTTTTGGGTGTCAGGGAAAATGTAAGGCATAAGAAGTACATTATTTTCTTTAGGAATGCAGTGCAGTAAAACTTAAAAGTTGTCAAAAATATAAATAGTAAAGTAAAGTACAGATAACCCCAAAAAACAACTTAAGTATTACTTAAAAAATATTTTCACTTAAGTACTTTACACCACTGAATATTTTAAGCCAATATTCTCTAAGAGGTGCAGGAACTCAAGCAGTAGAATATGTGAGGTGCTATAACTCAGTTCCAGCATGTTCCTGGCCAAGTCAAGCACTGGCCAAAAGCCTGTCCAGGTTACAACTAAATCCTGGTTTGGTAGCTTATTCTTCTGGGCTCCTGGCCTCTCCAATGGGCTTAAACAGACGTCTAGATTTTGGGGTCGTCACACAGGCTACACCCAGGCTTCTGGTCAGCCTGTTGTTCCAGCTGTATGGTGACTGAATGGAAGTTGTAGTTGGAGAAGCAAGTTTGGTTCATCTCCCTTAGAACTGGCTGGGCATCCACTAAGTCATCTGTGGAGGGAAAGGGAAATGTAAGTATGATGAAACAGACCAAATCACAGTTCTGCAAGTCACTATGGTCTGATCAAGTCAAGTCATAGATAGTGGAAACGGCAGTGGTATTTCCACAGAAAGTGTAATACTCTGATATATGGCAAAATGATATAAATGGTAATGAATACAATAAAGCCATCATCATCATCATTATATATGAGAGATGTAACATAACAGTAGATTACTGACAGCCTGGTCCAGCTACACTCACCTATAGCCACGTGTGCTGACAGCACCGTCTGGTTCATAGTCAGGGCCCAGATATGGAGGCTATGGATAGACTTCACCCCCTTCACTGCCAGCAGCCGATCCCTCACCTCACCGTGCTTCACTCCAGCTGGGGTGCCTGGGAAGAGATCGAGATGGAGGGAAAGATATGGATTTCATTACACGCACACACGCACAGAGGAGGGACTGGGCACAAAAGTTTGGCAAATTAGGTCCCTTTTAGACATGTTACAATCATCAACTCTTGCGCAAAAACATATCCTCGTGGCTGTCGTCAATATAAATCATTCCTAGTCTGTAGTCTAAGACGGCCACTTTGACATAATCCTGAAACAAGGATGTTAGAGGGAATTCCATGTTTTACCTTCCATGAGGACCGTCAAGATGTCTCTCAGAATGGTGATGGTGGTTCCCAGGACAAATATGGAAAACAGGAACGTACAGATAGGGTCAGCTATCTTATATTCGGGCTGTGGGAATCAGAGAAAGAGTGATTAAGGACCATGATCATTACATAGTTTAATATTATATATATTTATGCCTTTATTTAACCATGCAAGTCAGTTTAGAACAAATTCTTATTTACAATGACGTCCTACAAGGGTCAAACCTGGACAACGCTGGGCCAATTTACGCCGCCCTATGGGACTCCCAATCACAGCCGTTTGGGATACAGCCTGGATTTGAATCAGGGTGTCTGTAGTGATACCTCTAGCATTGAGATGCAGTGCCTTAGACCGCTGCGCCACTTGGGAGCATCATCTTACATTATCTTTACATCTTTCCCCCCCAATATATTTTACTTTAGTCAAGACATACTTGAGGAAATCTATGACGTCCCAATCGCACGTTGAAACAAGTAAAGTTTGTGCCCGTACAGCATCATAAAATGGATAATTATATTGAAAATTGCAACAATATCAGTCAAAAAAATACACCATGCTCAAAAGTTCCATTTGAGAACATGACGCGGTAGATTTTAATGCCTACAGGGGTGCATGCTCAGCACATGAAGATAGTGAGAGATTATCACACACAGGAAGGAAGAGGGGGAAGAGTCTAAAAGTCACCCTGGGTTTACTGTGAAATGAACCTGTAAACTTCTGTGACCAAGTGGTACATTATATACTGCAGAGATACTTAATTTGTTTGCGCAAGCTAATAAATCGCGAAGTGGATAGTCAACTATTTATAATATAACGTAGCTAACTAGAAATAGTAGTTACAGTATATGGATCTTCCATCAATTAATGCTTGATTCATTGTGTTTTGCTGAGAGTTTTCAATAGTATTTATGCAAAATTTATGCAAATTCAAAAGGACTTTTAACTGAATCTATGAAATTAGACTAATTACCTAATATTGTCATGGCACTATTTGGGACACTACTGTGTTTCATTCTAATGCAGAGTATTCAGCTATCTAAATGATCAGATCAAAATTACATCTTACGAAAGCCAGGGAGAGTGAGTCAACACTAACATCCTTATCTAACCTGCCCATTTTCCCTCGGCCCTAATCTCCTCACTCCATCGCCCTCTCCACCTCAGTTGACCACTACCTCCCACAAAGTGAAGGCTCCTCAGAGGAAGAAGGGTAGGACCATTCTCCTCAGTTAATCTTTTTTTTAAACACGTTACCAAATAATTGATTAAAACACACTGCTTTGCAATGAAGGACTATGGTAGCCTCAACAGCACTCTGTAGGGTAGCACCATGTTGTAGCCGGAGGACAGCTAGTTTCCGTCCTCTGAGTACACTGACTTCAATACAAAATCTAGAATGCTCATGGTTCTCACCGCCCACCATAGACTTACACAGTCATTCTGACAACTTCCAGAAGACATCCTCCAACCTATCAGAGCTCTTGCAGCCTGTTGTCCACCCAATCAAAGGATCAGATACATTAATTTTGTTACAGCAAGCTAGCACTACATAACATAACGGTTTTGAACAAATGTATTTATTTGTAAGAGAGAGAGAGATTTTGTGTTATTTTTCTGTTGCTTTTATTAATTTATTGCCACAGTGGCCACCGGTGTAACTGCTACATTTCTTGCTGACTGTACTAGCTAGCATGATTGCAGCGGGTTTACTATCACGTTAGTTCTAGTAGCTATGTTGACTATGACGTTAGCTAATATGGTGACAATGATGTAAGCTGTGGGTAGCGGTTAATGGTTATGATATGAAGGTTTGGCTTGGAAAGGTTTTTTCGCCTGGTCACAGCAGCTGATGGCTGTCCACAAGCCAAGAAAGGAGAAAGGAGGAGAGTGCGTAGATGCGAGAAGGAATTATACAACAAGCAAAATGATCATGCTGTTTGCATGTGGCTGCTTTGAAAGTGAACTGTAATTACGTGGAATCAGTGGTATATTCATTCTTCCGATTCTGTTGAAAAACGTGTCTTAAATGGAAGCAAACGGAACAAAACGGGGAAAAAACATGTCTGAATTTGTCCAGTAGCAACTCTTGTTTGCAACTGTTGGACTAATGATAACACCCTAGATCAGCTAGATGCAGGCAAGAGTGTGCAAGACGGTAATGAATGTGTCACTGTATGTCACCTTGATTACACAAATTTGTCTCTTGACCTGTGAACCTAAGATGTAAATGTTTATTCATAAGCTAGGTTGTAGCAACCTTATGATGGGTATAGGGAAAATTTGAGTGTCATGTAGTAGCCTAAACCTAGCAATGTTACATTGAACTGGGTGAATGGAATATAAATGACAGTCATCCAATATGCTTTAATAGAAATAATAATAAAAAATGATCATCCTCCCTCATCTTAAATGTCACCGAACGCCCCTGCTCCCACATGACCCCAGTTCACCACTTTCTCCCCATCACCCAGTTGACCACTACCTCTCACATGACCCCAGTTGACCACTACCTCCCACATAACCCCAGTTGACCACTATCTCCACCATCACCCCGGTTGACCACTGTCTAACACATGACCCCAGTTAACCACTTTCTCCCCATCACCCCAGTTGACCACTACCTCCCACATGAAACCAGTTGACCACTACCCCACCATCACCCCAGTTGACCACTATCTCCCTCATCACCCCCGTTGACCACTACCTCCCACATCACCCCAGTTGATCACGACCCCTCCCATCACCAATGTTGACCCCTATCTCCCCATCAACCCAGCTGACCACTATCCCTCCCATCACCCCAGTTGACCACTACCCCTCCCATCCCCCCAGTTGACCACTATCTCCCACATCACCCCAGTTGACCACTACCCCTCACATCACCCCAGTTGATCACTATCTCCCACATCACCCCAATTGACCACTATCCCCCTCATCACCCCAGTTGACCACTACCTCCCATATAGCACCCCAGTTGTTCTCTTACCACTGACCTTGAAGAAGATGATGATGGCACTGACCAGCACGCTGATGCTCTGGAGCAGGTCTCCCACCACGTGCACGAAGGCAGCACGCACGCTGGCGTTGGCCTGAGGTCGTGACTCCGACAACTCATACTGCTGAACGTCCACCCCACCATGCTGCTCCAAATCGCCGTTTCCATGGGAATGGTTTTCCTGGTTACCGTTACCGTGTGAGTGGTTACTTTTGCAGCTGTGCCCGTGCCTATCACTCACCGCGTGGCTGTGACCATGGTTGCCCTTGTCGTTGTTGCCGTGGCTGTGGCTGTGCCCGCTACTGAGGCCCCCGTGGCTGTGCCCATGCCCGGACTGGTGCAAGGTGAAAGCCATACTGCCCACAGGACGTTCAGAAAGACATAACATATTAAAAGCCTTGTTATTAGGCATTATAAATGTTCATATAGGCTTACAACAAGTTATAAAGCATTATACCTGGATGCATTACTGCAACATTGACTCTTCATACTGTGGAAGATATCTGTCGGCTGTTTACATGACAATACTTGTATATCCTTGCTACTGTCACATCTACTTGCTACTGTTGGGTAACACTTTATTTGGATAGTCTGTAGAGCATCTATAGATGGACAATCTAGACTATCAGTAAAAGTTCAGCTAATTACTGTATCTATTAACCCTAAACGCAGCTCTAACCCTAACCTTAACACTAACCTTAACACTTATCCTAACCCTTTCCCAAACCTTAACCCTTACCCTAACCATTATTCTAAACCTAACCCTAACCCTAATAGTAACCTTAGCAAGCAGTTGCTTATTAACAGATAGTTTGTTGATAGTATGAAAATACAGACTATCCAAATAAAGTGTGACATATTGTGGTTTGATTTTCACTTGTGAGTCACTAATATCTAGTCCTAAGCGGGAACTGTTAAAATACTATTTACAGGGAATAAAACCCATGGCAATCCACGTCAGTTTCTTAGCTTCTCTGTCATCAGTAGTCGTCAATTGTAAATACTATATTAGTCATGGTAACAGCAGACCACGTCAATTCCAGAAGATGAATTAGAAGTCAATTCATGAATGGAATTGAATGTCTCCACGAACATTTCAGTTCATGAATGGTGAAAGAATGGGCTGCGTTTCGGGTCGGTGGACTCACATGATGTTTGCAAGCACAGCGCAGCCTGAGGTAATGAGCATGATGGTCCCCTCGATCTCGTAATTATCTCTGATGAGCCGCTGCACGGCCAGGTAGACCAACACACCTGTCACAAGCCAGATGGTCACCACCGAGAGGAGAGCGCCCAGGATCTCTAGAGGATAGAGGGAGAGGACACACACACACACACAGGAGAGGAGAAAAAGAGAACACATCATGTTTAAATCAAGGGAAAGGCAGAGATAGAAATGATAGAAATGTCATGGACAGATATATTACAGTAAAGAGATGCAGGAAAACCCATTTGATCTTGCCAGCAGTCCCCAGTCCCCTGATTGTATTTAAACCCTTAGTTTCCCTCAGTTCTGTGCTCTGTGTTTGTATGTTAGCACCCAGTCCTAGTGTTCTGTGTTTTCCTGTCGATTCTTTTTTTTTACTTTATTAAATACACCGTCTTAAGTACTGCTGTGTCTGCCTCATCTTCTGGGTTCTACTGACTATTCGTGGCTCAGTTGGTTAAGTGACTGTTTCTCACTCCGGAGACCCAGGTTCGTAACTTGGTCCTGACAGAAACACAGAGCCAAAAATGAACCCAGAGGCAGCCAGTTCCCAGGACCTTTTTGCCATGCTGTCCCACCACCAGGAGACTGTCCAACGCCACGAAGCCGCCCTGGTTCAGCAAGAGGCCTTAATGGCTAGACATTCTCATCTTCTGTCGGAGATGCTGACTTCCATTAAGCAAATATCTGATCGTCTTACCCCGGCAACAGTTCCCGTCCCAGTACCTCAGATTCACGTACCCATGGCAGTTAACCCCCTGGCTGAACCTCGTCTTCCACCTCCCCAACGGTTCTCAGGTGATCCAAGTGCTTGTAAAGGGTTTCTCACCCAATGTTCTCTCTCCTTTGAGCTACAACCCTCGTCGTTTCCCACCGACCGGTCTAAGATCGCTTATATCATCACCCTGCTGTCGGAAAAAGCCCTGGCCTGGGCTACTGCTGTGTGGGATGCCCATAGTTCCTGCTGTGCCAGCTACTCTGCCTTTGCTGAGGAATTCAAACGAGTGTTTCAAGGCCCAAGCAGTGGTTCTGACTCAGCCAAACAGCTCCTGACTCTCCACCAAGGTTGGCGCAGCGTGACGGACTATGCCATCCAGTTCCGCACGGTGGCAGCAGCAAGTGGCTGGAACAACGAGGCGCTCACGGTGTGCTTTCTGAAAGGCCTTTCCGACACTATCCAAGATGAACTGGCCACTCGGGAACCACCGGACAATCTCGAGTCCCTGATCAAGTTGGCCTCACACATTGACCAGCGTCTGAGAGAGAGAGAACTCAACCGTAGACCTCTAGCCCCTATCAGTCCCAGCTCCGAGTCCCCACCTTTATCCTCGCTGGCTCCATCGGAACCCATGCAGATTGGACGCATCTCCCAGGCTGAGAGAGACCGCCGGATGAGGAGCGACGCTGTCTATATTGCGGCAAACCGGGCCATTTCCGTTCCACGTGTCCCGGGCTCCAGGGAAACGCTCTGTCCCGTACAGACCGGGGGAACTGTAACGGGAAACATAACCTCCTCCCATCCGTCCAACTCCCGTCTGCTCATTCCAGTCACCCTCTCCTGGGACAACCACAAGCTTCACCTTCAAGCCTTGGTAGACTCTGGAGCCGCAGGTAACTTCATGGATGGTGTCTGGGCGAAGGAGAATGGCGTTCCCTCTGAACCTCTAAGTGAACCCATGAGGGTCACTACATTGGATGGAAGCCCTTTGGGATCTGGACTTGTCACTCATGTCACTACCTCCTTGCGACTTTCAGTTTCACAACACCAGGAATTGATGAACTTTCATTTGATCTCCTGTTCCGAGTTCCCTCTCGTCCTTGGATACCCCTGGCTTCACAGCCATAACCCTCACATCGACTGGTCTGTGGGCACTATCAAGCAGTGGGGTCCTACGTGCCAAGCTACTTGTATTTTCCAGAATTCCCCGAGTTCTACTCCCGAGTCTTTAGAATCCATCGACCTGACCCGAGTTCCCGAGTGTTACCATGACCTCAAACTGGTGTTTAGCAAACAGAGGGCCACCATGCTACCACCCCATAGACCTTACGATTGCCCCATCGACCTGTTTCCGGGCACTTGCCCCCCAGGGGTCGGATCTTTTCCCTATCTCCACCCGAACGAGCTGCTATGGATACCTACATCAAGGACGCTCTGGAAGCAGGCCTCATGCGTCCATCCACCTCCCCGGCGGGAGCAGGGTTTTTCTTTGTGGCCAAGAAAGACGGTGGATTACGTCCTTGCATCAACTACCGGGGACTCAATGCCATAACCGTCCGTAACCGTTACCCGCTACCCCTTATGGCCACAGCCTTCGAGCTGCTCCAGGAAGCAGTTGTTTTCACTAAGCTTGACCTGCGGAACGCATACCATCTTGTGCGGATCAGACCTGGTGACGAGTGGAAGACCGCTTTCAACACGCCTACTGGTCACTATGAATACTTGGTGATGCCCTTCGGCCTGACCAACGCCCCAGCGGTGTTCCAAGCGCTCATAAACGATGTGCTTAGGGATATGCTTAACATATTTGTGTTCGTTTACTTGGATGACATCCTCATCTTTTCGAGCTCCCTTCAAGAACACACTAAGCATGTCAGACAAGTACTCAAATGCCTCCTGGACAGCCATCTGTACGTTAAGCCGGAAAAATGTGAATTCCATTCATCCCGAGTACAATTCCTGGGATTTGTAGTGGAACCCGGTCGAGTCCAAATGGACCCCAGGAAGGTAGGGGCGGTAGCGGATTGGCCCACCCCCAAATCCGTTAAGGAAGTTCAGCGTTTCCTGGGCTTCACAAACTTTTACCGCAAGTTCATCAAGAACTTCAGCTTGATGGCAGCCCCTCTCTCAGCTTTAACCAAGGGTGGCAATGCAAGGTTTTTGTGGGGAAGAGAAGCTGAGACGGCCTTCCAAGGACTCAAGCAGCGCGTTCTCTCTGCTCCCATCCTGATACTACCGACTACGGATGAACCATTTGTGGTGGAGGTAGACGCATCAGAGGTTGGTGTTGGAGCTGTCCTGTCTCAGAGGGTGAAGACAAGAAGCTTCATCCGTGCGCTTTCTTCTCACACCGGCTTACCCCGACTGAGAGGAACTACGATGTGGGGGATCGTGAACTCCTAGCGGTTAAGATGGCATTGAAGGAATGGAGACACTGGCTCGAGGGGGCTTCTCACCCGTTTCAAGTGCTTACGGACCACAAAAATCTGGAGTATATCCAGCAGGCGAAGCGGTTGAACTCTAGACAAGCTAGATGGTCTCTTTTCTTCAATCGATTCCAGTTTATCCTCACCTATCGGCCCGGGTCGAAGAATCTCAAACCGGATGCCCTGTCCCGAGTCTACGCTCCTGCCATTCGAGATGACACGGACATGCCTGTCCTTCCTGCTGCTAAGATTGTGGCTCCGATCTCGTGGCAAGTTGAGGATACCGTGAGACGTGCTCAAGCTAGCGAACCGGACCCGAAAGGAGGTCCTGCCAATCGGTTGTTTGTCCCCAAGGCAGTGAGGACTCAGGTCCTTCTGTGGGGGCACTCCTCTCGCCTCACCTGTCATCCGGGCGTAGGTCGCACCTTGGAGTTCATCCAGCGTAAGTTCTGGTGGCCTACCATAAGAGAAGACGTTGCCACTTTCGTCAATGCCTGTCCCGTGTGCTGCCAGGGCAAATCTTCTCACCTCCGCCCTCAAGGACTCCTTCACCCTTTACCTGTTCCCCACAGACCCTGGTCCCATATCTCATTGGACTTTATTACTGGGCTTCCTCCATCCCATGGCAATACTACTATCCTAGTCATAATCGACAGGTTTTCAAAGGCGGCCAGGTTCGTCCCTCTGACTAAGTTACCTTCTGCCAAGGAAACGGCTGAGTTGGTAATTAATCATGTGTTCCGAGTCTTCGGCATTCCTCAAGATATGGTTTCTGACAGAGGTCCCCAGTTCGCCTCAAGGTTTTGGAAGGCCTTCTGCCAACTCATGGGGGCTTCTGCCAGTCTATCTTCAGGGTACCATCCGGAGTCCAACGGCCAAACAGAGAGGATGAATCAAGAGCTGGAAACCACCCTCCGATGTATGACTCGTGACAACCCGTCCACATGGTCATCCTTTATTGTTTGGGCCGAATACGCGCACAACACCTTGCGCTCCTCCTCCACTGGTATGTCCCCGCACGAGTGTCAGTTTGGCTATGCTCCTCCATTGTTCCCGGACCAGGAGGCAGAAGTCAGAGTGCCTTCAGCCTTGAAGTTCGTCAGACGCTGTCGGCTTATGTGGAGGAAGACCCGTCTTAATCTTATGCGTTCCTCACAGAGGTACCAACAACAAGCCAACAGACGTCGCCGTCCCGGGCCTACCCTGCGCCCCGGCCAGAGAGTCTGGCTCTCCACAAGAAACTTACCTCTACGGGTGGAGTCTCGCAAGCTGTCCCAAAAATACATCGGTCCCTTCAAGGTTGCCAGGAGAGTTAACCCAGTTTCTTATCGCCTACACTTACCCAGATCCCTTAAGATTAATCCCACATTTCACATTTCATTGTTAAAACCTGTTGTTTTTTCTCCCCTTGTCCCGGCAGACAGACCTCCCCCTCCGCCTCGTGTCATTGGAGGCCAGCCGGCTTATACCGTCCATCGGATACTGGATTCCCGCCGGGTGCAGCGGTCCTGGCAGTATCTGGTGGACTGGGAAGGCTACGGTCCCGAGGAGCGCTCCTGGGTTCCTGCCAAAGACATCCTGGATCCTGACCTCATTCGTCAGTTCAGGGCCCTCCACCCTGAGAGAGCTGGTAGGAACGTCAGGAGCCGTTCCTAGGGGGGGGGATTCTGTCAGGATTTGGCCAGGGTTGTTCCGGGTTTTGGTCACTAGATGCCCCCATTGTGCTTTTTGACCTTATGTTTTTTCCCTTGTTCCCCATTATTATTTGCACCTGTACCTCATTTCCCCTGATTGTATTTAAACCCTTAGTTTCCCTCAGTTCTGTGCTCTGTGTTTGTATGTTAGCACCCAGCCCTAGTGTTCTGTGTTTTCCTGTCGATTCCGGTGGATGCTCTTGTGGAATTCTGTTTTTGTTTTTGAGTGTCTCTTGAGGCTTTTTTGTGCTATTCCTACCACCTTTTGGATTTGCCATTTTTGTATTTAAGGACTTCTCCTTTTTGTATGATTTGTCAGGTTCCTATTGTAAAGACCAAGATACACAATCACAACGCTATAAAACAACCATTAGGTATGCTCTTCTATAGACATACTAAATCCCTCCACTTCAACTTATTTGTTCCAGAAAGCATGTGAGAGTATAAAGCACACGCATTGAGTATACTATCGACGGCTTATAGTAGCTTTCAACATTCGCTGGCTCATGATATTGGGATACATCAAGTATTGATTATTGATGAAGATGGTAGTGATGATGAGGATGAGCATATTATGATGATAATGATGATCATCACGAAGAAGAAGGTGATGATGCTGATGTTGATGAATAATGACAATAATGATGATGATGATGACGATAAAGACAAATGATGACAATGATGACAACAATGATGATGAGGATGATGATCTCACCTGCACGATGCCAGCCGTAGCTGAGTGTGCGTGTGGCGGGTCTGGACGAGAGCCACAGAGACACCAGGCTGATGATGAAACTGGCGAAGTCTACCAGCAGGTGGGCGGCGTCTGTCATCACCGCCAGACTCCCCGCAAAGTAACCACCTACAGACAGACAGATAGAGGAGAGAGAGAGAGAGAGAGAGAGAGAGAGAGAGTGTGACTGACTGACTGACTGACTGACTAACAACTAACTAACTGACTGCTGACTGACAGACACATAGAGTCCCTGACTAACTAATCGACAGGCTAAACAATAGTCATGTGTCATTTTACCCCTCACCCAGGATCTCTCCGATCATGAAGACCAAGCAAACAGCCGAGACCACATAGAGCCTCTTCCTGGCCAACTGCTTCTCCCGCTCCCTGTCCTCCGTAGCCTGGCAGTTGTCATGGCAATGATGGATGTTTCTGTCCTTCTCCATCTGCATTATCTCATCTGTGGACACACTGTTGGGGGCAGGAAGGGAAGACAACAGACATATGGATTATCTAAAAAGGAGGAGAAGAGGGGGGTGAAAAGGAGACTGAAAGGGAAAACAAGATAGATGGACATCATGAACTTTGTCCAAGAAGGAGGAGGAGGAGGGGGACAGTAGGCAGAGCCTGTAAGAATGGCTGTCCCTCTCAAGTTGTGCCCAGAAAGACCAGACAAGCGAGATGGATGTCATGAAAATCATCCAAGAATTAGGAAGAGGGGGAGGGGGAGGAGGGGGAATGGAAAGAAGAGAGAAAGACAGGCTGAGCAGAGTTTGTAAGAAAGGATGGTCCTCTCGAGTTGTGCACAGGTGTACATGTGGCTCAGAGACAATGTTGCTGTTTTAAAGCTAATTTCCTGCAATTCTACACGTTGCCATGAGGCAGAGAGAAAAAAAAGTCAGTGTGGGTGTTTTTTCCTCAAAATGTAAATTCTACATCTGTGATGTTAATTACATTGTCTGTGATGTTAATTACATTGTATGTATTAAGCATGACATACATCTTTTTTAGTAATATGCTTATATTTGTCTGTCGCATTTAAGTGAGTGAGGGTCATTAAAACTGTAACAATGTTGTATGTTGTGGCTACAAGTTGTAGTATGCCCAGTGCCTTATTCCTACTGTGTCTTGTCAACAGTGTGTTCTTTCCAACACCCCAGGGAGTATACTGCTGTACCATATACAGTCACCAGCATATACAGAGCACCTCCATTTCAGAGCCTGTTTGGTACATGAAAGGAAACCTATCAGGAAAACCAGGTTGGTAGGGAGCCTTATTAGCTCCAATGTTGATAATTTACATTATTTGGGTTATATCAATAGCTGGGGGCCTTATGAGAGTCATACATTGGTACACTGGGGCCATGCCTTGAACACTGAACCAGTTTCATCTGTTAGGCTAACTGACTAACTGATGTGTCTCTGTTTGTTCAACCTTGTAGCTCCAGAGCTATCCTTCCTTTAAATCCCCAACTAGGGACCAGATAATGGATGTGATGAGAGAGCAGTGTTGGGGAGTAGTGAGTAGTTCAATTAGTAATTCAATACATTTTGTAGCTTGGTGGTAGTTAATGACTTTTTTGCCATGTAGTGGTGTAGCTAACTACTGGAACTACACACTAAAATATGGTTGAAGTAGGAAATTTCCTTTCTTTCCTAATTCTCACTTGACACATAGTTTGTGTGTTCAATAGGACAATTTACACATTCTGTTAACATCTGACTCCAGAGAAATCTGTTCTTGCAATTATTTCACATGTATTTTAGTCCAATTGTTTGTAGTCTAGGACATTTCATATTTAGATATGATAATTTATCGTAAAGTAGTTTGGATGTAGTGAACTCGCTTTTCAAAGTAATGTTAGTTAAAGTGGCAATAATCAGTAGAAACAATAACAAAGCATACTGTTTCGGTAAAAAGCTGAGCTATGGATGCAGGGAATGACCATCAATGATATCAAAATAATAGTTTTAACCATGTTTTGGGGCTATATAGTGTTTGTTTATATTTACTTTGTTTACTAAAATTGGAGTAAAACAAGCTTATATTTTGGGTTCTGATGGGGTATGACAGTTAAACTGAGCTCATTAGGTTATATTCTATAAGTTATATTCTTCCAGAATCAATATATCATTCATTTATAAATCCAAAAATGAATGTAACAACTGCCGATTGCCCCTTTAAGTAAACTATATTTTCTTAAGCGTAGCTTTGGTGTAGCTTAACTTCTGCCAGTGTTAAGTAATTGGTCAACTATATTTTCAGAGTAGCTTTCCCAACACTGTGGGAGAGCGTTAATACCACATTTGGTGAGAATGCTATGAAATAAGGAAAGACACCGCGCACTTTAGCATGACAATTGGGTCTAAGCTACGTTTAACATCGGAGGCAGAAGGACGGTGAACTGACAGTACGTTATTACCACGATAGCAGAGCACTGGTGGGGTGAGACACTTCTGAGTTTTCTCAGCTGAGCTCCTATCATCCTTACTGTGGGGCAATTGCAAACCCAGAATTAGAACCCGTGCGCAAATCTTTTTTCTCTCGCATGACTGGAGTATTAGGCTGTCTAAGATTCTCAAAAAAGTTTTTTAAATTCTATACATGAAAATACCAATTCAAATAATTCACCATGGGTGCTCAACACCCTCCTCGTACACCAATTACATCTTCCAAAGTTTATTTTACAACATCACAAGCGGTCTCGAACCTCCAAGTTTGCGCAACACTACAGCCAGCCAGAACCAGACCCGTGTGTAAAATATTGTAGGCTATAACCCACCCAGCTTGCAGGAGGCGAGGCTGAGCTTGAGGACAGATAACGCCTAATAAGGTGATCTCAAGGCTGTCTGCTGTATAGAAAATATTATAAAACAAACTGTCACATTAAACAGACTAAAATACATGTGAAATAAATGTGACTACAGCGTATGAAATGTGAGAACTAGGCCCAATCACTCATTAGCATAATTCAATAATCATATCGTCCTAATCATGTGCATATGCTTCAAGTGAAAAAAAGATAAACTAATAGTTGCTGTGGAAATGGAGAAACAAATTCAAATAAATAACCCCTACTTATCAAATTATATTTAGGCTAAAGTTTAAATTTCCATTTTGGTTATTTATCAGACGCCCTTATCCAGTCATATTTCGATGTCATTTTGTTTTCAGATATCATAAATGTTAATTACATAATTGAAAACAACAGACTGACAATTTCAGACAATAAATAAACGGGCTACTTTACCTTTCCATGGTGATGCTATACATGGTGCCTTTCTCGGTGACCAGTTGAGTTTTCTCTGGATCCTTTCTGAACATGATTGAGTGCTTCAGGGACGACAACAAACAATATAAAACTGGTTACAGTAAACAATATAAAACTTGTTAAATTATTAACACCCAGCCAATATATTTAGATGGGGAAATAAAAACAGACAAAATAAAAATGCAATTTTCTTATTTTAAATTGACTAATGTAAAACAAATAGGCACATTTCTAGTGTTATAATCATCTAGATCTCCTCTCATAAAAGAGGACAAGTTCCATGCATCTTCAAATATTGTTTGAGTGACAATGCAAGCAGTGTTAGTATTTGAAGCCTTGTGACCAAGCACCGTGTGCAAATGTAGCCTCTTGAAGCAACACCTTTAGGCAAAAGTTTCTCATTCGGAGAGAGGGTAGGAATTTGAATAAGATATATTCTGTTTCGAAAAGGTAAGATTCAGTAAAATAGGCAGTGGTGGAAAAAAATACTCAATTGTCATACTTGAGTAAAAGTAAAGATACCTTAATTGAAAATGACTATCATGTTTCAAGGTAAGACCCAGATATAGACAGAGTCGAATTAACAACAGTTTATTAATCCGACAGGGGCAGGCAAAATGACAGGTCAAGGACAGGCAGGGGTCAGTAATCCAGATAGGTGGGGCAAAGGTACAGGATGGCAGGCAGGCTCAGGGTAGGCAGAGGTCAGTACTCCAGATAGGTGGGGCAAAGGTACAGGACGGCAGACAGGCTCAAGGTAGGCAGAGGTCAGTACTCCAGATAGGTGGGGCAAAGGTACAGGACGGCAGACAGGCTCAGGGTAGGCAGAGGTCAGTACTCCAGATAGGTGGGGCAAAGGTACAGGACAGCAGGCAGGCTCAAGGTCAGGGGAGGCAGAAAAGGTCAAAGCCGGGAAAACTAGAAAACAGGAACAATTGCGAGACAGGAACAGAAGGAAAAACGCTGGTCAGCTTGATGAAACAAAACGAACTGGCAACAGACAGAGAACACAGGTATAAATACACAGGGGATAATGGGGGAGATGGGTGACACCTGGAGGGGGGTGGAGACAATCACAAAGACAGGTGAAACAGATCAGGGTGTGACAGTAGCCCCCCCCCCCCCCCACACACACACACACACTCTAGGGGCACCACCTGGCGTACTACCTGGGCGCATATCCGGTTGACCGGGGTGTCGGCGTTAGAAATCCGTGATGTGGCCTGTGTCCAGGATGTCCCTGGCGGGGACCCAGCACCTCTCCTTCGGGCCATAACCCTCCCATTCAACCAGGTACTGGAAATCCCTTGCCCTGAGGTCGACCCTTCATGAGACGCCTCAACGTGTATGCCGGTTGGCCATCGATGAGACGGGGTAGAGGGGTAGGGGTAGGCCTGGAAACAGGAGACAAAGGGCTGTAACATGGGTTTAATTAAAACCTCTTAAGGATCAGGCCCCTTTTCTAAAATGTTTGCCTAAAATTACATACCCAAATCTAACTGCCTGTAGCTCAGGCCCTGAAGCAAGGATATACATATTATTATTTTTATTTTACATTTTATTTAACCTTTATTTAACCAGGTAGGCCAGTTGTGAACAAGTTCTCATTTACAACTGTGACCTGGCCAAGATAAAGCAAAGCAGTGCAACAAAAACAACAACACACATGGGATAAACAAACGTACAGTCAATAACACAATAGAAAAATCTATATACAGTGTGTGCAAATGTAGTAAGATTAGGGAGGTAAGGCAATAAATAGACCATAGTGGCGAAATAATTACAATTTAGCATTAACACTGGAGTGATAGATGTGCATGATGATGATGTGCAAGTAGAGATACTGGGGTGCAAAAGAGCAAAAATAAATAACAATATGGGGATGAGGTAGTTGGGTGGGCTATTTACAGATGGGCTATGTATAGGTGCAGTGATCGGTAAGCTGTTCTGACATCTGATGCTTAAATTTAGTGAGGGAGATATACTGTAAGTCTCCAGCTTCCGTGATTTTTGCAATTCGTTCCAGTCATTGGCAGCAGAGAACTGGAAGGAAAGGCGGCCAAAGGAGGAGTTGGCTTTGGGGATGACCAGTGAAATATACCTGCTGGAGTGCATGCTACAAGTGGGTGTTGCTATGGTGACCAGTGAGCTGAGATGATGCAGGGCTTTACCTAGCAAAGACTTATAGATGACCTGGAGCCAGTGGGTTTGGTGACGAATATGAAGCGAGGGCCAGCCAACGAGTGCATACAGGTTGCAGTAGTGGGTGGTATATGGGGATTTGGTG
Organism: Oncorhynchus masou masou; assembly: GCF_036934945.1. Taxonomy (NCBI): domain Eukaryota; kingdom Metazoa; phylum Chordata; class Actinopteri; order Salmoniformes; family Salmonidae; genus Oncorhynchus; species Oncorhynchus masou. The sequence continues at coordinate 41,167,392 of NC_088224.1, forward strand.
ACAAAACGTATGGCACTGTGATAGACTACATCTAATTTGCTGAGTAGAGTGTTGGAGACTATTTTGTAAATGACATCGCCGAATTCAAGGATTGGTAGGATAGTCAGTACAACCTCATGCTAATCGCATTAGCCTACGTTAGCTCAACCATCCCGCAGGGGACACACCAATCCTGAAGAAGTTTTAATTCTGGACACATGAAAGGTGGGGTGTATACGAAGTGTACGGGGCAACAGAAGACAATCAGCAGAGGGGCTAATGATTTTAGAAAGGGGAAACGGGCCGATAAACGGGAGGAGAGTTTGCAGGATTCCACCCGGAGGGACAGATCCCTGGTGGATAGCCATACCTTCTGCCTGAGACAATACCGGGGAGCCAGGGTTCGCTAGAAGCCTGTGTTTCAGACATAAGGAAGTGGGTGGCTGCAAACTTTCTACTTTTAAACTCAGACAAAACAGAGATGCTTGTTCTAGGTCCCAAGAAACAAAGAGATCTTCTGTTGAATCTGACAATTAATCTTTAATGGTTGTACAGTCGTCTCAAATAAAACTGTGAAGGACCTCGGCGTTACTCTGGACCCTGATCTCTCTTTTGACGAACATATCAAAACTGTTTCAAAGACAGCTTTTTTCCATCTACGTAACATTGCAAAAATCAGAAACTTTCTGTCCAAAAATGATGCAGAAAAATGTATCCATGCTTTAGTTACTTCAATGTTAGACTACTGCAATGTTCTACTTTCCAGCTACCCAGATAAAGCACTCAATAAACTTCAGTTAGTGCTAAATATGGTTGCTAAAATCCTGACTAGAACCAATTTTCTTTTATCATATTACTCCAGTGCTAGCCTCCCTACACTGGCTTCCTGTCAAGGCAAGGGCTGATTTCAAGGTTTTACTGCTAACCTACAAAGCATTACATGGGCTTGCTCCTACCCATCGCTCTGATTTAGTCCTGCCGTACATACCTACATGTCGCTACGGTCACAAGACGCAGGCCTCCTAATTGTCCCTAGTATTTCTAAGCAAACAGCTGGAGGCAGGGTGTTCTCCTATAGAGCTCCATTTTTATGGAATGGTCTGCCTACCCATGTGAGAGACGCAAACTCGGTCTCAACATTTAAGTCTTTACTGAAGACTCATCTCTTCAGTGGGTCATATGATTGAGTGTAGTCTGGCCCAGGAGTGTGAAGGTGAACGGAAAGGCTCTGGAGCAACGAACAGCCCTTGCTGTCTCTGCCTGGATGGTTCCGCTCTTTCCACTGGGATTCTCTGCCTCTAACCCTATTACAGGGGCTGAGTCACTGGCTTACTGGTACTCTTTCATGCCGTCCCTAGGAGGGGTGCGTCACTTGAGTGGGTTGAGTCACTGATGTGATCTTCCTGTCTGGGTTGGCGCCCCCCCTTGGGTTGTGCCGTGGCGGAGATCTTTGTGGGCTATACTCGGTCTTGTTTCAGGGTGGTAAGTTGGTGGTTGAAGATATTCCTCTAGTGGTGTGGGGGCTGTGCTTTGGCAAAGAGGGTGGGGTTATATCCTTCCTGTTTGGCCCTGTCCGGGGGTATCATCGGATGGGGCCACAGTGTTTCCTTACCCTCCTGTCTCAGCCTCCAGTATTTATGCTGCAGTAGTTTATGTGTCAGGGGCTAGGGCCAGTTTGTTATATCTGGAGTATTTCTCCTGTCTTATCCGGTGTCCTGTGTGAATTCAAGTATGCTCTCTCTAATTCTCTCTTTCTCTCTCTCTCTCTCGGACGACCTGAGCCCTAGGATCATACCTCAGGACTACCTGGCATGATGACTCCTTGCTGTCCCCTGTCCACCAACTGCTGCTCCAGTTTCAACTGTTCCTGACCTGTTCACCAGACATGCTACCTGTCCCAGACCTATTATTTGACCATGCTGGTCATTTATGAACATTTGAACATCTTGGCCATGTTCTGTTATAATCTCCACCCGGCACAGCCAGAAGAGGACTGGCCACCCCTCATAGCCTGGTTCCTCTCTAGGTTTCTTCCTAGGTTTTGGCCTTTCTAGGGAGTTTTTCCTAGCCAACGTGCGTCAACACCTGCATTGCTTGCTGTTGGGGTTTTAGGCTGGGTTTCTGTATAGCACTTTGAGATATCAGTTGATGTACGAAGGGCTATATAAATATATTAGATTTGATTTGATTTGATAGCTTGTTGTCGATACCTGGAGGTCATCTTGAGGAGGGCCAACCGGTCTCTCCTCCAGGTACAGCGGCGGTCAAACATCTGGGCAGAAGGTATGCCAACCTCTTCTTCCTGCTCGGGGAAGAGCGGGGCCTGAAACCCCAGGGAACACTCAAATGGCAATAGGCCCATGGCAGAGCAGGGAAGGGTGTTGCGGGTGTATTCCACCCACACAAGCTGCTGGCTCCAGATGGTGGGGTTGGCGGAGACCAGGCAGGGCAGAGTAGTCTCAAGGTCCTGGTTGGCTCGCTCCGACTGGCCATCGAACCAGGGGTGGAACCCAGAGGACAGGCTGGCTGAAGACCCAATGAGGGTGCAGAACGCCTTCCACAACCGGGACGAGAACTGAGGGACCCTGTCGGAGACCATGTCCACGGATAGTCCATGGATCCAGAAGATGTGCTGCACCATGAGCTGTGCCGTCTCCTTGGCCGAGGGTAGTTTGGGGAGAGGAATGAAGTGGGTGGCTTTGGAAAACCGGTCGACCACAGTCAGCATGGCAGAGTTGCCCTCAGACGGGGGGAGACCCGTGATGAAATCCAGGGATATGTGGGTCCAGGGACGATGAGGGACAGGCAGTGGTTGCAGAAAACCAGCCAGAACTTGCCAAGGAGTCTTGTTCTGAGCACAGACCGTGCAGGCGGTGACAAACACGGTGACATCTGGAACCATAGTAGGGCTCCAAAAGCGTTGTCGCACGAAGGTCAGGGTCCAACAGGATCCCGGGTGCACGGCAAGCCTGGAGGAATGGGCCCACTCCAGGCTTGCCTGGGCCCCCCACCCAGGGTTCGGCTGGGACCACTGCACCTCCCGGACCAGGTTCCCTATACCCCAGCTGAGTGCCGTCACCAGGCACGAGGTGGGAAGGACTGTCTCGGACTCTGGGGTGGTAACCGTGGAGCTATATCGGCGAGACAGGGTATCCAGGTTGACATTCTTGGCCGGTAAGAGAGGGAAAAGTTGAACCCGGTAAACAGCAGAGCCCACCTCGCTTGTCTGGAGTTGAGGCGCATGGCAGTGCGAAGATGCTCCAGGTTTTTGTGGTCGTTCCACACAATGAACAGATGTTCCGCCCCTTCCAGCCAGTGCCTCCATTCCTCCAATGCCATCTTCATCATGGCATTGAGGCGGTGAGAGAAGAAGGCGCAGGGATGCAGCTTAAGGTCCAGGGTAGAATGTTCTTCCCTGGACCTTAAGCTGCATCCCAGGGCAGCCCCCACTCCAAAATCCAAAGCATCGGCCTCCATCACAAACTGACAGGAAGGGTCAGGATGAACCAAGAAAGTGGTAGTGGTGAAGCGGTGTTTGAGGTCCTGGAACGCCTGGTCAGCGGCAGAGGACCACATGAACGGAACCTTGTTCGAGGTGAGTGTAGACATGGGGGAAGCCAGGGTGCTGTAACCCTGGATAAAGCGGCGATAAAAGTTGGTGAACTCCAGGAAACGTTGCAGCTGCATCCTGGACATAGGCTGAGGCCAATCCACCACCGCTCTCACCTTCCCGGGATCCATCTGGACACTCCCAGCAGAGATGATGTAACCCAGAAAGGGGATGGTGGAGCGATGGAACTCGTACTTCTCTGCCTTCACAAATAGCTGATTCTCCAGAAGGCGTTGAAGAACCTGCCAGGACGTGGAGCACGTGTTCTTGGGGGGAGGATGTCATCAATGTAGACAAAGATGAACCAGTTCAACGTGTCGTGGAGAACATCATTTACCAGAGCCTGGAACACAGCAGGGGCGTTGGTAAGGCCAAAATGCATGACCAGATACTCGTGGTGGACGCTGGCCATGTTGAAGGTGGTCTTCCACTCGTCCCCCTTTTGTATCTGCACCAGGTTGTAGGCGTCCCCACAATCATGTCCACAACACTAAGGCATTATCTTGGTCCACACACACCAACAGAGTCATGAAGAAGGCAGCACAACACCTATTTCCCCTCAGGAGGTTGAAAAGATTTGGCATGGGCCCTCAGATCCTCAAAAACTTCATCAACTGCACTATTGATGGCAACTGCTTGGAATCCGCCCGCAAAGCGCTACATAGGGTAGAGCGTACGTCCCAGTACATCACTGGGACCAAGTTCCCTGCCATCCAGGACCTCTATTACCAGGCAGTGTCAGAGGAAGGCCCTACTCGAGCCACCCGAGTCATAGACTGTTCTCTGCTACCACATGGCAAGCGGTACCGATGCACCAAGTCTGGAACCAACAGAACCCTGACCGGCTTCTACCCCCAAGCCATATGACTGCTAAATAGTTTGTCTGGGTACCTATTGGTTAACTATTTAACTACAGTGCATTCGGAAAGTATTATGACCAGTTAACTTTTTCCACATTACATTACAGCCTTATTCTAAACTGAATTAAGTTTTTTTCTATCTACACACAATACCCCCATAATTTTTTATTAAAAACAGAAATACCTTCTTTACATAAAAATTCAGACCCTTTCCTCAAAATTGAGCTCAGGTGCATCCTATTTCAATGGATCATCTGTCATGAGTTTACTTTCATTAATCTGATGACTGTTATTTATCGAATCAACTAACTATGTTTAATAGTTACCTGATTAAATTAATCATGTAACAATTAACTCATTAGGATTTCGGGATATTTTGGGATGAGTGTAACGGTTTTCTTCTGGTGAAAGAGAGGCGGACCAAAATGCAGCGTGGTTATCTTTATACATCTTTAATGGAGGATGAAAATAGAACAATATACAAAACAAGAAATGTGAAAAACCGAAACAGCCCTATCTGGTGCAACAAACACAAAGAGAGGAAACAATCACCCACAAGAGACCTAAAGAATATGGCTGCCTAAATATGGTTCCCAGTCAGAGACAACGATAACCACCTGCCTCTGAGAAACACTCCAGGCAACCATAGACCCCCCCCCCCCAGAGGTGCGGACTCCCGGCCACACACCTAAACCCATAGGGGAGGGTCTGGGTGGGCGTCTGTCCACGGTGGCAGCTCTGGCGCTGGACGTGGACCCCACTCCAACTTACTCTTTGTCCACCTCCTTAGCGTCCTTAGATTGGCGACCCTCGCCACCGACCTTGGCCTAGTAACCCTAACAAAGGGCCCCACTGCACTGAGGGCCAGCTCCGGACTGAGGGACAGCTCAGGACTGAGGTAGCTCGGGACTGAGGGGTAGCTCAGGACTGAGAGGAAACTCAGGACTGAGAGGAAGCTCAGGCAGGTTGACGGCTCTGGCAGATCCTGGCTGAATGGCGGTTCTGGTAGATCCTGGCTGACTGGCGGATCCTGGCTGGATGGCGGATCCTGGCTGACTGGCGGCTCTGGCAGATACTGGCTGACTGGCGGCTCTGGCAGATCCTGGCTGACTGGCGGCTCTGGCAGATCCTGGCTTACTGGCGGCTCTGGCAGATCCTGGCTTACTGGCGGCTCTGTCAGATCCTGGCTGACTGCCGGCTCTGGCTGCTCCATGCTGACTGCCGGCTCTGGCTGCTCCATGCTGACTGCCGGCTCTGGCTGCTCCATGCTGACTGCCGGCTCTGGCTGCTCCATGCTGACTGCCGGCTCTGGCTGCTCCATGCTGACTGCCGGCTCTGGCTGCTCCATGCTGACTGCCGGCTCTGGCGGCTCTGGCTGCTCCATGCTGACTGGCGGCTCTGGCGGCTCATGACAGACGGGAGACTCTGGCGGCTCATGACAGACGGGAGACTCTGGCGGCTCATGACAGACGGGAGACTCTGGCGGCTCATGACAGACGGGAGACTCTGGCGGCTCATGACAGACGGGAGACTCTGGCGGCTCATGACAGACGGGAGACTCTGGCGGCTCATGACAGACGGGAGACTCTGGCGGCTCATGACAGACGGGAGACTCTGGCGGCTCATGACAGACGGGAGACTCTGGCGGCTCATGACAGACGGGAGACTCTGGCGGCTCATGACAGACGGGAGACTCTGGCGGCTCATGACAGACGGGAGACTCTGGCGGCTCATGACAGACGGGAGACTCTGGCGGCTCATGACAGACGGGAGACTCTGGCGGCTCATGACAGGTGGGAGACTCTGGCGGCACTGGACAGGCGGGAGACTCCGGCAGCGCTGGACAGGCGGGAGACTCCGGCAGCGCTGGACAGGCGGGAGACTCCGGGCAGCGCTGGAAAGGAGGAATGCTCTGGCAGCGCTGGACAGTGCGAAACGCACTGTAGGCCTGGTGCGTGGTGCTGGCACTGGTGGTACTGGGCCGAGGACACGCACAGGAAGCCTGGTGCGGGGAGCTGCCAATGGAGGGCTGATGCGTGGAGGTGGTATTGGATAGACCGGACTGTGCAGGCGCACTGGAGCTCCTGAGCACCGAGCCTGCCCAACCTTACCTGGTTGAATGCTCCTGGTCGCCCTGCTGCTCCTGCTGCCGCTTGGTCCTGTTGTGGTGGGTGATTCTGTAACGGTTTTCTTTTGGTGAAAGAGAGGCGGACCAAAATGCAGCGTGGTTATCTTTATACATTTTTAATGAAAGATGAAAATAGAACAATATGCAAAACAAGAAACGTGAAAAACCGAAACAGCCTTATCTGGTGCAACAAACAGAAAGACAGGAAACAGTCACCCACAAGAGACCTAAAGAATATGTCTGCCTAAATATGGTTCCCAATCAGAGACAACAATAACCACCTGCCTCTGATTGAGAACCACTCCAGGCAACCATAGACTTACCTAGACTACTATACTAAACACAACCCCATCAATCTACAAAACCCCTAGACAAGACAAACACATAATTCACCCATGTCACACCCTGGCCTAACCAAAATAATAAAGAGAAGACAGAATACTAAGACCAGGGCATGACAATGAGTCGGACCACAGAGTGAAGGAAAAGCAGCCAACAGGTGCTCAGCATATGGGGGAACTCCTTCAAGACTGTTGGAAAAGCATTCTGTTGGGGATGAATCAGAATAGTTGGGTAACATAGATAAGATGTTTTATTTTCATTATATGCTTGTGAGTTACTTCTCATTTAGAATGTATCTTGTTGTACCATAGTGGTGGCCATTTGCAGTTATCCTTTCTCTGTCCTGGGTTCAGTTACTTGGGCCGCAGAGAGGGGAGAGGTCAAGCTTGTAATCATATGTAAACATATCTTTTAAACCATGTGAAGGGGTGATTGAGGGGTAACCAATTATCTCTTGGCTCCACAAAGTCTGTGTGCCAGTCACTGTGCCTCTGTGATCGTGTCCAGTAGGGGTGTATTTGATATATGCTAGTGGATGAGGTTTTGTTTTTGGTCCTGAGTGGTACCAAGAGCAAGATAAGAACATAGTTTAGGAGACAAAGCTGAACGATAATTTACAGCCAATGCTGTCTGGCTATGTGTGTCTTTGCTATAAAGGATCTCATTTGCAATGTGTAAGCACTCTCAGAGAATTAATTTATAGACACTGAATTAATCTGAGAGTCACAGGGTTGTGATGGAGCTCATATAATTAAAGATGGACTTTATGATAACTCTGACTTGTGTGTGGTTTGCTCTCATGATTTGGTAATATAGGAAATGTCCATTACAATTCCAGGTAAAGATGGTTGAGAGAATGCCAAGAGTGTGCAAAGCTGTCATGAAGGTAGAGGGTGGCTATTTGAAGAATCTCAAATATAACATATATTTAGATTTGTTTAACCCTTTTTCGTTACTACATGATTCCATGTGTTATTTCATAGTTTTGATGTCTTCACTATTATTCTACAATGAGAAAATAGCAAAAATTACAAAAAACCCTTGAATGAGTGGGTGTTCAAAAACTTTTGACATGTAGTGTATATAAGGTATCCACAGCTGACATTGCATGTCAGTGCAAAAGCCAAGCCATGAGGTCGAAGGGATTGTCCGTAGAGCTCTGAGACAGGATTGTGTCCAGGCACAGACCAGGGGAAAGATACAAAAAAAATGTCTGTAGCACTGACGTTTACCTCAATACTTTGTTATATACCCTTTGTTGGCAATGACAGAGGTCAAACATTTTCTGTAAGTCTTCAAAAGGTTTTCACACGCTGTTGCTGGTATTTTGGCCCATTCCTCCATGCAGATCTCCTCTAGAGCAGTGATGTTTTGGGGCTGTTGCTGGGCAACACGGACTTTCAAAATCTCACAATACATGGCCCCATTCATTCTTTCCTTTACACGGATCAGTCGTCCTGGACCCTTTGCAGAAAAACAGCCCCAAAGCATGATGTTTCCACCCCCATGCTTCACAGTAGGTATGGTGTTCTTGGATGCAACTCAGCATTCTTTGTCCTCCAAACACGACAAGTTGAGTTTTTACCAAAAAGTTATATTTTGGTTTCATCTGACCATATGACATTCTCCCAATCTTCTTCTGGATCATCCAAATGCTCTCTAGCAAACTTCAGACGGGCCTGGACATGTACTGGCTTAAGCAGGGGGACACATCTGGCACTGCAGGATTTGAGTCCCTGGCGGCGTAGTGTGTTACTGATGGTAGGCTTTGTTACTTTGGTCCCAGCTCTCTGCAGGTCATTCACTAGGTCCCCCCGTGTGGTTCTGGGATTTTTGCTCACCGTTCTTGTGATCATTTTGACCCCATGGGTGAGATCTTGCGTGGAGCCCCAGATCAAGGGAGATTATCAGTAGTCTTGTATGTCTTCCATTTCCTAATAATTGCTTCCACAGTTCATTTCTTCAAACCAAGTTGCTTACTATTGCAGATTCAGTCTTCCCAGCCTGGTGCAGGTCTACAATTTTGTTTCTGGTGTCCTTTGACAGCTTTTTGGTCTTGGCCATAGTGGAGTTTGGAGTGTGACTGTTTGAGGTTGTGGACGGGTGTCTTTTATACTGATAACAAGTTCAAACAGGTGCCATTAATACAGGTAACAAGTGGAGGACAGAGGAGCCTCTTAAAGAAGAAGTTACAGGTCTGTGAGAGCCAGAAATCTTGCTTGTTTGTAGGTGACCAAATACTTATTTTCCACCATATTTTGCAAATAAATTCATTAAAAATCCTACAATGTGATTTTCTGGAATTTTTTTCTCATTTTGTCTGTCATAGTTGAAGTGTACCTATGATGAACATTACAGGCCTCTCTCATCTTTTTAAGTGGGAGAACTTGCACAATTGGTGGCTGACTAAATACTTTTTTGCCCCACTGTATATGGGGCGGCAGGGTAGCCTAGTTACATTTACATTACATTTAAGTCATTTGGCAGACGCTCTTATCCAGAGCGACTACAAATTGGTGAATTCACCTTATGACATCCAGATAGTTAGAGCATTAGACTAGTAACCGGAAGGTTGCAAGTTCAAACCCCCAAGCTGACAAGGTACAAATCTGTCGTTCTGCCCCTGAACAGGCAGTTAACCCACTGTTCCTAGGCCATCATTCAAAATAAGAATTTGTTCTTAACTGACTTGCCTAGTTAAATAAAGGTAAAATAAATATGCACTTAAATAGCAAATGGAGGATGCTTTTCCCGCGGTTTATTTTTATGACAGCCGGGTAGGTTGTACTCCTGTTATAAAGACAAACAATGTGCTTAATATTAGGAAGGCTGATAAATAAATATAGTCGGCCTAACCTATAGAAAGCTGATGGGATCCTCCTCTTTTTAATAGAAGTAATCATTCTGTTTTCTCACACAATTGCAAAGCCTATAAAAATGTTGGGCATGAGCTCATGGGCTCTCATTAAGTGTTTGATTAGATTTGACGATCACATTTGCATTGCTATCAGAGTGATTAGAAGGACAATAGAGTGCTGAGTACCAGGCAGTTGGCACGTTTGGTAGGCTACTAATGACCATCAGCAGCATCAGAGCTTGGAGAAGCCTAATTACCTTAGTCACGTGGAATTTGACTGCCTTAATGACTCTTGACTGCCAGGTAACAGCCACTCAATGGTGGTGAGATAAGAGAAATTATATCAGACTCATTTTCAATTGAGTGTCACAGCCCCACATTTAAAAGTATTTGATTGTGAGTTCAGAAATACTGTTATAACGTTTTGAAACATACTGCCAATTACAAAAGTAAACATTGGCTGTTAATTACATAATCATTTTTTACATGGTTGGGGTCATCCGAATTTTCAGATATCAAAATGGGGTCGTAATCACTGCAAAGGTGATTCTAACATGTATTGACTCAGGGGTGTGAATACTTATGATGTCAATGTATATTTCTGTATTTTGTTTTCAAAATATTTGAAAAAAAATTCTAAAAACATGTTTTCACTTTCTCATTATGGTTGTATTGTGTGTAGATGGGTGAGAAGAAAACAATATTTAATCCATTTTGAATTCAGGCTGTAACACAACAAAATGTGGAGTAAGTTGAGGGGTATGAATACTTTCTAAAGGCTAGCTATTTAAAGGTTAAAAACAGACTTGCTTCTTTTTAGATTAATTTTTATTTAAACTTAGTGCATGTTTTATTTTTTTCTAACACAAGTCACTGTTTTAGTAGGCCTATTTTAAATATGGAGGATGTATTATATTTCTGCACTTACGGTACTTTCTAGTTTTTACATTGACGAAGGTCTCATGAGTTTCTAAAGGGAAAACAGACAAGTTGAATGTATTTCATTGTGGTTTTTCATACAGTATATGTGAATTTGTATTAGAATATTGGAATAGTAATTTGTACACGTTATTTTTTTGTAAAGAAAATATGATAGAGTGCTTTATCAAATGAAAAAAATTATAAACACTAGAGAAAGACGTCTGTGACAATTTTAACCATTTCCTCCTGTCTCCCTTTTATTTCTTGTGTTAAACAGAAAACACAAAATTATTTATACATTAGTCCCCACCACCTGGGACCTATAACACATGCTTGGGTTTTGTTTTGTTTCCAAATGCATTTATGGCACAATTCCAATGCATGTCATGGTATGGCTCCATATGCATATTAACAAATTGACGCTCTCCTACATATGGCAACCATTTATCAGATTCAAGGTCACTGAAGAGAGGAGAGGACGGACTTTTGCCCAATTGAGAATTTCCCTATGGTGAGGGTTGAACTGTGATATGGACATGAAGCTAGGGTTTGGGTTGTGGTTAATGCTTGGGTTATGGTTGCACAAGGATGTGGACATGAAGCTACAGTATGGTTAGAGATAGTGTTAAAGTTTGAGTGAGAGTTTAACCGGGATGTGGGCATAAAGGTAAGGTTGGGATAGTGTTAGGGTTAGTGTCACGGATCCCCCGGTACTGCTGCTCATTCCGTTCACTAGCTCCGGAGGTCTACGTCACCGGCCTTCTAGCCATCACTGAACTGGATTCATTACCACCAATCCCGTCTGTTTTATATATGCCCTCTGTTCCCCATTGTCCTTGTCGGTTATTGTTACCATGACCGTTGTTCTAGTGAGTACCTGTGCTGTTGTATCGGCTTCCATACTACGTGTTATTGTGCACTTGATTTCCAGGTCTCGTCCAGTGTATGTAGGTTTTACACCTGTCTTTTTTATTTGGGTGGAGAAAATCAAAAAAACTATACCACATTCCTGTGCCCATCTCCAACATTATACAACATTATACAACCTACTAAATGGTAAATGGGGACAGCAGGAAAGACTGAGCTGTTGACCATCGTAGAGACAGTCCGGCATCAATTGGACTGTCTCTCCAGACTCGGCAGTGCCATGGACAGCGTGTTGGCAACCATCCTGCGTTTGGAGGGGAATGTGCAGTCCCTCCAGTCTCCAGCACCGGTTTCGGCACCAGCCCCCACACCACTACCTGCCTCCATCCCATCTGAGCCGGTCAGTAGAATACCCCTGGCCCTCCTGGAGCGCTTTGGCTGAGTGCCAGAGAGATGCAAGGGATTCCTTCTGCAATGTGACCTGTACCTCGCTTGCTACGACAACAGCCTCGGAGAGACAGGGAGAGATAGGGTTGCCACCGTCATCTCGGCACTGACTGGACGGTCCCTGGACTGGGGTGCCGTGGTCTGGGAAACGGGCAGACCCGAGGTAGAGTCCTACGAGCGCTTCCCTCTCCTTTTGCGCTCTGCGTTTGAACATCCTGTGGAGGGCCGAGAGGGGGGTGAGCACCTACTATGACTACACCAGAGATCAAGGACTGCCTTGGAGTTCGCCCTGGAGTTCCAGACCATTGCGGCCTCCCCCCGGATGGAATGAGTCAGCTCTGGTCACCGTGTTCCGCAGTGGACTGCGGGAGAAGGCACAGATGGAGTTAACCTGTCATGATAACAACCTGTCACTCGATCAGCTCATCAGCATGGCGATTCGTTTGGACAACCTCCTGCTGTCCCGATGAAGACCTGCACGGAATCCAGAGCCCATGGCTACACCTGCTCCGTGGCCAGAGCCGATGGAGGTGGGCTCTGCATGTTTGCCAGAGGCAGAGCATAGGAGAAGGAGAAATCTGGGCCTCTGCTTCTATTTTTGAGAAAGGGGTCATTTCTCGCTGACCTGCCCTCTATCTACTAATAGACGAGGAGGTGACAAGCCAGGGATTTCTCCTGCTCCAGCCAAGTTAGGATGTAAGATTTCCCTTCCTTTTCTGTCAACTCAGCCAGTGTGTTTTCCCATTAAATTCCCAGAATACCCTAGCCCCTCACTTCCGTTAGCTCTAATTTATTCCAGAGCTGCCAGGAATCTCTTAGATAGCGCACTGGCCCCTGCATTACGCAATTCCTTTCGTTCCCCTACAGTCACCCATTCCGGTCCAATAGGGACAGGGCTCGAACATCACATCACTATTCCCGTTTCTCTGCTGACCCATGACGCCCATTTATAACAGATCACCTTTTTGATTATAGACACCCCCACGCACCCCATTGTTTTAGGTCTCCCCTGGTTGAGTTGGCATAACCCCGTCATTTCCTGGTCTGAGAGGAAACTGCTGGGTTAGTTGCAGGAGTGTCAGGGGAGGTGTCTCGCAGTGTCTGTCAACACAACTACGGTGGAAAGGCCGGACCACACACCTCAAGTGGAGTTACCAGAGGAATACCAGGATCTGCACCAGGTTTTCTCTAAGGCCCAGGCTACACGCCTGCCTCCTCATCGGCCCCTGGGACTGTGCCATTGACCTACTGTCTGACGCTGCCCTCCCGAAAAGACACGTCTATCCCCTCCTATGCGGAGACCAAGGCCATGGAGACCTACGTACAGGAGAGCCTCCAGCAGGGTTTTATCCGCCCCTCTACGTCACCATCCTCCTCAAGCTTATTTTTGTTAAAAAGAAAGATGGGTACTAACGCCAATCTTAGGCAAAGCCATACTATAAAGCTAACAGAAATATTGCTAGCGATTGCCAAGAAATGTACTGCCTTGAAATGGAAATCGGATTCCCCCTGCCAGTTGCAATGTGGCCATCGGAAGTTAATAGTTGTATCCCATTGGAGAAAATCACTTACTGCTTGAGGAATAAGTTAGTGACATTTTACAGAATTTGGCAACCTTTTATTGACTATATGGAAAATCTCCCCTCATTACACATTGATTGAATCTCTACATAATCCTTATATAACGTTTCACACGTAATGTATAATATGTAGCTTACGGCAGGTGACCATTTGATCCAATGTCTCATTATTATTATTATTTATTTTACTCTTTATTATGACTTATTTATTGTATGTTTGTATATATATATATATATATATATATATATATATATATATATATATATATATATATATATATATATATATATATATATATATATATATATATATATATATGTATGCTAGTCTGTTACTGTCACTTTGTCATATTGTTGTCTAATATCTTTTTACTTTTGTTTTGAATGTACTTGGAAAATGCAAAAATAAAATATATCAAAATTTTTAAAAGAAAGATGGGGGACTGTGCCCTTGCATTGATTATGGAACTCTGAATAATCCCAACTATCATTGAACAAATGCACTGTGCGCAGTACTTCATGAAACTGGACTTGTGGGGCGCCTACAGTCTGGTGCGCATTTGTGCAGGCGATAAATAGAAAACAGCCTTTTCCATGTGTAACAGTATAACTTTCATCTGTCCCCTCGCCCCGACCCGGGCTTGAACCAGGGACCTTCTGCACACATCAACAACTGCCTCCCACAAAGCATATTTACCCACCGCGCCACAAAATCCACGAGGAACTACTTCAGGTCTCAGAGTGAAGTCACCGACTGAAACGCTATTAGAGCGCACATGACCACGGGCCAGCCATTACCAGTATCTCGTAATGCCTTTTGGCCTGCCTAATGCTCCTTCAGTCTTCCAGGCCTTTATTAACAAAGTGTTTCGGAACATGCTGGGAAGGGGTTTATATAAACAACATTTTGGTCTATTCTGCTGAATGCGCCCAGCATGTCTTGTTAGGCAGGTCTGTGCAGGAAGACTGTTGGAGCATGATCTATATGTTAAACAAGAGAAGTGTTTGTTTTTCCAGTGGTCCGTGTCCTTTCTGTGCTACATCATGTACACGGAGGCAGTGGAGATGGAGGAGCAACCCGTCAGCACAGTCAGGTCATGGCCCCTCCCCAACTCTGTGAAAGTAGTCCAGTGATTCCTGGGGTTTGCCAACTATTTCCGGAGCTTCATCCGGGGCTTCAGTAATGGTGGTCGTGCCTCTTACCTCCCTGCTGAGAGCAGGTCCCCAGCGGCTTCGTTGGACGGCAGAGGCGGAGAGGACGTTCGAGACACTGAAGGCAAGCTTCACCACTGCTCCCATGCTGGCACATCCCGACCCATCACTTCATCGTTGAGGTGGATGCCTCCGAAGTAGGAGTCGGGGCAGTACTGTACCAGTGCACCGGAAGCACTTCAAAGCTGCGGCCCTGCGCCTTCTACTCCAAGCAGCTGAGCCCCTCCCAGAGGAACTACTACGTAGGGGACTGGGAACTCTTGGCGGTCAAGAAGGCTCTGAAGGCGTGGAGGCACTGGCTGGAGGTGTCAAAACACACTTTCCTGTTGTGGACGGACCACTGCAACCTGGAGTACATCAGGGCAGCGAAGAGGTTAAACCCGGGACAGGCCAGGTGGGATTATGTCTCTTTCTGCTCCAGCTGTGCCCAGTTTAAGACACCCAGACACCTCCCTTATCGAAAGCCCCTTCCCTTGCCGGTTACACAATAACCCCGGTACTGCTGCTCAATTCATTCACCAGCTCCGGGAGTCACTGAACTGGATTCACTAACACCAACCCCAGACTGTCTTGTCTCATTACGCACACCTGGTTCCCATTCCCCTGATTAGTATGTGTATATATGTGACCTCTGTTCCCCATTGTCCTTGTCGGTTAATGTTACCATGTCCATTGCTCTCGTGAGTACCTGCGATGTAGTATCCGCTTCCATGCTACGTGTTATTGTGCACTTGTTTTACGGGTTTCGTCCCGTGTATTACTTAGAAGTTTACACTTTGCTCTTTTATGAGGGTGGAGAATATAAAAAAAACTCATTTGTATTCCTGAGCCTGTCTCCAATCATTATACAACGTGACAGTTCGAGTTGAACTGGCAATGTGGACACCAAGCTACGGTTAGGGTTACTGCTGTAAATACACTGTAATAATAATGAGTCCTTACAACAACAAAAAAAGTATGACATAAGCTTATAGATCGTTTGCTAAGATTCTGTATATACTGTGGGGTCTGAATTACTGATACCCTTGATAAAAATGAGCAGTAATGACTGTAAAAAAAAAAAATCAAATACTGAGCTATATTGTATGCAAAAAAATATACTAATACAATTGCTTAGAGAAGGAGTTTTTGTTTAACAATTACTAAATATTTTTCTCAAAAAGGCAAGGCACAAAATTATTGACACCCCTAAAGATTGTTATAAATAAAGTAGTCAAAAGGTTTGTATTTGATCCCATATTCCTAGCACGCATTAACTACATCAAGCTTGTGAATCTACACACTTGGATGCATTTGCAGTTCGTTTTGGTTGTGTTTCAGATTATTTTGTGCCCAATTGAAATGAATGGTAAATAATGAATTGTGTCATTTTGGAGTCACTTTTATTGTAAGTAAGAAAATGTGGATGCTAGCATGTTACCATGACTACAGATCATCCTGAATGAATTGTGAATAATAATGAGTGAGTAAATTACAGATGGTCAAAGATCATACCCCCAAGACATAACCTGCCCTGTTATTGGTAATGTATGCTACACTACATGACCAAAAGTATGTGGACATCTGCTTGTCGAACATCTCATTCCAAAATCATGGGCATTAATATGGAGTTGGTCCCCCCTTTGCTGCTATAACTGCCTCTACTCTTCTGA
The DNA here is from genome assembly GCF_036934945.1 of Oncorhynchus masou masou. NCBI lineage: Eukaryota > Metazoa > Chordata > Actinopteri > Salmoniformes > Salmonidae > Oncorhynchus > Oncorhynchus masou. The sequence continues at coordinate 41,183,847 of NC_088224.1, forward strand.
GAAGGCTTTCCACTAGATGTTGGAACATTGCTGCGGGACTCAGCCACAAGAGCATTAGTAAAGCGGGCGATTAGGCCTTGGCTTGCAGTCGGCGTTCCAATTCATCCCAAAGGTGTTCTTCGACACCGATTTTGACAAACCATGGACCTTGCTATGTGCACGGGGGAATTGGCATGCTGAAACAGGAAAGGATCTTCCCCAAACTGTTGCAGCAAAGTTGGAAGCACAGAATTGTCTATAATGTAATCTTATGTTGTAGCGTTAAAATTTCCCTTCATTGGAACTAAGGGGCCTAGCCCGAACCATGAAAAACAGCCCCAGACCATTATTCCTCCTCCACCAAATTTTACAGTTGGCACTATGCACTTGGGCAGGTAAAGTTCTCCTGGCATCCGTCTGACTGCCAGATGGTGAAGCGTCACTCCAGAGAACGTGTTTCCTCTGCTGCAGAGGCCAATGGCGGCAAGCTTTACACCACTCCAACCGACACTTGGCATTGCGCATGGTGATCTTAGGCTTGTGTGCGGCTGCTCGGCCATGGAAACCCATTTCATTTTGCTCCCAACTAACAGTTTATGTGATGACGTTGCTTCCAGAGGCAGTTTGGAACTCTGTAGTGAGTGTTGCAACTGAGGCCAGACGATTTTTACGAGCTACAGCACATGGTGGTCCCGTTCTGTGAGTTTGTGAGGCCTACCACTTTGTTGCTAAGCCGTTGTTGCTCCTAGACGTTTCCACTTCACAAAAACAGCACTTACAGTTGACCAGGGCAGCTCTAACAGGGCAGAAATTTTATGAACTGACTTGTTGGAATGGTGGCATCCTATGACTGTGCCACGTTGAAAGTCACTGAGCTCTTCAGTACTCCTGCCAATGATTGTCTATGGAGATTCCATGGCTGTGTACTCAATTTTATATAGGTGAATCCACTATGTTGAAGGGGTGTCCACAGACTTTTGGACATACAGTGTATATAAAGCCTTTATAAATTGTAGTTTGTTGAATGAAATGAAACCAGAATTTTTATTTTCCTGTGTGTAAAGCAAGAAATGACCAAAAGGTGGCGATAAAACTCTTCAGTACTCTAACCAAGCAAGCGTTCTGCTGTCTGCAGCTAGACTCTACTACTTCTCAAGATCCTAGTAATTTCTGTCAGATTAGATGGGAGAACCAGGGTCTTAACATTTCAATAGATCCTGTTCACCAGTGCAGGACCACAGCTTTAGTTTAATCAAACAGAATCCCTTGTATCCTGTAAAACTGTAGGCTATCTTGTTATATCCTGTATTTGTTCTGTGAGAGTCCAGAACAGAGTTAAGCAACACATTTGAGGGCATGGGGGTGGGTTTCAATATGGTTCAGTGACTTGCAATAGCTTAGTTCTTCATATTACACAATATGTCCCTGGTGATCTCACATTCACATTGTAGTGACATTAGTACAACACCTATCAACCTTATCAAGAGGTTGGAGCCTCTTGGTGTAATGGTAAAAGGTGTTGGACTGACAGTCAGTCAGGAGTGGGATGGTCTATCATCTCATATCTGAACAACGGTACATCTGCCTCATGTTACTCACAAGAAAATGTTGACTTTTTTTAGTCTGGAGATGCCTATGTTGTTTGATGGTCTACAAGTGTAGTGAATGCAATTCAAAACTATTTTTGTCAATTTGTCTGGATTTGCAGCTTTGTTTGTAAGGGTTGCTAGCTAAGACAGAGTCTGTGTGTGTGTGTGTGTGCGCGTGCGTGCCTCCTTTTTCTCCTCCTCCTCCTTCTTCCTCCTCCATAGGTGGAGTGTGTGTGTTAAAAAGAGACCCTCAAATGATAAACAAGCTCTGGTCAAAGAGCTGACATCACTCCTGCTGCATCATACTAACACATGACTGACGGCACTCCACTGTCCCACAGAGGAGGGGGAGGAAAACAGAGGAGAACCTCTTAAGTGTCCAGTCCAGTACAGAACTACCACTGATATGAGAGAGGACACAAGGAAGTGAGAGCAGTGAAGCAGAAAGAGAAGAATTCTCCAGAAAACGCTGTGTCTTGCTACAGCCGAGAGAAGCTTAGACCAAACATAGATTCTATAGGGACACTGATTGTTTTTTAGCTCAGATTGTAGAACTTGAAGCCTATCATGATGGAAGTGGTCCTGACTAGACTGAGAGATTTCTCCTCTTAGGACGCCACCTTTGATGCCTGTAAGTCAGCCGGGCCCGTTGTGTCCAGGGACCCACGGACCACCAGAGACCCCTGCCTAGAGGAAGACCTCCAAATGGAGGACTGCATTCCCGGAGAAGAGGGCAGCTGACCCTACAAACTGGACATTGAGAGTGCACTGGCCTGGCTGCACAGGGAACTGGTAAGACTGGACAATTGACGGAAGTCTTAGATTGTGAAATCAGAATGACTACGTCTCTCTCGAACTGATTGAACATGTAGTCTGTCTCCATGGACTTAGATGACTAAACTTATACTCAACAACATTTACTATATGAATGTATTGATGTGTTTGCATTTGTATTTGCATCAGAAATACATATTTGATCTTTCAGGTATGTTCACAGATGATCATGGAAAATGGATTGCGATTATTCAGCACATTTACTGTGAGTTACTGTGAGACTCAAGAGTTATGTTGTCTTTCCATACTTTATATTTGTAGAGAAAGAGGACATGTTAACATGATTCTATGCTAGATATGAATACCCAAGCAACCAAAACTATGACCTGCATGTGGTCTTCTGGCTCTGTGGGACTCCAGTGGAAATGGAGACATTTTTGTTGGCTATTAGGGCTAAGGTCAAGGTATCGCTCACCTAATGAAATGATCTTCTTGGTCAGTCATATTGTTAGTGTGTGAGAGTGTCCCGTTAATGCATTCTTGTAATTGAGATGTGCGGACAGGCTGGCGATGTTACGATGTCAACCGCTTGCCATTTAGTCCCTCGCCAGTGCCTCGTCATGGCAACCAAGTGTGCCGAGCACACAAAACCTCTGCGTCAGACGGGACAAAGACACACTGGTTAAGGGAGAGAGCTGAAGACCATAGGCTACTTTACTGGCATAGCTCTTCATTGGTTCAACAGAATAGGCATTGGACTACAAAATATACAGTACTGTGCATGGACAACATATTTTACATTTGAGTCATTTAGCAGATTCTCTTGTCCTGAGTGACGTACAGGAGTTTTTAGAGTTAAGTGCAGCACATTGACAGATTGTTCACTTAGTCAGCTCTGGGATTTGAACCATCAACCTTCTGGTTACTGGCCCAATGCTCTTAACCGCTAGGCTACCTGCTGCCCAATGGCCAAAACATTTTATATAGATCCACTGGTCCATAAAGAGACCATGTTATAAAATCATCTACACTGTCAGATCCACTGCAGGTCTTCATCCTCTTTCATTTTCAGACCACCAACACATAAGACACCCACGTAAAATCTATCCAAATACTTCCACCTCCCAGTGACCAATGATTTCTGGCCTTTGATGTCATGAGACGATGGTTTGTGCAGATGCAGTGGGAACGGCCCAGTTCCAGTCCCTGTGTCCAGTATTCAGACAATCATTGTGCCATAGCTGCAACACAGCACAAATAGAAGTGACCTCCACCAATTAGAACCCTCGCCTCTCATCAAGTTTCATGGCCCAATATTCAGCGGTTCTCATTAAAGAAAAAGCAAGAACTCCAGCAGGAACAAGCGCTTGTTTACTGTGTATCCTCCATGGGATATTAGGCATAGTTTGATCTGCTGCAATGGCTGGAATACACAGAAAACACACACACGTCAAGGGGGATATCATCCCACAGGGAGCCCACTGTTCATACTTCACTCAAAGGCAAGTTCATGTATCTTTTTCTAAAGTGTTTAAAGCCACATCACATCCTTTCAGTCGGAGCCCAATCCCAGTCTGATGCTGTAATTAACAGAGAAAGAAATGCAGATCTGATCATGGTCGGTTTTTGTTTGAACAGTCCTCTCCCTGGGACAAACTTGGAGATTCAGGGGAATTCCGAATATTCTACTCTCACAGTGAGGGCAATTAGACTTGCTCTCATGAATAGAGAAAGAGAGAGAGAGAGAGAGAGAGAGAGAGAGAGAGAGAGAGAGAGAGAGGAAGCCGCAGCACTGTTCGAAAAGAGAGATTTAGGCCTGTAAATCAGTAGCTTACAGATGTGTCCTGCACTGGTTATTTTTGCTACGTGACATTTGGTTCTGTCTTTTGAAAAAAAATTCTATACTACTTGACAATTGTTTCTGCTATCTATTTCTTTCTCTGTAATAGTCAGTATTTGCCTGTGAATACTATATGTCACAGCCGACCAACAGTATTTTACATTTGCTTGTGTCTGTTACGTCTGTGTCTGTCGTTCTCTTTTATGTCTATTCTTATTTCTTTATTTGATGTGTCTGTGTCTTTGTCGCTCTGTTTAAAATCCTAACTCTTTTGTGCAGATGGAGATGCAATCTCAGGATCAGGCCTTGATACAACAGCTGATGGACCGCCAGGAAGAAGAAGAGGAGAAGGAGGAGTAGGAAGGAAAGGAAAAGGAGGATGAGGAGACAAGAGGGAGATAGGAGCTGGGACTTTGAGAGCGAGGCAGGGGGCAGTGGTAGTAGTGTTTACTCCAGATCAGGGGAAGTGGGTTTTTCCATATCCTGCCTGTCCACTAGAATGACACCATCTCCTCTTGGGTCATCTCTACCAAAAAGGACTTTCAGCAGAAGAAGCTCTGTGCCTTAATAAAACTACAAAAGTATTATCTTCTGGACTGACCACATAGTCAATGTCAGGCCTATACCACAAGATCATCTATGCGCATGAGAGAATAATTCAACGTCTGAGACCAATGACAGACTGCAGAGTTGAAGTAAACTGTGTAATTTTAAACTCTACCTAGATGGAAGAAACAACAACAGCTGATATCACTGTACAATGGTCAAAAAGGTATCATAGTACATTTGAGAGAATAACCATTACTTATGGGAGCATATTGCCTGTAATGTCTCAACAATTCAACAATTTCAATATCATGACTGCATTCCAATAAGGTCTAATACTCTTCCATATTACTTGAAATGGTCTGTTGTTAATGAAATACAGTATTTTTAGAAGATCAAATTAATATGCAGTTTGTATCATCCACCCACATGCTGTATATATTGATTTGTTGTACACTGTAATTGCACACCGATGTTTATAGACTAAAACATGAATGTCAGTAACATACAGTGTATATACTTACTATAATGAATGACAACGCACCTTAGATTGAGATTATGTGTCTGTGTTCATTGATGGCACACAGGTTAGCCTATTGGAGTAATATCAAGTTGGCTGATCCAGCAGAATCATACAATACAATGAAGGGTCAAGTAAAATGTTTTTTTGAACAAAGGGCATCAAAGTGAACAAGATTATGGATATAATGTTTAACCTATTAGTGATCCCTTCGCTCGCCAATCCCTTTAGCGGGATCAATTTGACAACATCCAGTGAATTTGAAGAACTCCAAATTCAAACGACAGAAATATCAATATTCAAGATAACCGAAAATATAAGTGTAATACATCAAAATAAAGCTTACCTTCTTGTTAATCCAGCCGCAAGGTCAGATTTCAAAAAGGCTTTACGGCGAAAGCAGACCATGCGATTATCTGAGGACAAATACATGAAAATAATTTTCAACCAGGTAGGTGGTGACACAAAAGTCAGAAATAACAATATAATAAATGCCTTACCTTTGAAGATCTTCTTCTGTTGGCACTCCAGAATGTCTCAGAAACGTCACAAATGGTCCTTTTGTTCGATAATGTCCTTCTTTATATCCCCAAAATGTCCATTTATTTGGCGCGTTTGATTCAGAAATACACCGGTTCCAACTCGCCCAACATGACTACAAAGTATCTAATAAGTTACCTGTTAACTTGGTCCAAACAGTTAAATTAACTCTGCAAGTGTTAAATTAACACCCATTGGTGTACAAGTGTTGGTGTTAATATCCAGCATTAAAGCAAAGCCACGCCCATCCTTATCATATTTCCCAGCATACTCCATTGCAGGTATGTTTCAATATCTATGTTTTTTTATTGATTAATCAATCTTAAGCTACTCAAATATAAATTACATACATTTTTCTAAACTAATCCAATCTATTACTTATTGCACCCATTACTAAAATGTTTTTTTTTTTTACAGTTTAGATGCTTTAGGTGGTCTCATATCTTAGGGTGTTTTCACACATAGGTTAGTTCGAATCAGAGTTTGATTATTTGTTACATTGTATTTTTTTTATTTGGTCCGCTAGGTTTCAGATTGCCAAATGTCAAATGAACTGAAATTCATCAACAAAACTACCCCCTGGGCACAGACCTAAATTCAACATCTATTCCACATTGGTTCAATGTGGCACATGTCCTCACAAGTCATTTGTTTGTTTTACAAAAATGCTTACGTTAAATCCATCTATGATTATCATGAAGCGTCACTTGTGTGTCCCAATCTTTATATCACTTATTTGCTTTGGTCTTCCAACAACATGTGGGGGGAAACAGCACAATAGCCACTCCTACTGCGACGTGAATAGGCCTATACCCCCAGTATAGCCCCCATCTCCATTAATCTGCATCAGATGTGCTGCTACTCACTCATATCCCCACTCTGGCTGGATTCCAATAGGAATTACACATCACTTTGCAAACCAGCGTAAGTTACCGGCCACTGTATTAGGGTAAAACCAGGCCCTCAAAATAAGGTCTTATGAAATAGGTATTGTATTGTCTTGAATAATAACATTTTAATGATAACAAATTCACTCAGGATCTCACTTAGTGAAGGCCACAGGACTGAAAATGAATGAATGCAACAACCATTTCTATCACTAGCAAATACAGTAATGAGTGTTAACTCTACAATTCACTCGAAGGGAAGGCACTCTGGGAAATATGCAAATAAGGTTTTACACTAAGCAGTGTGTTAATTTAACACTGAAAAGTGTGGACCCATATAGACAATTGAACAGTGTTTACTGCAGTGTGTATCATTGATCTATCCAGTGCACAAACATACAGAAGGCCTACTATTTAATTGCAAACAAAGTGCATTTCATATAAGTCTTCATAGGTGTCTGTAACATCACAGCCTGCCTTGAACAGTACATTTAGGATTTTATTTGGATACCCATTAGCTATTGCAAAAGCAGCAGCTACTCTTCCTGGGGTCCATACAGAAGCTGGGACATCATCACAATGTGTCAAACCCTTCAGTGACCGCTGATCATCCAGTACATTGCTCCTCATTCCTCAGGGTCTGGAGCCACACAGCAATATCAAAAGATCAAACCCGATTTTCCAATTGTTTACATCAAAATTGGGTTTTCAAATGTGCAATTTTGCGTGCAACATTGAACACCACCTCACGAGTTTGAAACAATCTTATGACTATTACTCATCACATCATATCCAGTCCATTGGGTCCCTCACAGCCAACATCAAACATGCAATGTGACTTTTTCAAGGGAATCCTCATTCCATCCAGCAAGGTCTCTTTTGTATAGCACTTCACCGTATCTGTCTTAGAAATGCCAAAGGACAGTCTGGTCATGGGTTCAGACAGGGTTCCATGAACATCCAGCAACATACCCCCACCCTCACTCTCTGTTTCCCCCAAGGAATGTGTACTGGTTGGGGATGGTTAGTGGTGTTCATCCCCTTCGTGCTCCAGAGCCCCAGACATACTCTCCTGCCTCTGGATATCATTGATGAGTCCCAGCAGTGTCTGGGCCAGCTGTTGGTCCGAGAGAGCACATCTTAAGCTCCATGGTAATGATGGCAGAACAGATCAGCCTTTCATATCCAACACACATATTCAGACGTGAAGGTGAAGAATAGATCATTCAGATAAAATAGTCAGACTGATTCATTGGTGTGTTGTTGCTTTATTTACATTACATTGGTACACTTTAATAATGCCTTTAAATGATTCCTCACAAAACAAAGACAAAAAAAAGACCAGGATTTTTTTGGATAATCATGAGATTTAATCAATAGAATGGTACTTCGGAAAGAAGGATTGTTGACATATATTTGACGTTTGTATCTAAAAGCATAATTGAGAATGAACTAATCAAAGTTGGCATAATAGTGACAATGTGGCCTTACCCAGTCCTCCTTTAAGACCCCATAATGTTTCATCTGTAGGTGCTAAAAAGCAAATAATCAACGTCATATGAAGCTTTACCGCTTGCTCTGTAACATGAGTAGTATTTTGATTTCAATAACAATTTTCTTACAAACATAACATTTTTTAAATATCACATTTTGGATATGGCAGTTTTCTTTATATTGTTGAACATAATGTACTCTACGGGCATATTAAAGTTCCAGAGAGGGATCTCTGATAGTTTTAAAGCTATGGCCCATTTTATAAAAATATATTGGCATTGTAGGCAATGCAGCCAATCACAGTCCTCCTTTTACCTGTATCATTGCACATCCTACAAATTACCAACAGAAGGCGACCATTTTGAATCCATTTTCACATTCACTTTGTTGTTAATGTTTACAAACTCTATAAGTAGTAGAGATCCCACTCTGGAACTTTGATATGCCCGTAGATAATATTATGTTCAACAATATCTTGAAACACTTCCAAAATATAGTATTTTCTTTAATCTTGTTTAAATTATTCAATATTAATAAATTAATGTAATAAAATGGTTAAAGAGATCAAAATACCACTCATATTTCAGAGCAAGCGGTAAAGCTTCATAAGACACATTTTTATATCCTACAGATGAAACATTCTGGAGTCTTAAAGAAGGCCTGGGTAAGACCAAAATGTCATAAATATGCCCCCTTTGATGAATTATTTCTTAATTAGGCTTTTATGTCAAATATATGTCAACCTTCCTCCAAAGGATCCTTCTATGGATTAAATCTCATGAAAAATCCCCAAAAGCATGTCCTTTTCTTGTCCTGGTTTTGTGAGGAATCCCTCATTTGCAACACTGACATTTCAGGTATTTTGTTCACTGAGGGCTAGATGACTGAAACTGTGCAGAATCACAGGAACAATAAATAAAACACAAATTCATTCTTAGCCTTGGGTTGCACATCTACAGTAAACAATCCAACAATGCTCAACTCTATAATGCCATACAACAACATTTGACACTGTCAAAGAGTCAATAGTATTCTAGGTGCAGATAATTCACGAATTCAGATATTAGCCAGGTTATGGCTCCATCTACAGTTGAAGTCGGAATTTTACATACACTTAGGTTGGAGTCATTAAAACTCGTTTTTCAACCACTCCACAAATTTCTTGTTAACAAACTATAGTTTTGGCAAGTCGGTTAGGACATCTACTTTGTGCATGACACAAGTAATTTTTCCAACAATTGTTTACATACAGATTATTTCACTTATAATTCACTGTATCACAATTCCAGTGGGTCAGAAGTTTACATACACTACGTTGACTGTCCCTTTAAGCAGCTTGGTAAATTCCAGAAAATGATGTCATACTTTAGAAGCTTCTGATAGGCTAATTGTGTAAGGGATTTCTTCCATTGACGGAGAGGCGGACCAAAGCGCAGCGTGGTTACTTTGATTCATTTTTTAATAAATCACTTAACATGAACAAACTTACAAAAACAAGAATTGTGAAAACCCCAAACCGTCCTATCTGGTGCAGACACAGAGACAGGAACAATCACCCACAAACACACAGTGAAACCCAGGCTACCTAAGTATGATTCTCAATCAGAGACAACTAATGACACCTGCCTCTGATTGAGAACCATACTAGGCCGAAACATAGAAATACCCAAAATATAGAACAAACAAACATAGACTACCCACCCAACTCACGCCCTGACCATACTAAATAAAGACAAAACAAAGGAAATAAAGGTCAGAACGTGACAAATTGACATAAATTGAGTCAATTGGAGGTGTACCTGTGGATGTATTTCAAGGCCTACCTTCAAACTCAGTGCCTCTTTACTTGACATCATGGGAATATCAAAATAAATCAGCCAAGACCTCAGAAAAAATAATTGTAGACCTCCACAAGTCTGGTTCATCCTTGGGAGCAATTTCCAAACTCTTGAATGTACCACGTTCATCTATACAAACAATAGTACGCAAGTGTAAACACCATAGGACCACAAAGCCGTCATACCGCCCAGGAAGGAGACGCGTGCTGTCTCCTAGAGATTAACGTACTTTGGTGCAAATCAATCCCAGAATAACAGCAAAGGACCTTGTGAAGATGCTGGAGGAAACAGGTACAAAAGTATCTATATCCACAGTAAAAACGAGTCCTATATCGACATAACCGACATAACCTGAAAGGCCGCTCAGCAAGGAAGAAGCCACTGCTCCAAAACCGCCATAAAAAAAGCCAGACTACGGTTTGCAACTGCACATGGGGACAAAGATCGTACTTTTTGGAGAAATGTCCTCTGGTCTGATGAAACAAAAATAGAACAGTTTGGCCATAATGACCAGCGTTATGTTTGGAGGAAAAAGGGGGAGGCTTGCAAGCTGAAGAACACCATCCCAACCGTGAAGCATGGGGTGGCAGCATCATGTTGTTGGGGTGCTTTGCCGCAGGAGAGACTGGTGCACTTCACAAAATAGATGGCATCATGAGGTAGGAAAAATATGTGGATATATTGAAGCAACATCTCAAGACATCAGTCAGAAATTTAAAGCTTGGTCGCAAATGGGTCTTCCAAATGGACAATGATCCCAAGCATACTTCCAAAGTTATGGCAAAATGTCTTAAGGACAACAAAGTCAATGTATTGGAGTGGCCATCACAAAGCTCTGACCTCAATCCTATAGAAAAGTTGTGGGCAGGACTGAAAAAGCGTGTGCGAGCAAGGTGGCCTACAAAGCTGACTCAGTTACACCAGCTCTGTCAGGAGGAATGGGCCAAAATTCACCCAACTTTTTGGGACGCTTGTGGAAGGCTACCCGAAACATTTGACCCAAGTTAAACAATTTAAAGGCAATGCTACCAAATACTAATTGAGTGTATGTAAACTTCAGACCCACTGGGAATGTGATGAAAGAAATAAAAGCTGAAATAAATAATTCTCTCTACTGTTATTCTGACATTTCACATTATTAAAATAACTGACCTAAAACAGGGAATTTTTACAAGGATTAAATGTCAGGAATTGTGAAAAATTTAGTTTAAATGTATTTGGCTAAGGTGTATGTAAACTTCCAACTTCAACTGTACATGTAGGTATGAGTAATGTACCAGCAGCAGAAAAAAAGGGGGATCAATGCAAATAGTCCAGGTAGCCATTTGATTAACTGTTCAGTAGTCTTATGGCTTGGGGGTAGAAGCTGTTAAGGAGCCTTTTGGACCTCTACTTGGCGTTCCGGTACCGCTGCCATGCTATACAGTGTAATAGATCTGAGTTGTGAGTTTACAAAGGAAACTAGATGTACTGTAAAGTAGTGTAACAGAAAAACTGTTGAACACCAACCCAGCTACGCACTGTGTGAACAACAGCAGTGTAATAGACCTGTAATGTGACTTTCCAATGGAAACTAGTATAGTTACTGTCTGTACAAGTAGAGTAGTGCAACAAAAAACTATAGTAAACCCAGCTACACACAGTGCAATACTGCAGTGTAATATAGCAGAAAAGTAAGTTTCCAAGGAAAACCAGGATGGTTACTGGAAACTAGGATATTTACTGTCTGTACTGTAAACTAGTGCAACAGAACTATAGTAAACCCAGCTACACACAGTGCAATACTGCAGTGTAATATAGCAGAAAAGTATGTTTCCAAGGAAAACCAGGATAGTTACTGAAAACTAGCATAGTTATCATATGTAGCCTACCTTAAGTAGTGCAACAGAAAAACTAGTAAACCCAGCTACACACAAAAACTAGTAAACCCAGCTACATAGAAAAACTAGTAAACCCAGCTACACACAAAAACTAGTAAACCCAGCTACACACTGTCAGGATTTGGCCAGGGTTGTTCCGGGTTTTGGTCACTAGATGCCCCCATTGTGCTTTTTGACCTTATGTTTTTTCCCTTGTTCCCCATTATTATTTGCACCTGTGCCTCGTTTCCCCTGATTGTATTTAAACCCTTAGTTTCCCTCAGTTCTGTGCTCTGTGTTTGTATGTTAGCACCCAGCCCTAGTGTTCTGTGTATTCTTGTCGATTCCGGTGGATGCTCTTGTGGAATTCTGTTTTTGTTTTTGAGTATCTCTTGAGGCTTTTTTGTGCTATTCCTACCACCTTTTGGATTTGCCATTTTTGTATTGAAGGACTTCTCCTTTTTACTTTATTAAATACACCGTCTTAAGTACTGCTGTGTCTGCCTCATCTTCTGGGTTCTGCTGACTATTCGTGGCTCAGTTGGTTAAGTGACTTTTTCTCACTCCGGAGACCCAGGTTCGTAACCGGGTCCTGACACACACAAAAACTAGTAAACCCAGCTACATAGAAAAACTAGTAAACCCAGCTACACACAAAAACTAGTAAACCCAGCTACACACAAAATCTAGTAAACCCAGCTACACACAAAATTTAGTAAACCCAGCTACACACAAAAACTAGTAAACCCAGCTACACACAAAAACTAGTAAACCCAGCTACACACTGCGAAAAAGAACAGTCGTAACAGAGCTGTCAGTTTCCAATTAAGGAATAGCTACTGGCTGTACTATAAAGTAGTGCAACATAACTATAGTGAACCCAGCTACACACTGAAACCCTCAGTGTTATAGAGCTGAGATTTGAGTTTCCATGGGAAACTGATAGTTATTTTCTGCACTGTAAAATAGTAACAGAAAACTATCGCCTCCCAGCAACTGTGTGAAAACAAAAACAAATGTGTAATCTCACTATAGTGAGGCTAGCATAAACTCACTTACTGTGCCTATAGTATACACTTCGCAAAACTGTATGATAGTAAAGATTAATACAGACCCAGTATCAGCCTTTGTCTCTTACACTATCTGAAAGAGAGGAGACATGAAAGGCTGTAGCTTTTCCTTGTGGAAAAATAATTAAGTCAACAGTGTAATATACTATGTCTGTAGTAAACACTGCACAATACTATATAATAGCAAAGATTATACTATGGACTTACAGTATCAGCCTTTGTCTCATACACTATTTGAATGAAGGAGAGGAGACATGAATGGCTGTAGCTTTTCCTTAATTAATTAAGCCAACCGTGTAATATACTATGTCTATGGCAGTGGTGTGTATTCATGGATGCCAAGGGAAGCCAGGCTTCCTCAAAAAAATAATGTATCTTTCGTTTCACTGTATTTCATAATTTTCCTGAATGTATCTCACCGGAGAAAACATCAGAGCGAGCGAAACAGCGCTCCTCTGTCTCTGTATGTGTAGTCTAGCTGATACTATCTGGTCCAAAAGAGTATGAAATAGTTGCCACCCATAGCATTGAAGCGAGCATTTGGCCTCCCTTGATAAAAAAAATGTTTAAAAAATAATAGCCAATCAGCATTGAGCTAAACTGAGTGAGCTCAACTGTGAATGGTCCTGGTGCACCAAAAAGAAGTGTCAAGGGAAGACAGTTTGGATTTGGCGTCACTCCTATCAAATCAGATCAAGAGCATACGTCATTGACATAAACAACTTGAATTGTTGCATTTCATTGTGTGGTTGTCCTCCGGTGGCTAGCTAGCTAGCTAAAATTGTCCCTTTCCTAAATTAGCCATGGATAGAGATAGGGAATTGGACCTGTGGTTTTACTTAATTCTCTGTACTGGACAATGATTATAACGGCAATTCTGATCCAACCATTAATTCATACATTGTGTCCCTGGCCTGAGAGGACGGCATATAGCTAGATGTAGAAGGCTAATGTTAACTAGCTAACGTTGCCCTTGAAATAAAGTTAGTCTAGCGAGCAAGCATTTTAGCCAGGTAGCCTAAGACACCAAAAAATAAAAGCGTGAACTTGTATGACAGAGTGATAGACCATTTCGTCAACATGAAAGAGAGGAGGATTGCATTGGTGTTTCTCTACAAGTAGGGTTTAGTCAACATGTTTTTTCTACTTTTTCTACTACTACGCGCACGCATACACAAGCACACAGAAATCAGAATGATGGAGGGCCACATCATACAGTATTTAACTTACGTTAATTGGACAAAATCGTTTTCTTTGTATCTTTAAGTTGTCACAAGCATAGGTTAATGGAGGATGTTGAAATGTTGAAGATGAACTGGTGCTGGAATAGTGAAGGCAGCTCCTGTTTTATTTGCGACTTGCATTAACTCTCTGTGGTTCTAAATCAATATGTTTAGTGGTTCGAAAATGTCGGAAACTTGCTTGACCATGCGGTAGGTTATGTAACTTGTTTGTTACATTCAATATATGCTTTGTTGACTGCTTTATGGACTGACAGAGGTTGCTCTACAGTTTTGTGATGAAACAAAGTTGTGGTTGAATTTATTCTGCCACTATGTCTTCTTATCGTCTTGACCTTTAGGCCTATACTGTATATCATGGTCGCAAGGCATATGAACTAACAGGTTATAGAGCAAACAACGCAATTATCACAATACATAGGTTGTAATATGTCTTTTTTCTGGCTCCCCCAGTGATTTTACCAACACACTACTACCGGTCTATAGTAAACACTGTGCAATACTGTATAATAATATAGATCAATACGGACCTACAGTATCAGCCTCATATACTATGTGAAGCGCCATTCGTAAAGAATGGCGCCGGAGAGGATGGCTGCCATTTTACTGTCTTTTAATCAACCGTTTTATTTTTATTTATTTTTTGCATTGTTTGTAACTAATTTTGTACATAATGTTGCTGCTACTGTCTCTTATGACCGAAAAGAGCTTCTAGACATCCTAACAGCAATTACTCACCTCAAATTGGACAAATCATTTTTCTTTAATGAGTCAGATGGGAAGGATATACTCCAAACACCTGAACAGGCCCTCATCCCCGTCATTTGCAGGAGAAAGAAACTGAGATTTTGCAGAAAGAGATTGGGGTGCCTTGTGAGGATCTGGCAATGAGTGGCTAATCTGTCTTGGCCATCTGTATTGTTAGCCAACGTTCAATCGCTGGAAAATAAATGGGATGAATTGAAAGCATGTATATCCTACCAACGGGACATTAAAAACTGTAATATCTTCTGTTTCACCAAATCGTGGCTGAACAACCACATTAATAACATATAGCTGGCGGGTTATACACTCTATCGGCAGGGTAGAACAGCAGCATCTGGTAAAACACGGGGCGGCGGCCTATGTAAACAACAGCTGGTGCACGATATCTAAGGAAGTTTCAAGGTTTTGCTCACCTGAGGTAGAGTATCTTATGATAAGCTGTAGACCACACTATCTACCTAGAGAGTTTTCATCTCTATTTTCCGTAGCTGTCTACATACCGCCACAGACCGCACTCAATCAGCTGCATACCGCCATAAGCAAACAGGAAAACACTCATCCGGAGGTGGCGCTCCTATTGGCCGGGGACTTTAATACAGGGAAACTTAAATCAGTTTTACCTAATTTCTATCAGCATGTTAAATGTGCAACCAGAGGGGGAAAAAACTCTAGACCACCTTTCCTCCACACACAGAGACGCGTACAAAGCTCTCCCTCACTCTCCATTTGGCAAATCTGACCATAATTCTATCCTCCTGATTCTTGCTTACAAGCTAAAATTAAAGCAGGAAGCACCAGTGACTCGGTCTATAAAAAAGTGATCAGATGAAGCAGATGCTAAACTACAGGACTGTTTTGCTAGCACAGACTGGAATATGTTCCGGGATTCTTCTGATGGCATTGAGGAGTACACTAGCTTCATCAATAAGTGCATTGATGACGTCGTTCCCACAGTGACTGTACGTACATACCCCAACCAGATGCCATGGAATACAGGCAACATTCGCACTGAGCTAAAGGGTAAAGCTGACACTTTCAAAGAGAGGGACACTAACTCGGAAGCTTACCAGATGAGCTAAATAACTTATATGCTTGCTTCAAAGGCAAGTAACACTGAAACATGCATGAGAGCATCTGCTGTTCTGGACAACTGTGTGATCACGCTCTCCGCAGCCAATGTGAGTAAGACCTTTAAACAGGTCAACATTCACAAGGCCAGATGGATTACCAGGACGTGTACTATGAGCATGCGCTGTCCAACTGGTAAGTGTCTTCACTGACATTTTCAACCTCTCCCTGTCTGAGTCTGTAATACCAACATGTTTCAAGCAGACCACCATAGTTCCTGTGCCCAAGCACACTAAGGTAACCTGCCTAACGTCTCCAGCAATGAAATGCTCAAATCAACACCATTTTCCCAGAAACCCTAGACCCACTTCAATTTGCATACCGCCCCAACAGATCTGCAGATGATGCAATCTCTATTGCACTCCACACTGCCCTTTCCCACCTGAACAAAAGGTACACCTATGTAAGAATGCTATTCATTGACTACAGCTCAGCTTTTAACACCATAGTGCCCTCAAAGCTCATCACTAAGCTAAGGACCCTGGGACTAAACACCTCCCTCTGCAACTGGATCCTGGACTTCCTGCTCCCAGGTGGTAAGGGTAGGCAACAACACATCTGCCACACTGATCCTCAACAGGAGGCCCCTCAGGGATGCGTGCTCAATCCACTCATGTACACCCTGTTCACTCATGACTGCATGTTCAGGCATGACTCCAACACCATCATTAAGTGTGCAGATGACCAACAGTGGCAGGCCTGATCACGACAACGATGAGACAGCCTATAGGGAGGAGGACAGAGCACACCCCCATTCTCATCGACAGGGCTGTAATGGAGCAGGATGAGAGCTTCAAGTTCCTTGGCGTCCACATCACCAACAAACTGACATGGTCCAAGCACACCAAGACAGTCGTAAAGAGGGCACGACAAAACTTATTCCCCCTCAGGAGACTGAAAATATTTGGCACAGCTCCTCAGACCCTCAAAAGATTTTACAGCTGCACCATCGAGAGCATCCTGACGGGTTGCATCATTGCCTGGTATGGCAACTGCTCGGCCTCCGACCACAAGGCACTACAGAGGGTGGTGCGTATGGCCCAGTACATCACTGGGGCCAAGCTTCCTGCCATCCAGGACCTCTATACCAGGCGGTGTCAGAGGAAGGCCCTAAAAATGGTCATAGACTGTTCTCTTTGCTACTGCAAGCGGTAACGGAACGCCAAGTCTAGGTCCTAGAGCAGACATGGGCAAACTACGGCCTGCGGGCCACATACGGCCCGTTAGGCTTTTTAATCCGGCCCGCCGAACCTGTCCAAATTATAGTAAAAACCTCCTTTTTTCCCCTATCCCTGCAATGCCCACGTTTCCCCAATAGATGGCGCACTCAAAACACATTGACCGTTGTTGGAGTGGCGCGTATTTCTCTTTATTTCACTTTAATTGTCACTTCGTTTCACGTCACCATTAAGCCCTTCTGTGAAAATGAGCGGACCAAAGAGAAGGAAAGTGGACAGCGAATGCCGAGTGTTTAATAAGGAGTGGACAACAAAATACTTCTTCACTGAAGTCCGATCAACGGCTGTATGTCTGATATGCCAAGAAGCTGTTGCGGTTTTTAAAGAGTACAATATCAGCCGTCACTTTGCCACGAAGCATGCAAACTATGCTAGCAAGCAGTCAACACAAGAACGGGCGGCTACTGCTCAGAGGTTGGCAGCTAATTTACAGAGTCAACAGAACTTTTTCACCGACAAACTGCAATTCAAGAGTCAAGTACCAAGGCAAGTTATTTGCTGGCATTCAAATTAGCAAAGGCTAGCAAGCCTTTCTCCGAAGGCGAGTTTTTGAAAGAGTGCATGGTAGAGACAGCAGGTCTCTTGTGTCCGGAGAGCAAAGCCAAGTTTGAAAAAATCAGTTTAGCACGCAGGACAGTGACTCGCCGCGTGGAACTGATTGACGAAGATATAGTCAGCGAGTTAAACAAAAAGGCGGAGTCCTTTAAGTTATATTCACTAGCACTGGATGAAAGTAACGACATAAAAGACACTGCTCAGCTCCTAATTTTTATCCGAGGGATTAACGACAGTTTTGAGATAACGGAGGAGCTTTTGAGCATGGAATCACTGAAAGGGAAAACGCGAGGAGAGGACTTATATGAACAGGTGCATTTACGCACAGCAGCGGTACAGTAGCTTAATTAACACGCCGCACATCGCTCTTAATTTAAATTTAAATTTTCAGCTGATATTTAATACAGCCTATGTCTGTGTGCTTGGCAACGATACACGTGTACTGTTTGCGCGTGAAGGCGAGGGCGTCCGTGGCGAGTTTGTAGAGCGCGCGGTCAGGACAATCCATCCATGATTCTGCGGAGTTTAACACAAGTAGATATTATTGAGCTTGAGTATTTCGTTGTGTAATAATATGTTTTGAATGTTGAAAGTGATTCCATTTTTCAATAAATGTTGATTTCTTTAACTTTGCACCTTCGATTGAAACTTATTAAAAACAGACGCAATCTTGATAAATCACAGTGCGTATGTTATTTTAATCTATTTACATTTCCTCCTCCCAGTATCTCCGAAATAGTATGTAAATGCCATATCTTGCATATTCCTTGAGACAAATTTATTAACTGATAAGGGCTATTTTTCACATTTGAAAGACAGTTAATAAATTGGGTTGTAGTGTTCTTACTGTGCTATGAGGTTTGCACACACTACATTTAATGCTTTAGTATATCCGGCCCAAACACTCCCTCCAAATGCTCCTGGCCCGGCCCCTCTGTCAAATTTTAGAACCCATTGTGGCCCGCGAGTCAAAAAGTTTGCCCACCTCTGTCCTAGAGGCTTCTAAACAGCTTCAACCCTCAAGTCATAAGACTCCTGAATATCTAATCAAATGACTATCCAGACTATTTGTATTGTCCCCCCCCCCGCACTCCATCTTCTATGCTGCTGCTACTCTCTGTTATTATCTCTGAATAGTCACTTTAATAACTCTACTTACATGTACACATTACCTCAATTACCTCGACACCCCACACATTGACTCTGTACCGGTACCCCCTGTATATAGCCCCGCAATTGTTATTTTAATGCTGCTATTTAATTATTTGTTATTTGTATCTCTTACCGTGTCATAACCGCTAGACACAGCCTACATCGTTGTCCCCATATTAGCTAAAGTAACGTCCTAATCAACATAGCTAATAGAACTAATAAGTTAGTAAATCCATTACAATCATGCAGTAAGGTTACAGTGTATAGTCAGTAAGCAGTTAGACTGGCAGGCCCTGGTGGCAATACATTTTATATAAAACCAAAAGATTACCATGACTTGGAAGAGTTCCAGTGTTGTGTTGGATAGTCATAGCCAGAAAGATAACATAGCATCCCTCTATTTGAGCCATGTGTTTGAGTAAATAAACTAGCCAGCTGTATTTGCTAGCTAAGTAAGTGAAACTGAAAGTGAAAAAAATGATCAAATCTTTCTCTCTCTTGCTTCTCCTTCATTTTTGAATAAATTAATTTGTTGAAAACTTTTCAACTAATGTCTTTCTCTCTCTGAGTCAACTACTCACCACATTTTATGCATTGCACTGCTAGCTAGCTTCAGTTTATGCTTTCAGTACTAGATTAATTCTCTGATCCTTTGATTGGGTGGGGACAACATGTCAGTTCATGTTGCAAGTGCTGATAGGTTGGAGGATGTCCTACGGAAGTAGCCATAACTACTGTGTAAGTCTATGGAAGGGGGTGAGATCCAAGGGCCTCCTAGGTTTTGTATTGAAGTCAATATACCAAGAGGAGGACAGAAGCTAGCTGCCCTCTGGATACACCATGGTGCTACCTTACAGAGTGCTGTTGAGGCTACTGTAGACATTCATTGCAAAACAGTGTATTTTAATCAATGATTTGGTGACGTGAATATATTTAGTATAGTTTTATCTAAAAAGGATAACTTTCAATGTTATACAATTTTCATTTTTATGAAATTCACTGAGGAGGATGGTCCTCCCCTTCTTCCTCTGAGGAGCCTCCACTGGTGGGGGTTCAGGTTGGCAGGACATAAGGGAAAGTGTGTTTATAACTGTGTTTAATCCTGCGATGTTGACCTCTCGTTAAGATAGCTACTTTGCATAACTCTTTCACCGTGGAATACACAAGAGTGTAGGTAAGATGGCTGTGACCTGTGAGAAATTAAAATGTGGTGCGCCTCGTGACACCTAGCTCACTCTCAGCTTAGGGGAGAACTGCAAGTCTGCAGGAGTGAAACATACACAGTCTCCTGATCTTGCAGTGTAGGCGCAGTTCCTGAACCGGAAGGCTAAAACAGAGAAGAATCCGGTACACAGACAAGTCACACAAAACAAATACAAACCTTCGACCAAACTGAGTATCGCCCAGATAAGTACACTGTCACAAATAAAAACAAGGACAAAACCCAAATGAGATGGCACAAGCCAAACCGAGTGGGGAGACAGCAGAGCACCCAGATGGAGAGGCTATCTAGCTAGCTTCTTGAGGATATTGAATAGGTGCCACATTTATCCATGAAACTCTTTTTCCATAACATTATCAAGCGAATTAAGAAGGAATACTGATAGTCAGAAGCAGCAGGTTACAGTTAATATATATATATCAGTGGAGGCTCCTCAGAGGAGGAAGGAGAGGACATCCTCCTCAGTGAATTCCATAAAAGTTAAAATGGTAAACATTTAAAAATGTATGCTTTTTAGCTAACACTACACTAAATATAATCAAGTCACCAAATAATTGATTAAAACTCTGTTGTGACTTGACTTCTAACATTAATTTGAAGACTGTAATTTATCTATTCAACCTAAATATGTTTAATTGCTTCCCAATTAAATTAATCATGTAACAATTAACTAATTGGGATCTGGGGCACCATGAGAGAGGTTCTTTAAAGAGTTACCATCTCCTGAATTAAACTCTAAAGTTTAATCACATCCATAAACAGTCAACTTATTAATCATAACCTTGTAACATATCATCATTCTGAACAGTCGTAATGTCACGCCCTGATCTTAGTATTCTTTATTTTCTTTATAATTTTGCTGAGGTCAGGGTGTGACATGGGTGATGTATGTGTTTTTGTTCCTGTCTAGGGGCTTTGTATGTCTATGGGTGTTTACTAGTCTAGGTGTTATGTATGTCTATGGTTGCCTAGATTGGTTCTCAATTAGAGGCAGCTGTTTATCATTGTCTCTGATTGGGAACCATATTTAGACAGCCATATTCCTTGGGTATTTTGTGGGTTATTGTCTATGGTTAGTTACCTGTGTCTGCACTTGTTTATATATAGTGTTGCGTTCGTTTTGTTGTTTTGTATAGTTTGTTTAGTGTTTCTTCGTTAATAAATAGAAGAATGTATTCACATCACGCTGCGCCTTGGTCTCCTCCATTCAACGAACGTGACACGTAACCTCCTTGCATCTGCAAAAACCTGAGCCTTACTTGTGATTCAGTACTACACATAGGCTCTGAATGTCCAAAAGGGGTTCCTCTGTTGTTCTCCTCTGCAGTCGTCCGGTATCTGTGGTTTTGTTGTGTAGTCCTGAACAGAACTACAGAGTTTATTCTACTTCCATGAAATGAATAGCAATTAATGTAATTGCTTCTTTGAAGATAGGCTAGCCGGATAGGGTACCGTCACGTATGCACTCTCTCCGGTGCTCGAGGTCGCCATGCTCCCACGTCTCACCCGGACTGACAGATTTTCTCACGCCTCAGCAGAGGTTACCGGTCCGCTCCTGATCCCCGGGATTGTCATTTTCATCGGCATCCTGCGGCTGGAGTCGCGCGTCGGGGAGGAGGTACTGTCACGTATGCTCCCTCTCCAGCCTCTAGGTCACCAGGCTGCTCGTTATGGCGCACACCAGTCACCATCATTACGCGCACCTGTGTGTCATCAGACTCATCTGCACTCCATCACTTCCCTGATTACCTTCCCTATTGTCACTCCCTTTGGTTCCTTCCCCAGGCGTATTGTTTCTGTTTCAGTTTCATGTCTGTGTGCTGTTAGTGTTTCTTGTTTTGTATTATGTTCAGTTTATTTTACTAAAACACTTATTCCCTGAACTTGCTTCCCAACTCTCAGCACACATCGTTGCACAAGGGGGCGATGATTACTTACTGTTCACAGTTATATAAACAATTTCCTCTTTTAGTTTCTAAAATAACATCCCTCTCTCTCAAAAAAAACTTTCATCATTTTTCCATATAGCATGCACATACCAGAGAATGGAAACTTTGTACAATTTCCGGTTCCGGTTGGAGCGAGCGGCCGCATCTACACTTCGGTCCGCAGGTAGTATAACTTTTTATAACTTTTCATTACATTTCATTACATTTCGTTATAGTACAACGGTTTGATTTGTCTAATCTTAGCAATTTCTTCTTAGCCAGCTACATAGCCGTCCTTGTATCAACGACAATTGCATAATTATCGTATTTCGTCGTCCTAACGTATCTGCCCAGCAGCTAGCTAAGCAGCTAGCTAAGCAGCTAAGCAGCTAGCTAACATCCACTGTCCACTAGCACTGTAGTAACTATTACACTCAACTGAACGACTCGATTAGCGTAGTGTCAGCTAGCTACATAGTTGTCTTCGTATCCAAGATAATTGTGCAGTTTAGAGTGTGTAGACTTAGAGTGATTATCTTAATTTACCGAGGTTAGCTAGCCAGCTATTTGTCGTCCTTAACGTAGGAAATGCTGCTAGCTAGCTAGCCAACAGCTAGCCAACCTCTACCGAATTGAACTCCAACTACCCGGTCAACATTCCGCGTCGTTCCACAGGTAGTATCACATTTTCATTTCACTTCATTACAGTACAACGGTTTGATTTGTTTGATCGTAGCTAGCCAGCTACATAGCCGTCTTTGTATCTAAGACAATTGTGTAGTCTAGAGCGATTTTCTAGGTTAGCTTTCTAGGTTAGCTGGCCAGCTATTGTCGTTCTTCTACTGTTTGAATAGCAGCACCGTAGTAACTATTACAGTACAACGGTTTGTTTTGTTTGATCGTAGCTAGCTAGATACATAGCCTTCTTTGTATCTAAGACAATTGTGTAGCCTAGAGCGATTTTCTAGGTTAGCCAGCCAGCTATTGTCGTTCTTTTAAGTAACGGAACGCAATCAACCTTGCTAGCTAGCCAGCTAGCCCCCGAATAGCAGCACTGTAGAAACTATTACACTCGACGGAACGACTTGATTAGTGTAGTGTCAACATCGCAGCCACTACCAGCTAGCCTACTCCAGCAGTACTGTTTCATTTCAATCATTTTAGTCAATAAGATTCTTGCTACGTAAGCTTAACTTTCTGAACATTCGAGACGTGTAGTCCACTTGTCATTCCAATCTCCTTTGCATTAGCGTAGCCTCTTCTGTACCCTGTTAACTATGTGTCTATCTATCCCTGTTCTCTCCTCTCTGCACAGACCATACAAACGCTCCACACCTCGTGGCCGCGGCCACCCTAATCTGGTGGTCCCAGCGCGCACGACCCACGTGGAGTTCCTGGTCTCCGGTAGCCTCTGGAACTGCCGATCTGCGGCCAACAAGGCAGAGTTCATCTCAGCCTATGCCTCCCTCCAGTCCCTCGACTTCCTGGCACTGACGGAAACATGGATCACCACAGATAACACTGCTACTCCTACTGCTCTCTCTTCGTCCGCCCACGTGTTCTCGCACACCCCGAGAGCTTCTGGTCAGCGGGGTGGTGGCACCGGGATCCTCATCTCTCCCAAGTGGTCATTCTCTCTCTCTCCCCTTACCCATCTATCTATCGCCTCCTTTGAATTCCATGCTGTCACAGTTACCAGCCCTTTCAAGCTTAACATTCTTATCATTTATCGCCCTCCAGGTTCCCTCGGAGAGTTCATCAATGAGCTTGATGCCTTGATAAGCTCCTTTCCTGAGGACGGCTCACCTCTCACAGTCCTGGGCGACTTTAACCTCCCCACGTCTACCTTTGACTCATTCCTCTCTGCCTCCTTCTTTCCACTCCTCTCCTCTTTTGACCTCACCCTCTCACCTTCCCCCCTACTCACAAGGCAGGCAATACGCTCGACCTCATCTTTACTAGATGCTGTTCTTCCACTAACCTCACTGCAACTCCCCTCCAAGTCTCCGACCACTACCTTGTATCCTTTTCCCTCTCGCTCTCATCCAACACTTCCCACACTGCCCCTACTCGGATGGTATCGCGCCGTCCCAACCTTCGCTCTCTCTCCCCGCTACTCTTTCCTCTTCCATCCTTTCATCTCTTCCCTCTGCTCATACCTTCTCCAACCTTTCTCCTGACTCTGCCTCCTCAACCCTCCTCTCTTCCCTTTCTGCATCCTTTGACTCTCTATGTCCCCTATCCTCCAGGCCGGCTCGGTCCTCCCCTCCCGCTCCGTGGCTCGATGACTCATTGCGAGCTCACAGAACAGAGCTCCGGGCAGCCGAGCGGAAATGGAGG
Organism: Oncorhynchus masou masou; assembly: GCF_036934945.1. Lineage (NCBI taxonomy): Eukaryota > Metazoa > Chordata > Actinopteri > Salmoniformes > Salmonidae > Oncorhynchus > Oncorhynchus masou. Next base: position 41,208,352 of record NC_088224.1, read on the forward strand.
AAAACCCGCCTCCCTGCGGACCTGGCATCCTTTCACTCCCTCCTCTCTACATTTTCCTCCTCTGTCTCTGCTGCTAAAGCCACTTTCTACCACTCTAAATTCCAAGCATCTGCCTCTAACCCTAGGAAGCTCTTTGCCACCTTCTCCTCCCTTCTGAATCCTCCTCCCCCTCCCCCCTCCTCCCTCTCTGCAGATGACTTCGTCAACCATTTTGAAAAGAAGGTCGACGACATCCGATCCTCGTTTGCTAAGTCAAACGACACCGCTGGTTCTGCTCACACTGCCCTACCCTGTGCTCTGACCTCTTTCTCCCCTCTCTCTCCAGATGAAATCTCGCTTCTTGTGACGGCCGGCCGCCCAACAACCTGCCCGCTCGACCCTATCCCCTCCTCTCTCCTCCAGACCATTTCCGGGGACCTTCTCCCTTACCTCACCTCGCTCATCAACTCATCCCTGACCGCTGGCTACGTCCCTTCCGTCTTCAAGAGAGCGAGAGTTGCACCCCTTCTGAAGAAACCTACACTCGATCCCTCCGATGTCAACAACTACAGACCAGTATCCCTTCTTTCTTTTCTCTCCAAAACTCTTGAACGTGCCGTCCTTGGCCAGCTCTCCCTCTATCTCTCTCAGAATGACCTTCTTGATCCAAATCAGTCAGGTTTCAAGACTAGTCATTCAACTGAGACTGCTCTTCTCTGCATCACGGAGGCGCTCCGCACTGCTAAAGCTAACTCTCTCTCCTCTGCTCTCATCCTTCTAGACCTATCGGCTGCCTTCGATACTGTGAACCATCAGATCCTCCTCTCCACCCTCTCCGAGTTGGGCATCTCCGGCGCGGCCCACGCTTGGATTGCGTCCTACCTGACAGGTCGCTCCTACCAGGTGGCGTGGCGAGAATCTGTCTCCTCGCCACGCGCTCTCACCACTGGTGTCCCCCAGGGCTCTGTTCTAGGCCCTCTCCTATTCTCGCTATACACCAAGTCACTTGGCTCTGTCATAACCTCACATGGTCTCTCCTATCATTGCTATGCAGACGACACACAATTAATCTTCTCCTTTCCCCCTTCTGATGACCAGGTGGCGAATCGCATCTCTGCATGTCTGGCAGACATATCAGTGTGGATGACGGATCACCACCTCAAGCTGAACCTCGGCAAGACGGAGCTGCTCTTCCTCCCGGGGAAGGACTGCCCGTTCCATGATCTCGCCATCACGGTTGACAACTCCATTGTGTCCTCCTCCCAGAGCGCTAAGAACCTTGGCGTGATCCTGGACAACACCCTGTCGTTCTCAACCAACATCATGGCGGTGGCCCGTTCCTGTAGGTTCATGCTCTACAACATCCGCAGAGTACGACCCTGCCTCACCCAGGAAGCGGCGCAGGTCCTAATCCAGGCACTTGTCATCTCCCGTCTGGATTACTGCAACTCGCTGTTGGCTGGGCTCCCTGCCTGTGCCATTAAACCCCTACAACTCATCCAGAACGCCGCAGCCCGTCTGGTGTTCAACCTTCCCAAGTTCTCTCACGTCACCCCGCTCCTCCGCTCTCTCCACTGGCTTCCAGTTGAAGCTCGCATCCGCTACAAGACCATGGTGCTTGCCTACGGAGCTGTGAGGGGAACGGCACCGCAGTACCTCCAGGCTCTGATCAGGCCCTACACCCAAGCAAGGGCACTGCGTTCATCCTCCTCTGGCCTGCTCGCCTCCCTACCATTGAGGAAGTACAGTTCCCGCTCAGCCCAGTCAAAACTGTTCGCTGCTCTGGCCCCCCAATGGTGGAACAAACTCCCTCACGACGCCAGGACAGCGGAGTCAATCACCACCTTCCGGAGACACCTGAAACCCCACCTCTTCAAGGAATACCTAGGATAGGATAAGTAGATGCACTATTGTAAAGTGGCTGTTCCACTGGATGTCAGAAGGTGAATTCACCAATTTGTAAGTCGCTCTGGATAAGAGCGTCTGCTAAATGACTTAAATGTAAATGTAATGTACATGTAGTGTGTATACTTTTCAAGTTACAGTATTTCCTTAATAGCATTTTTAATGACCTCACAAAATGACACCCAAAACGACATTAGCGTTCTTTTAGGTCATCTCTGACCATTCCCCAATAAATATTGTTCCAGTAGTCATATTTAAACATGTTAGAGTTTCAGCGAGAAAAGTATTCTTAAAACAAAACACATGGGTGAATTTGTAGAGGGATTTCTGAGTGTTCTCTCCTTGATTTGCAACAGGGTGTGAGGTGCTAACCCCCAGCAGTTCCCTCCTCCCCACTCTGTGGGTGACAGTCATGACAAAACATTATTTTGCAAAGGTCTACAGTAGTCTACAGCAACAGCACTCTGTAGGGTAGCTTCCATCCTCCTCTTGGTACATTGCCTTCAATACAAAACCTAGGAGGCTCATGGTTCTCACCCCCTTCCATATACTTACACAGAAATTATGACAACATCCGGAGGAAGTCCTCCAACCTATCTTGTAGCATGAACTGACATGTTGTCCACCCAATCAAAGGACCAGAGAATGAATCTAGTACTGAAAGCATAAGCTACAGCTAGCTAGTACTGCAGTGCATAAAATGTGGTGAATAGTTGACTCAAAGAGAGAGAAAGACAGTAGTTGACCAGTTTCTAACAAATTAAGTCCTTCCAAAATGAAAGAGAAGCAAGAGAGAAAAAGAGAGTGATTGTCATTGTTTTCACATAACGTTACTTAGCTAGCAAATGCAGCTAGCTAATTTAGCCTATTGGAACACAACAGGGGGATGCTATGTTAGCTACCTTGCTATGAATTTCAAACACAACACTGGAACTCTTCCAAGTCAAGGTAAGCTTTTGGTTTAACTAATTTATAGTTCTATTAGCTATGCTGACTATGACATTACTTTAGCTAATATGGGGACAACGATGTAAGCTGTGTGTAGCTGTTTGGCTTGGAAAGGTTTTTTCGCCTGGTCACATACAGCTGATGTGTTGTGCATTGAAGTCCACAAGTGAATGGAAGAGGTGAGGGTGCAGAGATGCAAGAATGACTACAGAGTGGTTTCTATGAAAGTGAACTGTGTTTAGTGCGTGATCAGGGGTGTATTCATTCCACCGATTCTGTTGAAAAACACTTCTTAAACGTAAGCAAATGGAACAAAACGGGGATAAACATTAGCGGAATTTGTCAAATAGAAACTCTCGTTTGCAACTGTTGGAGTAATGATTACACCCTATATCAGCGAGATGCAGGCAAGAGTGTGCAAGGCTGTATTGAATATCACTGTCTGTCCATGTGTCACTGTCTTGTCAACTCAAATTTTTCTCTCGACCTGTGTGCACCTACGTTGTAAACTTTCATTCATTCATAGGCTAGGTTGTAGCAACCTCATGATGGGTATAGGGCAACTTTGAGTATCATATAGTAGCCTAAACCTATCGATGTTACAAGGAACTGGGTGAATGGAATATGAATGACAGTCATCCTACATGCTGTAATAGAAATAAGGCCATGCTCATGAAATGTTTTTTTTTTGTCCTCCCTCATCTTAAACAGCACTGACCGCCACTGATATACAGTACCAGTCAAAAGTTTGGACATACTTACTCAGGGTTTTACTTTATTTTGACTATTTTTTACATTGTTGAATAAAAGTGAAGACATCAAGCTATGAAATAACACATATGGAACCATGTAGTAACCAAAAAAGTGTTAAACATCTCAAAATATATTTTATATTTGAGATTCTTCAAAGTAGCCACCCTTTGCCTTGATTACAGTTTTGCACACTCTTGGCATTCTCCCAACCAGCTTCATGAGGTAGTCACCTGGAATGCATTTCAAGTAACAGCTGAACCTTGTTAAATTAATTTGTGGAATTTCTTTCCCTCTTGATGCGTTTGAGCCAATCAGTTGTGTTGTGACAAGGTAGGGGTGGTATACAGAAATATTTGGTAAAAGACCAAGTCCATATTATGGCAAGAACAACTCAAATAAGCAAAGAGAAACAACAGTCCATCATTACTTTAAGACATGAAGGTCAGTCAATATGGAAAATTTCAAGAACTTTGAAAGTTTCTTCAAGTGCAGTCGCAAAAACCATCAAGTGCTATAATGAAACTGGCTCTCATGAGGATCACCACAGGAAAGGAATACCCAGAGTTACCTCTGCTACAGAGGATAAGTGCATTAGAGTTACCAGCCTCAGAAATTGTAGCCCAAATAAATGCTTCAGAGTTCAAGTAACAGACACATCTTAACATCAACTGTTCAGAGGAGACTACATAAATTAGGCCTTTGTGGTCGAATTGCTGCAAAGAAATCACTACTAAAGGACACCAATAAGAAGAAGAGACTTGCTTGGGCCAAGAAACACGAGCAATGGACATTAGACAGGTGGAAATCTGTCCTTTGGTATGATGATATTATCGGTTCCAACCGTCGTGTCTTTGTGAGACGCAGAGTAGTTGAACAGATTATCTCTGCATGTATGGTTCCCACCGTGAAGCATGGAGGAGGTGTGATGGTGTGGGGGTGCTTTGCTGGTGACATTGTCAGTGATTTATTTAGAATTCAAGGCACACTTAACCAGCATGGTTGGCGATACGCCAATGACCCAACACACCACCAGCTATTCTGCAGCGATACGCCATCCTATCTGGTTTGCACTTTGTTGTACTATCATTTGTTTTTCAACAGGACAATGACCCAACACACCTACAGGCTGTGTTGGGACTATTTGACCAAGGAGAGTGATGGGGTGGGCAGGTAGCCTAGTGGTTAGAGCATTGGACTAGTAACCGAAAGGTTGCAAGATGGAATCCCTGAGCTGACAAGGTCAAATTTTAAAATTAAATGGAGTGCTGCCTCCGATGACCTGTCCTCCACAATCACCTGCCATCCTCCCAATTGAGATGGTTTGAGATTAGTTGGACCACAGAGTGAAGGAAAAGCAGCCAAGAAGTGTTCAGCATATGTGGGAACTCCTTCAAGACTGTTGGAAAAGTATTCCAGGTGAAGCTGGTTGAGAGAATACCAAGAGCGTGCAAAGATGTATCTGCGGCTATGTGATATAGTATGTAATTTTCAGGCAGGCACTTTTGGCTTGTGAGTGATACTTTCTAAAAAGTATAACGAAGTACAGAGAATCTCTTTAAAATGTTGGCCAAAAAAAATACAAGTATTATCAGAGTCTGAAAGGGTGGAGGACCACTGAGACTGTGTCCAAAATGTGCTACCATTATGTAGCACTATTTTGGATCACTCTAACATGGCATTCTTCCGCACAGCAGGATAGATTCCGAGAAGGATTTCAGATTAGTCTCGTGTACATTGTAGTGCTGATGCTGCCGCTGCACTACTTCCACCTGCTAGTTTTGGTGAGAAAAGGCAGGTTGAGGTGGCCAGGTCAGAGTAGTGTCGAAGGTGTCATATGCTGAGGCAGTGAAGAAAGTAGAGTAGGGTGGATCAAAGGTGAGGGATTCTGAGAGGATCCCTGTGAGTAGTAGATCTGTGCCAGAGCAGAGGGATAGGCCAATGAGTAATATATGTTTCCGTAAGCTTGGCTTCTTAGCATTCATAGCAATGGTTGTCAACTGTACCACAGAGATGGAACATCAGTCACAGAAAATTGATTTTGTAGTGGCAGCTGCAGAGAAGTACTTGGGGGTATGAGATTTGACTTCAGAAGAATTACAGCGTGTGTTGAGTGGTAATGTCCAGTCCTATCAGACTGTTCGCCTGTGGTAGGAACAGATAGCGTTTTTTAAATATTTTTTTTACCCCTTTTTCTCCCCAATTTCGTAGTGTCCAATTGTTGTAGTAGCTACTATCTTGTCTCATCGCTACAACTCTCATACGGGCTCGGGAGAGACGAAGGTTGAAAGTCATGCGTCCTCCAATACACAACCCAACCTAGCTGCACTGCTTCTTAACACAGCGCACATCCAACCCGGAAGCCAGTCGCACCAATGTGTCAGAGGAAACACCGTGCACCTGGCAACCTTGGTTAGCGCGCACTGCGCCCGAATTTGTTCATAACGGACTTGCCTAGTTAAATAAAGGTTAAACAAAAATATGCCCTCTTTATTTATCCTACGCTTCTGACTTGGTGTACAGGGAGAATACTGTAAGAAAGGCCCATGTTCTGAATTGTGTCGCTGTACATTTCAAAAGTCCTGAACAAATAGTTATTTTGACTACATCTGTCCTAGCTTGCTGTCTTAATCGAAATTGCGGATTGCCACTTACCCGCTCATCGTCCCCTTATGACATAGTTTGTACATCTCAATTGTCAGTAGAAACCATATTTGTTTAAGCAAGTCAGCCATATCAGCTATGTTTTTTTAAAGGAAGGTACATTTTAAAGGTAAATTAGGCTTAATTAACTGTTTCGCTGCCAGATAAGGCTCTGCTATTAGCCAGGTGTAGCAGTGGTAAGGATTCACTCCATGGTGCTGAAAAGAAAGCTCTGTTAGTCACCGTTGTAGTGCAATTAATATATTGTTCAGTGGCTTTGCTGGCATGCATCTAAAAAAATAAATTAAAAAAATGAGTTTTCCCCACCAAGATTTACATGCTAAAATCGGCAATGGCCACAGATAGACCAATGAAACAGATATTTCACCGGATGTAGACATGTGAAGCAACTGCATGGAGTTTCCACTACCTATCAATTTTTTTTCTTTTGGAAAAGTTTTATTGGCACAATTCCTTTAAAAACAGCTCATACATTTTTTTACATCATTTATACACATAAAAACGGCAACAAAGCATAAAACACAGCATTTGAAAGTTACATTCAAATTTGTTAAAAAGTACATGTTGTTAAAACCAATGAAAACAACCATGAATAAAAGTAACTTTCCTTGTAAAAACATATAATCTGTAAAAGCCATTTAAAATGTGTACTAATGATCTAACAAAGGTAAAACATTTTTAAGACATGAAAAACATGTTAAAAAGCCACTTTGTTAAAAAAGGCTGTCTTCAGTCCCTTGTACAGGAGCGGGGTGAGTCTTTATCAAGGTAGTGAGAGGAAGTCCAGTGGCCAGGAGATGGACTTTGGGTGACATTCTGCAAATGTTCTCATCCGATTAAACATTTTATCTCAATACGGTTTTCTGTTCCCACAACTAGAATATATTTTGTAGACTTAATTCTTTGCCAAAGTTTTAAAATATCGCGGTTTAGAAGGAATGCAAAGACGAATTTATCTATTGCAGTCACATTTCACAGAGTAGGCGTTCCCTAATGGAAATATGCAGATGCCTGCTTAGAACAGGCAAATGTGATCTCGTTAGCTCGTGTTTTGGCTCTGCCTACCATGACTCATTTGTTCCGGTTGAAAACGACAGGGTTTGTTTGATCTTGGTTAAGATATTTAAAAAACATCGCTGTTGCCTTACCACATAGTAAGACCTAAAAGCTCATTTTTGTTTTCATACATTTTTGATTTCGTGGCGGTAACTAGTAGAAACCGCTGACGGTCTTGTAAACATCCTGTGGATTTGAAAATAATCTTTGGGCGGGCGGAAGAAACTAAAAAGTCAGCGCCATTATGTTTGTTTTTAGTGGGAGGAGGAGTGGAAAAAAGTAAACTACGGCCGCCAAAAAAAAACTACAATTGGAGCGTAATTGGTGAGTTGTTTATATTTTAAATATAATTTCATGTACTGGAATGAAGCAACATTTTTTTGCATGTTAGATTCCGATTTTGTAAACACGAACCAACAAATTCATATCACAATACGCGCTCTGTTTTGGAAATGACAGGAGGTTGTTGATTACTGTACGTTGCACACAGTGTCACTGGTCGGTAACATTAGTTAGCATATTATGCTAACTACCTACCTGTTATACTGTGGGTATTTAGCTACAGTACATTCACTTGGTTTATTAAACTGGAACGCTATACTGTACCAATATGTATCGAAATTAATTTGGATCACTGTGGCGTGCGTGTCTCCTGCAAAACCTCAAAAGATTGCTGGTTACCGTTAGCTAGTTGGGTTCGCGCCGAGGTCCCGGATCTTTTATTTTTCTTTACAATTCAAACGATTGGCTTCCTAACTAATTTAAGTAGGTACTCGAGTTTTTTATTATCATGTTTGACAACTGAGCTAGTTGTCCATTGTTAATAAATGTTCCGATGTGTTTAAATACAGTATGTGGTTCAATTTACGAAAAGCAGCTCTGTGCCAACCTACGCCCCCCTCCACATGGACGGTGTTAAGATAATGGGCATAATGCCAACCCAGAGATGGCGTTAGGGGGGCACCTATTTAGGATATATAAACAGGTGCATTATGAGTGTCTGATTAGGATGTTGTGCCCCGTAACATGTTTTTCCAGAGTAAAGGATTATGCTTGAACTTCACCAAACTCTCCGACGTGAGTTATGCACATAAGAACAATATGAAAGGGCTAACATAAGATCGCCCCTGCGGTATGGGGGACGATGTCCCTTAAGAGATGGACAATTATGTTCACTGTGGAATTAAAAAGGTATGAAGTGCTCAAGCTAATTCTATATGAAAATGAAGATGTTAAGATAATAGGCATAATGCCAACCCAGTGGGGCACCTATTTAGGCTATATATAAACAGGAGTCGCTAACGTAAACTCGTACATCGCCTTGGTCCGTACAATTGCCCTTATTTTAGCCCCCCAAAAACGTAATACTTCCAGATCAACTGTAATGTCAATACCATTGTAAAGCACAATTTCTCCCCTTTCCAACGCAATAAATTACATGACCTAAACGCTGCCCGTTTCTGCATAATTCAAGCAGGCAATGAGCCCCGTCGGGTCTTTTAAAAAATGGCGGGTGGGGAAGCGAAACTAATGCGTGGTAGTGAGAAGGAGAGATGTTGTGTGGGAAAATTGCTTTTTTTTCACTCGATCTGCCCAACTTATCACCTTATCGCCTCTAAAATGTAAATAAAACACTATAAAGAGTTTATATAACGTATCATTACATACCCATTTGAAGGTTTGTGTCGAATTTGAATCGGGTTTTTAGGGCGGGTGCTAAAGTGATCTTAGAAGTAAAACAGCAGCTTTGAGAATGATGATCGCATGCAATAATGACAAGGTATCCTTTACCCCCATCACTGTCCATTTCTTGTTTTTAAAGGATGATAGAAGTGCTACACCTGGTGGAGAGAGATTGTAAGACATAAATAGTTGCTTTATGCATGCTGTACATTACATGACACGTCAAGATGTAACGGAGGGTCAGTTTTTATCAACTTTTCTCCAATACTATAGAGCCATTATCATGTCGATCAACGCTTGAATAGAAACCTAGTTCACACCCCCGATTTTGACGTCAACACAGTCGCTACAGTGCCATTAGTTTTCTTTGTAGCCTCGTTTGAATGTTGCGGTTGCGCACATTTGTATGGAATGGGGTGAGTTTACGTTAACTAGTTAGCTTGAGTAAAGAAATCACAAAATTACCCAATTGTTATTGGTTTAATTATTTAATTTCTTAGTATTCAATCATTGTTATTTGTTAATTTTATTAGCATTTATCCACAACGCACTTTCCTCATGCAATGTAGTGTGAGTTTTTTTGGTCTGCCAGCAGAGGACTGATAACACAGTCAAATTGACTAATGCAAAGTGTAAATAAATCAAATGTATTTCTCAAAGTTCAATCTTTCCTTATTCAATATGGCCATCAAAGTGTATCACTTCTTGTGATTGGATGTTTTTTTCTAACCTTTGTCCCTGCAGGTTGGTGTCCCCCCCTCACCCTTAGGTGAGAAGGTGCTGGGACAATGTTTTATGCTCACTTTGTCCTCAGCAAACGTGGGCCGCTGGCCAAGATCTGGCTAGCGGCCCACTGGGATAAGAAGCTCACCAAGGCTCATGTGTTTGAATGCAACCTGGAGAGCAGTGTGGAGAGCATCATCTGCCCCAAGGTAAACAAGTGATCATTGATACAGGGCTTCTATTATGTGTTTCAATCATGTGTCTAGTCTCTATTAAAGTAACGCTGCCGTAAGGGTAGTGTTGTGTAAACCAGTAGAAGAGGGTCAATTTTCAACTCGCTGGCTATGGGTCAAGACCAGAGGTTGACCGATTAATCGTAATGGCCGATTAATTCGGGCCGATTTCAAGTTTTCATAACAATCCGTAATCTGCATTTTTGGACACCGATCATGGCCGATTATGTTGCACTCCACGAGGAGACTGTGTGGCAGGCTGACTACCTGTTATGAGAGTGCAGCAAGGATCCAAGGTAAGGTGCTAGCTAGCATTTAACATATCTTATAAAAACAATCGATCTTAACATAATCACTAGTTAACTACACATGGTTGATTATATTACTAGTTTATCTAGCTTGTCCTGCATTGCATATAATCAATGCAGTGCCTGTTAATTTATAATTGAATCACAGCCTACTTCGCCAAACGGGTGATTTAACAATCGCATTCGCGATAAAAGCACTGTAGTTGCACCAATGTGTACCTAACCATAAACACCAATGCCGTTCTTAAAACCGATACACAAGTATATATTTTTAAACCTGCATATTTAGCTAATATTGCCTGCTAACATGAATTTCTTTTAACTAGGAAAATTGTGTCACTTCTCTTGCGTTCTGTGCAACAGGGTCAGGGTATATACAGCAGTTTGGGCCACCTGGCTCGTTGCGAACTGTGTGAAGACCATTTCTTCTTAACAAAGACAGCCAACTTTGTCAAACGGTGGATGATTTAACAAAAGCACATTTGCGAAGAAAGCACAATCGTTGCAGGAATGTACCTAACCATAAACGCCTTTCTTAAAATCCATACACAGACGTTTATATTTTTAAACCTGCATATTTAGTTAAAATAAATTAATGTTAGCAGGCGATATTAAACTAGGGAAATTGTCACTTCTCTTGCGTTCATTGCATGCAGAGTCAGGGTATATGCAACAGTTTGGGCCGCCTGGCTCGTTGCGATCTAATTTGCCAGAATTGTACATAATTATGATATAACATTGAAGGTTGTACAATGTAACAGCAATATTTAGACTTATGGATGCCACCCATTAGATAAAATACGGAACGGTTCCGTATTTCACTGAAAGAATAAACGTTTTGTTTTCGAAATGACAGTTTCCAGATTTGACCATATTAATGACCTTTGGCTCGTATTTCTGTGTGTTATTATATTATAATTAAGTCTATGATTTGATAGAGCAGTCTGACAGAGCGGTGGTAGGCAGCAGCAGGCTCGTAAGCATTCATTTAAACAGCACTTTGCTGTGTTTGCCAGCAGCTCTTCGCAATGCTTCAAGTTTATGTTTATGACTTCAAGCCTATCAACTCCCGATATTAGGCTGGCAATACTAAAGTACAGTGCCTTGCGAAAGTATTCGGCCCCCTTGAACTTTGCGACCTTTTGCCACATTTCAGGCTTCAAAAATAAAGATATAAAACTGTATTTTTTTGTGAAGAATCAACAACAAGTGGGACACAATCATGAAGTGGAACGACATTTATTGGATATTTCAAACTTTTTTAACAAATCAAAAACTGAAAAATTGGGCGTGCAAAATTATTCAGCCCCTTTACTTTCAGTGCAGCAAACTCTCTCCAGAAGTTCAGTGAGGATCTCTGAATGATCCAATGTTGACCTAAATGACTAATGATGATAAATACAATCCACCTGTGTGTAATCAAGTCTCCGTATAAATGCACCTGCACTGTGATAGTCTCAGAGGTCCGTTAAAAGCGCAGAGAGTTCAAGGGGGCCGAATACTTTCGCAAGGCACTGTACCTATTAGAACATCCAATAGTCAAAGGAATATGAAATACAAATGGTACAGAGAGAAGTAGACCTATAACTACAACCTAAAACTTCTTAATTGGGAATATTGAAGACTCATGTTAAAAGGTTTCATATGTTCTCATGTTCTGAGCAAGGAACTTAAACGTTAGCTTTTCTACTTTCTTCTCCAACACTTTGTTTTTGCATTATTTAAACCAAATTGAACATGTTTCATTATTTATTTGAGACTAAGTTGATTTTTATTGATGTATTATAATAAGTAAAAATAAGTGTTCATTCAGTATTGTTGTGATTGTTAGACATCGTCCGATTAATCGGTATCGTCTTTTTTTGGTCCTCCAATAATCGGTATCTGTGTTAAATCATAATCGGTCAACCTCTGGTCAAGACATGGCGGATGAGCATACTAGAGTTGTAGATGCTGATTTGAAGTGAATTGAATTATCTCGCCATGAGGGGGGGGTGTATTTCTGGACACGGTGTTCTTTCTTATTCTTTAATTGTCCAGGTGAAAATGGCCCTGCGTACATCAGGTCATCTGCTCCTGGGGGTGGTGAGGATCTACAACAGGAAAGCCAAGTACTTGTTAGCTGACTGTAATGAGGCATTCATCAAGATCAAGATGGCCTTCAGACCAGGTAATGTATTGTCTAGGGGGCTTGACTGGTCCAACATATTCTTAGTTTTTTTTTACATTCAAGACGAGTTACAGTTTGGCTCAACCTCCATCTCATTTAAATCTTCATTTTGCTGTTTATATTTGGCATTTTCATACTCTGTTGAATGAACTGAAATTGGGGGCTCCTGAAAGAGTCCCAATATGAAACTTGTAAGAGGCACACTGGGCTGCTAGACTGTACTGACATTGTAGGAAGATGTTATGGCTGTGTATTATGTGGGTCTGTGCTAGCCTGACCCCTGCTTCCATCCCTGCCCTCTCAGGTGTGGTGGATCTGCCAGAGGAGAACAGAGAAGCTGCCTACAACGCCATTACCATGCCAGAAGAGTTCCACGACTTCGACCAGCCACTACCAGACTTGGAGTGAGTCCTGCATGTCATCAAAGGAAATGTGTTTTTTGAGATTTTTCATGTAGCATCGACGAGTTCTCTGTCTCCATTGATGTATATGTTCTGTATGCTCTTACGAGTATTGATTTGCTTGTATCAAGTGCATTAGATGTTCGTTCATTCGGTGTTAGTGACTTATGTTGTCTTTGCAGCGATATCGATGTCACCAAGCAATTCACATTGAACCAGAGTCGAGTGGAAGAGATCACCATGAGGGAGGAGGTGGGCAACCTGAGCCTGCTGCAGGAGAATGACTTCGGTACATAGCAGGCCTCCTAGGCCAATCCTTTCACCACCTCACTCCTCAAACTAAACCTTGGCTGCATCTCAATAGTCTTTAGTGGCTTCCTTTCTTCAACTCCTTCACCTCATCCGCACTGATCTGGATAGGTGATAGCAAATGCTTGGTAGTGGTCTACCATGTTTTTACCGTGGTTTCATATCCAGACAGATGCTTGAAATGCACCCATACTCCAGCCTATTTCCTCCCTTCCTAGTGCGACAAACACCGCCACTCATTACCGCTGTATGTACACTTGCAAAAATGCATTCTAAACATACTCAATGTTCTCCCGCTTCAGCTGACTTTGGAATGGACGACCGGGAGATGATGCGTGAGGAGAATGCCTTCGAGGTGGACATCATCCACGGGGCGTCAGCCTCTAACCTGCTCCTAGACCCAGAGACCTCGGTTGCCCAGATCACAGACAACTCCAACCACCTGGAATACGACGACCAGTACAAAGATGACTTTGGAGAGGACCCCATGGCTGAGAGCGAGGGAGGCATGCTGGGTAAGAAGGAAGGATATCCTGGGTTGTGATATGTCAAAATTATGTTACAAGCTTTTCTTTCATTGTCTCGTGTGTGTGTGTGTGTGTCCCAATAATATATCCTTTCCTCCTGAAGTGTGCCCAGGTGTGGGAGGAAGGAGATGTAATTGGGACTAATGTGGCCAATTAATTGTTTACATTAATGAATGTGTCTGGTGTAAAAACCCTGTTTGCTAAGGTTTTAACTCTGCTGAGCATTGCCACTCCTGTCTGTCTCTAGTTGACAAGCTCCTCAGTAACGAGGATGGGGATGGCATTTTCGACGACCCTCCCGTCATCACCGAGAGTGTGCTGAGACTGCAGGACCACGATGACGAAGATGACTTTGATGCCCTCTCACGTGAGTTGCAACACTTACCATTTGCTGTTCCCAAAAGTGACTTTAAATTTTCAAGCTGCAATATGTAACGTTTTCAAATGGACATAGAAATGTGTGTTACAGCTGTCATTCTCATTGAAAGCAAGTCTAAGAAGTGGTGGATATATTCTATGTGTGCTATTTCTATGCTTTCTGTACTTAAATTTCATACACCAGCTTCAAACAGCTAAACACTTTGTGGTTATGGGAAATATATTTCACACCAATATCAAGGTCACCAACCTTTTTTCAAGTCAAGATAACTTTGTGTCAAACTGTAAGCTGAGATCTACTGTTCAGATTTTTTTTTTTTAATGACTTAAAAAATGTGAGCCTATGCAACATTAACCTATTAAAAACAGTACTGTAGTAATGAGGTTTGTGCTATAGGCCCAAAACATCATTGCATATGGTCTTTGCTTGTCTTGCCAATGCATAGTTCTCAGAATAATTTGAGGTAGGCTATATGATCAGTTGTTGTATTACTTGTGATGCACAGCTGAGTGTGCATACATTTTTTATAATTAGCTTATTTATTTTACTGGGCTGATGAAGCTTGCATCAGATGGTCTGTCTCGGCAAAGGGAGCAGACAGGGTCCGCCTCTCATCGTCCCTCCACTGACCGAAAAGGGACACCATCTTCCAGCTGATGGCGAAACTCGAGTTGCACCGCATTATTTCTGCCTCATGCACAAATTGATGTGTGTGTGTGTGTGTATATATATATATATATATATATATATATATATACACACACACGAACATTTCTTTCTCTGGTCATAGGAGTAACATCATCAATTTGTGCATGAGGCAGAAATAATGCGGTGCAACTCGAGTTTCGCCATCAGCTGGAAGATGGTGTCCCATTTTATTTATTTATATATATATCTCTATCTGATCAAAAGTTTGGGGTCACTTAGAAATTGTTTGTTTTTGAAAGAAAAGCATTTTTTTGTCCATTTTAAAGTAACTTCAAATTGATCAGAAATACAGTGTAGATATTGTTAATGTTCTAAATTACTTCAGTATCTGGAAATGGCTGATTTTTAAATGGAATATCTACATGGGTGTAAGAAGCGATAAAACTGGCCTTCATTTCTAAGAACAAGAATCGACTTGACGAGTTTCAGAAGAAGGGTCTTTGTTTCTGGCTATTTTGAGCCTGTAATCGAACCCACAAATGCTGATGCTCCAGATACTCAACTAGTCCAATGAAGGCCAGTTTTATTGCTTCTTTAATCAGGACAACAGTTTTCAGCTGTGCTAACATAATTGCAAAAGGGTTTTCTAATGATCAATTAGCCTTTTAAAATAAGTTAACACAATGTGCCATTGGAACACAAGAGTGATGGTTGCTTTTATAAATCTGCCGTTTCCAACTACAATAGTCATTTGCAACTTTAACAATGTCTACACTGTATTTCTGATCAATTTGATGTTATTTTAATGGGGGGAAAAGTGCTTTTCTTTCAAAAACAAGGACATTTCTGAGTGACCCCAAACTTTTGAATGGTAGTGTACATATAAAAAAGACCCACTCCGCTAATAATAACACAAGCCTATCAATACACTTTCCTATGCATTCATTACCGCTGCAGTGCTGGTTGTAGGTAGAATGTGGCTTGTAAGTTTTGACTAGAAAGTGTTGACAGTGCTGAGTAAAACTTAAACATGAACTTACTCGTAAAAACAGTCTCCTCCCCCTCGTCTACGTTTCTTATGTTTTGTACACTGTGTGTGTGTGCAGCGGGAGGTCCAGACAGCCCAGACTCAGGCCCAGCGGAGCTCCTGCCCGCCATGCAGGACCAGACAGAGCAGACCACGCTGGTACACAACGAGGAGGAGGCCTTCGCCCTGGAGCCCATCGACATCACAGGTCTGCACACAACCTCAATAAATATTGATGTTCATGTTATATTATAACAAACCCGTACTGTTATGTCTGTCACTACATCAGATTGGCCTGTGCCATAAACTCAATTAGTAGCACCACTGCTCTTCTTTGAGTTTAGCAGCACTTGACATTTTCAACACTTTGAGGTCTGCTTGTCTTTCAAGGCATCCCTTTCACCCTGGATCCTACTTCTGCCACCAAATGTCACTATTCACTTAAGTCATCTTTCTCTTTACAACTCAGTGAAGGAAACCAAAGCCAAGAGGAAGAGGAAGCTAATTGTGGACAACCTGAAGGAGCTGGACAGCAAGACCATCCGTGCCCAGCTCAGCGACTACTCTGACATCGTCACCACGCTGGACCTTGCGCCGCCCACCAAGAAGCTGATGATGTGGAAAGAGACTGGAGGCGTGGAGAAGCTCTTCTCCCTGCCAGCACAGCCCCTCTGGAACAGCAGGGTTCTCAAGGTAACCCAGCAACTGGTCTGGTAGTTAGACAAACAAGGGCTGTTTACTGTGTTATTGTTCTCAATCCGGCATCTGGAAATGGCTTTCTGGTTTCCCCCCAGATGTGTGCATGTTAGTTCCTGAACCTCTTTCATTAGAGCTTTTCTAGATATGTTTCTATTCTCAACAATTAGTTTGAGGCCAATGTAGCCACTACTTTTAGGGGCTTGTGTATGTTGTTGCTACCTCGCCTCTTCATTTTTTCAGCACTGACTCTATCCTCTCTCCCCCCCTCACTCTCTGTCCCTTTCTTTCTGTAGATGTTCACCCGCACCCTGACCCCCCTGGTGCCAGATGAAATGAGGAAGAGGAGGAAGGGAGGTGAGGCAGACAGCCTGGATGAGTTCCTAAAGGACTTGGAGAATCCTGAGGTGCCCAGAGAGGAGGCTATGCAGAGGGACATCATCGGTGAGATACTCCATTCAGTTAACGCACTACTGAATGGCAACAGTTCAATCCTCTACATTGGATGCCATTATAGGCTAGAGGGCCAACTCTCAGCATGGGTATAATATCAAGATATAGGATACTATTCAAAGTAGACACATGGATAAATTCAAAGTAGTAGACACATTCAAAGTTGTACACTTGGGTAGAGACCTACGCCCAATCTGACACAAGCACCTCATCCATAACAGTAATGTACTTGTACTCAATTGCCCTTGTTTGGTATAGTTTTTAATGTTCTTTATGTGTGTAATTGTATGTGCTCCAGACCAGACCATCCTGGAGGAGCCCAGTGTGCTGCAGGCATCAGCCATGGAGGGCAGCAGGACCACCCTGGACGAGTCAGTCATGCCCCCACCCTCCTCCACGCACGGCCAGAAACGCAAGGCACAGGACACAGAGCCAGGCTTGCCCGTAAATGCCTTGTTGCTCCTCTCTTCGCTCAGGCCCTGTTTAACCATGGCTAGGGAAACTTTTTAAAGACAGTTTGTCAAGCATACAAGGCTTTTGGGATTTGATATTGTATGTACTGAGAGATCTCATTAGTGTTTTTTGATAGAAGTTTGACCTGCTTTTACCCATACTCAACCCCCTACTCAATCACTCACTTAAACATGCTTCCTCTCTCCATCCAGATGGGTACTCTGGAACAGGCCACCAACCATTCAGGTGTGTCCCAGCAGTTGGACATGACAGTGTCGCTGCCCCCTGAGGACAGCACCAACCTCAGCCAGTTCCCTGAGCTCGACCTGATAGAGGAGAAGGACAAGAAGGACGGAGAGGACGGCTCAGATGAGGTGAGATAGACACGAAGATTTTCCAGAGGTCACCGCCAACCCTGGTCCTGGAGAGCTACAGGGTGTGCAAGCTCGTGCTCCAAGCACTAAACAGCTGATGGGATTGCGTGCGCTAGTATAGGGCTGGAGGAATAGCCTGGAAACTGGTTTTCTTGGGACCATGGCTGGTGATCACTGATCTATTCTGTCTTATGTTCCTTTGGAAGCTAAATATTTAGGCCTACTTCCGGGCTTGTGTTGTTTGTACATTGGCTAATGTGTATGTAGAGTTAATGTTATGTGTGTTCAATGACAGGATGAGGAGGGTCAGGCCGGTGACCAGGACCGAGAGGAGAGGAGGTGGAACAAGAGAACCCAGCAGATGCTCCACGGCCTGCAGGTATGTCATAGGAGAGCTTTTATGAGAGAACTTGACTAAATGTTGTGACACACCAAGTGAACAACCCCTACATTACTAACCAGAACCAGGTCTTACGCCATGCCCAAACCGGAAGCCATCGTGCGCAAATTGATTTTGTCCCCCCACACCAAACGCGATAACAACACGCATGTTGAAATATCAAAACAAACTCTGTACCAATTATATTAATTTGGGAACAGGTCAAAAAGCTTTATACATTTTATGGCAATTTAGCTAGCTCGCTTGCTGTTGCTAGCTAATTTGTCCTGGGATTTTACCTGAAATGCACAAGATCCTCTACTCCGACAATTAATCCACACATAAAACAGTCAAATGAATCGTTTCTAGTCATCTCTCCTCCTTCCAAGCTTCTTTTTCTTCTTTGGACTTTATATAGCGATTGGCAGTTAACTTTCATAAGGTGCATTACTACAACTGACCTCAGTTCATCTTTCAATCACCCACGTGGGTATATGCTTCTAAAAACCAATGAGGAGAGGCAGGATTTACAGCGCTTTCTGTGTCACAAATTCAATCAACTTCCATTTTAGCGACTGGCAATGCAGATGCTCGCAAGCAGTGCGGGTGCAATGATTGAAAAACACGTGTCTATTTTTGCAACGCACGTGACCGGTGTGGTCAGCATGTTAGCTGTGACCTAACAGTTCTCTCCCTCCCTTCAGAGGGTGATGGCCAAGACAGGAGCCCAGCAAATTAGCCTGCTGGATTTGTGCAGGAACAACAACAAGAAGCAGGCTGCCGCCAAGTTCTACAGTTTCCTGGTTCTGAAAAAGCAGCAGGCGGTGGAGCTCAACCAGACCGAGCCATACAGCGACATCATCGCCACCCCCGGAGCCCGCTTCCACCTCATCTAGAGACTCAACACTGGCTGCTTTTACTGAAACTTTTTTTTTTATCCTCTTACCTATGTGTTTTTGTCTTTTCTTGAGATAAGAATGTTTTTTAAAGGTCAAGTGTGGGGATGAGGTCTCTGAATCATGAATGGTGGGATTGTAATTCTGTGTATTTTGGGCTTTTGTTATCCAATGAAAGTGCTTTGTGTTTTGCTAGAATGTGAGTCTTAATCCAATCATGTTGCTTTCCAAGGTTCTATTTCTCTCCCATTAAAAAATAGTTATGTTTTATACCCTTTAGCCAAAAGGAGCGAGTTTCTGAAACACTCAACTGAATTGCATCCACCAGCAATCTTATTTTGAAGACCAATAGTATTTTAGTAGCTTCAAGCATTCCAATGGGTTTGTTCTTAATTCTGCTTTTACAGTCCTTGACTGTAATTTGTTTTATATCGGCAGACATTTAGGTCTCCATTGTTGTGGGATTTGAGAATGGGCTCCAGAGTGGCGCAAGGCACTGCATATCAGTGCAAGATGCGTCACTACAATCCCAAGCTGTATCACATCCGGCTGCGATTGGGAGTCCCATAGGGCGGCGCACAATTGGCCCAGCATCGGCAGTCATTGTAAAGAAGAATTTTTTTTAACGTACTTGCCTAATTACAGGTTAAAATCATGTAGATTTAAAAAAAGAAACTCTACCCTCATTGCCTGCTCCAGTTTCAAATATTTTTTATTCCAAGTAATTCCTCCTGAATTGCATTTTATGGTATTACTTGAATAATTCCCTTTTAAGTCACATACACTTATCAATGATCTATTTTAATGGTTTGGCCAGAATAAGACTTCTCGCATCAGATATTAAGCTATTTAACAAAATCTAAATTTCAATTGTGGGTGTCCAGAAATGACATTTCATTCATCAACTCTGATGCAGATCAATGTCAAGTAATCTCTGGCAAATAGAGAAACTTTTATTTGGTATTAATAATCTAAAAGATAGTTTTGATGCAATAACTACTGGGAAGTCTTAATTCACTTGTGCTTAGGTGTTGTGACAGTCATTCTTTGATAGTTTGAATACGATATTGCTCATCTTATGGTTCATAGCTACAAATGCAATGTTTTGATACCCACAAACTTCTGAAATTGTATATCATGTAATGTTTCAGCTCATCCCTTTAACTCTGCGCCGGTAAACTTGCATTCTCCTTTTTGTATAAAACCCAAAATGACACCGCTTGTAGATACTGTTGCTGAAGTGTATTATGATGCAATGCCTGTAGTCCTGAGGCCCAGCAACTTGTTACTTTTCTAATAAAATGAATACTGTTTCAACAGTTCATGTCAATTAATCCTTTTCATAGCTGGTTCATTGAGCCAGTGAATTGGGTGTAATTGCTATGGACTTACTATAATGACCTGATGTTCAACAAACAAGATTGAACTGTTTAAGGATACATTTTTAGAAGCATGCTGACATCATGGCTGTGTGCTTCTTCAAAATATGTTCTCCAGACATTGAATTGGGATACCTTTAAACAGGCAAATAGAGGAACAAATTGGTTTAGTAGAGATTATATATATATATATACACACACAATTTAAAAAAAGTCTTATATTCAGTTCAACTTTTGGGGAGGGAAAAACATTGGTTATATCCTGCCCTCAAAACATACATCTCTTCCTACCACTAGGGGTTTGTGGTTGGTTTTGGATGGACCCTCCCCTCCCTCTGGCTTGCGACTTTCCTTTGCCGACTCTTCTTTTTGCCCTCAGTCTTAAGCAGCTGTGTCTGTTTTTCTTCTTCAGGCAGCTGAATGGGTTGGTGTTGGAGATTTTCCTCTTACGCTTCTTGCCCTGGCGCTCTCCATCCTGCCCAATCCCCTGCACCTCCTTCAGGTTGTTGATGCTCTGCTGCTGGGGTGACCATCTCTCTCAGAGCCACAGCCTGCACATGGTTCACAGAGCATAGGCTGGGCTTGTCCAACACTATGGTGTTGGATGATATACAGGAGTGTCACACCTGATGTCACCTATTGATCCTGAAATTTAAACAGACAGGAAGAGGTGACTCAATGCATCTGGTATAAACTGGATGCATGCAGCTAGATAGGGGGCACTATTGGTTTGGATGCTGACGAGACAAGTGTCTAGCACAAGGATAATCAACTAGATTCAGCAGAGGGACAATTTTTTCTTGAGCGGTTGGAACATAATTACAAATAATTTATAGACTGCAAATTGACCACAAAAAGCCCAAACATAGAATATTAGACTAAAACAACTTTAATCCTTGCTTACATAAGTCTCTCTTATATGTTGGAACAGATTTTCAAAATTAAAATGACTTGGTGTTTAGTCATGTCCAACAATGAAAAATCTAAATGACTTGTTCAAAACTTGGGGGGCCAAATAAAACCACCCGGGGAGCAAATTAAGCCCGCAAGTTGGGGAACCCTGGTCTAGGACATTGGCCGTGTTCCTCTGCTCAAGCGTTGCTGACGCATACCAGGTCTCACCGCCTGGATAGGTATTTCACGTAGCAGCTAACCACATGGTTGCGTTCCCCTGCTCAGATGTTGGATGCATCAACCAATGGTTGCTTGCCACGTCATCAATTGTGCCATTGGGCACCAGATTGCTATAACATATGTGGTTAGCTGATACCTATCCAGGGTTGTAAGATCTGGCATGTCAGCAACAACTGAGCAGAGGAACACAAGCCCGTGTTATAGCAATCTGGTGCCTAACTAGTCAATTGAGGTAGCACACAACCCTTGGTTGATGCATGCAACATCTAAGCAGGGAAACTCGATCATTGATTGACCCAGGTACATAAAGATACGATATAACACATACCTGTGTGACAACAAAGTAGTGGTGAGGATTAGTCCCTTCCAGCATTGACAGCAGACACAGGGTTCTTGAAATGCTTGCAGTTCCTAACCTGATACCGCTGCAGGATGAGTTTGGCACCATAGAGGTCCTTCGTTGATTCAAGTTCCTTCATAGCACAACTGTATGACATAAAAACACATATTTAAACTGAATAGTAAAAAAAAAAAAACAGTCATTGGGTAAAACTCATGAGTGTGATATTGACTAACAGGAACCCCCACTCACTTTGTAGTACAAAGTTGCACCTCTCCCATTAGGTATTTCGGCATCTGTTCTTTGATTTGGATCTTATTCTTCAGTGCCGCCTGGCAAAACGTCCCGTTGATCAGAATTTGAAAGGGCTCTCTAAAACTGAAGTTGTGTTTGTAGAAATTAATGTTTTGTTTGGCTTGCTTTTGCCGTTTGATCTTCATTGTAACTAACGTAGCTTGCTAGCCCAATAGTGAGCTAACGTTAGCTAGCGAGCTTGTCTGACAGGATTAACGTTACTTGCTGAAAAATCCCACTCACATTAACGCAAGTGCATATCGGGGAGCATTATCTATATTCTGTAAAGGTTCGTCAGTAGCGGTTTACTAGTACACACTATTCGCGGATTCATAACAAATCAAGCAGCATGGAAAATATAAACACACGTTTGCTCGATTGAGTAACAGCTAAGTATGTCCGTCTGGAAACAACGTCAGAAGCAAGACTTTCGTTGCTGTCTCAAGCCAGTTCCGTTATGTGCTGTGATACCGCGTTCACAAACTAGTCAGAACTAGGAAACTGACATTTCTGATTTGCTAAATGGTGTAGTTATATACGTGCCGCGTTCAATCAGTTAGTAAATTGGACATTTCCGAGTTTCGACTAGTAGAACGCGGCATCTAGTACTGATGATTAAATATGCCTATATGAAGTAAAAACATTATTTTGTGAAACGTAACTTTTTAAAATCGAATCTTGTGGAGAATAATATATTTTACACAATTAATACAGTATTACCTCACTGAGCTACATGGGTGCGAAATGACCCTTCATCCAACTTTGTAAATAACATAAATAAATAAATACTGTATGAAAATACTTCTGCCCTTTGTAATCATGTCTAACCATTCAAACCATTGTGTCGGCAAATTATTATGTGCAAAGGTAAATGGCAGCCATGTGGGCTATCAGTGACTTTGTCAGAGCTGGATATGGCTCTGTACATCCATCCCTTTGATGCATAGACCAGTCCTGTACCACCCTTTATTTTCACAAGCAGTAGCATTGCCTGTCTCAGTCAGTAGTTGGCTTAATGATGTAAATAGTACTGGATTGCAAACTGTAAATAGTTGTTTTAAGCACTGTTTAGGGAAGGTATTCCCAAACTGGGGTGCAATGCCGTCGGGGTACGCCAAATAAAAATGATTCACATTTAAAAAAAACTTTTTTTCCCTTCACATTTTCAAACGGTTCATTTATATTTTCTAATGGGGCAATACATTTGAGTGAGTTTTTTTTCTCGCCTGAGAATCCTCGTTTCACTGCCAAAAATAAAATGTAACCATCTAGTGTTCAGCGAAATAACAACACAATGTCAAATACAGGTAGCGTAGTCAAATAATTAACATCCAATCACATTAACTGTTACGCTCTCATGGGAATTCCACTAAAGGTCCGTATGTAGCCAAACGTAGCTGCTGCTCATGATGGTATCTGTACTGATGGCGCAAAAGCCATGACAAGGAGACAGTGGAGTGAGTACACGCGTTCAAGCAGTTGCTCCCGACGCCACTTGGGTATACTGCAGCATCCACCCACTTGGGTATACTGTATACTGTAGCATCCACCAAGAGGCTCTTGCTGCCAAGGGAATGCCTGACAGCTTGAAAGACGTTTTGGAAACTACAGTGAAAATGGTTATCTTTGTTAAAGCAAGGCCCCTGAACTCTCGTGTATTTCCTTCACTATGCAATGATATGGGCAGCAACCATGTAACACTTTTACAACATACAGAAAGAAGTGTGCTGGTTATCAAGGGGCAAAATGTTGACACATTTTTTTTAAATTGAGAAATGAGTTTAAAGTTTTCTTTACTGACCATCATTTTCACTTGTCTGACCGCTTGCAGGATGACGATTTTCTCACACAACTGGCCTATCTGGGTGATGTTTTTTCTCACCTGAATGATCTGAATCTAGGATTACAGGGACTCTCCGAAACTATATTCAATGTGTGGGACAAAATTGAGGCTATGATTAAGAAGTTGGAGCTCTTCTCTGTCTGCATTAACAAGGACAACACACAAGTCTTTCCATCATTACATGATTTTTGTTGTGTGCAAATGAACTGAAGTTTATGGACATGGTCAAATGTGATATAGCGAAGCACCTGAGTGAGTTGGGTGTGGAACTACGTAGGTATTTTCCCGAGCCACTGCCAGATTTCTGGATTGGGCTGCGCTCAAAGTATCCTGCCTTGGCAAATCGAGCTGATGCCTTTTCAAATCACATTCCTATGTGAGAGTGGATTTTCAGGCCTCATTAGCATGAAAACAAAATACAGGCACCGACTGTGTGTGGAAAATGATTTAAGACTGAGACTCTCTCACCCAACATTGCAGAGTTATGTGCATCTTTTCAAGCACACCCTTCTCATTAACCTGTGGTGATTTATTCACAATTTTCGACGAACGAGTAAGGTTTTATATGTAAGATGGCTAAATAAAGAGCAAAACTATTGATTATTAATATATTATTACTTGTGCCCTGGACCTATAAAAGCTCTTTGTCACTTCCCACGAGCCGGGTTGTGACAAAAACTCACTCATTCTTATGTTGAATAAATGTATTGTATAGTGTGTGCTTACAATGATGGTAAAAAGCAACATTTGAGAGTACGCTGACCCTGGTGCTAGAGGGGGTTTGCAGCTGGAGGTTGAATGTTTGAAGGGTTACGGGACTATAAAAAGTTTGGGAACCACTGGTGTAGGAGAAGTGGAATTTAGATAGCATCCACTTCATCGGCAATAACAAAGGCGAATGCCATTGTCTGCCATTTTCGCATTTCATAGAAACAGCAGAAGTTGTCCAACTTTTTATATTATATTCTTTATTTATTTTTTCTTTGTTAAATATAGGGGGTAGGCCAGCTTTGTTGTGGAAATGTTCACTCAATCACATTTCCCAGATCCCGGAACTTGTGAATTCAAATATACTTTATATAAAGTAACAAGCCGAGCTGGCCCATGGACCATCTGCCGGACTCAGTCTCAGTCCACTCTTTTAATACAGTTTCATGCTTATACAAGTTTCATAGTCCCTCCACTTTATGCTAATAACCATATCCCCTCGGCTTTACTCCACCATTGTTTCCAAGTTATTTCCTCTAGGCGGGGTTTCACCTTCCTAGTTCCTTGGATCAATTATATTGATGGCGCACCTATACATTATTTCCAGAAAATAATAAGTACAGATTACTATAGGCAATTGTAAGATTGCTACATGCCATTATCGGACTATAATATTACTACGGGCCATTCTAGGATTAAGTACAGATAACTATAGGCCGTTATAGAATTATACCAATAAATACACTTAATCCCAGGATTACACATAGTGTCTTTGCTTACTCCCTTTAGTGCTATTTAGTCTTTTAACAAGAAACACGTTCTCTTAACAGAAAACACCCATAGCTTTAATATTGCAGATAGATTGTAGCTTCCATCAATGTAATTGTCTGCATCACTTCCAAACCCCCATATATGTTTTTGCAAATATAAATATAAATATAAATATATATATATATATATATACATACATATATATACATACATATCTTTAAAAATATATATATATTTCCTTTATTACCCTACCACCCCTACCCCCATTTGGAGCAAAGTAGTGAACAACAACGCTTAGGCCTGTATTTCCAGCTTATACATGCTATATACATTTTATGGACACAGTCTACTTTACAATAGTTTGATTTTGTTTGTTTTTAAGTGTTGTCCTTCCTCCACTCTCAACCTCTCCTATACATGTATGATGTCCCTCCGGTTTGATTTCTATTTGCTATATCTTTCAAACAGTGCTCTTTCAAAAAAGTTCTATATACGTATTACAGGCACAGCATGTTTTATATGAGTTCTCTTGTTGTTATTAGTCGTTATTAGTCCCAACCTTCACCTGTTAACACCATCAATATTGGATTTATTTTTGCCATATATTTTTCAACTGTGCTGTAATGTTTCACAAAAGTTCTGAACCTTTCTATTCTCATTCTTTTTACAGATTGTAAATTGAAAATGTTATTTTTTGCTAAAAGTATTATTATATTATCGATCGATTGACTATGACTTTTTAGATCGCCCAGTAGTCCTATCTGCAGGGTTAGCTGCAGGTAAATATTGCAATTCTTCAGCCATTCCTGGACCTGTGACCAAAACAAAGCTACATGTGGACTGTACCAAAACAAATGAAGTTGTCCGACTTACTGTCGGTGTATATGTAGGCTACTTCCCCCGACTTTAGTCGTCGACTTTCGTCTACAGTCGGCTACTTTCTCCTTCCCACTCAAACGCGCCAGTGTCTTTCTCCCGCTTCTCAAGTACTGAGGTCCCGCAATTGTGTGGGAAGTACCTGGGCGAGTTGGTGCTTTCAAGACAACTGAGATCTCGAAAAAAAACGAGGTCAAATTGTGACGTCAGTGATTTTCAGGCCGTAAAGTCAAAGCTCGAGAAAGATGCACAAGACTCAGACTCGTCCTCTGGCTTCAAAACATTAAGTACAACTCTAGTGGTAGTTAAACTGTAGATCTCGTCTGTAGCTGTAGGCTATTCCATCTAGTCACAAACTTTAAAGGTCATGAACAGTGAAAATCATGTTTTTCATGAAATTGGATAATATTTGGACGAAACCAGATTAAAGTATGATGATCAAAGTATGAAAAATACTGTTGCTTCTACATTTTTAAAGTTTGATCATAAAGTTACTGGTCCTCTCCATGTCAAACATTTGGATAAATTTTTAAGAGTAAAGGGTGACATCACCCTAACTCTCATTTTAATACACCAATGGTAACATGATGATATTCTCTTACCTAATTTTAATAAGTACTGCCTTGAAACCTTGAAACATCAGAGAAGGTGTGTATGCAAAAAAATCGATGTAGGGTGTCAGCAAATATAATAAAATGTTTACACTATTCATCTATGGCAAAGATACTGATATATTTCTCCTTTCTAAGGGCTCCCAAGAGGTGTCACTGCAGTACCTTTTGTTCGAATCCAGACTGCATCACATCCGGCCGTGAATGGGAGTCCCACAGGGCGGCACAATTGGCCCAGCGTTGTCCGTGTTTGGCCTGTGTAGACCGTCATTATAAATAAGAATTTGTTCTTAACTGACTTGCCTAGTTAAATAAAATAAAAATGTGTCTGGCTAGCTAGGTCTTCAACCAGCAAGGACCAAACGGGAAAGGGGGGCGTTTATAACAATAGTAAATTGGTATGTCAACACATCAGTCAGCACTTCTGTGAATCGCATCACAAGAGACATGCCAAATGGGAGATTTGCAAGTTCAATGTTGTGTGAGTTGCTTTGTGTATTAATGCAACACTGCTCACTGCATCATTCACATAGGCGTTTCATAGGGTTGCCAGTCATCAATATAAGCCAACTCACCCACTCAGCCTGTTTTTAAAACTTTCTGGTAGTTAGCCACGGGAGAAAAAGCACGTTTTCTTATAGTTTTAGCATTTCTATCCCCCCACAATATTATAGGTGATATTTTAGTCACAAACGTCTATTTTACATGGGAATCCGAATGACTGATCAGGACCTTTAAACTCCTCCCAGTTGTTTCTTTTTTTTTACGGAAACGGGCGGGGTGGTGCACAGGTACGGTGAAATCTCGAAGCTCGCTCTCGCCTGGCGGAGTTATTACTTTTTCAGTAAACAATTATGGCGGCCGCGGATCCCTGGTCCTCGAGTGACGGCGGGCCTGCAAGCAGAGGAGGGTTCCCGGATGGTGAGAACAGCAATGGCCCGGGAGGAAGCGGCGGAGAGACAGAACGCAAGCCAGATCGGGCCACATTCGAATGCAACATTTGTTTGGACACAGCAAGGGACGCTGTCATCAGTTTGTGCGGGCACTTGTTCTGGTACGAGGCGGGGATCCTTTTGATCAATCGTCGAGTAGGGAATGTTGTATGCTGCTAGCAGCTTGCTTACATACCTAGTCATCTGGCATTGCCTTGTTTATCTTTTCTAACAAATTCCAGCTAGCCAGTTTCTCTACGATAACAAGCGGGTGGTTTGTTGGTTCACACACATAGGTCGATGACAAATGCATACACAAGGCTTATTTTTATATAGTTAAATATTAGCTAGCTAGAAAGAAAGATGGCTAACTTGGAGGTCTAGTTAATAGCGAACGTTAATCATGAATGAATGTTGTTGGTTGGCTGAGCTTCATACATTAGCCAACCCATCGAAATAAAAGTGGATTTGACAATGGTGTATGCTCATCAACTCATGCCTTTACAAAAATGTTCACACATTTTATTAATATTAATTCAATGTACAGTTTGTTACATTTGTTTGTTTTTTTGTGTGATATGAAAGTAGAGTGGTTTATGTTTCTAGAACAGTACCGCAATTGAGAATCGATTCAATTTTAGATGGAATATTTAGCCTTTTTGGCTTCCAGAACTTATTCGCTTTTCTGAGGACCAGTCTCTTTATATTACGTTCCACTCCTAGCCAGGGGCACATGCCATGGAGTACACGGAGTGGATTAGCTAAAGAGACTAGTATCCAGGCTACCAATTTGCCGCTAAACAGAATATGTAACGTCATTGGTCTATAAGGAGTAACGTTAGGCTTCTTTAGTCCATTATTGGAAGTTGCCTAGCCATCAGCATCTTGCCAAAATCATTCTTATGGAATTTGATTCATGTCCCATTCCAGCTTCACCTGTGCGCCAGCTACAGCAACATTGTATCAATCTGACGTTTGCAATGTAACAGTGAATGCCTCTCTGGTACACACCTGGTTGCTGCATGGAACTCAAGTCAGTTTCTGCGTTGGGTGTATTAATAACTATTAGACACTGCGCAATGGATAACTTTGGTGACTCACACTAAACAATCATTATTTTTTTACTAAGCACGTGTCATCACTGGTTTAGATTTTCCCAATATTGCCACCTGAATCATGTATTACAAACGGCAGGCGTTGACCTTCAAGTTTCTGCAAAGTTGTTGGCTACAGTTGCATTGTTTGTAATGTATGCATGCATTGACTCATTCGTGTGGAGTTCAGTTACATCTCCGGGGTTAAGAGTGGGATTGGTGTCAGAGGCACTGTCACTATAGAGGAGTAAGAATAGACTGTCCTCGACAGAAAAAACTCTCCAGTCCAGATGATCAATGAGACTTGATGGAACACATATTACTGAACTGAAAAATATAACTAGATATTTTATGTATACTGAACAAAATATAAACGCAACAATTTCAATGATTTTACTGAGTTAGTTCATAAGGAAATCAGTCGATTTAAATAAATTCATTATGCTCTAATCTATGGATTTCAAATGACTGGGCAGGGGTGTAGCCATGGGTGTTTCTGGGAGGACATAGGCCCACCAACTGGGGAGCCTAGCCCAGCCAATCAGAATTAGTTTTTCCCCACAAATGGGTTTTATTCCAGCCAGAAATACTCCTCAGTTTCATCAGCTGTCGGGTTGACTAGTCTCAGACGATCCTGCAGGTGAAGAAGCCAGAAGTGGAGGTCCTGGGCTGGCGTGGTTACACGTGGTCTGCGGTTGTGAGGCCGGTTGGACGTACTTCCAAATTATTTAAAATAACGTTGGAGGCAATTTATGGTAGAGAAATGAACATTTGATTCTCTGACAACAACTCTGGTGGACAGTCTTACATGCCAATTGCACGCTCCCTCAACTTGAGACATCTGTGGCGTTGTGTGACAACTGCACATTTTAGAGTGGCCTTTTATTTTCCCCCAGCACAAGGTGCACATGACCAATGGAGCTAATTAACATTAGCGATGGGGAGCCCGGATGATTTTAATCACTCACATCGTTAAGGTCAGAACAGGGTAACCAGATGCGTCCTGTAGGTGGGTGGGGGGCCTACTGGAAAATAAGGTGAATATGGATTCCAAAATCTAGCACACTAACTAGGCCTATGGGAGAGTTTCAATTGCATACTCCTTGTGTCTTCTCTCCTCACCACCTTCTCAAAACCCATTGGAGAAGGTCAGAGGGGCGGCACCTCAGCTTTCTCATCCAATGGGTTTTGAGAAGGAGGCAAGGATGCGAGGAGTATGCAATTGAGAATCTCTGTGTATCAATTCAGACTCAATGAAGTAGGCCGCTAGGAGGTTGCTCCAAATGTCACCATGTTTCTAGGTGACGCCATTCATAATACCCACACTAATCTTTCTCCTTCTCTCATTCACAGCTGGCCCTGCCTTCATCAAGTAAGTGTGCCATTTTAAAGGTGTTGTCTTTAGTTTCACAGTGGTAAATATTAGGCTACACTTTCTCTACTGGTTGAAACCAGCTTCCAGTCCGATGACATGACCTGAGACCACCTTGGTCAGTCAGTTGACTCAATGCAGCTTAAAGTTGATAATGTTCTCAAGCTCCCATTCATTACACCAGTGTTTTATGTGAACCCCCTTTTTGTCTTTTTTAGATTATAGTACTAGCTGTAACGTACATTTCACCATGCATAGTATTGCATATCCTTCTCCTTTTGAGAATCAATGTTTTTCGTTCATTAGTTACTGCGCTAACTCTGATCGAATTAGTGTCAACACTACTTCAGTGCCTTGTTCCCAGCTGTTTGTATTTGACACTGTTTTGTGCTATATTGCACAACTCTCTTGTATTACCGACACAGAAAATGCATGGCATAATGTGGGTTTTTTTTTTCTCCCAATTTTATTTTTTTAAATAAATCATTCTACTACAGTATATTGACTCATCCTTCTACATAACACAGAACAGCACATAGATCTACCCTGTGTGTGGCACGTTGCAATAAGTCAGTGCAAGCCAATAGACTGACGGAATTGAACAGACGGTACGGTATAGCTTCTGTCTCACCTGTCATATGATCTCTCTTTCTCTCCCTCCTCGGTCTGTGTCAGTGGTTGGAGACGCGACCCAGCCAACAGCAGTGTCCTGTGTGTAAAGCAGGCATCAGCAGAGAGAAAGTCATCCCCCTCTACGGCAGAGGGAGCTCCAGCCAAGAGGACCCCAGGTACACTGTGTGTTTTTTGTCTGTGTGTCATTATTAGTGAATGTGTGACACTGAGAAACTGCATTGGTTAACTGGTGTTTCGTCCTCCAGGTTGAAAACCCCGCCTCGTCCTCCGGGACAGAGAACAGAGCCAGAGAGCAGAGGGGTGAGTCTTCCTCTCCTCTTCATCGCTTAGATTTTAATTGATGTTTAAAGGGATACTTCGGTATTTTATCATTCTAGCAGATACTCCGAGACTTCCAGTCATTGCGCTGACGCTAGATAGCATTGGCTTTCAAAACTACCTCTAGCGTCCTTCATACTGGACAAAGAGACATAAAAATGGTATCCACGAGTTCATCAGACTCTGGGGAAATAGATACAGGGCCTCATTGCCAAAATCCCGAAGTATCCTTTTAATATGTTTATTACATGGTTGTTTTCTGTGTTTACTCTATTTGTAATGAGAGACCACTATTCCTTTCTTTCCTCTTCTTGCAGCCCTTCCAGGGGTTCGGGGACAATGGCTTCCACATGTCCTTTGGGATCGGTGCTTTCCCTTTCGGCTTCTTCACCACAGTCTTCAACACCAATGACCCCTACCACAGAGCAGGTACACACACACATACAAACACAACCATCCATTTATTCCTTGATGCGATACCTGTTGACTAGTCATTGCAATGTTATCACTGTTCCCCCAGACGCATATGCAGCCGATCACCAAGGCAACGGCAACAACTGGCAGGACTCTCTCTTCCTGTTCGTGGCCATATTCTTCTTCTTCTGGCTGCTGAGCGTGTAAGGGAGAGGGAGGGAAAGGAAAGGTGCTCACACTCATACACACGTCAAAACACCAGAAATGACCCACTTAAGTGGCTGAGTATCTGTGGGTTTATGCTCTTCCTTTGTACTTGATTGATGGATTAAGGTCACTAATTAGGAAATAACTCCCCACACCTGCTTTCTAGGTCTTTATTTAAAGGAAAAAACAAAAACCCGAAGACACCAGTCCCTCCATGAAATATTTGACACCTCTGCTTTAGACTATAGATGGGTGGTGGTGGGATGACTGGCAGTTCTCTTAGCAAAAGATATCTAGTTCAGGAAACACAAACCAGTCAAAGATTTGTGTATCCAAATGATTTACGAGACTCACTTGGATAGGGAGAGTACACAGACACCACTCTGGTGGTGGATGATACCCAAGCGTGAGGGTGAGTAAAACGAAGACACTATCGCCCTCTTTCTGTGGAAATTGTACATAAATGCACACACACAGGGGTGGGGGCTGGCTGACTTTTTTTTATGGATGGGACTGGTGGATAGTCAAAATTAAATGATTTAATTGTAAATTAGGGGATGATCGAAGTAATTTTACTGCACCACAAAACCTGTAATATGTGGTTAACGTAGAACTATTTAGACAAAATGGAATTACTTGTTTTTGCCCCTTGAAGGAATTTCAGGTTTAATTCCCCAAATATTAGAGCTTGTTTGAGTTAAGGGAGGGTGAGAATGGGATTTACCTGATAACATCGATGTTTTTCTTTAATCACCATAGCCACTTTTTTTTACAAGCCAAAGAGTAACGTATTACCGTCAAGTACAATTTGGGGAAAATGTTTTGGGATATTCCTGTTTACAATTTAACCGATTTTAAATAATTTGTCCGTAGATTTACGAACCAAATTTATGAATATTCCTTAGACTAGTGTACAGATGGATACACTAACAACTTTATATATAATCTTAAATTGCCATTGCACTGTGAAGTCATATAAAGAAGACAGACCTAATAATGTGGATTAGAGCTACAGCGTATTCGGAAATTATTCAAACCCCTTCACCTTTTCCACAATTTGTTACATCCTTGTTCTAAAATAGATTCAATTATTTTTCTCAATCTATAATCGTGGCCAAAAGTTTTGAGAATGACACAATTTTTAATTTTCCCAGTGTTTGCTGCTTCAGTGTCTTTAGATATTTTTGTCAGATGTTACTATGGAATATTGAAGTGTCATTACATAAGTGTCAAAGGCTTTTATTGACAATTATGAAGTTGATGCAAAGAGTCAATATTTGCAGTGTTGACCCTTCTTTTCCAAACCTCTGAAATCCGCCCTGGCATGCTGTCAATTAACTTCTGGGCCACATCCTGACTGATGGCAGCCCATTCTTGCATAATCAATGCATGGAATTTGTG
Source organism: Oncorhynchus masou masou (assembly GCF_036934945.1). Classification (NCBI taxonomy): domain Eukaryota; kingdom Metazoa; phylum Chordata; class Actinopteri; order Salmoniformes; family Salmonidae; genus Oncorhynchus; species Oncorhynchus masou. The sequence continues at coordinate 41,241,640 of NC_088224.1, forward strand.
GGGTTTTGTTTGTCCACTCACATGATGTCAGCTGGTCCTTTTGTGGCAGGGCTGAAATGCAGTGGAAAAGTTTTGGGGATGCTGTTCATTTCCATGGCAAAGAGGGACTTTGCAATTCATCTGATCACTCTTCATAACATTCTGGAGTATATGCAAATTGCCATCATGCAGACTGAAAATTAATGTCAGTCTCAAGTTTTGGCCACGACTGTACACACATTACCCCATAATGACAAAGCAAAAACATTTTAGAGATGTTTGCAAATTTATTAAAGAAAAAAAGTATTACATTTACATAAGTATTCAGACCCTTTACTCAGTACTTTTGAAGCACCATGGAATATTTGACACCTCTTGTGTTTTGTCCATCATATTAAAGGGATACTTCGAGTGTTCTTGGGTATGACGCTACAAGCTTGGCACACCTGTATTTGGGGATTCTTTTCTGCAGATCCTCTCAAGATCCAGGTTGGATGGGGCGCATCGCTGCACAGCTATTTTCTGGTCTCCAGAATTGCTCAATCAGGCTCAAGTCAGGGCTCTGGCTGGGCCACTCAAGGACATTCAGAGACTTGTCCCAAAGCCAGCCATGCATTGTCTTGGCTTCGTTCTTAGGGTTGTTGTCCTGTTGTAAGGTGATCCTTTGCCCCAGTCTGAGGTCCTGAGTGCTCTGGAGCAGGTTTTCATCAAGGATCTCTGTACTTTGCTCTGTTCATCTTTCCCTCGATCCTGAGTAGTATCGCAGTCCCTGATGCTGAAAAATATTACTACAGCATGATGCTGCCACCACCATGCTTCCTCGTAGGGATGGTGCAAGGTTTCCTCCAGACATATCGCTTGGCATTCAGGCCAAAGAGTTCAATCTTGGTTTCATCAGACCAGAGAAACTTGTTTCTCATGGTCGGTCTGAGGTGCCTTTTTGGCCATCTCCAAACGGGCTGTCCTGTGCCTTTTTCTGAGGAGTGGCTTCCGTCTGGCCACTACCATAAAGGCCTGATTGGTTGAGTGCTGCAGGGATGGGAGACCCTTCCAGAAGGACACAGAGGAACTGCACAGAGGAACTCGGGAGCTCTGTCGGTGACCATCGGGTTCTTGGGCTCCTCCCTGACCAAGGCCCTTCTCGCCCGATTGCTTAGTTTGGCTGAGCGACAAGCTCTAGGAAGAGTCTTGGTGGTTCCAAACTTCTTCCATTTAAGAATGATGAAGGCCAATGTGTTCTTGAGGACCTTCAATGCTGCAGACATGTTTTGGTACCCTTCACCAGATCTGTGCCTCGACACAATCCTGTTTCGGCGCTCCACGGACAGTTCCTTCAACCTCCTGACTTTGTTTTTGCTCTGACATGTACTGTCAACTGTGGAACTTTTTTATATAGACAGATGTGTGCCTTTCCAAATCATGTCCAATCAATCGAATTTACCACAGGTGGACTCCAATCAAGTTGTAGAAACATCAAGGATGATCAATGATTTGAGTCTCATAGCGAAGGGTTTGAATACGTTTTTTTGGTTTTATTGAATACAGAATACATGTAATTATCAATTTTAGAATAAGGCTGTAACAAAATGTGGGAAAGGGGTCTGAATATTTTCCAAATGCATTGTATAGTGGATGTAAAAATACGATTTAAGAGTTCTGTCTGTTTACCTATATGATAAACTATTGTAAAGAGTCATGAGGATAGTGTATGGGAAGGCTGGAGTGGGCAGTATTGTATTGTGTACAGTTGTGCTTTGTGGAGAATTGGCCACATATGAGCAAATAGTTTAACATTTAAATCTACAAAGCAAAATGAGCTGAACACAGGATCATTCAATCTGGATTATTAAATGTTCTGAAAAACTGGCCCTGGGGGTTTTGTTGCTGGGCACAGTGCTGCACAGGAAAAGATGACAGCAGGGTCACGTTCATTAAAACATTTTGCAACGTGTTTTTTGGACAAATTCAGACTGTTTCCGCTTTGTGCCTACTGAACACGGCCCAGGTGCAGAAGTCAATACAGTGTTTGCCAGAGCCTTTTTGACTCAAGTCAGAATGAGTATGTCATTATCTGCAGCCAAGAAAATAACATGCGGTGAGAAACATGAACTGTTCCTAATGTGACATGGACTATTATCATATTTCTATTGCAATGAGTGTTTCTCTTGACTGTGTTTGTATCGGAATTTGTATACATTTGTATATATGAATATTGTAAATGCTCTTTTTTCCTTTTTCTGAACGACCAGACATGGGATTGAGACAAATGTGAGAGACCTCGGGTTTAACCAGGCAACCTGACATGTGGCGGAGTCCCCCTCTTCCACTAGTGAAAGACATGTTACTCTTTTGTACTTGTACAACGCTCACTGAATGGTACAATCTATTGCATATGATGCGCATATGAGCCAACCAGAGGCGAGTGAGCAGTGTATGAAAAGGAAACTCCCATTTCACCTTACCAATTTAATTATCATAAACTCCTGTGAAGTATATGAAATGGGCTCAAGATCAAGTTTCCAAGAACTCTGTAGCACCTTACTAAACAACACCAGCCATGCAAGGGGTTGAGGAAAGGAAGGGCACAACAGGGGTAAGAGGGGGTGTACAGGTTGTCATTTCTTGCATATCACTGTCTGATCAAGCTAAGCATTTGTATTAGGAGTTTATTTTTGACCAAAAAAAAAGTATTGTGCAAGACAACAGTGAGACATTGTGCAAAACCAAATGGTCACAGCAGGAAAACAATTTCCAAAGCTCTGTCTGAATAAATAGTTGTTTAATACATTTAATGTGGCCGGTGCTGTCTGTTTATGAAATGTCCAAATATGCTGAATTGTTAGAGGCAATGGGTGAGGCAGAGATGGGATTCATTCAACCACAAAGAACACTAGATCCATGTCAAGAATAAAATAATTACTCAGCTTCATTGTAACCTAAATTAGCTGGAACAGGTGTAGCCCATCTAGTAATATGATTGCAGTCGAGATGATCATATGGTTGCACAGGTTGTTTACCCCCAAACTGTTTCTAGTAGCATTACAGCAATGTAATGCTACTAGAATTTGGCTCAACAGTAGATTCTCTTGTACTGGACTGTTGAATGATCACGTGATTAGTCTCTCCTTTAGTAGATCACATGATTGCTGACTCCCACATGCATTCCCTCTCTGGGTCTCAGGAGACAAGAGGTTGAGGAATGTAGTGAGATGACATTTTGGGTAGTAAAGTATGTGAGGTAAATTAACATTGATACTTGACAACTGAAAGTACTCGTTGTGTTGAGTGCATGCAGCCAAATGGATGGATGTGCTCACTCTAGACTGAATTTGATTTTTCCCAGGGTCCATACTTAATAACAATAGAAATAGGGGACCAGACTGGTCTCAGTCTAGACGTAATATAGTAAACTTACACCCGGGACATTTAAATTAGTATGATATTACATTTGTTATGGTTACTTAAGGCAATAACAAAAATAGGGTGGGTGGGCGTATAACGTGAACGTCTAGCAAACCAAAGGTTGCGTGTTCGAATCTCATCACGGACAAGTAACATTTTAGCTAATTAGCATGTTAGCTAACTCTTTAACCTAACCTTATCCACTAGAGATAGCTGATGTTAGCATTAGCCACCTAAACATTAGCGCCAACAAATTGGAATTCGTAACATATTGTACATTTTGCAACATATACTAATTGGATGTAAGCGAGCCACAAATAAACACATACCATTCACTAAATGGAGTGTCTCGGATTTACCTACAGAAAAATAGGAAATGCTCAGATCACGTTGAGACACCTCATACCTAACTTGCTATTAGTTCTGCTAAAGAGAGCTGTGTCTTCAGCTCCCATGTACAAGGGGCTGCAGCCTGCAAGTGTCTCAAGAGTTTCAGAACATTTCAGAAGGTCACATGCACCACTGATTCAAGCTGATGTGTGAAATAAACCAGAGGTATATTCCTGTAGAGCAAGGCAATATACAGGAGTGCTGTCAGCATGGGGAAAAAAATTGTAATAAAGTTAGATAAAAATTAAAAAAATATCTACAATATTACATATTAAAAAAAAGAGACCATAAACTGAAACAATATACAGAATACTGAGGATCATAAAAAAAGGTATTTAAAACAGTTATGGCGGCGATTTCTGTATCTAATAAATAATTTGCTCACTTGAGAAAGGTATTTTTTGAAAACAAATAAGCACTGGGAGAGAAACATTTGGTTTTGGTTAGAGTAATAAAAAGCTCTAGTTTTGGTAAATTAAAATTGTTAGCAGTAGCTGGAATTTAAGAAAATATCTAATCACACTTATAAGCGTGGACACATGTTATCTCAAGTTGAAAGTGCAAAAAAGTGATCCATTATGGGTCAACTTTGACATGTCAGAAAGGGGGAAACAGAAGAGAAGGCTGAAAGATCTGAAAGGAAAAACATGTCATATTTATAGGATGTTTCTAGAATATTGAAAGTAACTGTGGTTCTAATTCGTCTAAAGGCACTACTTCATCAAACCTTTCCTTTGCCATTTTTAGGTCCCCTGTTCTTTTTATTGAGGATTTTCATCAGGTTCTTGGACATGTAATATGGCTTCTGCATCGTTCCATCATGTCGCTCCAAGTCCTCCACTGTGAGAAAGGGAGAGAAAATATGTTGTGCAATGAAGCAAGATATGTAACAATGTAATGCATGAGTGTTCAGTATTTGATACAGTAATATTTGTTGCTGGAGGTGCTCTACTTACAGAAGCAGAGGAAAAGTGTGTCCACACACATGCTGTACACACTGAAGAATCCATGAGCAATGAGGTATGCTCCCACCACAACCACCTGTTACCACAAAGACATACACACCACTGTCAATTTCTTTCTCTAACACACATTTAATTACCTGTATATATGACTGTCACTTACAATAATGGGCATCCAGTAATAGTTGAGCATTTCAGTACGGAAATTGCTGCCTGGTAGTCTTATTCTGCCAGAGAAGAAAAAGAAGGCCAGGACACCTGAGAAGAGAAGAATTGGTTAAAGATTAGATTAATTTAGAACGGTTATTCAATCACACTTCTGGACTGTAAAATGCACCAAAGGAGCTCCCATTCATTCAGAACTACCACCAATGATAACACAATAATTATGTTGTCCTCTTACCTACTCCTCCCACCACTAGCATCTTCCCAAAGAACAGCAGCAGGTCCGTCACTTTATCTAGCACCACCACCCTGAGTGGAGATGCACAGTCAGGAAAACACGTCCCCACCACTCAGCTTTGGTTCCACAGCAGTCAATCAAATCCATGCAAAATGATCTTATGTTAGAGGGAAAAAACATGTCTACATCTTCCCACAGGCATACCAACCATTACTAGAGCACATACTGTACCTGACAATGTTCCTCATTAGAAGCATGAATGCGTTTTTAGCGGAGACACAGAAGTTTTTTCCATATACGGCAATCTGTGGGAAAAAAAAGAGAAGTGTGTATTAGACACATAGTCTACCAGAAATATTCTACACTGGGGAACTGAGGGAGCAAGGTTGACTGACAGGGACTTGGAGTTAACAGGTATTAGTGATGATGTTATGGTGACGTAGTGGAGACTGACCATGATGTAGGTGTTTCTATTGAGGAACTTTATGAACTTCTCCAAACACCAGAAGCAACACTTCAGACAGCACATGAGGAACCGAGAACAGGGGTTTTGAGCCGCTAGAGAGAAAGAGACACATACATACATAATAGATTGATTACATGTTTGAGTCGGATAATAATAACAGTTTAAGGGAAGTCCAAGGCGGCCTCCAGCCTTACCTCTGGTCTTGTGGTCCAGGTACTCCAGGATGATCCGGATTATCTGGATGAGGGTGAGGATCAGAGCACCAAATGCCAGGGAGCCAACATGGTATCTAAGAGACACAAGAAAGAAACACATAGGGGGAGAGATTGAGTTAATTGAATGGAAAGCAAAATACAACATTTGATTCTGGCTCAGATTACAGTGTACAAAATATAAGTAACACCTGTTCTTTCCATGACAGACTGACCAGGTGAATCCAGGTAAAAGCTATGATCCCTTATTGATGTCACTTGTTAAATCCACTTCAATCAGTGGAGATGAAGTGGAGGAGACAGGTTAAATAAGCATTTGTAAGCCTTGAAACATGGATTGTGTATGTCCGCCGTTCAGAGTGTGAATGTGGAAGACAAAATATTTAAATGCCTTTGAATGTGGTATGGTAGTAGGTGCCAGGCACACCGGTTTCAGTGTGTCAAAAAGTGGTTAGAGCGTTGGGCCAGTAACCGAAAGGTTGCTGGATCGAATCCCCGAGCTGACAAGGTTAAAATCTGTCGTTCTGCCCCTGAACAAGGCAGTTAACCCATTGTTCCCCAGTAGGCCATCATTGTAAATAACAATTTGTTCTTAACTGACTTGCCTAGTTAAATAAAGGTTAAATAAAAAGAACTGCAACGATCAACAGTTTCCCGTGTGTATCAAAAATGGTCCACCACCCAAAAGGACATCCAGCCAACTTGGAGCATTGGAGTTAACATGGGCCAGCATCCCTGTGGAACACTGACAGGTTGTAGAGTCCATGCACTGACAAAGTGGGGCTGTTCTGAGGGCAAAAGGGGGTGCAACTCAATATTATGAAGGTGTTTCTAATGTGTGTACACTCAGTATATGGTCTGTGGACCCTCTAGTGGCCAGGCAAGGAAAGGCACCACCACACCCCTACTGTTGAAGCGTTGGTCTACTCCCTTACCGTATTGTGCGGATGAAGGCCTGGGACAGCGGGAAGGTGGGGATGTCCGAGGGCTTGTTTAAGGCCCAGTAGTAGGAGGCGAAGGCCCCGGCCAGGCTGCACTGGCCCATGGCGATGACAAAGTTGACGCACCACAGGAAGGCCACCACATTGTAGATCTGCAGGTTGAACAGGTTTCTCTGCAGCAGGCCCTCGTTATTGTACTTGATGAAGATGCAGCGCGCCGATCGGCACCACGAGTAGTCTGTAGAGTTGTAGAATGTCTGAGGGAAAGATAAGGGGGAGAGATGAAAGAAGAACGGATGAGATATGAATGGAGAGATGGAAAGGGGTCAAACTTTTTTTTTCTTCTCCCTTTTAAGTAGACGGCTGAACTGAGTAGACACATTTTCTGTGTATTTCTGAGTTGGGCTTTCTGCATGCATCTCTATGGGGTCAAAGTTAATCAGGGACACTTACCTGTGGGTTACAGGTCTCATTGCCGCTGATTTGACCACAGTTATCCTGAGTAGAGTTGAGAGCCACCACTTTGTACACTGGAATACCTGAAGTGGCCAGATACCTAAACAACCTCTGTTAAGTGGGTTAACTATACTGTGGAGTTTGTAGATGTGGAAAAGAGATACAAAACAGACCTTTAGTCATAAAACTATAATAAGCAGTGTAAATACCCACAAATATTTAAATGACTGTGAGAGGATACAGAGCAGTGATGCCCCAATAGGCCACACACACCACCAAGAGAACAAAGGTGATGAGAGGGTAGAACAGCGTAGACATCATGTGACTGACAGCCCTGTGAAAGAGAACGACATAGTTACAGGACGTGTGCTGAAAAGTTAGGTTGTATCGCAATATTGGTAGAATATTTGTCACAATACATGGTTGTGTGTGTGTAAGTATGGGCCAGTATGTGTAATCCTGGATCATATATCTAACATGACTCACTTGCTGGACTCCTGGATGAGAGCGATGGCGATGAGGATTCTGGTCCGCAGAAAGATCAAGGTCAGGAGAAGAATGCCTTCTACCACACACAGGATTATCACTGAGTGATAAAGAGAGAGAGAAAGATGTAGGGTGGAAGTAGATAGGTCAACAGTGGTACAAAGTTGTCATCAGAAAAGAATGTCTGTCAGTCTGTGTACAGAAGAAAACAGACATAAAATGAGCATGTGTAATATCAGACTCACATAAGGCCAGCCAGGTCTCCTTGACATGAAGGTAGACCTTGAAGTCGGTGGTGAAGCCTATGTCAGTGATGGAGACAGCAGACTTTCTGTAGTTGTCGTACTCCCACCAGCAGTGATATATGCCTACAGAGTCAGGCAGAGTGCGAGGGAGAAAAAAAAAAAAATGCTTTAACCACCCTGAAAAGTCCATGTTCTTAAACCAATGTGAACTACATACACAAAAGTATGATGACACAGCTTCATATTAGTGGATTCAGTTTTTCAGCCCCATTCATTGCTGACAGGTGTATAAAATTGAGCACACAGCCATGCAGTCTCCATAGACAAACATTGGCAATAGAATGGCCTTTCGAGGACCAACAACAGCTCAGCCGCAAAGTGGTAGTCCACATAATCTCACAGAACGAGTCCGCCGCGTGCTGAAGTGCAGAGCACGCAAAAATCATCTGTCCTCGGTTTTAACACTCACTACCGAGTTCCAAACTGCCTCTGGAAGCAACATCAGCACAATAACTGTTTGTCGGGAGATTTATGAAAAGGGTTTCCACAGCCGAGCAGCCGCACACAAGCCTAAGATCACCATGTGCAATGCCAAGCGTAGGCTGGAGTGGTATAAAGCTCGCCGCCATTGGACTCTGGAGTGAGATCACACTATACCATCTGGCAGCCCGACGGACGAATCTGGGTTTGGCAGATGCCTGGAGAACGCTACCTGCCCCAATACATAGTGCCAACTGTAAAGTTTAGTGGAGAAGGAATAATTGTCTGGGTCTGGTATTCATGGTTCCGGCTAGGCCTCTTAGTTCCAGTGAAGGGAAATCTTAACGCTAGAGCATTCAATGACATTCTGTTCTTCCAACTTTGTGGCAACAGTTTGGGAACGTCTTTTCCTATTTCAGCATGACAATACCCCCGTGCACAAAGCAAGGTCCATACAGAAATGGTTTGTCGAGATCGGTGTGGAAGAACTTGACTGGCCTGCACAGAGCCATGACCTCAACCCTATCGAACACCTTTGAGATGAATCGGAACGCCGACTGCGAGCCAGGCCTAATTGCCCAACATTAGTGCCCGACCTCACTAATGCTGTTGTGGCTGAATGGAAGTCAGTCATTTACATTTACATTTAAGTCATTTAGCAGACGCTCTTATCCAGAGCGACTTACAAATTGGTCCCTGCATTAATGTTCCAACTTCTAGTGGAAAGCCTTCCCAGAAGAGAGGAGGCTGTTTTGGCAGCAAAGGGGGGGACCAACTCCACATTAATGCCCATGATTTTGGAATGAGATTTTCAAAAGAGCAAGTGTCCACATACTTTTGGTCATGTGTGTTTAGACCTACTAGAGAGAGTACACGACATACATGCTAGTAGACATTTATTACCACACTTGTTATTATCAATGGACTTACCATAGGCACCTACTGCCAACACTCCAAATATAAGGACCCAGACCATAACAGGGGCAATAAACCTCAACAGAAGGAGGAACAGAAAACTGACCACCATGGCTATGACCAGTGCACTAATGGAGGAGAGGAGAGAGGAACACAGCAGGGTAAGAGAGTGGATTGGAAGAGCGGAGAGAGAATAAAGTTAAGGAGGTGGAGAAGAACAAAAATTCGAAAGAGACATTTCTGGTCATTATTAAAATATAAGGCCGGTGTCACAGATTAAGGATTATTACATAATTGACAAATATGATTTGTAAATATGTATCAAGCCACCGGATATACATGTCAAAGCCATGTATATAAAGATATGGGTCTGATACAGGTGAAACACATACTTTGACACCTACAGGTTTGTCCAGTTTTATAAGCACTTAAGCATTAGGGCTGTGACGATACCAGTATCGCAATATTTTTTTCTTGGCAAAATTGAAAACACGAAGCAGCCCAAGCGCGTCGGTCCTTTAAAAACCGGCTGCATGTAAAATATTGTTTGCGGTAGCTTGAAAAATATATAAAATCTGACTAGATGACAACATGTTTGTTTCCAACATTAGGGGAGTTTCCTAAAGTGAAATCCGCTTCGTGTTTTGTTTCCTTGCAGTAATACTGGTATCGTCCCAGCCCTAATAAGCATTTCATTTCTTATCAATGTTTGCTGCAGAAAGAAGCTCTCTCATATTTAATAAGTTAAATAAATTAAGTGTAACATGAAAGATAGAGCGACCATGCAAACTTCTCTGGTTTCTCCTGATCGAATACCACAGCACACTGGAAATTGTGCATTGACAAGTAACTGGCAGTAGGGGGTGGTCTGATGAGAGGTGAAAATGAACTCACGCTATGATCCACTGCCATGACGACGCAAAGTCCTCAAAGATTCTCACTCCAATCTCCTTGGCATTGAAGCTGTTTACTATGTCACTATAAGACACACAGGGAAAATACATGTTAATGCTAGTAATTACTGACAATGTCTTTGAAACAAAACAGCACAAAGAGTACTACAGGAGAAATTAAAATAAAAGCAGAGACGATTCAGAAATAGAGAAGGAGATAAAAGGAACAAAGATGAAATGTGAAGAGTTTGTTTTGTAATAGTACATTCCTGAATTGGTGGCATTTACAGAACTGAATAGAAAGACAGGGTAACATTAGAAGCTTTCTTTGACTGCTGGTATTCAGTAGCAGTAAGTGTATTGATTACTACAGCACATTGAGGGATAATTTGGGAGGTTGTACAACAGCCCACTGACAGTTCCTTGGGTTGTTTGTGTATAAAATACGAACTATTACACCTGTTTATGTGTCAAAGGATGAACATAAAAGTCTAAGCCTAGTTATCTAGTTGTCTTATTCCTAGTTTATTAAATTGAAAAAATGACCACTCAGGTCTGGACATACCCGTAATTACAAAGCACAAACAGGTTTAGAATTTTTTACTCATTTATATCTACAAAAACTGAAATATCACATTTACATAAGTATTCAGACCCTTTACTCAGTACTTTGTTGAGTACTTGTCCCGAAGCCACTCCTGCATTGTCTTGGTTGTGTGCTTTGGGTTGTTGTTATGTTGGAAGCTGAACCTTCGCCCCAGTCTGAGGTCGTGAGCGCTCTGGAGCAGGTTTTCATCAAGGATATCTCTGTACTTTGCTCCGTTCAGCTTTACCTCGATCCTGACTAGTCTCCCTGCCACTGAAAAACATCCCCACAGCATGATGTTACCACCACCATGCTTCACCGTAGGGATGGTGCCAGGTTTAATCTAGATGTGACGCTTGGCATTCAGGCTAAAAAGTTCAATCTTGGTTACATCAGACAAGAGAATCTTGTTTCTCATGGTCTGAGAGTCTTTAGGTGCCTTTTGGAAAACTCCAAGCGGGCAGTCATGTGCCTTTTACTGAGGAGTGGATTCCGTCTGGCCACTCTACCATAAAGGCCTGATTGGTAGAGTGCTGCAGAGGTGGTTGTAATTCTGGAAGGTTCTCCCATCTCCACAGAGGAACTCTGGAGCTCTTTCAGAGTGACCATCGGGCTCTTGGTCACCTCCCTTCTCCCCCGATTGCTCAGTTTGCCAGGGCGGCCAGCTTTAGGAAGAGTCTTGGTGGTTCCTAACTTCTCATACTTAAGAATGATCGAGGCAACTGTGTTATTGAGGACCTTCAATGCTGCAGACATTTTTTAGTACCCATCCCCAGATCTTTGCCGCGACACAATCCTGTCTCGGAGTTCTACAGAAAATTCCTTCAACCTCATGGCTTGGTTTTTGCTCTGACATGCAGTCAACTGTGGAACCTTATATTGACAGTTGTGTGCCTTTCCAAATCGTGTTCAATCAATTTAATTTACCACAGGTGGACTCCAATCAAGTTATAGAAACATGATAAATGGAAATAGGATGCACCTGAGCTAAGTGTCTTCAAATGCATTAAATAAGGTATCTGTTCTGTATTTTTTTTATACATTTGGAAAGCATTATAACACTTTTCGCTTTGCCATTATGGGGCATTGTGTGTAGGTTGCTGAGAATGTTGTTTTTTAATCCATTTTCGATTACGGCTGTAACATAACAATATGTGGAAAAAGTATAATGGTCTGAAGACTTTCTGAAGGCACTGTATATACAGTACCAGTCAAAAGTTTGAACACACCTACAAGGGTTTTTCTTTATTTAGACTATTTTCTACATTGTAGAATAATACTACAGACATCAAAACTATGAAATAACACATTGTATCAAGTAGTAACTAAAAAAAGTGTTAAATCAAAATATATTTAACATTTGAGATTCTTCAAAGTAGCCACCCTTTGCCTTGACAGCTTTGCACACTCTGGCATTCTCTCAACCAGCCTCATGAGGTAGTCACCTGGAATACATTTCAATTAACAGGTGTGCCTTGTTAAAAGTTAATTTGTTGAATTTCTTTCCTTCTTAATGCATTTGAGCCAATCAGTTGTGTTGTGACAAGGTAGGGGTGGTATACAGAAGATAGCCCTATTTGGTAGAAGACCAAGTCCAAATTATGGCAAGAACAGCTCAAATAAGCAAAGAGAAATGACGGTCCACCGTTACCTTAAGACATGAAGGTCAGTCAATCTGGAAAATTTCAAGAACTTTGAACGTTTCTTCAAGTGCAGTCACAACAGCTGGTCCACAAAATCTAAGTCTCTAGATTTTGCTCGCCTGAAGTAGAGAATATTATGATAAATTGCAGGCCACACTACTTGCCGAGAGAGTTCTCCGCTATACTTTTCGTGGCTGTTTATTTACCACCACAGACAGATGCCGGCACTAAGACCACACTCAGCCAGATGGATATGGAAATAAGCAAACAGGAAACCACTCACCCAGAGGCGGTGCTCCTTAAGGCCTAGTGGCCAGAGACTAATGCAGGGAAACTAAAATCAGTTCTACCAAATCTCTATCAACATGTTAAATGTGCAACCAGAGGAAAAAATAAATAAATCTAGATCACCTGTACTCCACACACAGAGATGCGTACAGAGCCCTCCATTTGGTAAAAAAAATGATCAGATGAAGCAGATGCTAAACTTCAGGACTGTTTTGCTATTACAGACTGGAACATGTTCCGTGATTCTTCTGATGACATTGAGGAATACACCACATCAGTCACTGGCTTTATCAATAAGTGCATTGAGGAAGTCGTCCCCACAGTGACTGTACGTACATACTCCAACCAGAAGCCATTGATTACAGGCAACATTCGCACTGAGCTAAAGGGTAGAGCTGCCGCTTTCAAGGTGCGGGACTCTAACCCGGAAGCTTACAAGAAATCCCGCTACGCCCTGCGACTAACCATCAAACAGGCAAAGCGTCAATACAGGTCTAAGATTGAGTCATAATACACCTGCTCCGACGCTCGTCGGATGTGGCAGGGCTTGCAAACTATTACAGACCACAAAGGGAAGAACAGCCGCAAGCTGCCCAGTGACACGAGCCTACCAGACGAGCTAAATCACTTCTATGCTCGCTTCGAGGCAAGCAACACTGAGGCATGCATGAGAGCATCAGCTGTTCCGGATGACTGTGTGATCACGCTCTCCATAGCCGACGTGAGTAAGACCTTTAAACAGGTCAACATTCACAAGGTTATGGAGCCAGATGGATTACCAAAACGTGTGCTCCGAGCATGTGCTGACCAACTGGCAGGTGTCTTCACTGACATTTTCAACATGTCCCTGATTGAGTCTGTAATACCAACATGCTTCAAGCAGACCACCATAGTTCCTGTGCCCAAGAACAAAGGCAACCTGCCTAAATGACTACAGACCCGTGGCACTCACGTCCGTAGTCATGAAGTGCTTTGAAAGGCTGGTAATGGCTCACATCAACACCATTATCCCAGAAACCCTAGACCCACTCCAATTTGCATACCGCCCAAACAGATCTCTATTGCACTCCACACTGTCCTTTTGCACCTAAACAAAAGAAACACCTATGTGAGAATGCTTTTTATTGACTACAGCTCAGCCTTCAACACCATAGTACCCTCAAAGCTCATCACTAAGCTAAGGAACCTGGGACTAAACACCTCCATCTGCAACTGGATCCTGGACTTCCTGACGGGCCACCCCCAGGTGGTGAGGGAAGGTAGCAACACATCTGCCACGCTGATCCTCAACACTGAAGCTCCCCAGGGGTGCGTGCGCAGTCCCCTCCTGTACTCCCTGTTCACCCACGACTGCATGTTCAGGCATGACTCCAACACCATCATTAAGTTTGCTGACGACAACAGTGGTAGGCCTGATCACCGACAACGACAAGACAGCCTATAGGGAGGAGGTCAGAGACCTGGCCGGGTGGTGCCAGAATAACAACCTATCCCTCAATGTAACCAAGACTAAGGAGATGATTGCGGACTACAGGAAAAGGAGCACCGAGCACGTCCCCATTCTCATCGACTGGGCTGTAGTGGAACAGTTTGAGAGCTTCAAATTACTTGGTGTCAACATCAACAACAAACTAGAATGCTCCAAACACACCAAGACAGACGTGAAGAGGGCACGACAAAGCCTATTCCCCCTCAGGAAACTAAAAAGATTTGGCATCACTGCCTGGTACGGCAATTGTTCGGCCTCCGACCGCAAGGCACTTTAGAGGGCAGTGCGTACATCACTGGGGCTAAGCTTCCAGCCATCCAGGACCTCTACTCCAGACGGTGTCAGAGGAAGGCCCTGAAAAATGTCATACACCCCAGCCATAGACTGTTCTCTCTGCTACCGCATGGCAAGCAGTAACAAGTCTAGGACAAAAAGGCTTCTCAACAGGTTTTACCCCCAAGCCATAAGACTCCTGAACAGTTAACCAAATGGTTACCCAGACTATTTGCATTGTGTGCCCCCCCAACCCCCCCTCTCATACGCTGCTGCCACTCTGTTTATCGTATATACATAGTCACTGTAACTATACATTCATGTACATACTACCTCAATTGGCCCGACCAACCAGTAGTGCTCCCGCACATTGGCTAACCGGGCTATCGGCATTGTGTCCCACCACCCGCCAACCCCTCTTTTTACATTACTGCTACTCTGTTCATCATATATGCATAGTCACTTTAACCATACCCACAGGTACATACTACCTCAATAAGCCTGACTAACCGGTGTCTGTATATAGCCTTGCTACTCTTATTTTCAAATTCCTTTTTACTGTTGTTTTATTTCTTTACTTACCGACACACACACACACACACACACAACTTTTTTTCTCCGCACTATTGGTTAGAGCCTGTAAGTAAGCATTTCACTGTAAGGTCTACACCTATTGTATTCGGCGCACGTGACAAATAAACTTAGATTTAAGATTGAAAAACCATCAAGCACTATGATGAAACTGGCTCTCACGAGGACCGCCACTGGAAAGGAAGACCCAGAGTTACCTCTGCTGCAGAGGATAAGTGCATTTGAGTAAACTGCACCTCAGATTGCAGCCCAAATAAATTATTCACAGAGTTCAAGTAACAGACACATCTCAACATCAACTGTTCAAAGACTGTGTGAGGCCTTCATGGTTGAATTGCTGCAAAGAAACCACTACTAAAGGACACCAATAAGAAGAAGAGACTTGATTGGGACAAGAAACACGAGCAATGGACACTAGACAGTGGAAATCTGTCCTTAGTCTAGAGTCCAAATTGGAGATGTTTGGTTCCAACCGCCGTATCTTTGTGAGACACAGAGTAGGTGACTGGATGATCACCGCATGTGTGGTTCCCACCGTGAAGCATGGAGGTGGTGGTGTGATGGTGCTTTGCTGGTGACACTGTCTGATTCACTTAGAATTTAAGGCACACTTAACCAGCATGGCTACCACAGCATTTTGCAGCGATACACCATCCCATCTGGTTTGCACCTCGTGGGACTAGCATTTCTTTTTCCACAGGACAATAACCCAACACACCACCAAGCTGTGTAAGGACTATTTGACCAAGGAAAGTGATGGAGTGCTGCATCAGATGACCTGGCCTTCACAATCACCCGACCTCAACCCAACTGAGATGATTTGGGATGAGTTGGACCGCAGAGTGAAGGGAAAGCAGCCAACAAGTGCTCAGCATATGAAGCTGGTTGAGATAATGCCAAGAGTGTGCAATGCTGTCATCAAGGCAAAGGGTGGCAACTTTGAAGAATCTCAAATGTTAAATATATTTGATTTGTTTAACACCTTTTTGGTTACTACATGATTCTATATGTGTTATTTCATAGTTTTGATGTCTTTACTATTATTCTACAATGTAGAAAATAATAAAAATAAAACCATTGAAAAACCATTGATAGTAACTGTGTCCAAACTTGACTGGTACTGTAAATATAAATAAAATATATTGCCCTTTAATATTTTCCCCTAACCCTGATTTATATTTGCCATATATTTTGACTTCGCTGTGATGTTTAAAAAAACAACCTTGAATGGTGTAGGTGTATCTAAACTTTTGACACACACACACACACACACACCCACCCCCTACCCTTTCGCGTTCCTGATGCCATTGACTGTATCATTTATGCCTGATGGCAAGCCCCACGTATTGGCAAAGTCATTAGGAATATTTTTCAGAGCGGTAATATCAGGTAGGCATCTTCCCAGCACTAAAGGAAAATATCAAAAGAAAACATAATTCATTTGAAATGTTTATATTTAACGACTTCTCCATACAGTGTATTCTGAAAATATTCAGACACGTCAACTTTTTCCACATTCTGTTACAGCCTTATTTTAAAATGGATTAAGTAGTCCCTCCCCCTCAATCTACACACAATACCCCATAATGAAAAAACAAACAGGTTTTTAGAAATATTAGCAAATTCATAAAATAATCTA
Organism: Oncorhynchus masou masou; assembly: GCF_036934945.1. Classification (NCBI taxonomy): domain Eukaryota; kingdom Metazoa; phylum Chordata; class Actinopteri; order Salmoniformes; family Salmonidae; genus Oncorhynchus; species Oncorhynchus masou. Next base: position 41,258,379 of record NC_088224.1, read on the forward strand.
AAACTGAAATATCACATTTACATAAGTATTCAATGCTTTACTCAGTACTTTGTTAAAGCGCCTTTGGCAGCGATTACAGCCTCGAGTCTTCTTGGGTGTGATGCTACACACTTGGCACACCTGTAGTTGGGGAGTTTCTCCCATTCCTCTCTGCATATACTCTCAAGCTCTGTCTGGTCATATGGGGAGCATCGGTGCACAGCTATTTTCACGTCTCTCCAGAGTAGAGGTCGACCGATTATGACTTTTCAACACCGATACAGATTGGAGGACCAAAAAAGCCGATAGATTAAATCGGCCGATTAAAAAAAAAAAAAAAAAAAAGTAAGAAGTTTTTGTTTGTAGTTATTATAGGACTATTTCCCTCTATACCATTTGTATTTCATTAACCTTTGACTATTGGATGTTCTTATAGGCACTTTAGTATTGCCAGTGTAACAGTATAGCTTCCGTCCCTCTCCTCGCTCCTCCCTGGGCTCGAACCAGCAACACAACAACAACAGCCACCACATCGAAGCAGCATTACCCATGCAGAGCAAGGGAAACAACCACCCCAAGGCTCAGAGCGAGTGAAGTTTGAAAAGCTATTAGTGCGCGCTAACTAGCCAGACATTTCACGTCGGTCACACTAGCCTCATCTCGGGAGTTGATTGGCTTGAAGTCATATACAGCGCAATGCTTGACGCACAATGAAGAGCTGCTGGCAAAACGCACGAAAGTGGTGTTTGAATTCATGTTTACGCGCCTGCTTCTGCCTACCATCGCTCAGTCAGATAAGATACTTGTATGCTCAGTCAGATTATATGCAACACAGGACACGCTAGATAATATCATCAACCATGTGTAGTTAACTAGTGATTATGATAGATTGTTTTTCATAAGATAAGTTTAATGCTAGCTGGCAACTTACCTTGGCTTACTGCATTTGCGTAACAGGCAGTCTCCTTGTGGAGTGCAACGAGAGAGAGGCAGATGTTATTGCGTTGGACTAGTTAACTGTAAGGTTGCAAGTTTGGATCCCCCGAGCTGACAAGATGAAAAATCCGTCTTTCTGCCCGTGAATGAGGTAGTTAACCCAGCGTTCCTAAGCCGTCATTGAAAATAAGAATGTGTTCTTCACTGACTTGCCTAGTTAAATAAAGATTAAAAGGTGTTAAAAAAATAAATAATAATTAAAAAATATATATAAAAAAATATAAAAAAATAAAAAAATAAAATCGGCCCCCAAAAAGACCGATTTCCGAGTGTTATGAAAACTTGAAATCGTCCCTAATTAAATCGGCCATTCCGATTAAAATCGGTCAACCTCTACTCCAGAGATGTGGTCAGGGTTTAAGTCCGGGCTCTAGCTGGCCACTCAAGGACATTCAGGGACTTGTCCCGATGCCACTCCTGCGTTGTCTTGGGTGTGTGCTTAGGGTTGTTGTCCTGTTGGAATGTGAACCTTCGCCACAGGCTTTAGGCCTGAGCACTCGTACTTTGCTCCGTTCATCTTCCCCTCGATCCTGACTAGTCTCACAGTCCCTGACGCTGAAAACCAACCCCACAGCATGATGCTGCCCCCACCATGCTTCACCATAGGGATGGTTCCAGGTTTCCTCCACATGTGATGCTTGGCATTCAGGCCAAAGAGTTCAATCTTGGTTTCGTCAGACCAGAGAATCTTGTTTCCTTTAGGTGGCTTTGTCAAATTCCAAGCGGGGTGTCATGTGCCTTTTACTGACTATTGGATTCCATCTGGCCACTCTACCATAAAGGCCTTATTGGTGGATGGCTGCAGAGATGGTTGTCCTTCTGGAAGGTTCTCCCATCTCCATAGAGGAACTCTGGAGATCTTTCTGAGTGACTACCAAGGCCCTCCTCCCCCAACTACTCAGTTTGGCTGAGCAACAAGCTTGCTGGTTTCAAACTTCTTCCATTTAAGAATGATGGAGGCCACTGTGTCCTTGGGGACCTGCAATGCTGCAGAAATGTTTTGGTACCCTTCCCCAGATCTTTACCTTGACACAATCCTGTCTCGGAGCTCTACGGGCTATTCCTTTGACCTTATGGCTTGATATATGCTCTGACATGCACAGCCAACTGTGGGACCTTATATAGACAGGTGTGTGCCTTTCCAAATCATGTCCTATCAATTGAATTCACCACAGGTGTACTCTAATCAAGTTGTAGAAACATCACGGATGATCATTGGGAACAGGATGCACCTGAGCTCAATTTCGAGTGTCATAGAAAAGGGTCTGAATACTTACGTCAATAATTATCTGTTTTATATTTTTAATATATTTGCAAACATTTCTAAAAACCTCTTTTTGCTTTGTCACCATGGGTTATTGTGTGTAGATTAAGGATGTTTATTTTATTTAATCCATTTTAGAATAAGACATATCAAAATGTGGAAAAAGTTAATAGGACTGAAAACATTCCGAATGCACTGTATGTAATTATGAAAGTGAATATGAAAAAAGCAAGGGTCACTCACCAGAGATAGTAGGAGTGTAGAAGAACGGACACAGCTCTTGATCCACAATTTCCTTAACTTTCTGTGGTAAAGAAAAAAAGGTTAAACTACTAATTTTGGCTATTCAGAGTAAAAAAAAACAACTAGGAAAACCCTCCAGTTAAATCGATTTCCAAAGGACAGTCCAAAGGCTTTGAGGAGTCACTGAAAACCATGATCAATGAAAGTCTATTTGAAAAAAATGTGAATTTACAAACCTCCGTAGTTATAGGTTATAGTACGGAACTTTTTAAAATGTATTTATTAAAACAAATTAATGAGGCAGATCAGCTTTAATATTGCAGATTGATGGAAACAATCTATGTAATTGTCCGCATAATTTCCAATCTCCGATATATACACACATATATATGTGTGTGTTATATATGTGTGTGTTATATATATATATATATATATATATATATATATATATATATATATATATATATATAGATGCACACACAGTACCAGTCAAAAGTCGACACCTACTCATTCAAGGTTTTATTTTTTACATTGTAGAATAATAGTATAGACATCAAAACAATGATAACACATATGGGATCATGTAGTAACCAAAAAAGTGTTAAACAACTGAAATATAATTTATAATTTATATTGTTCAAAGTAGCCACCCTTTGCCTTGATGACAGCATTGCACACTCTCAGCATTGCATTCTCAGCACTGCATTCACTCAACTAGCTTCATGAGGAATGCTTTTCCAACAGTCTTGAAGGAGTTCCCACATATGCTGAGCACTTGTTGGCTGCTTTTCCTTCACTCTGCAATCAAACTCATCCCAAACCAAATCAATTGGGTTAAGGTCGGGTGATTGTGGAGGCCAGGCCATCTGATGCAGCACCATCACTCTCCTTCTTGGTCAAATAGCCCTTACCCAGTCTTGAAGTGTGTTTTGGGTCATTGTCCTGTTGAAAAACAAATGATTGTGGGACTAAGCGCAAACCAGATGGGATGGCATATTACTGCAAAATGCTGTGGTAGCCATGCTGGTTTAGTGCGCCTCGAATTGTAAATAAATCGCTGACTGTCAACAGCAAAGCACCCCCACACCACCTCCTCCATGCTTGACGGTGAGAACCACACATGCGGAGATCATCCGGTCACCTACTCTGCGTCTCACAAAGACAGCTGTTGTAACCAAAATTCTCAAATTTGGACTCCAGACTAAGGACAGATTTCCACCAGTCTAATGTCCATTGCTCATGTCCAAGCAAGTCTCTTCCTCTTATTGGTGTTATTTAGTAGTGGTTTCTTTGCAGCAATTCAACCATGAAGTCCTCACACAGTCTCCTATGAACAGTTGATGTTAAGATGTGTCTGTTACTTGAACTCTGAAGCATTTATTTGGGCTGCAATTTATGAGGCTGGTAACTCTAATGCACTTATCCTCTGCAGCAGAAGTAACTCTGGGTCTTCCTTTCCAGTGGCGGTGCTCATGAGAGCCAGTTTCATCATATTGCTTGATGGTTTTTGTGACTGCACTTGAAGAAACATTCAAAGTCCTTGAAAATGTACAGATTGACTGACATTCATGTCTTAAAGTAACGATGGACTGTTGTTTCTCTTCGCTCATTTGAGCTGTTCTTACCATAATATGGACTTGGTCTTCTACCAAATAGGGCTATCTTCTGTATACCACCCCTACCTTGTCATAACACAACTGATTGGCTCAAACGCATTAAGAAGGAAAGAAATTCCACAAATTAACAAGGCACACCTGTTAATTGAAATGCATTCCAGGTGACTACCTCATGAAGCTGGTTGGGAGAATGCCAAGAGTGTGCAAAGCTGTCATCAAGGCAAAGGGTGGCTACTTTGAAGAATTTCAAATGTTAAATATTTGATTTTCCCCCAACCCTGATTTATATTTTAAATATTTTTCAACTGTGCTGTGATGTTTTGGGGCGGCAGGGTAGCCTAGTGGTTAGAGCGTTTGACTATTAACCGGAAGGTTGAAAGTTCAAATCCCCGAGCTGACAGGTACAAATCTGTTGTTCTGCCCCTGAACAGGCAGTTAACCCACTGTTCCTAGGCCGTCATTGAAAATAAGAATTGGTTCTTAACTGACTTGCCTAGTTAAATAATATTAAAATAAAATGTTTCACAAAAGTTCTGAATCTTTCTATTCTCATAGATTCTACATATTGTAAATAGTTATTTTTTTTGCTAAGAGTATTATTAATCCATTGACTGACTTTTTATAATCACCCAGCAGTGTAATTAGCAGAGTTAGCTCCAAGCAAATGGATGGGACTTACCAGTGTAGTTCTTGCTAGATCAAAGGACGGCACACAGAGTGATTGGTTGAAGTAGTCTTGTGGCTTGGCATTCGGTAAGTAGGCAATAGGATTGAGAGCCCAGAACACATCTGGGCACTTTTCCACACACACCTGCAGGGTGAGGAATGAAGAGGTATTCACATTGTGACTGAAACCTGATGCCTGTCCCAGATATGCAGATACACATGACATTTTGGGATGTAGAGACCATAAGAAAAAGGCCTCATACAAATACAAATTTAATAAAAGAGAACTTGTATGAACGGGTTGGTGAAGAAATTACATATAAATACAATTTGACCCAGGAACACACACAATGGGACATTGCAGATGTGCACAGAGTTCCTTATTACTATTAGAAACTAGAACATTATGGTGCGATGTTAATGTACCTGTGTGGTGGGGCACTGTAACCCATTAAGGGTGGCGGCCATGATGTTGATTGATGTGACACATTTCAGTATGTCAAAGTAGAACACACTGTGTTGAGCTCTGGGAAAGGACAATGTAACAGTTTGTATTGTACTCACAGAATCCTAACTATGCATTGTGAATTATATATATATATATATAATATGACAGTTCAATATACTGAGGCATGCCAAAACTGAATTATTAACCCAGATGAAAATCTGGCCAATCCAGTCAGACATGTCCACTTCTATCCATTGCATTTATGGCAAAAATGTATGATTAGTAAATTCACATTACATAGCCTCAATTCTTCTAAACTTCTGTATAAAATTATACTTGGTTCATAAAGGATTTCAAGTTCAAACACATCACGGACCCCAGAGAGGTCCTTACTTATTGAGCCCGATACCACAGAACATTCCAGTTGAGTTCCGTGGGTAGAGGACATGTCGGGGATCACCATAAAGCCAGGCTGGTGGAAATATAAAAACAAAACATCAATATCTAAGCAGAGTGGTGGGGACCCCAATACATTTACCACAGTCAAAGAATACAAGGGCAAATGACCCATACATTTATCAAAGGCAACCAAATTAACTTACACTACCGTTCAAAAGTTTGGGGTCACTTAGAAATGTCCCTGTTTTTGAAAGAACAGCTTTTTTTGTCCATTAAACTAATTGATCATTAGAAAACCCTTTTGCAATTATTTTAGCGCAGCTGAAAACTGACATTCAAAACTGGCCTTCTTTGGACAAGTTGAGTATCTGGAGCATCAGCATTTGTGGGTTCAATTACAGGCTCAAAATAGCCAGAAACAAAGACCTTTCTTCTGAAAATCATCAGTCTATTCTTGTTCTGAGAAAGGCTATTCCATGCGAGAAATTGCCAAGAAACTGAAGATCTCATACAACGCTGTGTACTACTCCCTTCACAGAACAGCACAAACTGGCTCTAACTAGAATAGAAATATGGAGGCCCCAGTGCACAACTGAGCAAGAGGACAAGTACATCAGAGTCTAGTTTGAGAAACATACACCTCACAAGTCCTCAACTGGCAGCTTCATTAAATAGTACCCGCAAAACACCTAAACATCAACAGTGAAGAGGCGACTCCGGGATGCTGGTCTTCTAGGCTGAGTTGCAAAGAAAAAGCCATATCTCAGACTGGCCAATAAAAAAGATGAGCAAAAGAACAGACACTGGACAGAGAAAGATTGGAAAAAAGTGTTATGGACAGACAAATCTAAGTTTCAAGTGTTCGGATCACAAAGAAGAACATTCGTGAGATGCAGAAAAAATGAAAAGATGCTGGAGGAGTGCTTGACGCCATCTGTCAAGCATGGTAGAGGCAATGTGATGGTCTGGGCATGCTTTGATGGTGGTAAAGTGGGAGATTTGTAAAGGGTAGAAGGGATCTTGAAGGAGGAAGGCTATCAAGTCCATTTTGCAATGCCATACCCTGTGGACGGCGCTTAATTGGAGCCAATTTCCTCCTACAACAGAACAATGACCCAAAGCACAGCTCCAAACTATGCAATAACTATTTAGGGAAGAAGCAGTCAGCTGGTATTTTGTCTATAATGGAATGGCCAGCACAGTCACCGGATCTCAACCCTTTTGAGCTGTTGTGGAAGCAGCTTGACTGTATGGTACGCAAAGAAGTGCCCATCAAGCCAATCCAACTTGTAGGAGATGCTTCAGGAAACACTGGGTGAAATCTCTTCAGATTATCTCAACAAATTGACAACTAGAATGCCAAAGGTCTGCAGGGCTGTAATTGCTGAAAATTGAAGATTCTTTGACGAAAGCAAAGTTTGAAGGACACTATTATTTAAATTAAAAAGAACTATTTATAACCTTGTCAACATATATTCCCTATCCATTTTGCAACTCATTTCATGTATATTTTCATGGAAAACAAGAACATTTATAAGTGACCCCAAACTTTAGAAAGGTAGAGTACAAAGCTCATTGACATCAACTACTTCATTTGGTTTTATATACTAAACCACTACTCCCCTCCTTTCAACAAAAGGCCTACTGTATATCCGATCAATGCACAAAATCCTTCCCCATTAATCAGATACTAAGCTATTGACATTGGCAATATATTCATATGACCTCCTTATCAGGCAGCTCTATTGACTGAAGAAAAAGTAGAGTGAGTGCCTGCTGGAATGTGTTTGATGACAGGTCATGGATGTTGTGGGTGAGGGTGAGCTTCTGCTTTGGAATTTATCTTTGGAACCACTCTGGGTGGGAGTCAGAAGAGAGGGAGGCCTTTCGACCGAAAGACAAAAAGGAGTAGAATATCAAGGCCATAGAGATACCTTATAATTATAGAGAAAGGTGAGGGTATAGCCTTTGAAGAGGGGAAAAGTCAGAAAATCATAGAACCAATGACAAGCTTATGTTACCAGCGCACTCTCGATAATGGAGGTGCTGTTCTCACTTGTGAGTGGCGATTTGACGAGCTGTTGGAATTCAGGAAGGGATGATTATGTCACTGGGGTGATTACGTCACTGTTGTTTTGTTTAACCAGCATGGCCGGACTGTGCGTTCTGCCTGCAAATACTACATTTACATAAGGCATTATGGAGAGGACACCTGAGTTTCAAAAGGGATGTAAGAGTCATAAAGAGAGATTGACAGCCAGAGAGAGATAATGCCAGGAATCAGACATCATCTAATAGTGAGAGAAAATGAGCAAAAGAGGCTGAGCAAGAGAGAGAAAAAAAATACAGCAACACATACAGAATGAGTATGTGTGTGTGAGAGAAAATGTGAGAGGTGGGAGGTGCGTAGAAGGCCCATCTTACCCAAAATCCCCACCGCCATGTAGCCAAGGATAACGACAATGAAGAGAACACAGCAGATGATGTCAGTGCAGCCTCTGAGGGAGAATGGAAATACAATGACACACAGTGATTTTGATCATTGATGTGGCATAGATGCCCCCAGGCTGAAAAATGTGTGACAGAAAGTGTGCCCACGAAAGGCACTTGAGACATACAGTGGATAATTTGCACACAAAGATAGTGGTAGTTGGGGCTTTGTAGCTTGGTAGGCTCTGTAGGCCTTGTAGAGAGCAAGAGACAAAATTATTGAGAGTGAGAGAGGTAGTGAGCGCAGGGGCTCCTGAGTTCTTCTGCAAAAAGATAGAATTATAGTTGGATAAATTTAGATAAACTTGCATTTTTTTCTTCCCACAAGGACTAACCTCAACATCAAAACCGTCAATCCATATTCCATACATAAAACCTTGATTTTGGACAAAATTACCTGAATGGACTATTACTACCAAGGACTATCAAGAAAAAAAACTAACAAACCAAAACTTGCAGAAGAAACACAGCGGAACCTGGAAATACCGTCCAACACAAAACAGAGCAAGTAATATTCAGTCTGAAGCTACTTTGAAGCCAAAAAGTAAATGAAAATAATCTATAGGTAATTTTGTTATATAAAACTAAGTAAATAAGTATACTAAGCTACCAAGCTGCTAGGACAGAATAGACCAGGCTGCATCTTCAATTAGCACTGAAGTGTGAAGTCAGATGTGTGAAAACTCTTGAGCCCAACAATGGCAGGAGTTTCACAGCCCAGGACACTCCCCCAGAGAAGCCAGCAGAACAGCCCACCTCAGACACAGACCATAACGGGACAGACAACACAGGACCCACCAACCTAACAGACAACCCACCCCTTCCTATCAGCCCCCCTGTCAGCTCTCCTGATAGCCCTCTTGACAAACCGCCACACATCCACTAAGAACACAAAGCTAGAGATTGTGCTCCTCATTGACTCAAAATGGCAAATACATTCAAGAGGACAAACCTTTTCCCAAACACAAAGTGGCTAAACTCTGGTGCCTAAACACTAGATATGCCCTGGAGCTGTCCTGGAGCTGTCAGAGAACAGATTAGGGTTGAAAAAGCTTCTTTGACTTTCCCGAACACACAAGTGGTGATCTCCTCCCTGCTACCTTGAAAAAACATTCACCCTGCCACCATACAGCGAGTGAATGCAAGCATTTGCGAGAGACTGTGCCTAAAAAGCTAATGTCTACCTGGCCCACCACTCCACCCTAGCCTTTACAACCAGGTCCACCTCTACAAGGCAGAAATCTCAACTTTTGCCAGGACCCTGAAGGACGTCACCCTCAAACCATAGCCCCAGCATCACACACATGAGCAACGGACACCCTGTCCAGACCAGCGAGACACCCTCCCAGACCTGCAAGACTCCATCCCGAAGGCCCTGCACCGAGAGAACCGACACCAAGAGGACCTACACCCAGACCACAGCATCCAAACCACCAAACTACCAGGTGTGAAACAGGGAAGAGACTCATGGGGTATGGTCATTTGGTATAGAGCAGATAGAACCCACTCAAATTAAAATAGTCAAAACAGGAACATTTTACATCTGGCTAGAAATGATCTCAGAGAAAGAAAATGTCCTTGTGTGCTACCTAGATCCCCCTAATAGAATCCCCATACTTTAACAATGACAGCTTCTCTGTCCTAGAGGGGGAGATCAACAATTTCCAGGCCCAGGGACATGTACTAGTCTGTGGCGACCTAAATGTCAGAAATGGACAACAACCTGACACCCTTAGCACACTGGGGGACAAACACCTACCTGGAGGTGACAGCATTCCCTCCCCCATATACAGTGGGGCAAAAACTTATTTAGTCAGCCACCAATTGTGCAAGTTCTCCCACTTAAAAAGATGAGAGGCCTGTAATTTTCATCATAGGTACACTTCAACTATGACAGACAAAATGAAGGGGGAAAAAAAAATCCAGAAAATCACATTGTAGGATTTTTTTATGAATTTATTTGCAAATAATGGTGGAAAATAAGTATTTTGTCACCTACAAACAAGCAAGATTTCTGGCTCTCACAGACCTGTAACTTCCTCTTGAAGAGGCTCCTCTGTCCTCCACTCGTTACCTGTATTAATGGCACCTGTTTGAACTTGTTATCAGTATAAAAGACACCTAAAGGACACCAGAAACAATATTGTAGACCTGCACCAGGCTGGGAAGACTGAATCTGCAATAGTAAGCTGCTTGGTTTGAAGAAATCAACTGTGGGAGCAATTATTAGGAAATGGAAGACATACAAGACCACTGATAATCTCCCTCGATCTGGGGCTCCACGCAAGATCTCACCCAGTGGGGTCAAAAGGATCACAAGAACGGTGAGCAAAAGTCCCAGAACCACACGGGGGGACATAGTGAATGACCTGCAGAGAGCTGGGACCAAAGTAACAAAGACTACCATCAGTAACACACTACGCCGCCAGGGACTCAAATCCTGCAGTGCCAGACGTGTCCCCCTGCTTAAGCCAGTACATGTCCAGGCCTGTCTGAAGTTTGCTAGAGAGCATTTGGATGATCCAGAAGAAGATTGGGAGAATGTCATATGGTCAGATGAAACCAAAATATAACTTTTTGGTAAAAACTCAAATCGTCGTGTTTGGAGGACAAAGAATGCTGAGTTGCATCCAAAGAACACCATACCTACTGTGAAGCATGGGGGTGGAAACATCATGCTTTGGGGCTGTTCTTCTGCAAAGGGACCAGGACGACTGATCCGTGTAAAGGAAAGAATGAATGGGGCCATGTATCGTGAGATTTTGAGTGAAAACCTTCCATCAGCAAGGGCATTGAAGATGAAACGTGGCTGGGTCTTTCAGCATGATAATGATCCCAAACACACCGCCCGGACAACAAAGGAGTGGCTTCGTAAGAAGCATTTCAAGGTCCTGGAGTGGCCTAGCCAGTCTCCAGATCTCAACCCCATAGAAAATCTTTGGAAGGAGTTGAAGGTCCGTGTTGCCCAGCAACAGCCCCAAAACGTCACTGCTCTAGAGGAGATCTGCATGGAGGAATGGGACAAAATACCAGCAACAGTGTGTGAAAACCTTGTGAAGACAGAAAACGTTTGTTATATACCCTTTGGCAATGACAGAGGTCAAAGTATTGAGATAAGTATTTGGTCAATAACAAAAGTTTATTTTCCACCATAATTTGCAAATTAATTAATTAAAAATCCTACAACGTGATTTTCTGGATTTTTTTCTCATTTTGTCTGTCAAAATTGAAGTGTACCTATGATAAATTACAGGCCTCTCATCTTTTTAAAGTGGGAGAACTTGCACAATTGGTGGCTGACTAAATACTTTTTTGCCCCACTGTACCTCCCTAGACAACTACGACAATATAACCAGCAAAAACGGGTCACAACTCCTGTAGCTCTGTCGGACGCTGGGTATCTACATAGTCAATGGTAGGCTTCGAGAGGACTTCTATGGTAGGTACACCTATAGCTCATCTCTTCGCAGTGGTATCGTAGACTATTTTATCAGACCTCAACCCAGAGTCTCAGATCACAGAAAAATCAGTCCTTGAACAAAGCTATGCTGAATCATGATGCATCAAAGCAAATGGAAATTAATAATATTAAGAAATGCTATAGATGGAAGGAAAGTAGTGTGAAAAACTACCCAAAAAACTATTAGGCAACAACAAATTCAATCCCTTCTAGACAATTTCCTAGACAAAATGTTTCACTAATGGTGAAGGTATACATTTGGAGGTAGAAAACCGAAACAGGTTTTGACCTCAGCTTCTCTATCAAATCTAAACATGTAATTGTTCAATGTAATTGAAGAATCCATAGAATTGGAAAACTCTAAACAAACACGAAGAGTTAACAATCCAAAACTGAGCTGTATGGATAAACCACTGCTCCGATCATTTTGTATAACAAAGAACAAAGAACAAACAGCAAAAACATATACATGATCAAATACAAATATTAGAATCAACTATTAACCTCTCGGCGGGGGGTGGTATTTTCACATCCGGATGAAAAGCATGCCCAGAGTAAACTGCTAGGATATGCATAGTATTAGTAGATTTGTATAGAAAACACTGACGTTTTTAAAACTGTTTGAATGATGTCTGAGTATAACAGACCTTATTTGGCAGGTGAAACCCCGAGGACAAACCATCCAGGATTTGTTTTGTTTTGTTGAGGTGACAGTGTTTTCAATGGGTTTTCTATGTGGATGTAGATTTCTAAGACACTTGCTTGCAGTTCCTATCGCTTCCACTGGATGTCAACAGTCTTTAAAAACTTGATGTTTTTGCTTTGAGAAATTAAGAAGTAGGACTGTTCAGAACGAGGGTCAAGTCTAGAGTGCTGTTGTGGTTGGGGCGCACGGCCTGAAAGCTCGCTCCACTTCGTTTTTATCCGCTAATGAACGCAGTTTATCCCGTCTTAAATTTGATTATTATTTACGTTAAAGAAAGATGTTTTAAATGTTTGGACAAAGATTACAGGTAACTTATTAGATATTTTGTAGTCAGTCATGTTGCGAGAGTTGGAAACAGTGTTTTTCTGGATCAAACGCGCCAAATAAATTGACGTTTTGGAGATATAACGACAGAATTAATAGAACAAAAGGACCATTTGTGATGTTTATGGGACATATTGGAGTGCCAACAGAAGAAGCTCTTCAAAGGCATGAATTATATAGTTATTTCTGAGTTTTGTGTCGCGCCTGGCGGGATGAAATATGATTGTCTGTTTGTTTGATGGGGTGCTGTCCTCAGATAAATTGCATGGTTTGCTTTCACCGTAAAGCCTTTTTGAAATCTGACACCATGGCTGGATTAAGAAGAAGTTACGCTTTATTTTAACATATTGCATGTGTATTTTCAAGAATGTTAAATATTTATAATTCTGTAGTTTGAATTTGGCACCCTGCGCTTTCACTGAATGTTGGTCACATGGGATGGTAGCGTCCCATCAAGCCTAGAGAGATTAAAGACTACCAGAACCCACTGGATTCTCCAATGACATTGAATGAACAAAACAAAACATAGAGCCTCCAATCCAAAAAGGCCTGTGGGGTTTATGGCATCCTAAATGAAATTATAAAATATACAGACTACAAATTCCAATTGGCTATACTTAAACTCTTTAACATCATCCTCAGCTTTGGCATATCCCCCAACATTTGGAACCAAGGACTGGTCATCCCAATTCACAAAAGTGGAGACAAATTTGACCCCAATAACTACCGTGGGATATGCGTCAACAGCAACCCTGGGAAAATCCTCTGCATTATCATTAACAGCAGACAGTTCCTCAGCGAAAACAATGTACGGAGCAAATGTGAAATTGGCTTTTTACCAAATTACCGTTCGACAGACCACGTATTCACCCTGCACACCCTAATTGACAAACAAACAAACCAAAACAAAGGCAGTCTCATGCTTTGTTGATTTCAATTTGGCATGAGGGTCTGCTATACAAATGAATGGAAAGTGGTGTTGGGTGAAAAACATACATTATAAAAGTAATATACACAAACAACAAGTGTGAGGTTAAAATTGGCAAAAACACACATTTCTTTCCACATTGCAGGGGGTGAGACAGGGATGCAGCTTAAGCCCCACCCTCTTCAGCATATACATTAACAAATTGGTGAGGGCACTAGAACAGTGCAGCACACGGCCTTACCTTACTATATAAAATCTGATGTCTACTGTTTGCTGATGATCTAATGCTTCTGTCCCCAACCAAGGAAGGCCTACAGCAGCATCTAGATCTTCTGCACAGATTCAGACCTGGGCCGACAGTAAATCTCAGTAAGATAAAAAAAATAGTGTTCCAAAAAAGGTCCAGTTGCCAGGACCATGAATACAAATTCCATCTAGACACCGTTTCCCTAGAGCACACAGAAAACGATACATAGCTCGGCCTAAACATCAGCGCCACAGGGAACATCCACAAAGCTGTGAACAATCTGAGAGACAAGGAAATAAGTGCCTTCTATGCCATCAAAAGGAACATAAAATCTGATATACCAATCTTGCTAAAAAAACACTTGAATTTAATTTCAGTTATAGAACCCATTGCCCATTATAGTTGTGAGGTCTGGGATCCGATCACCAACCAAGAATTCACAAAATGGAACAAACACCAAATTGAGACTGCATGCAGAATTCTGCAAAAATATCCTCTGTGTACAACATAAAACACCAAATAATGCATTCAGAGAAGAATTAGGCCGATCACCCGCTAATGATCCAAATCCAGAAAAGCGCCGTTAAATTCTACACTCACCTAAAAGGAAGCGATTTCCAAACATTCCATAACAAAGCCCTCACCTGCAGAGAAATTAACCTGGCGAAGAACCCCTGAGCAAGCTGGTCCTGGGGCTTTGTTCACAAACACAAAAAGACCGCATAGAGCCCCAGGACAGCAACACAATTAGACCCAACCAAATCATGAGAAAACAAAGAGAGAACTACTTGACACATTGGAAAGATTTCACAAAAAAAGAAGAGCAAACTAGAAGACTATTTGGCCCTGAACAGAGAGTACACAGTGGCAGAATACCTGACCACTGTGACTGACCCAAAATTAAGGAAATCTTTGACTATGTATAGACTCCGTGAGCATAGCCTTGCTATTGAGAATGGCAGCCGAAGACAGACCTGGCTCTCAAGAGAAGACAGGCTATGTGCACACTGCCCACAAAATTAGGTGGAAACGGAGTTGCACTTCCTGACCTCCTGCCAAATGTATGACCATTGTCACATATTTCCCTCAGATTACACTGACCCGCAAAGAATTTGAAAACAAATCCAATTTTGATAAACTGTCATCTCTATTGGGTGAAATACCAGTGTGCAATCACAGCAACAAGATGTGTGACTTGTTGCCACAAGAAAAGGGCAACTAACGAAGAACAAACACCATTGTAAATACAACCTAGATTTATGTTTATTTTTTTTCCCTTTTGTACTTTAACTATTTGCACATAATGACATTTGAAATGCTTTATTATTTTGGAACTTTTGTGAGTGTAATGTTTAATGTTATTTTTATTGTTTATTTCACTTTTGTTTATAAATAATAAAATGGCGCCGGAGAAGGCAGACGTTATTTTTTATTATTTTGTACATAATGCTGCTGCTACCGTCTCTTATGACCGAAAATAACGTCTGGACATCAGGACTGCGATTACTCACCACCGACTGGCAGAATCCTTTTTTTCCTTTAACGAGTCTGACCAACCCAACGCGAACAGGCCCAGATCCCAGTGATTTGCGTGAAGAGAAGGCAGAGAAAAAGGGGCCAGACGGTGGACAGCTTTCTGAGAATTTGTAGGCGATCGAAAAAAATCCCACTTCCTTCCATTCTGCTAGCAAACGTGCAATCTTTGAAGAATATGACCTACGCAGAAGATTAAACTACCAACGGGACATTCAAAACTAATATCCTATGCTTCAAGGAGCTGTGGCTGAATGACAGCATTATGAACATACAGCTGGCTGGTTATAAGCTGTACCGGCAGGATAGCACAGCAGCCTCTGGTAAGACAAAGGGCGGCGGACTATGTATTTTTGTAAATAACAGCCGGTACACGATATCTAAGGAAGTCTCGAGCTATTGCTCGTCTGATGTAGAGTATCTCATGATAAACTGTAGACCACAATATCTACCTACCTATTTTAGCTGTTCACATACCACCACATTCAGAGGCTGGCACTAAGACAGCATTGAATGAGCTGTATTCCGCCATAGGCAAACTAGAAAACACTCACCCAGAGGTGGCGCTCCTACTAGCCGGAGACTTTAATGCAGGGAAACTTAAATCCACTTTACCAAATATCTACCAGCATGTTAAATGTGCAACCAGATGGGAAAAACAACTCTGGACCACCTATACTCCACACACAGAGATGCATACAAAGCTCTCCCTCACCCTACATTTGGCAAATCTGGCCATAATTATATCCTCCTGATTCCTCCTTACAAGCAAAATTAAAGAAGAAAGAACCAGTGACGAAATCAATAAAAAAAGTGGTCAGATGAAGCAGCTGCTAAGCTACAGGACTTTTGCTAGCACAGACTGGAATATGTTCCGGGATTCCTCCAATGGCATTGAAGAGTACACCACATCAGTCATTGGCTTCATCAATAAGTGCATCAATGACGTTGTCCCCACAGTGACCGTAAGTACAAACCAACAAGAAGCCATGGATTACAGGCAACATCTGCACTTAGCTAAAGGCAAGAGCTGCCGCTTTCAAGAAGTGGGACTCTAACCCAGCTTAAGCTTATAAGAAATCCTGCTATGCCCTCCGACGAACCATCAAACAGGTAAAGTGTCAACACAGGACCAAGATTGAATCGCACTACACAGGGTCTGACGTGCATCGGATGTGGCAGGGCTTGCAAACCATTACAAACTACAAAGAGAAGCACAGCCAAGAGCTGCCCAGTGACACAAGCCTACCAGATGAGCTCAAATATTATTATTATTATTTTTTTAAATACTTATATTTTAGCTCGTCTATTTTAGCTCGAGGCAAATAACACTGAAACATGCATGAGAGCATCAGCTGTTCCGGACGACTGTGTGATCACGCTCTCCGTAGCCGATGTGATTAAGACCTTTAAACAGGTCAACATTCACAAGGCCGCAGGGCGCGATGGATTACCAGGACGTGTACTGCGAGCATGCGCTGACCAACTGGCAAGTGTCTTCACTGACATTTTCAACCTCTCCCTGTTCAAGTCTGTAATACCAACATGTTTTAAGTAGATCACCACAGTGCCTGTGCACGAAGGTAACTTGCCAAAATGAATACCGACACGGAGCACTCACATCTGTAGCCATGAAGTGCTTTGAAAGGCAGGTCATGGCTCATATCAATGCCATTATCCCAGAAACCCTAGACCCACTTCAATTTGCATACCGCCCTAACAGATCCGCAGATTATGCAATCTCTATTGCACTATTGCACCCTTTCCCAGCTGGACAAAAGGAACACCTATGTGAGAATGCTATTAATTGACTACAGCTTAGCCTTCAACACCATAGTGCCCTCAAAGCTCATAAATAAGCTAAACACCCAGAGATTAAACACCTCCCTCTGCAACTGGATCCTGGACTTCCTGACAGGCCACCCCCAGGTGGTAAGGGTAGATAACAACACATCGACCACGCTGATCCTCAACACAGGGGCCCCTCAGGGGTGCGTGCTCAGTCCCCTTCTGTACTCCCTGTTCACTCATGACTGCACGGCCAGGCACAGCTCCAACACCATCATTAAGTGTTCCGATGACACAACAGTGGTAGGCCTGATCACTGACAACGATGAGACAGGGCAGAGACCTGGCTATGTGGTGCCAGGACAAAAACCTCTCCCTCAACATCATCAAGACAAAGGAGATGATTGTGGACTACAGGAAAAAGAGGACCGAGCACGCCCCCATTCTCATCGACGGGGCTGGAGTGGAGCAGGTTGAGAGCTTCAAGTTCCTTGGTGTCCACATCACCAACAAACATGGTCCAAGCACACCAAGACAGTTGTGAAGAGGGCACGACAAAACCTATTCCCCCTCAAGAGACTGAAAAGATTTGGCATGGATCCTCAAAAGGTTCTACAGCTGCACCATCGAGAGCATCCTGACTGGTTGCATCACTGCCTGGTATGGCAACTGCTCGGCCTCCGACCGCAAGGCACTACAGAGGGTAGTGTGAACAGCCCAGTACATCATTGGGGCCAAGCTTCCTGCCATCCAGGACCTCTATACCAGGCGGTGTGAGAGGAAGGACCTACAAATTGTCAAAGACTCCAGCCACCCAAGTCATAGACAGTTCTCTCTGCTACCATACAGCAAACGGTACCAGAGCACCAAGTCTAGGTCCAAGAGACATCTAAATAGCTTCTACCCCCAAGCCATAAGACTCCTGAACACCTAATCAAATAGCTACCCAGATTATTTGCATTGACCCCCCCTCCCCCCCTGTACACCACTACTACTCTCTGTTGTTATCATCTCCTTTTAATAAAACTCTGTACATATCACCTCAACTAACCGGTGCACCCGCACATTGACTCTGTACCGGTACCCCCCCCCCGTATATAGTTATTTTTCTGCTACTCTTTAATTACTTGTTGCTTTTATTTCTTATTCTTATCCATATTTTTTTTCACTGCATTGTTGGTTAGGGGCTCATAAGTAAGCATTTGTGACTAATAAAATTTGATTTATTTCACTTGCTTTGGCAATGAAAACATGTTTCCCATGCCAATAAAGCCCCTTAAATTGAAATTGAATTGAAAGAGAATTAGTGGAAAAGGCTACCTTTTCCGAACAGGTCCATTGAAGGTGGGGTCATACTGAGCAGGTTCCCCTGAAAAGAAAAGGCAGTGAGATAATGGATCAATAACAGAATTGAAATATCTTTTCTGAAGGTATTTACAATGACTTAACACAAACACCTGATAGCAGTGTGTAATGGTGTTAGTTCCTTGTTTACACATTACACAGATCAGATTGAATACATAGGGAAAACATCTCTCGGTAATGGCAATTTGCATTGATATTCAAAAGAGCTCCACTGTGCATGAGAGTCTATGGAGAGAATTGCGTGTCTGAGTTTGAGGGTTCGTTGGGGGGAGGGGGGGTGTTGCTATGCAGCGAGAGTGGCCTTTGCTAGTATGCAACTCATCGAGTTGAAGAGCGGCAGTCTTCCGCCTGAGAAGGAGGAAATGTAGCAAAAACAATAAGACCTTGACACATCTTTATAGGTCGAACAATCTGTACATACACTGGAGAGTTTTGGGGGTGATGATGATTGGGTTACGGGAGTGACATTGCTTAGAGTCACTTTCTGGAACACTAGGGCAACTCTTAAGAGTTGGCCAATGAAGAAAAATAGAGAGCAAGATACGGTGAAATATAATTATTAAGATATAGATCTTTCATCATTCTTCTCTTTTAATCTCGACATTGCATAAGTCAATGTTTTTATGGCAAATTTGACAGTTTACGCACCCTTAAAAGTAAGGTAGCCTTAAACTAAAAAGAATGGGCAGTATGTGATAAGGGAGATTTGAATTGAATTTGAATTCAAAGATGGAGGGACTAGGCTCAAAGCAGAGCAGTGACTTTTGAAAGGGATCTCCCAAAAATATTCCAGACATTTTTCACTGAAACCCTGTGTGTCATGGTCACTCACAACTAGGGCCGGGACAAAACCAGTATCGCTTTGCACGTTAGTATCGTGGCAAGGAACCAAAACAGCCCTAATGTTGGAAACAAAGATCATTATGTTGTCATCCAGAGTCACATTTATTTATAGGGCTCCGAGTGGCGCAGCGGTCTAAACACTGCATCTCAGTAGAGGTTTCACTACACCTCCAGGCTGTACCACAACCGGCCGCGATTGGGAGTCCCATAGGGCGGTGCACAATTGGCCCAGCGTCGTTAGGGTTTGGGTGGGGTAGGCCGTCATTGTAAATAAGAATTTGTTCTTAACTGACTTGCCTGGTTAAATGTTTTATTTTAATGTCTTTATTTTCCAAGCTATAGAACACAATATTTACATACAGCAGGTATTTAAAAAAGGACCACAAGAGTTGGATCTGCTTTGTTTTTTCATTTTTGCAACGGAAAAATTATTACGATACTGATATCGTCAAAGCCCTACTCAAAATGGACAACATTCCCCTTATCACAGTAAGCAATTACCTTTGCTTGGTTTATATTCTACTTAGCAAGCCAAACATTTCTAAGAGATGTTGTTCTTGGTCTCATGGACTCCTCACAATAAACCAATCAAAATCCCAGAATAAAATGCCTTCATAAAATGACAAATTAAAGATACAGCACCTGTTGAACCTTGCACTTCTGTCCAAGGAATATGCAGTTGAGCGTGCTGTTCATTTTTGTTTTTCAATTAGGCTACTGTAGGATAAAGTATCAGCCCAAGTCTAGTTGGACATTACACCATTCACTGATTGGAAGCATGTCTACAAAGAAGTCAGCATCTATGGCTTAGAGTTAGTGAAATTACATTACAATGTAGGAATGTTCATTAGGTCCATGGCCTACAATGTCGCACACTGCGGTATAATCTAAAAAGCACTAAAATATCAAATAAATGAATCATTAATATTCCCTATTAACTATTATCGGACAAAACCTTTACATCCTATATACCTACTAATCCTGATTTATGGAAGCTCAATGTTTTAGTAACAACTTCATGGAGATTAGTGAAATCTGAAGCTTTGTAATGAGTACACAATAAAAGGTATAGGATATTGACAATCATACTGTTTGTTTTGCGGCTACTAAGTACAAGGCCTACTGTATGAAAGATTTAGACTGAGGCATGCATTTGGCTTCCAACTGACAGAATACACATAACCATAAACATCCAATAGAATATTCAATATAGCATCCACTGCATTTTCAGCTAAGCCTTGTACATGGAGTGAAAGTCAGAGAGACTCGATTTGCTTGCTGCCAAACAAAGAAACCTGTTCCTTTGTCTCATTGCCGGCTGTAAATGAATATCAGATTACAGTAGAATACAAGGCTGTCTGTTTAGGGCAAACCACAACCTGGAAACTGACTGGCAGTGACCCTTTCCTGATGTCGTGTTTATACTCCCTGCTTTTTACCACCGTCTGATCCCATAAAGAATAGAAATGTTTGGACCCTACAAATCTTGAACCTCAGTTGTAAGGGCATTTTTACTAATACTAAAGGCCCAAACAATGTGTATGTCTGTAGGTGATTTCAATTCATTTGGCTTGACTTTGGATAGAGTGGTGATAAAAGAATCACCACATTTTTTGGTCCAATTTAGAGCCTGACAGGTATATCGGTTCACCGATATTATCGTCAAATATTAGCCTTTCACCATTATAAAAATCCGTACCTGCAGATAACCTGATATTCAATAAATAGGGAATCTCATTCTTATTTGAACATTTGCGGGCATTTGTGTGATGCCATTATTGTCAATGTAAGAAATCAACATCTGAAGCATATTTCTTGGACAGTTGCTCTTTGGGATGACAATTTATGAGAACTCTTTGTGGAAAAATGACACTTTAATTTTCCCTTTGTAAAACAGTATATTGGCAGATACTTTTGTATATATTGTGTATGTGGACACTCCTTCACATTAGTGGATTCAGCTATTTAAGCCACACCTGTTGCTGACAGGTGTATAAAATTGAGCACACCTCCATGCAATCTCCATAGACAAACATTGGCAGTTTTAATAGCCTTTCTGAAGAGCTCAATGACTTTCAACGTGGCAGCGTCATAGGATGCCATCTTTCCAACAAGTAGAATGTCTGCTCTGCTAGAGCTGCCCTGGTCAAATGTAAGTGCTGTTATGCGAAGTGGAAACGTCTAGGAGCAACAATGGCTCAGCCGCTAAGTGGTAGTCCACCCAAGCTCTCAGAACGGGTCTGCATAGTACTGAAGCGCATAGCGCAAAATCGTTTGTCCTTGGTTGCAACACTCACTACTGAGTTCCAAACTACCTCTGGAAGCAACGTCAGCACAAGAATTGTTCGTCAGGAGCTTCATGAAATGAGTTTCCATGGCCGAGCAGCCGCACACAACCCTAAGATCATGCACAATGCCAATCGTTGGCTGGAGTGGTGTAAAGCTCGCCACCATCAGACTCTGAAGCAGTGGAAACGTGTTCTCTGGAGTGATGAATCACGCTTCACCATTTGTAAGTCTGACGGACGATTCTGGGTTTGCCGGAGGCCAGGAAACCACTACTGTTGGGATAGGGTTCAGGATAGGCCCCTTCGTTCGAGTGACGGGAAATCTTAACACTACAGCATACAATGACATTCTAGACGATTCTGTGCTTCAAACATTTTCCTGTTTCAGCATGACAATGCCCCTGCGCACAAAGCGAGGTCCATCCAGAAATGGTTTGTCGAGATCGGTGTGGAAGTACTTGACTGGCCTACACAGAGCCCTGATCTCCACCCCAATCGAACACCTTTGGGATGAATTGGAATGCCGACTGCGAGCCAGGCCTAATCGCCCAACATCTGTGCTCGACCTAACTAATGTTTGTGGCTTAATGGAAGCCCTGCAGCAATGTTCCAACATCTAGTGAAAAGCCTTCCCAGAAGAGTGAAGGCTATTATAGCAGCAAAGGGAGGACCAACTACATATTAATGCCCATGATTCTGCCAGGTGTCCACATATCGATAAACACTATATGACCAAAAATAAGTTGTCCCCCCCAAAAAACAGGGACAGTGTCGGACCCCTCAAAAAACATATTGGTCAGACTCCAATTAGAGATACTGATGTATGGGTTATGATGTAGCGTTGTGATTACTTTTTGAGAGGGTATATTAGACCGCAAAGTTAGTTATGTGCGTGCACGTGTGTGTGTGTGTGTGCAAGCACATGCATACCAGTGCCTATGAGGAAAGAGTGCATTGGGCAGTCAAGGCCAGCATAAGTCAACCAATTAAGTGATGATTAACCGTAGTCTCTGGCATATTGCTGTATTATTTTATGGAATCAGATAAGATTAAGCAATTAGCCATCGAATTAATTATCACATGTATATAAAATATGCATACATATTAGGGCTAACCCCATTTAATTGACTGGGACAATAGGCTGTTGGTCAACCGAGATTTATTTAGTCG
Organism: Oncorhynchus masou masou; assembly: GCF_036934945.1. NCBI lineage: Eukaryota > Metazoa > Chordata > Actinopteri > Salmoniformes > Salmonidae > Oncorhynchus > Oncorhynchus masou. Next base: position 41,281,132 of record NC_088224.1, read on the forward strand.
AGCAGTTGCAAAAATACATATCTCATGGTGTACAAGACACCTGTCTGATTTGTGCTGAGTGGATTGATCCATTGTGGAGACAGTGGGGATGGCACAGTCCATTAGTTTAAGACATGTGCTACTGAAATTGTTAGATTACATAAACAATGGTGCAATAAGAAAAATATTATAACAAATGCGTTTTCTCCCGCGTTTGATAGTGGTCGCTGTCCATGGTTCTGAAACAAATCAGTGTGCTGTTGAATTGGCGCCTTTTCCTAGACCATGTTGCTATGTGCATAATAGCAAAGTTAACTAGCATATTAGTGTTGAGAACAATGCGTGGAGGCAGCAGCAGAATGAGTAGATGAGAAAACAGGAGAGAGGAAATCCAAACTTAATTAGGTCTATAATCAATAGCCTAACTTAAAATGTGCCTGGCTTTATAAATCATCAATACAGCTACAGAAATAAGACAGGTCCTGCTTCTGTTGCCTGTTTGAGGGTTTGTTTAATAGCCAATTGATTCTGTGAGCAAACCTCACGTGTCAAGTAAACAATTTCAACAAATAGGGCTGAATTTAATCTTTGCTTTGCTGTAATAAAGGCTTTACACTTTTTTCATTATAACAACCAGATTTATTATTATTTATTTAGTGTTTACACTGTTCAAAATTGTCTGAAATTATATTTACAATTAATGCTACTTTTTCTTGATCTCCTTATTGTTAATAATAATAATAATAATAATAATAATAATGCCATTATCATTAGTAGGCTTAGTATATCAGCCTTGCATTACCACCATCGAGCTGTATGCCTCTAGCACTATGCCCAAACCGGACGCGTTGCGTGCGTGAGCATTGCAAAATAAATGTACACATACATGTTATTCAATCATTGCACCTACACTGCTTGCGTATGCGTTGCATTTGTTATAACCAATTTATTGATGCGATTATGATATGCTATAGGCACAGCCTGCTTGCTCATTAGGCAGGATTAGACGGCCGCCTATAGCGGCAGATTGACCAGGGCAGCATTTTCTGAGCGAAATTGACCAAGACACACCTCCAAAAACAAAGCCTCACATAATTCTGCTCAACAACAATTACAATTTATTTAAATCAGTGTCATATAGGTGCTGATGCTGGCCTTTGATAAGCATTTCCCACTTTGTCAAAGGCAGGCCTCAAAATATTTTGCTTGTCCATTCCCAGCACACCTCTCCAGGGTGCTGTTGGAGAGACGTATCTCTGCAGCGCTCCACCAACATTCAGTCAAAAAATTAACATAAATCATGTAGCAGATATAGGATATGGTAGAGTATGTAGCCTTTTCTGAAACCTACAAGATTGACCTAAAATGTATGACAAATTTTTACATGCAGGTTTCTCCGATCAAATAGCTTAACCTAAATGGCGCTCAATTAAATAAAAATGTTAGCAAAGCAACATATCCTAAAAACAGGACATGTCAAAGTAAAATGGACATTATGAAATGGACAATCACAACTGCTGTCCAGGAGTTTCACCCCATTATTAAGATCAGTGGTTTCACATTTGTATCTGTACATTTTTGACAAGCTGATCATAGTGAAAAATAGAATATTTCAGCATTTTCTGCTGTTTAAACACGTTTCAAATAGGCTCGCGATAACTCCTGATAAAGTTGGATAGCTGATATTCAAGACTTAAATAGCCACATTGATTAGTCATAGGAATCAGGACTAATAAAGCCAATGCAATAGCCTGTTTTACAAATGGTGGACCTACCACATAGAATGGCATTCATAAAATTCCATTGCGGGCCAACATGGTAGGCTACACCCTAGTAAGTACGAGCAGACTTCTTTTGAATGTCTTCTTTTGGTCCTGTTCGGATGTAATTTTTTGGTGTTTTACGAACAGTAGGCTTACCACATAAGCCTACCGTTCGGTAAGATGGCACCAACAGAGAGGGTCGCCTCACTTCTAGTCCTTAGGAAACTATGCATTATTTAGTTTATGTATTATTTCTTACATTTGTTAGCCCAGAAAATCTTAAGTGTTATTACATACAGCCGGGAAGAACTATTGGATATCAGAGCGATGTCAACTTATGACCAGGAATATGACTTTCCTGAAGCAGATCCTTTGTTCACACCACCACCCAGAGCATTTGATCTGATCCTAGAGGCTGACACAAAACAACGCCGCCGCAGAAGAAGTAGACGGAGCGGCCTCCTGGTCAAACTTGAGGCGTGCACACTACCCACCGCTTCCAAGTACATTACTCGTCAATGTCCAGTCTCTAGAAAACAAGGTAGACGAAACTAGGGCAAGGATTGCAACATACTCTGTTTCACGGAAACATGGCTCTGTCGGGATATGTTGTCGGAGTCGGTACAGCCACCTGGATTCTTTGCGTCGTGCCTACAGAAATAAACATTACTCTGGGAAGAAGAGCGGGGGTGTATGCTTCATGATTATATGGTGTGATCGTAACAACATACAGGAACTCAAGTACTTTTGTTCACCTGATCTTCCTCACAATCAAATGTAGACCATATTATTTCCCAAAAGAATTCTCGTCAGTTATTGTCACAGCCATGTATATCCCCCCTCAAGCCGATACCATGACGGCTCTCACGGAACTTCACTGGACTCGATGTAAACTGGAAACCATATATCCTGAGGCAGCATTTATTGTCGCTACCGATTTTAACAAAGCAAATTTGAGAACAAGGCTACCTAAATTATATCAGCATATTGATTGTGGCACTCCTGCGGGCAATACACTGGATCACTGCTACTCTAACTTCCACAATGTATACAAGGCCTTCCAACGCCTTCCCTTCGGCAAATCTGACCACGACTCCATTTTGCTCCTCCCGTCCTATAGGCAGAATTGGTCGAAATAACTGAGGACTCTTTATGGACCAAGATTTTTGGGGGTCGGGGACAGCCCTAATATGAACTCAGCAAAAAAAGAAACATCCCTTTTCAGGACCCTGTCTTTCAAAGATAAGTTGTAAAAGTCCAAATAACTTCACAGATGTTCATTGCAAAGGGTTTAAACACAGTTTCCCATGCTTGTTCAAATGAACATGCACCTGTGGAACGATCGTTAAGACACTAACAGCTTACAGACGGTAGGAAATTAAGGTCACAGTAATGAAAACTTAGGACACTAGAGGTCTTTCTACGGACTCTGAAAAACAACAAAAGAAAGATGCTCAGGGTCCCTGCTCATTTGCGTGAACGTGCCTTAGGCATGCTGCAAGGAGGCATGAGGACTGCAGATGTGGCCAGGGCAATAAATTGCAATGTCCGTACTGTGAGATGCCTAAGACAGCGCTACAGGGAGACAGGATGGACAGCTGATCGTCTTCGCAGTGGCAGACCACGTGTAACAAGGATCCTGCACAGGATCGGTACATCCGAACATCACACCTGCGGGACAGGTACAGGATGGCAACAATTGCCCGAGTTACACCAGGAACGCACAATCCCTCCATCAGTGCTCAGACTGTCCGCAATAGGCTGAGAGCGGCTGGACTGAAGGCTTGTAGGCCTGTTGTAAGGCAGGTCCTCACCAGACCTCACCGACAACATCATCGCCTATGGGCACAAAACACCGTCGACGCTGGACCAGACAGGATTGGCAAAAAGTGCTCTTCACTGACGAGCCGCGGTTTTGTCTCACCAGGGGTGATGGTCGGATTCGCGTTTATCGTCGAAGGAATAAGCATTACAGCGAGGCCTGGACTCTGGAGCAGGATCGATTTGGAGGTGGAGTGTCCGTCATGGTCTGGGGCAGTGTGTCACAGCATCATCGGACTGAGCTTGTTGTCATTGCGGGCAACCTCAACGCTGTGCGTTACAGGGAAGACATCCTTCTCCCTCATGTGGTACCATTCCTGCAGGCTCATCCTGACATGACCCTCCAGCATGACAATGCCACCAGCCATACTGCTCGTTCTGTGCGTGATTTCCTGCAAGACAGGAATGTCAGTGTTCTGCCATGGCCAGCAAAGAGCCCGGATCTCAATCCCATTGAGCACATCTGGGACCTGTTGGATCGGAGGGTGGGAGCTAGGGCCATTCCCCCCCAGAAATGTCAGGAAAATTGCAGGTGCCTTGGTGGAAGAGCGGGGTAGCATCTCACAGCAAGAACTGGCTAATCTGGTGCAGCCCATGAGGAGGAGATGCACTGCAGTACTTAATGCAGTTGGTGGCCACACCAGATGCTGACTGTTACTTTTGACCCCCCCTTTGTTCAGGGACACATTATTCCATTTCTGTTAGTCACATGTCTGCAGAACTTGTTCAGTTTATGTCTTAGTTGTTGAATCTTATGTTCATACAAATATTTACACTTTAAGTTTGCTGAAAATAAACCAAGTTGACAGTGCGAGGACATTTTTTTTGAGTTTAGTTTTGATGTCTCACTATTATACTACATTGTAGAAAATAGTAAATATAAAGAAATATAGTAAACATAACATAGTAGATATAAAAAAAAAAACAGGAATGAGTAGGTGTCCAAACTTTTGACTTACTGTATATGGTTGAATAATGCTTTTTTAATGTCAGTATTGCCTTTTAAATTAAGCTTTATGCCTTACGTGAATTAATTAATTTTACAATGAAATATATGCCTTTGATATGTAAAAATCTCATGACCCTGATCTGCTAAACACATAATATTTGATGAACCATAAATCTGACATATTGCTGTATTATCTTTTGGAGTCAGATAATTCATTTAATGGGCTAATTGCTTAGATCACATGTGAGGTCTATATAATATGCATACATATCAAATATGTATCCCACTACAAGGATATACAGTAGTTAGCCTCATCTTCCATCACCCATTCCTTCTCTCAGTTCACTATTTTGTGGAGATGTAGCTAAATATTACTAATAAATAATTATAACCTGATAGCGCCTCTAAAAAAATAGATGACACAGGTGACCTCAGAGACATGTTGTTGTTCCAACAGTATCTCACATGAACAAAAACCAGACTAGGTTCAGCACCTTTGTAACTATATTCCTAAAAGCAGCAGAAGTGTTCAAACTAGTGTAGTCGAATCATTGCCTTTCAAACTTGGTTCTCCAATGTTCTTTGCGCTTAGGCCTGGCTCACCTCACACTAATGACTGGTCAATGATTAGCAGGCCATTATGGTAGGCTTTTCAGTATTAACCACACAGTCTAGAGCAGGGGTGTCAAACATAGCAAACAGGATGGACAGAGTGGACACTGGGACCTTTACTTATCCAAGAGGCAGCTGAATTTACATGGAGTGGCTTTTTGAATACCAGGGTCTAGAATAAGTTTAGCCTCTGAGACATTTTGTGGATATGGGCCCTGGCCTTTACTTTGGTTTATCTGCTGCTCATTTACCCATGATGTTTACTCTCCTGTCTCCTATTGCTCTCTAGCAAACTTAATTTGTTTACACAAGCATCCCATCGTCTCCATTCATCTCGTGCAAAAAACTGGAGTATGTCCCAAACGGCCCTATGGGTCCTGGTCAAAAGCAGTACACCATAAAGGGTGCAATTTGGGATACAACCCTTGAATAGGGTGGACAGGTAATAAGACACACTAAGGCAGTGAGCCTTTATACACAGGCACTCCCAGAGATGGACATATGTAAAACGTGGTTCCGGAGGAACACCACAACTCACAGAAGACTGACAGAGAATGAATGCCTCACAACAAAACAGATTTTTCATACAATGAATATTCAAACTTCCTCCTCTAAATTTCCCCATTCAATGCAAAAACCTACATGAAAGCAATGGCATGCCATAGAATATCAATGCCCTTCCGTTGTATTCAGCTGAGTTAGAAAGTTGATGTGATGTAGCCTGTAATGCTTACTGAAAATTGATTTTAAATCACAGATTGAAATGTAACATTCTAAATGGAGAGGTAGGCCTAATAGGGGTCACCACTCATAAGGAACTGGAAAAACGCAAATAGGCTAGGCTAGTGACAAACATTTTTCATTTAACAAAAATTACACTATTCTGTGAGGTTAGAAAAATACTAATCCAGGTAATGTAACGGGCGAGGTGAAATGAACTCACCATATTCCGACGACTCCGAGTTCTCTTCCTTTAGGTTTTTACCCATTTTCAATCCTTCTCTCCACCTCTACTAGTTTATAATCGTGTAAAACGTCTAAATTGCCAGGTATATCAAGTCGAAGTTTAATAATTAAAAAAAGTATAAAACAACGTTTTAAAGAGGTGTTACCTACACTTAATGCACAGAAAAAGCAAACTTGCGTTGAATAAATCTTTCTCCCTCGAGCTCCAGTAACTAGGGTTGTGATATCACGAACGCACCTGTTGTGTGACGCGCACCTGCCTGCACGCGCGGTGAAGCATTCCCGCCCCTTAGCCTCCCTTTACTAAATGCCCCCAGGCTGTTTGATGGGCCTGCATGTAGTAAATGAAATAGCTTTTTTCCTGATTATTTGGCTGTATGCCTATATAATATATTTAAAATACCTGAACAAACACATCTGATGACATTTCAGTTCAAAATGATCAAATTGTGTATGATAATGTTTGAGACATAGTGGCAAGAAAAAGTATGTGAGCCCTTTGGAATTAATTGGATTTCTGTATAAAGTGGCAGTAAAATAAGATTTGATCTTCATCTAAGTCACAACAACAAACACAGTCTGCTTAAACTAATAACACACAAATGGTAATGTTCTTGTCTATATTGAATACATAATTTAAACATTCACAGTGTAGGTTGGAAAAAGTATGTGAACCCCGAGGCTAATAACTTCTCTAAAAGCTAATTGGAGTCAGGAGTCAGCTAACAATCAATGAGACAAGATTAGAGATGTTGGTTAGAGCTGCCCTGCCCTATAAAAAGCTCACACAAAGTTTAAGTTTGCTATTCACAAGAAACATTGCCTGGGTCTCAGAAGACCCAAGATTAAGAATTGTTGACATGCATAAAGCTGGAAAGGGTTACAATGGTATCTCTAAAAGCTTTGAAGTTCATCAGTCCACGGTAAGACAAATTGTCTATTAATGGAGAAAGTTCAATACTGTTGCTACTCTCTGTAGGAGTGGCCATCCTGCAAAGATGACTGCAAGAGCACAGCACAGAATGCTCAATGAGGTTAAGAAGAATCTTGGAGTGTCAGCTAAAGACATGCCAACATCTGAGTCTGCGATATGTAAAACACTTAACAAGAATGGTGTTCATGGGAGGAAGTCTGAAGTTCGCAAAAGAGCATCTGGATGTTCCACAGCGCTACTGGCAAAATATTCTGTGGAAAGATTAAACTAAGTTGAGTTGTTTGGAACACAAAACACCATGTGTGGAGAATAAAAAGGCACAGCACACCAACATCATCCCAACTGTAAAGTATGGTGAAGGGAACATCATGGTTTGAAGCTTTTTTGCTGCCTCAGGAACTGGACAGCTTGCTCTGACAGAAAAATGAATTCCCAAGTTTATCAAGACATTTTGCAGGAGAATGTAAGGCTCGGTCCACCAATTGAAGCTCAACAGGACAACTCCTCACAACACAGAAGTAAATCAACAGAAAGGAAAATATGGTCTTCTGGAGTGGCCCAGTCAGTCCTTAAAGTTTTGCAGAGAAGAATGGTCCAAAATTCCTCCTGACTGTTGTGCAGGTCTGATCCACAACTACAGAAAACTTTTGGTTGAGGTTATTGCTGCCAAAGTAGGGTCAACCAGTTATTAAAACCAAGGGTTCACATACTTTTTCCACCCTACACTGAATGTTCACAAGGTGTGTTATTAGTTTAAGCAGACTGAATGGTCATAGATTAAGATCAGATCAAATTGTAAGTCACAACAGACAATGAGGAAGTCCAAGTAATTCCAAAGGGTTCACATTTCTTGCCACTGTACAAAAACATTTTATTTAGATTTGAGGGAGTGACTTTTCCTATCATCACATGAAGAGCCCTTCCTTATTGCTTTGGAAATGTTTAATGTCTCACCCATGTTCTTCAGTTCACAACATGAAACCTGGCACAACCCAAACAGATAGTGATTAACATAAGTCAATTTGACAGCCTTCTTTTTCTGTCAGTATTACTGAATATGTTATAAAAGCAGAGCTCATGCTCCCTTTCCCATCATGAGTTGTAGAAGATAGCAATAACCATGAATTGGGCCTGGGGAAGGAAAGCATGGTTGAATAGTTAACTATTCAACAAGTCCCAGGAACTCTGTCAAAGACCAGATTAAGGTTCAAACACAGACACAAATGGAATGTTACATTAAATCACTAAAACGTTTTAGCAATCTATGCCAAAATTGGAACCACATTCTCTGGTGTGTCTGGGCTGCTTGATATTCATTGAGTTGTAGGAAAAGCAACACTGAAACAAATGACAGTGGATCCATTTGTAAAAGTTTAATTGATTGTAATAAATGACAAAACAACGTACATTTTGTATAAAAGCAGACTTCAATACTACTCGGAAGTCAGCTGTCGGTAACTTTTTCAATTACTTAACAAGTAGACAGTATCATGGTAGAGTACTGTGAAATGAATTGTTCAGTATGTATTTGGCACAGCATGTGGTGAGCGTAACTGGCATTTCATAGCATGCTGTAGTGCCACTGATGTCTCATGGCAAAGAGGCATAGCAATATTATAGTTTAAAAAAATACTGTACGTATGGGTCTTACACAGAAGACACCTTTTTCAGTCATTTATATCAGATACGTGGACAAAGTTAAGGCTCGATTACCACACAAACAATAACTGCACAAATTCATACGAAATGTAAGAGTGAGTGTAGAAACGGAGAAATACATGCACCAAGCCGCAGGGGAAGCCTAGAAGTTTCCTAGCATGGCAAGCCCAGGGTCAGTATCCAATTCTGGGCAGGTCTCCAGTCGAGCGAGCCTGCTCTGCTCCAAGGCGATGGCCTCCGCTGAGTGTTTGCATTTCTCTGATCCACACTGGCAGGTGAAGTATTTACTCTTGATGTCCCAGAAGCGGTCTCCATAATCAAACCTGTGCAAACAGAACATTTTAATTCTAGGCTGGGAATTTAATCAATGTACGTCAATATCATAAATCAGTGGAATAAACAATATACTCAGGCAATTTTATTTCTGGTGCAAGAGAAGTGATACATGGAATAGATGCTACGGTTACTGAAAAAGTAGTGCCAAATCAAGTTCCACTCTGCTTTCCAAAGGCAGCATCAACACCACTCCACTGGGCGTCCATTTTGTGTCTGTGGCTCAGATCGTGGGTGGGGGTGAATCCTCTCACCCAAGCTCCTGTCCTGTCAGTATGTCTCGGGAGCTGAAGAAGGCGATGCGGGGGAAGCGCAGGTCCTGGTGCAGCATGAACACCCGCACTGGGATGATGTTGGGGTCGCACAGGTGGTTGATGAATCGGCTGATGTTACCGTAGTAACGGGCATCTATGCAGTACACCTCCCCGTCCTTTAGAGGGAAGGAGAGAGAGAGGGATGGTGATGCACTTACTTGCATTGGTAAATCAGGTCTGTTTAAACTTGTGTCTAAATGACAGTAAATCAAAACCTGTTGTATTCAGTGCATGTGATAAATACAATTTCATGTATTTTTTTTTTCATGTGTAATGCCTATGAGAGAAAACAGATGAGGTACCTTGTTGTCCAGGTCAAAGAGGTAGGAGTCATCTTCCCTTACATCTGCCTCTGCATCAGAGATCAGTTCTCCTACATATCTGTGTGGATAGAAATGTTACTTCCAACAAGACAATTAACTAATTGATAGAACTGGCAAGACACATTAGATTGGCTAATCATACTAATTTCCTTTAAATAACCATACACACACTTACTCGCAGATGAAGCTGCCTTGGGGAATGTCCTGTAGAGCCCGAACTCCCCATCCCATCTTCTCTGTTCGGTACAACTGGAGACGCACCCTAAGACCGAGAAAGTATACAAGTGAGATTGTACCAGGACACAGACAGTAAGATTAACATTTGAGTCATTTAGCAGACACTCTTATCCAGAGTGACTTACAGTAGAAAGTGCTTACATTTTTCATACTAGAGTGCGTATACATTTTCACACTGGACCCCTGTGGGAATCGAACTCACAACCCAGGCATTGAATGCGTCATGCCCTACAAACTGAGTGAGCTACACGGGACAATGTAAATGTCGACCACAACAGCAGACAATGTCATGAAGCAGCATTACCCAAACTCAGTCCAGGGGACCCAAAGGGGTGCACGTTTAGTTTTTTGCCCTAGCATTACACCGCTGATTCAAATAAATCAAAGCTTGATTAGTTGGTTATTTAAAAATCACCTGTATAGTGCTAGGGCAAAAAACTAAACGTGCACCCCTTTGGGTCCCCCAGGGCAGCGTTTGTGAAACCCTTTCATAAGGTCTGCAGAGATAAACCAAAAAAATGTGTTTGAGTAAGAGATGAGGGTAGTCATAGTGCCTTCAGAAAGTATTCAGACCCCTTGACTTATTCCACGTTGTTACATCCTGAATTCAAAATGGATAAAAAATGTTTTATTCCCCCTCACCCATCTTCACACAATACCCTTTAATGACAAAGTGAAAACAGGTTCAGAGATATTTTGAAAATGTATTAAATTAAATTATAGAAATATCTAATTTACAAAAGTATTCACACACCCCTTGGCCATGACACTCAAAACTGAGCTCAGGTGCATCCAATTTCCTTAGATCCTCCTTGAGATGTCACTAGAACTTGATTGGAGTACACCTGTGGCCAATTGAATTTTTTGGACCCGATTTAGAAACATACCTATCTATACAACAAACTATACCATGAAGTCCAAGGAACTGTCCGTAGATCTCCAAGATAGGGTTATATGTCTCGTCCGATCAAACCGAGCAACCGGGCAAGAAGTACCTTGGTCAGAGAGGTGACCAAGAACCCAATGACCACTGACAGAACTACAGAGTTGTCTACAGCACTTCCCCAATCTTGGCTTTATGGGAGAGTGACCAAACGGAAGCCACTCCTGAGAAAAATGCACAAGACAGCACACCTGGAGTTTGCAAAAAGGCACGTGAACGACTCAGATCATAAGGCAAAAGATTCTGTGATCTGATGAGACAAATCTAACTGTTGTCGCAAAGCTCTATGTCTGTAGAAAACCAGGCACAGCTCATCACCCGTCTAACACCATCCCTACTGTGAAGCATGGTGGTGGCATCATCATGCTATGGGGATGTTTTTCAGCAGAAGGGACTGGGAGACTGGTAAGGAGAGAGGGAACAATGAATGGAGCCAAATCCTTGATGAGAACCTGCTTCAGAGTGCAAATGACATTCGACTTGAGCAAAGATCTACGTTCCAACAGGAACCCCAACCATAAAGCCAAAGAAACACTGCAATTGCATCTGAACAAGAAAGTCCTTGAGTTTCCCTGCCAAAGCCCAGACTTGAATCCCATTGAAAATCTGTGGAAAGACTTGAAGATTGCTGTTCACCGCCACTCCCCATCAAATGTTGTTTAAATATTTTTAATTTTATTTATTATATTTCGTCTGACCGCTGCAACTCCCCAACAGGCTTGGCAAGAGGTGAAGGTGGAGTCATGCGTTCTCCGAAATATGACCCGCCTCACCGCGCTCCTAAACACCCGCCAGCTTAACCAGCCGCACCAATGTGTCGGAGGAAACACCATTCAACTGGCGACCGGGGTCAGCCCACAGGCACCCTCCCCTAATCCGGATGACGCTGGGCCAATTGTGCGCCATCCTATGGGACTCCCGGCCACGGCCAGTTGTGGCACAGCCCAGTAATGAACCCAGTTCTGTAGTAACTCCTCTGGCGCTGCAATGCCAGTGCCTTAGAACACTGCGCCACTCGGGAGGCCACTCCCCATCTAATTTAACAGAGCTTGAGAAGTTCTGCGAGGAAGAATGGGAGAAAATCTCCAAATCCAGATGTGCCAAGCTGATACAGACATACCCAAGACGATTAAAAAGGTGTTATCACCAGAGCTTGAAGAACTTTGAAAATAATAAATGGGCAAATGTACAATCCAGGTGTGGAAAGCTCCTACTTACCAAGAAAGACTCACAGCTGTAATCGCTGCCAAACTCAGGGGTGTGAATACTTATGTAAATTAGATAACCGTATTTCATTTTCAATGATGGGGTAGTGTGTGTACATTGGTGAGAAAAAAAAGTATTTAATCCATTTTGAATCCCGGCTGTAACAACAAAATGTGGAATAAGTCACGAGGTATGAATAATTTCTGAAGGCACTGTATCTAAAATAGTTCTAATTTGATTTCAAAGTGTACAGTGGTGTAGTAACAGCTCTTACTTGATTCCCGCCTGCACCACTCTGTTCTTGCAGGTGCGGTAGCAGGAGCAAGCCAGGTTACATTCAAATATGAGAGGCGGTTCGATCTTATTGAACTCCTGGAGCAACCGGTGGTCCTGGTAAACACAGAAAACACATTGTCAGTATCTTATGTTAGGTGAAAGACAAACTCGATACTTAAAAACAACTATAAACATGTCCCCCCCAAATGGTAGTGTCCCCCCTTGGGACAATTAGTGAAAACAAATTAAGCTCACTCTCGCGCCCCACTTGGGCATCTCAGTGCAATTTTATAAATGCCAGATCTCTATGGCAAGACACATCATTCACCCATGTTTGTCAAAATCAGGCCAGTGGTGTCAGATATTGGTGTGTGACTCCCGTACGTACGGAGACAGATCCATAGTCCCCCCAATGATTATTGTAGGGGACAAAAATTATGTTTTAGCTTTCCACCGTGAAATTAGAAATAAACTAAAGACAAAAAGGACAGAGCCCCCCAAATTACCTCGCCAATCTTTCTAGAGATGGCTTGGTTTCCGCTTGGAAAGTAAATAAAATAATAATGCAGTGCCCCCCTTGGGCCAATCAGTGTAGTTTTGTAAATACCAGATGTCTATGGCAAGACACATCATTCACCCAAGTTCTGTTAAAAAATAAAGTGGTGTCTGAAACATCACGTGGGTTAGCTAGACTCATAACCCTGAGCATGTGACACAAATTTCAGCACTGAGTCAAACAGATCAAGAGAGAAACATGTGTCCGTTAAAGAGCCACCATATGGTCTATAAGAATGCTCGTGCACATGTTGACAGTGTTCGCAACTTATACTAAATTGTGTTACAATACGAATATCCTATGAATGATTTATATGCATTTGTGTGCCAGGCCACGCTCATGTGAATGTTTATTGGTCCATAGCAGCCATGTTGTTTTAGGTACTCTAAAAAAAAAAATTTTTTAAATGCATTGTGAGACCTTTGTCAATGGAGGCCACATACTTTTGTATATATAGCGTATGTGGACACCCCTTCCAATTAGTGGATTCAGCTATTTCAGCCAGACCTGTTGCTGACAGCTGTATAAAATCGAGCACACAGCCATGCAATCTCCATAGACAAACATTGGCAGTAGAACGGCCTTACTGAAGAGTTCAGTGACTTTCAACATGGCACTGCCACCTTTACAACAAGTGAGTTTGTCAAATTTCTGCCCTGCTAGAGCTGTCCTGGTCAACTGTAAGTGCTGTTATTGTGAAGTGGAAGCGTCTAGGACCAACAATGGCTAAGCCGCAAAGTGCTAGGCCACACAGGCCAGAACGGGACCGCCGAGTGCTGAAGTGCGTAGGATGTAAAAGTCATCTGTCCTCGGTTACTACACTCACTCGCAAGTTCCAAGCTGCCTCTGGAAGCATCGTCTGCACAATAACTATTCGTCGTGAGCTTCATGAAATGGGTTTCCATAGCTGAGCAGCCACACACAAGCCTAAGATCATGCACAATGCCAATTGTCGGCTGGAGTGGTGTAAAGCTCGCCACCATTGGACTCTGAAGCAGTGGAAACGTGATCTCTGGAGTGATGGATCACGTTTCACCATTTGGAAGTCTGATGGACGCATCTGGATTTGGCAGATGCCAGGAGAACGCTACCTGCTCCAATACATAGTGCCAACTGTAAAGTTTGGTGGAGGAGGAATAATGGTCAAGGCTGTTTTTCATGGTTCGGGCTAGGCCCCTTGGTTCCATTGAAGGGAAATCTTAACGCTACAGCATACAATGATATTTCAGATGAATCTGTGCTTGCAACTTTGTGGCAAAAGTTTGGGGAAGGCCCTTTCCTGTTTCAGCATGACAATGCCCCAGTGCACGAAGCGAGGTCCATACAGAAATGGTTTGTTGCGAGCTATATGGAAGAACTTGACTGGCCTGCACAGAGCCCTGACCTCAACCCCATCGAACACTTTTAGGATGAATTGGAACGCCGACTGCAAGCCAGGCGTAATCGCCCAACATCAGTGCCTGACCTCACTAATGCTCGTGGATGAATGGAAGAAATTCCCCACAGCAATGTTCCAACATCTAGTGGAAAGCCTTCCCAGAAGTGGGGAGGCTGTTACAGCAGAAAAGGGGGACCAACTATATGAACACTCATGCTCGTCAAATCTCATTCCAAAATCATGTGTCCACATACTTTTGGTTGTGTAGTGTATCAAGTTTCGTGCAGATCGGTCATTCAGTGCCAGAAGAGTAGCGTTTAAGAATTTTCACAAAATTCAAAAATGGCAGACCATATGGGTCCCTGAGGCAAATGTGCTCCTTGTGAGGAGAGGGACCTATGTACTGAATTTCATGACTTTAGTTCAAACAGAATAAGGGGGCGTGACCTTTAAAAGTTAGCCTTTTCAATCTCTTGTTATAGCCCCACCATCTGGCCAATCTGTGTCATTTTGTAAATTACAGATCTCTGTGGGAAGACGCATCATTCAAAGTTTCGTCAAAGTCAGGCCCATGCTGTCAGATACCGCGTGTGACTAATGTACGAGCGTACAGACAGAGACAGATCCACAGTTCAATAATATCTGAAATTTGAAAAATGAGAGCAAACTCTCTCTGAAAACCCAGGATATTTACAAGGTTCTAGTTCTTATCAGTTTCCTTAATCAAATATAAACTTTCACACCAAAGTTCACAGCTAGAATGGCTGAATACTTTTATATCCAAATAAAGTGGGATATAAAATAAATAATTAGTCACTAACCTTGTCGTACCAGCAGCGGATACTGAGCTGTCCACACAGACAGTTGCTGGAGGAGCAGTCCTCTGTGCAGCTGCAGTGCTGAGGGACAGACATAGATTTATAGAAAGGCAAGATGCATGTATGATCA
This sequence comes from Oncorhynchus masou masou, assembly GCF_036934945.1. Taxonomy (NCBI): domain Eukaryota; kingdom Metazoa; phylum Chordata; class Actinopteri; order Salmoniformes; family Salmonidae; genus Oncorhynchus; species Oncorhynchus masou. The sequence goes on from NC_088224.1 coordinate 41,296,329, forward strand.
ATGATAATTATCATGTGTATCATCTAAAGGTGTGTGGTGTTACTGTATGTACCTGTAAGTGTGTGATGTTGCGGTCGATGTTCATGGCTGAAGTCTCACAGTTCTCAGAAACATACTTGTAGTCTGAGGGACATCCCTCATCATCCACTGCGTTCACACAGGGGATAGGCACGTTCTCATACCCCTGGGCTACGTCACTGCTGATGATCTTCTCTGTACGAAGCATACGATTGGCTATCCCCCTCCGCAGCTTCCTGTTTATCTGGAGTGACACCCAGACGGGCGAATCGGAACGCGCCAGAGAAAGAGGGGTGTCCCCTTCCCTGTTCATGATGTCGATGTCTGCCCCCCTAGAAAGGAAGAGCCTGTAGAGAGGGAATAAGCAAACAAAGGTGTTAAAGTTGCCGTTAGGCACAGATTACCCTTCCCATATCCTTACAACCATCATGGGCGCAAAATGCTCAAATGACTTTAGATCAATACCTATGGACAAATTCCTTCTATTCGAAATTACCAGACTATAGGAGTGACTCGGACTGTAGCAGTCAGCCAGTGATTGTCAAGAAAATAACTGCTGGTCTCACAGTAATTGACCATTAATTAACAAAACACATTTAGCATCACCTGGCTTCCACACACAGCCTACAAGCTGATGCAGAACTTTCGAACATCTATATATTAAAAAGTCTAATAAATCCATGTAATATAGCCTACACCATCACAATTAAAAGCGGCAGGTAGCCTAGTGGTTAGAGCGTTGGGCCAGTAACCGAAAAGTTTCTCGTTCGAATTCCCGTGCTGACAAGGTAAAAATCTGTCATTCTGCATCTGAACAAGGCAGTTAACCCACTGTTCCTAAGCAGTCATTGTAAATAAGAATTTGTTCTTAACCGACTTGCCTAAAGGTCAAATAAAAAAAATAGATGATTTATTTTAGACAGGTCTAAAGAAAATTGTTTTTTCCGAAGAACAGAATAGCATAACAGTGTATCTTTGCGTTAGGCCCTGATCTGGCTATGCTTAATTTAGAGTTAAATATGTAACTTTAGTTGTTATACAAATGTTGGCCTATATGTTTTGATGTTTAATACATTCCAAGGCTGCATGATGTAACTAATGATGATTTGAAAAAAGTTGCATGAAAGGCATGAGCTCTGCCTTGTTTTTTTGCACAGGCTGTACACACTTCATCAGTCTCTCACTCACAATTTGACAAGCACTTGATAATGCCTCAAATTTCCCAGCTGTATGGCTATAATCCCCCTAAAATAAATCCATGCCTTTTGTGGCCTGTGGCCGTTGTGCCCTTTGGCTGAATATAATAATTATAATTCCCTTCTCCCCGCAGCATGCCAAAGCGTCTCTCACTCACATGGCTCTTAGTCACATGATCAGGTCGTTCTCACAGGCTACAAATGAAGACAGACACATTGGGGACTTAACTGCGCAAGTCCTTATCCAATTCCGAGGCGCATATTGAAGATATCGGAATAACTGTCCACATTTACTTTTGTCAGTCAACATTAGCAGGCCTAACAAACAGCAAAAACCACTAGCCTATGTCAACCTAGTACAAAAGTTGACCTATTCTATTCAGTGCAATAAATAAATATTTTAAACATAGTCCGGGGTCAGTTGTGGGATGCGATAGATCCCAAATTAATACAACCACTAGCATAAAAAAAACTGTTTTAAGCATGGAGCCTGACCCAACAGATGAGAACGTTGATCTTAAAATGTTAATTGCAGCCTCCCTAGTGGTGCAGTGGTCTAAGGCACTGCAGTGCTATCTGTGCCACTAAAGATTCTGTGTTCGAGTCCAGGCTCTGTCGCAGCCGGCCATGACCGGGAGGCCCATGGGGCGGCGCACAATTGGCCCAGCATCGTCCAGGTTAGAGGGGGTTTGGCCGGCAGGGATATCCTTGTCTCATCAAACACGAGCGACTCCTGCGGCGGGCCGGGCGCAGTGCACGCTGACGCAGTCGCCAGGTGTACGGTGCTTCCGGGTTGGATGAGCATTGTGTCAAGAAGCAGTGCGGCTTGGTTGGGTTGTGTTGTGTTTTGGAGGACGCATGGCTCTCGACTGTCGCCTCTCCCGAGTCCGTACGGGAGTTGCAGCGATGAGACAAGCCTGTAACTACTACCAATTGGATACCACGAAATTGGGGAGAAAAAAAAGGGGTGAAAAATAAAAATAATAAATTGATAAACTATTAGGCTATCACATTATAAGCGCAGCAAAGCGCACACGGCAGTTGGCTATAAGCGCAAATGTTCCATTAGCAGAAAACCACCATTATCAAAAATGATTGCAAAGGCAATTAAGCATGTAATGCGTTTATTATAAGAAGTCGCATTTTTATGGGGCAAATAATCTTCCCCAAACTTGAAACTCACGCACTGCTTATATTTGCCAGATAATCCGCTTTACAGTGGGTGTAGAGCCTAATGTGCTTAATTTTAAGAAGTTAAATTGGCCACTTTAGTTGCAATAAACTTTACCAAAAAATATAGGCTATGGGCTAGGCTACAAGAGGTATGCAACTATGATTTGAAAAAGTTACTAAAAAAGCATGAGCTGTTTGCCTTAAGCTGGTCATCATTCACAAGTGATAGTGTGATGTGTGATTTGCATTGATGTCAGAGTGATTAGAGGGACAATAGAGTACTGAGTACCAGGCAGTTAGCAAGTTTGGTAGGCTACTAATGACCATCAGCAGCATCAGATCTTGGAGAGGCTTAATTACCGTGACTAAACGGTCACATGGAATTCGACTGGCATCATGACTCGTGACCGCCAGCGTGGCGGTAATACAGTCACCGTAACAGCCATAGGAGTGACCGATGGATGCGATTGACAGGGTATTGGTCTACTCACGTTACACAATCGAGGAAGCCCTCCCTGGAAGCGATGTGTAGGGGAGTGTCCCCGTGCATGTTGACAGAAGACAGCGGGCAGCCGGCGTTCAGCACCATCTCTGCTATCGTCACACAGCCTGCGAAGGACGCCCAGTGGAGACACGCGTTCATCTCCTAATAGAGAGAGCAAGAAGATTATTTGTATCATCCCAGAGGGACTTACATCACAATAAATGAATGGATATAAAGAAAATGTATGGATTGGAGTACTTACAACCAAATTGACCTCTACCTTCAATAAATCAAGTATGAAGAAGCAAATGCTGTCGTTTCAAGGATTTGTGACTTGCCGTGCCTAATAAATCCTCCACATCCTCCTTCAAAATCAGATTGGCCATCGTATGCCCATACGGTGTTATAACCAGGACAGAAAGCCTAACCTTGTCTTTGAGGGTGACGTCAGCCCCCCTGTTAAGCAGTGCTCTGATGACCTTGATGTGCTTGTGCTCTGCAGCCCAGATGATAGGAGTCCAGCCTCCACTATCCTGAGAGGGGAATACAATACATTGACTCAGAGGGTTAGGGGACTGGACTATACAGTGGTACTCAAGCCAAATGCCTAACACAAGTGCTATGGTTCAATACCACGAGAAATGATACATGGGACTGGAAGATAGATTAAACATACATGTTTATTCTGGTGGTAATAGTTAACTCTGTCTATTGACTAATTAAGAACTACAGGTAACTAGCATTGCCAAGTGACACATGATACAGTATCTGTTATTGAGTACATTGAATGATTACTATACCTACAAAGGAGGGTGTTAGTGCTACGCAGAGTGAAGGGGTACTACACTGCAGAGACCCACATAATATACACAGGGATAGATTTGTAAAAATAAAATAAAAACAGAAGTTTACAACTTAATATCAAATAAAGAGAATTATATTCATCTGCGCATGCATAGTCAATCGAAATAAAGATGTTTAATTAGCAGCAAAAACAAGCACTTCTCAGAAAACAGACCATGTGATCATTGGACATGATGCAGTGTGAAGTACGCAGTCGACAAAGAGTGTCACAGACTGATAAAACACACACTGACTTATTGGTTGTTGCTACCCTGTCTTAGAGCCCAAGAGTGTTCCTCTCTCGCTCTTCCCCACCTGTGCGTTGATGTCCACCTGTCCCGTCTCCAACAAAAGGGTGACAATGTCCAGACTGCCCAGTTTGGCAGCGTGGTGGAGACCAGTGTAGCCATCTTCTTCCTGGAGAGCAGAGGAGGAGAAGAGAGGGGAGAGGGAAGAGGAAAAGAGAGAGAGGAAAAAGAGAAAGAAAATGGAAAAAACAGAATAGTTGGAGGGGGGGCAAAGAGAGGAAAAGCCAATAGGAGAGGTGAATTAGAAAAAAGATAATCTTCACATTTTAATATTGTCAGAAGGTGAGAATTTGATTGCAATCAAGATTGTATTAACGTGCCACTTACAGGTCCGAGCTCCAGTTACTCTATAATAGATCCTACTGTTGACTTCTGAGGTGACTCAAGGTGATGATCAAATTCTTTCAGATTTAAATCCTTTACGGCTCATGTTCTAGAGCCGCTATTAGTGTTTGCTGACCAGCTTTGGTGTAGGGGCTGTTTACCAGGCACTCACAATGTGATAGACGCAGGCTCCACTCTGGACCAGGTACCTGGTCACCTCCACATGGTTGTTGACGATGGCCTCCAGGAGAGGGGTCCTCATGGATTTGTCTTGGATGTCCAGTTTAGCACCTGCCTGTAAATAGACAAGAAAATTATTTGAGCACTCTGGTGAATAATAATTGTATGAGTGACACACTGATCCATTTTGGGGGGAATGAGAGTAAAAGGAGTCACTTCTATCATTGAACATGAAAATAAAGACCAGGCTTGTAGTTATTTGGGCACACCGTAGCAAAACATTCGCAACAGAAAATGTAAGCAAGCATTTCTTATTGGACAAGTTCAGGTAGTCCCTCCCTGATTCAATCGGTTTTCTTCAGTTTGGAGCCTAATGAATATTACCCAGTTGTATTGATTGAAGTGCAAAAGTTGTTCACCTGCACCAGCATGTAGCAGACCTCCAGCAGGCCTCTCTGGGCGGCAACGTGGAGAGCACAGCGTCTGTTCTGGGAGTCAGCCTGGTAGGCTGGGTCTATGCCCTCCACTGAACCAAACAGAGAGTAAGTGGAGTTCAGGGGTTATTAGCAGCAGTAGGGGTCAATATCGTCTCATTCCTTCATTTATGTGAAAGAACAGTGGACAACAAGTGTTTCCAGAGCAGATGAAGGAGCGATGAGAGCAAGCCACTTTAGACAAAATATGCAATCAGATCAGGAATGTCTATTTAATCGAACAGTAAAATACGAACAAAGGACTCCTTATGACACTTACTGAGCATGAGCAGAACCCTCTGCACCTCACCCTGCTTGGCAGCTGGATAGAGCTGGCGGGGGTGGAACCTCAGCTTCTTCCTCCTGACCAATCACAACCAAGAATCACCACGTGAGAACAGCTCCTATCTCTCCCTCATTCCTATTCCTTGGACTAATCACTGGATCCAACACCATTAAATACATTTCCCCTACATAGCTTTCCACAATTCAGTCAGTTCAGCAAATTTTGAATTTCAACAAAAGGAGGAAAGATAGATGTATTTTCAAAGCATTCAAACAAGACCCAAGTCTAGCCGTAAACAATTCCCATCAATCATTGATTTGCAACAGATAACTCTATTCTATAAGACTTAGACTATTATTAATATATTTTATTATTTTGTCTCACTTCTCAGTGTCCTGGGTGAGAATGGCTTTCTGCAGCGCCGCCCTACTGGGCCCGGGGGGAAGTGCACTGGGACAGACTGGCTTCCCATTGGGCAGACAGAGGGAGGGTCCCACACTGTCCACTCCCCCCTCGCCTGGGGGGGCTGCGTTGACAGTCCCTGCTGCCAGAGCGGCTTGGGGGGGGCGCTGATCCTTGTCTCTCTTTACCACCCCACGCATCCTCGCACTGACAGATCAAAAAGACAAAGAGAGAGGGAGTAAAAAAAGGCTGCAACGACCATTATTTCCATACGAGTTATCAAACAATAGAACCACAGGCACAAGCTGAAATCAATCAATTATCCACAAATACAAAACAAGTAGAGCAAAATCACCCAATTATTGCACTCCAGCCAACACTTAGTCATTTCACATATCTTTATCTCCCCCTTTCTCCTCACCTGATAGGACCCACCGGCCTCTTCCCGTTCTTCAGCGGCCACGTGGAGGCCACCAGAGAGAGGTCAGAGGGGATGGGGGCTGGGAGGGACAGTGTGGTGGTGGACGAGGCGGAAGTGGTGACCACAGTGGCCACGGATGCTGAGGGGGGGATGGTGACCTCTTGGGCCTCCGAGGCATCCTCACCACAGTGGGGGCAGAAGAGCATGCCTGTGCCCATGCCCCTGCCCCTGCCAGCCCCCAGCACTGTCACACAGCCCCGGTGAAAGCGGTGGGCGATGCGCTGGTCCGGACAGCACTCTAGGAAGGTGCCCTGGGAAAATCAGAGAGAGGGAGGGATGTAAGGCCACGTGAAACATATACCGTACACGCACAGACTTATAATGCATCTCAAGTATCTGCAGTAGTCTCTCCGTCTCCTCTCCATCTTTACAGATTTGAAAACACAAGCTAGGTCTAAGGTGAATACAATTTGGAGGTTGTCTACTTAGGGCTGTTGCGGTGACCGTATTACTGCCACAATGGCGGACACGAGACATGAAGGCAGTCAAATTCCACATGACCGCTTAGCCTAATTACTGTGACTTCCCAAACTCTAATGATGCTGCTGTTCATTACTAGCCTACCAAACTTGCCTACTGCCTGGTACTCCGCACTCTATCGTCCCTCTAATCACTCTTGACATCGATGCAAATCTAATCATGAGCTCATGTTGCGCAGCATTTCTATTGGCTATGCAATTGTAGGAGAAAACAGAGTGATGGCCTCTATTAAAAAGAGGAGGTTCCCATCAGTTTTCTCAAGGCGAGGTCTACTATGTTTATTTCACAACTTTCCTCATATTAAGCACAATTGTAGTCTACCTGGCTGGCATAAAAAAATAAACCACGAGGAAAAGCATCCTCTATTGGCTATTTAAGTGCATAGATGACATATGTTTTCCTGCTGCCCCGGTTTCGATACAGGTGCATGAGAATGCTCCATTCTAAATAAATTAAAAATGTCACATATTATTTAGTATATGTAAAGCCAAGATTAAATCAAGAACAGTCTGATGGGTGACAATATTAGCCCATCACTTGTGAATTATATAGTATCACTGAAGTATAAGCCCAGTATAAGAAACAATGCCTTTTTTGCGACTTTTTCAAATCATTGTCACACACATCATTTAGCCTAGCCCATAAGCCTATATGTTTTAATAAGATTTGTATCACAACTAAAGTGGCCAAATAACTTCAGAAATGTAAGCACATTAATCTGCTTTTCAAGGGGTGTAGAGGATAACTGGCATACATAAGCAGTGCGTGAGTTTCAAGTTTGGGGAAGATAATTTTCACCATAAAAAGCACCCTTATAATAAAAGCATTACACGTATAATTGCATTTGCAGTCACTTTTGATGATGCCGTTTTCCGCTAATGGAACATACTCACTTATAGCCTACTACCATGTGCACATTGCTGCGCTTATAATGTGAAGAAATAGCCTAATAGTTTATCAACATTTTAAGTTAAACATTCTGATCTTTTGCATAAGCCACATTGCATAAAGGTTTTTTGATGCTAGTGGTTGTATTCATTTGGGATCTATCGCATCCCACAACTGTCCCAGACTATGTTTGGAATATTTATTTCTCGCACAGAATAGGTCAACTTTTGTACTATGGGGGATAGTAGATTGACATAGGCTAGTGCTTTTGCTGTTCGTTAGGCCTACTCATCTTGTTGGCTGACAAAGTAAATATCTTCACTTTGGAATTGGATAAGGACGCACGCTGTTGCGTCCCCGATGTGTCAGTCTTTACTTGTAGCCTGTGAGAAAGAACCGATCAGTGACAGCCATGTGGGTGAGAGGTGCTTCGGATTGCACAGCACACTCAGGGTGAAGGGCACAACGCAGCACGCCGGGCCACAAATGGCAGGGTGCATTAAGGACCCAAAGGGGATGCCACCGTGAAATTCGAGGCATTATCAAATTCTGAATCAAGAACAGTCAAATTGTGAATGAGAGACTAGTGGAGTGTTTACAGCCTGCGCAAAAAAAACAAAGCAGAGCTCATGCCTTTCAAGCAACTTTTTTCAAATCATCATTAGCGTCTCATCATGTAGCCTTACAATGTATAAAAAAATCAAAACATATAGCCCAACGTTTGTAGAACAACTAAAGTTACATTAAAAACTAAATTAAGCATATAGGAATACCTATTTCTTTGTTAACCACTCAACACAGAATAGCCGCATGTGCGCACTCCCTTTTCAGCTTTGTTCAATTGTATTCGTCATACTATAAAATACTATAATTCCAGCGAATTATAAGCTAATCTTGCCTGCTAAATAAATTTGTGTAGGCCACAGCCATATGGCATAGCCACATCAGGACAACTCAGAGTATGCTATTCTGTTCTTCTGAAATAGACATTTTCTCCAGATCACATGCTTCTTTAAACCTGTCTAAAATAAATAATGGATTAATTGTGAAGGTGTAGGCTATATTACATGGATTTATTATACTTTTTAAATGGCTTGTCGGCGGTGTGTGGAAACCAGGAGATGCTAAATGTGTTTATGTTAATTAACAGTCAATTACCGTGAGACCGACAGTTATTTGCTTGACAATCACCAGCTGACGAAATGTTGTGACTGCCACAGCCCTATGTCTACTTGGAATTTCTTTTCACCTATCCAGTTCTTTGACATCAGATAGTATGTTTGATTGTGGGGGTGGCACAAAACCTTACTGCGATACAGAAGTATCCACATCCAGGGCAGCAGTGATGTTTGACCATATGTGACCGATGGTTTTCGCACAGTACAATGAGGGAAACCCGACTGGACGGCCGCATGGTCTCCCCCTTCTGAATGATATTGGTACAGCCCACCAGCTGCGAAAAACAAGAGGGAGAGGAAAGTGAAAAATTTAAAGGAGAAATAAATAGTCATTTGTTGATTCCAAATGAGATGGAAAAGCTTACCGTGTTGCCCCTATATTCTTTTAGCAGCGACTCTCAAAAAATTGCCGCCCCACCCAAAGATATGATACAATAGATAAATTGAGCTATATATTTTTTAATAATATCATCTTTGAGAACTAACATTCACCAGAATAAAAACTAGACAGTCAGGGAGAATCTAAATTTCAAAAAAATGTCATGACATTGATTTTGTTATAACGTTTGAGTCACTTAGATAGCATAAGAACACAGCATAAGCCATAGTAAAATGTTCAGAATTGTAGGAAATTAACTTTAAAACAGCAACATTTTGTATCTATTGACAAATCAACTGTAAATTTCGGTGTTCCTCAAGGTTCCGTTTTAGGACCACTATGTTTTCACTATATATTTTACCTCTTGGTGATGTCATTCGAAAACATAATGTTAACTTTCACTGCTATGCGGATGACACACAGCTGTACATTTCAATGAAACATGGTGAAGCCCAAAATTGCCTACCCATGTGAGAGACGCAGACTCGATCTCAAGTCTTTACTGAAGACTCATCTCTTCAGTGGGTCGTACGATTGAGTGTAGTCTGGCCCAGGAGAGTGAAGGTGAACGGAAAGGCTCTGGAGCAACGAACCGCCCTTGTTGTCTCTGCCTGGCCGGTTCCCCTCTCTCCACTGGGATTCTCTGCCTCTAACACTATTACAGGGGCTGAGTCACTGGCTTACTGGTGCTCTTTCATGCCGTCCCCAGGAGGGGTGCGTCACTTGAGTGGGTTGAGTCACTGATGTGATCTTCCTGTCTGGGTTGTGCCGTGGCGGAGATCTTTGTGGGCTATACTCAGCACGGTCTCAGGATGGTAAATTGGTGGTTGAAGGTATCCCTCTAGTGGTGTGGGGGCTGTGCTTTGGCGAAGTGGGTGGGGTTATATCCGGCCTGTTTGGCCCTGTCCGGGGGTATAATCGGATGGGGCCACAGTGTCTCCTGACCCCTCCCGTCTCAGCCTCCAGTATTTATGCTGCAGTAGTTTATGTGTCGGGGGGCTAGGGTCAGTTTGTTATATCTGGAGTACTTCTCCGGTCTTATCCGGTGTCCTGTGTGAATTCAAGTATGCTCTCTCTAATTCTCTTTCTTTCTCTCGGAGGACCTGAGCCCCAGGACCATGCCTCAGGACTACTTGGCATAATGACTCCTTGGTGTCCCCAATCCACCTGGCCGTGCTGCTGCTCCAGTTTCAACTGTTCTGCCTGTGGCTATGGAACCCTGACCTGTTCACCGGAAAGGCTACCTGTCCCAGACCTGCTGTTTTCAACTCTCTAGAGATAGCAGGAGCGGTAGATACTCCTAATGATCGGCTATGAAAAGCCAACTGACATTTAATCCTGAGGTGCTGACTTGCTGCACCCTCGACAACTACTGTGAGTATTATTATTTGACCATGCTGGTCATTTATGAACATTTGAAGATCTTGGCCATGCTCTGTTATAATCTCCACCCGGCACAGCCAGAAGAAGACTGGCCACCCTCTAGGTTTTGGCCTTTCTAGGGAGTTTTTCCTAGCCACCGTGCTTCTACACCTGCATTGCTTGCTGTTTGGGGTTTGAGGCTGGGTTTCTGTTCAGCACTTTGAGATATCAGCTGATGTCAGAAGAGCTATAGAAATACATTTGATTTGATTTATGTGCAGTCGGAGCCCCCCCTCCACACCAACTTTGCCACCACTGCTGATAAAAATCCTAGGGAAAACACAGCTTCACAGAGTCTACATGTGCATAGCCACACACAAACCTCTCCGTTCACGCTCTCTGTGGCCATGCAGAGTCTGTTGGGCTGTCTGCTGGCGCTGTCTACGCGTGGTGCCTCCATCCTGCAGCTACACAGAGGCAGCTCCTCCAGACGCTCCGTCTCCCCAGCGTCACTGCCTTCTACACAGACATGCAGATATGACATTCCCTCATCGGTGTCATATGGTACTACTCACTGTAGCAGATAATCAGTGCTATTCACTGAGAACCAAATTGTGGCTTTAGTTATGTACGCAAATCATGTGTTCACAAGACCTTAATAGGAGATTTGTGTCAAAGTTACAGGACGCATACGTCAAGCTAGGATTTGACCCTGAGAGACCACTGATAAAGACTTGCAGATTGTGTATTGTGTGCGAATACATTCTACCCACCGTGGTGAGGTGAGAGTGTTAGGTTGTCTGTTGCCACGATGTCCAGGGAGCCCAAGGCAACCTCTGTGTACTCGCAGGATCCACCAAAAGTAGCTGCTGCCGACACTGCTGGAAGTTACAACAGACATTAATAATTTACAATCAAATAGCCACTGTGATGATAATGATAGTGGCGATGATAAGACTATTTATACAAATGAATAGATCTCCCTGTCACTCACCTCTTCCTGCCTCTGCTCCTTCGGCTCTCTCTCTCCCTTTGCCTCGCCCTGGGCGAGTCCATGGCGAATCACTGCTCCCTTCGTTCCTCTGGCCCTGCCTCTGTGGGTCCGACTCTGAGCTCTGAGGACAAAGAGGGTTTGGTTGACCGGCAGAGAAATAATGCTTTGACCAAATAAAAATGATGTTCCAGCAAGTGAATCTTATGAAACATGTTGCCTAAAACTGCTTGGTAAATGATTGTACCTTCCAACTCTGACATAGGACCAGTAAAACTACTCACATGATCTGACATGTTACCAGATGCATCTGCATCTCTTTCATGTAGCCTTTCCTCTAGTCCACCATCTTCAGACTGCAATAGGAAAAATGGAAGGTACAGATATGGAAAAGGAGCAACATACAGTTTCCTTGTATCTATTCAAAACTGTGGCTATTCAGCAATAACCCTTTAACTGTTACACCAAGAGAAAAATATCAGAAAAACATTTTTTCTGCTAAATACTGTATCTATATTTAGCCTCAGTATAGACCATATATGAAAAATGTGTTTGGATGACTTAAACTTCGATAATTAATGCATCACAAACATCTCAACCAGCCGGTTGCCCAATACTAATTTTGTATTGGAATTTGCAGACAATTTTAAATAATCTCAAATGATACATTATGTCTGCTTCATTTACTTATAAGTGGAAGATTGGCCTAGTTAAATGAGGACTTGAAATCAAATATTAAAATAATACATTTGTGTGTCAAAATATGAATATTAGAATGCATGTATGCATTTATAGTTTATATGCTTAGAGTACCAGTACAATTACATGTACTGAATGATATTCTGAAAAATATTGAAGATAACAGGCAGACAGTGAATACTGATATGGATTTGAAAAGGTTTTTGTATTTAAACAGCCTAAAAATCCCATAACAATATTTCTCCACTTTCCATTGTCACAAGCTTTGACTTAATATCATTCCTTTAAAATGGGCAACTCAACTGCTTAATAGAGCATATTTTTCAAGAGCTCCTAAAAATTATATTTTTTAAACAAAAAAATATAGTAATTTAATCATTCTTAACTTATGTTTTAGAGGTAAATAACATTTTGTGTTGTAATTTCCCATTTTATATACAATTAGTACCAAAAATTATGGTAAATGAGGTTCAGTTTAGCTCACGTTCACATCCTGGTTTTCAACCATCTTTGAACATGTGTTTCAAAAAACATGGCAGTCCGATAATGAAAACCACATGATTTTACTAAATGGCATTGGTTGAGATGATAAAATATGCCTAACAAAATAAATATGTTACACTTAGTTTAAAATTGGTTGTCAAAAGGACCTCGCCTGTTTGAGCTGCCTGTTAAAGGGTTAATTAGCCTCGGACCTTGCAGTCGGAGAAGGCTGGGTCCGTGTCATCTCTTGCATAGGGGTTATAGAGAAGAAACTCGTTCTCATCTGCATCCTCCAGCCAACTGTCACGCCGTCTCGCCGCCTCTCGGAGTACTAGCTCTGCCTGAAATTCAAGTAACAAAAAGTTAGGTCAGGGTCACTACTTAATATCTCAGCATGAGACCCATTATAAGCAACCATTATCTTCATTCTCTAATAAAGCACTGACACACCCCTGCCCAGTCTTTACCTTCTGCTCTGTGCCTATAGCGCTTTCTGCCTGGACCAACCTTCTCCTTTTTGCTGCTGCCAAGTAAGAGATAAAAATAACGTGACAGGATTGAAACTCAACAGTAAGTAATCTTACATACAAATATTTAAAAAAAGATTTACCCATTTAAAAAGTTCTATTATATTCGTGCATTTCTGATTCTCGGGGAAAAACACATCGTACCGACTATATTTCTGCCTGCTTAAACAGTGAATAGCTCAGATACACATGAAATTACCCTGGGAATCAATAGAACATCACTCAAATACGATATAACATTCAAAATGGGTAACTCTTTCATTCAAGTCAATCTAAATGTATGGAATATTTCAACATTGACCAGTATCACTGTCTGTCGCGAAGCTGGTCGTGGGGTCTGTGGGGTTGACTGGCACGATTGGTGACTCGATGCACCTCATCTGAAAGGCAACAACTCAATGGATCAGATGGTCATGAAGGGGATAATGTGACAGGAATAAAATTACTTCCGAATGGTAAAATACTCTGATTTTCAACATACTAACTCAAACATAAGATATGCCTTTTTTGATTGATATCACTGTATAAGTGCCTATTCTAAAAAATATAGTGCTACTACCAGCCATCGTCTTAGAAGACTCACCTGTGTTGGGGGAGGTCTGTTCATAGTCTTGCGAGCACGGTGTATCTTTACTGTCTGGACAGGGACAGGAGGCGGAGAGGAGGATGAGGGAGGTGGCAGGAGAGCTTTACTTCCAGGACCAAAAACACTCATCTTTGCTCTGCCAGAAGGAGAGGAAGTGGAGGAGGAGATTGAAGAGGAAGATGTGGATGGAAGGCTCTTCGCTGCATGTCCTGTGGGGGGGATAAACAAATGAATAGATTAAACCAAATTATGAAAACGAAGGAAGAGAGAGAAAGAACTGACAAAGAGATCAATCTTTACCTGCAAGGGTTCTGACTGACACAGAAGAGGATGTTGTTGATAGTCGTTCGCTCTCCTCCCCGTTTTTCAAACCATCTCCCTGAATCTCCTGAAATAGCGCCTGTGACAGCCTCCCACCCATGGGCTCGGTCTCCTTGGTAACCACTGTTGTGTCGGTACTTGCATCACCTAGGAAACATTCAAAGCCTCTGCATCAATATGCACAGCATATACACAGCTTATGGAAACAGGGTTTCTATAAAAGTTGTGTATATGTCTGTATGTATGATTATAGTCAGATATGTCTAAATCTATACATTCTCAATCCATACCTTCATCCGACTGGCTTGAGAGTCTCACTTCAGGATCAGTTTCCAATGCATCACTTTCAGACAACTCCTAACATTTGGGAAACCAAATACCAGAGCAGAGCCACATATATCATGCAGATGAAGGAGAATTTTGAATTTATTTGATGTGCAAAAGTTGCAGATCACATTCCAAATCATATACTGAATGAATGAATGCAACTGTAACGAGACAGATTTTAATATCCACAAAAGTTAGAAGTGTTGTCCATATCCTCCAGAGGTTGTGTTGACATTGTTGTGAGTGACACTGGAAAATGCACGCACGAGTAGAAATTAAACTATTCCTATTGTATGCACGAGCCTAATAGCTGGCTACTGAAGTTGAATGTGAAACATTTTAGGACCACTGAAAATGTTGGACACTCAACCTCCACAAAACCCATTGCAAAATGTAGGAATATTTGCGATTAATATTTAATTGTGACCCTTTACCTAATATTTCAGAGCCCTTTTCTAGCTATGTGGCTAGCTAGCTAATTGTTCAAGGAGGGCTGCCTTTATGCTAGCAGAATGCAAGAAACAAGACTTTGATAGCAAAACAACAAACAATTTGCTTGTAAAGATCGCATTTCAGGTATGCATCTTCAAGGTATTGAGTAACTGGCAAATATGCTATGTCCATAGCCATTGTAAAGTAGCTAGTTAGCTAAATAAAGCTAACATTTCTTTACCTTGGACGTTTTCTCAGATGCCGACATGTTTCCAATAAAATTTGACGTATTTTACGTGGTGTGCGTAAACGTCCTTTCTCCGCCCCTTGGTTCACTGATTGGCGGAGCTGTCTGAACTCGTTCCAAGTCAATTTGCCAAACTCGTAAAAGGGATGCGCACTGGAAAAGTATGGAGCCAGATTCCTGCCAAAAGGTTGAACGTGCGGATCGTAAGAAAAGCCATACCTAAATTGTTAGGATTGTAAGATAAGCCATTCGTGAAACATGAACGTAAACGTTCAATTTCATCTGTGAACATACAAACACCATGTTACGATTACAAACAACATTTTAGACTTGAGCAAATCTTGTGTTGCAATTCTGATGTTCAATAATACCTTTCATAGTTTTGGCAGTTTCATCTCACCAACAAACAAAAAAATATACACCAAACGGTTCGGTAGCTAATATAATGGATTTGTTTGCCAGCGGAAGTCTAGATAGCACTAGCTGTATTATGCCTAAAACAGTGAAATTTCAGTTCGCTAGTTGTACCTCTACAGCATGAACATATCTCTGGGTGACGTGGATATCCCCATGCATGCACGACTAATTCAATTTGCGCCATCCCATTCTCTGGGCTCTGTCTGCAATCATAACCAGTATTATATACCAGGAATAATGAAACAGAATAATAGATGTTTGGTGAATCTATGAATTATGTTTGCCACTCAAAATATTTTGATATTTCTTTCATCACTCTTGCCAAATCATATTCTGTAGGAGGGGTTATTTTGATATTTCTTTCATCACTCTTGCCAAATCATATTCTGTAGGAGGGGTTAATATAAAGCTCCCCTTCTGGAGGCATGCAGTCATAGAGTCATTATACCCTCATGTAGGCCTAATTTGCCTAATAGCCAAATAAAGTGCAGAGCATGCAACTCGTCATACCAACATAATAGAACATTTAATTCATCCTTCATTCAGTCCAGTCAGTTGAAATAGGAACTAAATCAATGAGAATAGAACAGTCTTATCCATTTGTTTATTGAAATTCATGTGTATTCAAAATTATCTACATTCCCCAAAGTTCATTAGCTTATCACTTTAATAATTCAATGTTTAATGTAGGCCTAACCCCCCCCCCCAAAAAAAATAGGCCTTCAACTTGTAGGTGTCACGTCCGTCGGAACGAGGAGACCGCAGCATGATTGGAATACATTCTTCTTTTATTAAAATGCAGAACACTTAAACAAACTAACAAAAACAACCGTGACACTATAAACAACTAGTGCTGACATGCAATAACCCACAAAACCAAAATGGAAATGGCAACCTAAATAGGATCCCCAATCAGAGACAACGATAAACAGCTGTCTCTGATTGGGAACCAATTCAGGCCACCATAGACCTACATATAAACACAAATACCACCCTCGTCACACCCTGACCTAACCAAAATAATAAAGAAAACAAAGATAACTAGGGTCAGGGTGTGATAGTAGGCATTGTACTGGTGTCTTGCAGAATCATTTTAGAATTCTATTTGTGTTTTATAACTGTTTTTATTATAGGGCTCCCCTTAAACAGAGACCCTATCTCACAAGCCTCTAAATATCGCCTCAAAATAAGTGTTCAACAAAATAGTTGAAGAAGCATGTGCAATGGCTGATAGGGAAAACAGATCTGGCAATAAGAATAGGCTATAGATAGTCTAGACCATGTGGGACTCCTTGGCTATTTCGCTCAGGACAGGTTATAGCCAAGGCTTAATCAATATATTTTTTGTCTCTTTTATTGAAATGGATATAGCCTCTGTGTGATAACGTTGTGCAACGCAAATGGCTATAACAAGCCTACATACAGAGTGGAATTCACTAGTCAAAATGCCTAATTCAAGGTCTACAGTCCATGTTCCCAAATACTGGAAAAAGTGTGATCACCACAATAGACCACGCGGCTATAAAAATGAATAAGGAAATTGTATTACCATTAAATAACACACAACTGCATTGCATACGATCCTAATAATTTACGTATGGATTTTCTTTCGATGAAGTGAATAGCTTTGATTTTTGGAGCAGGGCACTGGTAAAACGTGTTATCTCTGGCGTCTCGCTGGACATTGATAGTCAATATCTTAGGCTAAAAATTCCAGGAGTAGTTCATGCACGTCACTTGACCCGTATGGAGAATGGGAAAAGCAGCATAGTGTATCTGTATTATTGATGTTTGACGAGTATTTACCACCCTATGGAAAGTTGGGATATATAAGATACGCTGGAAGAGCGTTTGTGCAAAACCTGATGCAATGCAAAAAGTGAAAAAGGTTTGATGAAAGAGGTTGAGGTGTCAAGGATCAGGGCTGTACAGCAAATCTCCTACTGTATGTGGAGGCGGTGAAGAGCGTTGAAGGGGCAAGTGGCCACAATTCTGAAGAAGATATGGGGGTGGATGCACCACAACCAGTTGCAAATGTTATACGTCAATCAAGTGACTTGGATACACTTATTGTGAAAAAGGTGGATTTTGTAGCATGTATATGTAACCAATGTGAAATGGCTAGCTAGTTAGAGGGGTGTGCGCTAATAGCGTTTCAATTGAGAGGCCTTGAAGTAGTTGTTCCCCTTGCTCTGCAAGGGCTGCAGCTTTTGTGGAGCGATGGGTAATGATACTTCGAGGGTGGCTGTTGTCGATGTGTGCGGAATGTCCCTGGGGCGAGGAGAGGGACGGAAGCAAAACTGTACATTGCCGTTGGCTGTTTTGGCTTCCAGCGCAAATTCGCTCTGTAAACTGAACATGTAAGGTCCTTGGAATAAGGAGTAACGTTAGGCACCTTTGGTCCAATATTGGGCTTGGTTCAAGGGAGAGTAGGAGCCTTAGGCCAATACAGAGATTTGAGTTTGTGCTTCAGTAAGGTTGGATTCTTAGCGTTCAATGTCAAGGTCATCAACTGTACTTCAGAAATGGATCATATATCACAGAAAACAGATTTTGTGGTGGCACCTGCAGAGAAGTACTTGGTTGTATGAGGTTTTATTGTAGAAGAGTTACAAGGTGTGTTTGTTGAACTAAATAGTCCCGTCCTCCCATGCCTTCAGGCTGGTGTAGGATCAGTTAGGGTCAAAGGAAAGGAAAGGGATGGTGTTTTTTTTAAATGAAACTGTGGTATATTGGTGTAGTGTCAGTTGGTGGGGCCATTTTTTGTCCTTGATAAGAGGCTATCCGTAATTTCGATTAAGACATTAAGGACAGTCAACATAACTATTTCTTCTGCACTTTTGAAATGTACAGCGACAGAATTCAGAACATGGGCCATTCTTACAGTATTCTCCCTGTACACCAAGTCAGAACCATAGGATAAATAAAGGGGGCATACAAGCAGAAAATGAAAGCCCTTATAATATTCAATGATTACATTTCTCTAAAACAGGCTTTAGGCTACATGTGCATCACCAAGTCAGAACAGTAGGCTAAGTTATGAGGGGGAAAGGGACCAAATTATTAGGGTAGGGCACATGGGCTACTTACAGCTTGCAACACAACATACACTTAATATTACTTTCTTAGCTACCGTATACATACCTCACTGACATACTACATCATTTATGCAGCTGCATACAATATATTTTTGAACTCACCTTGATGTGCTGTGCTCACTTGAACAGGAAGGTGGCGCAGCGGGCCTTGTGGGCAAATTTTGTCATCAAACGTCATCAAAGTCTGGCATTCTCTGGATTAATGGTGCTTTCAAGACCACTAGGAACTCTGAAAAAAACAGGGTTGAATCATGACGTCAGTGATCTTCAGATCGGCGCTCTAGAAAGAGGTCAAAGTTCGCAGCTTGGAATTCCGAGTTGGATAACTGTTCAAAATGTATTTTCCCAGTTCCCAGTTGTCTTGAACTGAAGTCTGAGGTTTGCCAGTTACGAGTTTCCAGTTGTTTTGAACTCGGCAGAAGTCATGCTGGATTGACAGCATGGCCAATGTATTCAACCTTTTCTGACTCATGGCATGTGAATGTTTATCCGTTTAAGCTCGAAGAGAAGACCCTTAAACCCAGACTTGGACCACACACTAACTTCACTAAATAGCAGGATAGTGATTTATTTGACATCCTTGCAGTTAGCCTTTGATTCCTTCCAAACCACTCATAGTTGAATTTACAACTTGTTGTGTAATGTTTATGTCCAATGGCAGATGAGCATCGATATGTTTGATCTATAATTGCTCTTCATATGACAAGGATAGAAAAGGATTTTCCAGTAGATTGTCGATGTGATACATGATGATGACTGCTTCGAACCAGGTACTGGAATAAGAGGCAGATACTGTATGTGTCGGGTGCAATCGCCATGGTACTGAAGAACAAACTTGTAGATTTATTGTCAGTAAAAAACCCATTGTAAAAAGGTCATGCTATCTGGGATCTCCCCTATATTAACCCTACATGTTTTATTTAAACCTCAATGGTGTAGGGATGTCGCAAGATACTGCACAGCACGGACCAATGTAAAAACGAATCCAAAGCAGTTGCCGTGTTCGAGAGGATCAAAAATTAAAAACAGTAATGTATCATGGGTACATTGTAACTGACTGACTACAAATAATACTAACTACAAATAATAATGAGTAGTTATTTATAGATTAGTCAATCGGCAGTTGCCTGCACCGTCGGCTGCAATGTCGAACAAGCCCAGTATTACCAGAGGAAAAGGCAAACAGATTACTGGGCCCAAAATCAGTTTTCTTCAGCAGGTGGTATTTTTTCCGCTCACCAAGCAGTTTTTTATGGAGGTCAATGAGAGTGTCGACTTTGGTAAACATCAAATGTAATTTTCTACGTGTGGTTTATTTGATCGACTAGACGTTCCGTAATGCTTCGGTGTAACGATATAAGTAGGACACATCCCAGTAACTTTTGAGAAAGACACTTTATATCGTGCAAGTCGTTCACACGAGTATCTGTCCTCATTGGCTAGAATGGTCCCTCCCACCTGATCTGGCCTCCTCCTGATTGCCTTCCTTTTTTTGTAGACATTTATTTTCATTGTTAGAGCGGCAACTTGAATATCTGGTCAGTATAATGGATAATCTATGGTAGTACAAAGTAAATTACCTGAGGGAGGGGAGTAATGAGCACAAGACATATCGTCATTGAGAGGCGCACACAACTGTACACAAAACGTGTGAAATATTATTAGAAAAAAGCGTATTTTTGTCATTGACAGTGGTGGAAGAGTACCCAATTGTCATACTTGCGTAAAAGCAAAGATACCTTAATAGAAAATGACTCAAGTAAAAGTGCAAGCCCCCCAGTAAAATATTACTTGAGTAAAAGTATTTGGTTTTAAAAATATATAACTATCAAAAGTAAATGTAATTGCTAAAATATACTTTAGTATCAAAAGTAAAACTATAAATAATTTCAAATTCCTTATATTAAGCAATCCAGACGGCAACACTTGCCATTTTCTTGTCCTTCTAAGCATTCAAAATGTAACGAGTACTTTTGGGTGCCAGGGAAAATGTATGGAGTAATCAGTACATACATTTCTTTAGGAATGTAGTGTAGTAAAAGTTGTCAAAAAATGCATATGCATTGTTCTAAAACCATGTATGATCCAATCCAATGGTTGAAGAAACAGTCAATTGTTTTATTACTTACCTAATTATAATGTATGATGGCCAAAGCAAATGTTATTTGTCACATGCGCCGAATACAATTGGTGTAGACTTAACCATGAAATGCTTGCTTATGAGCCATTCCCAAGAATGCAGAGTAAAAAAGGTATTATACATTAAAAAAAAATAGTAATGGGCAATTCGAAATTTACTAAGGGGGGGGGCTGCAATTCGAAATTTACAAAGGGCTGGTCCACAAGGTGTAATACATGTATTTTTCACATGACCCTGTAAAACAATGCGCACCCTTCCCCTTCAGAAAATGAACTGCAAAATAATAATTAAAAATAACAGCTATAGAAGCCCATTGTTTATAAACGTAGATATCGACTTTACCACTTCAGCATAGTTTCAGAACCCAAGGCTTGCACCGAGGGTCAGGATACAGATGAGTGTGTGACGGTAGGAGTGACATTTTTGGAAAAAGTGGACCCTTGCCTTTTGGCTGATACATTGTTTTCAGGGTGGGTGAAAACAGAGTAAGTAGGGTGCTGTGGAATCGGTGGTAACCAGAAGTGGTTTGGTGCTTAAATGTTTGTGTTTCTGCTGGTCAGAGGGAGCAGGCGCTCGGCGTTAAACGAGTGGGGACAAGATATGTGAATTGTTTTGCTTTCAGGAAAAGGGCGCCATTAAAAGGAGTGATTACTGGGGTAGCGGTAAATGTGAAAGTTGACCAAATGAAGGGGAAGATTCCAAGTGTTTGTAATGCTCAGCGTTTGGCATGAGTGGTAAAAACAGAAGAGTCGTTGTCTGTTATTTTGAGTTTGATGTTGAGTCTTTTCCCAACAAAGTGATTGTAGGATATACATTATCCCGTACAAGCTTTTGTGCTGAATACATTACATTGATACAGGTGTCAAGCTTATGGGCATGTGACATCAGTGTGTAGGAGGGAGGTTCCTACGTGTGAGAAGTGTGCAAAAGGGCATGAGACAAAGGAATGTGTAGCATTGGGGAAAGTAGTGGTGGTATGTGTTCATTGTAGGGGTACCCATGTGGCTGGAGATCAGAAATGTCAGGTGTGAGAGAGGCAGGTTGTTTCCAGAGTTAGAGTAATGCAGAAGTTGTATGCTGAGGCAGTGATGAAAGTAGAGGAAGATGGGTCAATGGGGAGGGACCCTGAGAGAAGTGGTGTGAGTAGTAGATCTGTACCAGTTGTGAGGGCATTTTCTGTTAAACCTTACTAATGCTTGTGTACTAAAATATAATTCTTTAAGCCTAGGCATTGAGATTGATAAAGATACTAACTCATATAAAATAGAAAAGTGTGTGTGCATTAATAAGAGGTCTGTTCTAACTGTTCTGTGTGTGTAGCATGACCCCGTGATGTTTGGCCACTTAGCCAAGAACTGACAGAAACTAACTGGTTCCTCTTAGCATAACTGGAGACAGGGCAAAGTGTTATATTCTGCACACCAGTGATAGAACTATTGCTCTGTTTGGAGCCTATTTTTGGGCGAAATATTCATGTTTGTGTGTGTGACCAGTACGACCATACATCATCTGGGCCGACAGTCAAAGGCGCTTGCTTGTCCAACTTGGGGGAACTGTTGAGCTACTGTTAGAGGAAGTATGTTTGGATTGACTTCCTGTCATTCTGGCCCCTATTGTCCTCACTCATTTGCGACAGATTGAGGCAACCTTTTCACCCAGGTGTCTGTCTCCCTCACGTACACATGCATAGGGTCACGTGTTTTGCAGATTCTTGCGTGGGGCAGCTTGACTATATAAATGCTCCTGTACTCTTTGTACAGCAGGCTCTCACTCCATTTCACCTGCGTGGATGGTGCGACCAGCCTCCTTATTATAACTTTTTTAAATAAAAGTAAGACCTTGATTGATTATTGACTTTGCCTCCTCATTCTTAGTTAAAGGTAGAATTTCCCCCACACATTACAGAGTGATATGCCAACAAGTTATATATGCTTCAGTAAAATTAGATTTTTTGCATTTATAGCTATGGTTATCAACTGTATTGCAGGGATGGAATGTAAAATCGCAGAAAATTGAGGTTGTGGTAATAATAATTCAAGCGAAGTATAAGGGAGTTGTACTCCATTCTAGTAGGTGGCGGTAATGCAACGTTTATTAGATGACATCCGCCGCTAAACCTCAATGAAGAAGATGATGAGGCCACGCAGGACTAACGGGCCAGAAGGTTGAGGGTTCGCCGACTACCACCATGGATGAGCTCACTCTCCCTGCCTGTCTCATTACACTATGATCAGAGCTGGCTGCAGATAATGATTAGCTAGGGGGAATTTGTTTTTCAACATTTTGAAGCTATAATTATATAAAATACAGTACCAGTCCAAAAGTTTGGACACACCTACTCATTCAAGGGTTTTTCTTATTTAAAAAAAAATGTTTCTACATTGTAGAATGATAGTGAAGATATTAAAACTAATCATGTAGTAACCAAAAAAAGTGTTAAACAAATCAACAAAAAAAAAATTAACCCCTTTTTCTCCCCAATTTCATTGTATCCAATTGGTAGTTAGTCTTGTCTCATTGCTGCAACTCCCATACAGACTCGGGAGAGGCGAAGGTCGAGAGCCGTGCGTCCTCCGAAACACAACCCAACCAAGCCACACTGCTTCTTGACACAATGCCCACTTAACCCAGAAGCCTGCCGCACCGATGTGTCGGAGGAAACACCGTACATCTGGCAACCGTGTCAGTGTGCACTTTGCCCGGCCCACCACAGGAATTGCTAGCGTGCGATGGGACAAGGACATGCCTGCCGGCCAAACCCTCCCCTAACCCTGACAGCGCTGTGCCAATTGTGAGCGGCCCCATGGGTTTCCCGGTCGCGGCAGAGCCTGGACTCAAGCTCAGAATCTCTAGTGGCACTGCTAGCAGTTTGATGCGGTGCCTTAGACCACTGTGCCACACGGGAGGCTAATCAAAATATATTCTATACTTGAAAGTATAAAAAAGTAGCCACCCTTTACCTTGAAGACATCTTTGCACACTCTTGGCATTCTCTCAATGAGGGGCAGCAGGGTAGCCTAGTGGTTAGAGCATTGGACTAGTAACCGGAAGGTTACAAGTTGAAACCCCCCAGCTGACTAGGTACGAATCTGTCGTTCTGCCCCTGAACAGGCAGTTAACCCACTGTTACTAGGCCGTCAGTGAAAATAAGAATTTGTGACTTAACTGACTTCCCTATTTAAATAAAGGTTAAATAAAAATGAGGAATGCTATTCCATCATTCTTGAAGGAGTTCCCAGATATGCTGAGCACTTCTTGCTTTTTCTTCACTCTGCGGTCCAACTCATCCCAAACCATCTCAATTGGGTTGAGGTTGGGTGATTGTGGAGGCCAGGTCACCATCACGCTCCTTGGTCAAACAGCCTGGAGGTGTGTTGGGTCATTGTCCTGTTGAAAAAGAAATGATAGTCCCACTAAGCGCAAACCAGATGGGATGGTGTATCGCTGCAGAATGCTGTGGTAGCCATGCTAGTGTGCCTTGAATTCTAAATAAATCACTGACCGTGTCACCAGCAAATAGATTCCACAAATTAAGTTAACAAGGCACACCTGTTAATTGAAATGCATTCCAGGTGACTACCTCATGAAGCTGGTTGAGAGAATACCAAGTGTGTGCAAATCTCACCAAGGCAAAGGGTGGCAATTTGAAGATTCTCAAATATAACATATTTTGATTTGTTTAGCACTTTTTTAGTTACAAGATGATTCCATATGTGTTATTTCATAGTTTTGATCTCTTCACTATTATTCTACAATGTAGAAAATAGTGAAAATAAAGAAAAATCCTTGAATGAGTAGGTGTGTCCAAATGTTTGACTGGTACTGTACATGCAACGAATTTTCCACCAACAGGTTTTTGTTCCAATGCACCACAAAACCAATTAAGCAATGCATAACTGCATAGGATTACCGATTTTGGGGGGGATTATCATCAAGGTTTGCATTTTCAACACCACAATCAAGTAGAGTATGTCAATCTCGACAAACAGATATACTTGGTTTGACAATCTCCGAATATCATTAAACTTTTTGCTGTTTTGTAATGTAATAAACATATTAAACGCATGTAATAACGCATTCACTGACTGTTGTCTGCCTGTGGCCTAACCATGCAATTGTGGCTTGCACACTGTGTCATAACCCTACCCTCCCCCTGTCCTTCTGTAGATACTAATCGCACTGGTACAACCCTGTACGGGTGGCTGACTGAGATAACATATACATTGAACATATATATTGAAATTCCTAAAACACAAACACCCGACCTCCTTCAGGATGGGCTCCAAAGACAAAGAACTCTGTCGAGAACCAATGGGATACGGACACCAGGCTGGAGGGGACTGTCTATCACCTACAAGCAACCTACCTGTCAGGATTTGGCCAGGGTTGTTCCGGTTTTTGGTCACTAGATGCCCCCATTGTGCTTTTTGACCTTTTGCTTTCCCTTGATCCCCATTATTATTTGCACCTGTGCCTCGTTTTCCCCTGATTGTATTTAAACCCTTAGTTTCCCTCAGTTCTGTGCTCTGTGTTTGTATGTTAGCACCCAGCCCTAGTATTCTGTGAACTCTTGTTGATCCCGGTGGACGCTCTTGTGGAATTCTGTTTTTTTGTTCTTGTTTATTTATTTTTGAGTATCTTTTGAGGCTTTTTATGCTATACCTACCACCTTGTGGATTTACCTTTTTGTCTTGGAGGATTACCTTGTGGATTACCTTGTTCTTGTGGAATTCCTTTTGAGGTTGTGGAGTTACATGTTTTCCTGAAGGACACTTTTTACTTTATTAAATACACCGTCTTAAGTACTGCTGTGTCTGCCTCATCTTCTGGGTTCTGCTGACTATTCGTGGCTCAGTTGGTTAAGTGACTGTTTCTCACTCCGGAGACCCGGGTTCGTAACCGGGTCCTGACAGAAACACAGAGCCATAAATGAACCCAGAGGCAGCCAGTTCCCAGGACCTTGTTGCCATGCTGTCCCACCACCAGGAGACTGTCCAACGCCACGAAGCCGCCCTGGTTCAGCAAGAGGCCTTAATGGCTAGACATTCTCATCTTCTGTCGGAGATGCTGACTTCCATTAAGCAAATATCTGATCATCTTACCCCGGCAACAGTTCCCGTCCCTGTACCTCAGATTCACGTACCCATGGCAGTTAACCCCCTGGCTGAACCTTGTCTTCCACCTCCCCAACGGTTCTCAGGTGATCCAAGTGCTTGTAAAGGGTTTCTCACCCAATGTTCTCTCTCCTTTGAGCTACAACCCTCGTCGTTTCCCACCGACCGGTCTAAGATCGCTTATATCATCACCCTGCTGTCGGAAAAAGCCCTGGCCTGGGCTACTGCTGTGTGGGATGCCCATAGTTCCTGCTGTGCCAGCTACTCTGCCTTTGCTGAGGAATTCAAACGAGTGTTTCAAGGCCCAAGCAGTGGTTCTGACTCAGCCAAACAGCTCCTGACTCTCCACCAAGGTTGGCGCAGCGTGACGGACTATGCCATCCAGTTCCGCACGGTGGCAGCAGCAAGTGGCTGGAACAACGAGGCGCTCACGGTGTGCTTTCTGAAAGGCCTTTCCGACACTATCCAAGATGAACTGGCCACTCGGGAACCACCGGACAATCTCGAGTCCCTGATCAAGTTGGCCTCACGCATTGACCAGCGTCTGAGAGAGAGAGAACTCAACCGTAGACCTCTAGCCCCTATCAGTCCTAGCTCCGAGTCCCCACCTTTATCCTCGCTGGCTCCATCGGAACCCATGCAGATTGGACGCATCTCCCAGGCTGAGAGAGACCGCCGGATGAGGGAGCGACGCTGTCTATATTGCGGGAAACCGGGCCATTTCCGTTCCACGTGTCCCGGGCTCCAGGGAAACGCTCTGTCCCGTACAGACCGGGGGGAACTGTAACGGGAAACATAACCTCCTCCCATCCGTCCAACTCCCGTCTGCTCATTCCAGTCACCCTCTCCTGGGACAACCACAAGCTTCACCTTCAAGCCTTGGTAGACTCTGGAGCTGCAGGTAACTTCATGGATGGTGTCTGGGCGAAGGAGAATGGCGTTCCCTCTGAACCTCTAAGTGAACCCATGAGGGTCACTACATTGGATGGAAGCCCTTTGGGATCTTGACTTGTCACTCATGTCACTACCTCCTTGCGACTTTCAGTTTCACAACACCAGGAATTGATGAACTTTCATTTGATCTCCTGTTCCGAGTTCCCTCTCGTCCTTGGATACCCCTGGCTTCACAGCCATAACCCTCACATCGACTGGTCTGTGGGCACTATCAAGCAGTGGGGTCCTACGTGCCAAGCTACTTGTATTTTCCAGAATTCCCCGAGTTCTACTCCCGAGTCTTTAGAATCCATCGACCTGACCCGAGTTCCCGAGTGTTACCATGACCTCAAACTGGTGTTTAGCAAACAGAGGGCCACCATGCTACCACCCCATAGACCTTACGATTGCCCCATCGACCTGTTTCCGGGCACTTGCCCCCAGGGGTCGGATCTTTTCCCTATCTCCACCCGAACGAGCTGCTATGGATACCTACATCAAGGACGCTCTGGAAGCAGGCCTCATGCGTCCATCCACCTCCCCGGCGGGAGCAGGGTTTTTCTTTGTGGCCAAGAAAGACGGTGGATTACGTCCTTGCATCGACTACCGGGGACTCAATGCCATAACCGTCCGTAACCGTTACCCGCTACCCCTTATGGCCACAGCCTTCGAGCTGCTCCAGGAAGCAGTTGTTTTCACTAAGCTTGACCTGCGGAACGCATACCATCTTGTGCGGATCAGACCTGGTGACGAGTGGAAGACCGCTTTCAACACGCCTACTGGTCACTATGAATACTTGGTGATGCCCTTCGGCCTGACCAACGCCCCAGCGGTGTTCCAAGCGCTCATAAACGATGTGCTTAGGGATATGCTTAACATTTTTGTGTTCGTTTACTTGGATGACATCCTCATCTTTTCGAGCTCCCTTCAAGAACACACTAAGCATGTCAGACAAGTACTCAAACGCCTCCTGGACAGCCATCTGTACGTTAAGCCGGAAAAATGTGAATTCCATTCATCCCGAGTACAATTCCTGGGATTTGTAGTGGAACCCGGTCGAGTCCAAATGGACCCCAGGAAGGTAGGGGCGGTAGCGGATTGGCCCACCCCCAAATCCGTTAAGGAAGTTCAGCGTTTCCTGGGCTTCACAAACTTTTACCGCAAGTTCATCAAGAACTTCAGCTTGGTGGCAGCCCCTCTCTCAGCTTTAACCAAGGGTGGCAATGCAAGGTTTTTGTGGGGAAGAGAAGCTGAGACGGCCTTCCAAGGACTCAAGCAGCGCGTTCTCTCTGCTCCCATCCTGATACTACCGACTACGCATCAGAGGTTGGTGTTGGAGCTGTCCTGTCTCAGAGGGGTGAAGACAAGAAGCTTCATCCGTGCGCTTTCTTCTCACACCGGCTTACCCCGACTGAGAGGAACTACGATGTGGGGGACCGTGAACTCCTAGCGGTTAAGATGGCATTGAAGGAATGGAGACACTGGCTCGAGGGGGCTTCTCACCCGTTTCAAGTGCTTACGGACCACAAAAATCTGGAGTATATCCAGCAGGCGAAGCAGTTGAACTCTAGACAAGCTAGATGGTCTCTTTTCTTCAATCGATTCCAGTTTATCCTCACCTATCGGCCCGGGTCGAAGAATCTCAAACCGGATGCCCTGTCCCGAGTCTACGCTCCTGCCATTCGAGATGACACGGACATGCCTGTCCTTCCTGCTGCTAAGATTGTGGCTCCGATCTCGTGGCAAGTTGAGGATACCGTTAGACGTGCTTAAGCTAGCGAACCGGACCCGAAAGGAGGTCCTGCCAATCGGTTGTTTGTCCCCAAGGCAGTGAGGACTCAGGTCCTTCTGTGGGGGCACTCCTCTCGCCTCACCTGTCATCCGGGCGTAGGTCGCACCTTGGAGTTCATCCAGCGTAAGTTCTGGTGGCCTACCATAAGAGAAGACGTTGCCACTTTCGTCAATGCCTGTCCCGTGTGCTGCCAGGGCAAATCTTCTCACCTCCGCCCTCAAGGACTCCTTCACCCTTTACCTGTTCCCCACAGACCCTGGTCCCATATCTCATTGGACTTTATTACTGGACTTCCTCCATCCCATGGCAATACTACTATCCTAGTCATAATCGACAGGTTTTCAAAGGCGGCCAGGTTCGTCCCTCTGACTAAGTTACCTTCTGCCAAGGAAACGGCTGAGTTGGTAATTAATCATGTGTTCCGAGTCTTCGGCATTCCTCAAGATATGGTTTCTGACAGAGGTCCCCAGTTCGCCTCAAGGTTTTGGAAGGCCTTCTGCCAACTCATGGGGGCTTCTGCCAGTCTATCTTCAGGGTACCATCCGGAATCCAACGGCCAAACAGAGAGGATGAATCAAGAGCTGGAAACCACCCTCCGATGTATGACTCGTGACAACCCGTCCACATGGTCATCCTTTATTGTTTGGGCCGAATACGCGCACAACACCTTGCGCTCCTCCTCCACTGGTATGTCCCCGCACGAGTGTCAGTTTGGCTATGCTCCTCCATTGTTCCCGGACCAGGAGGCAGAAGTCAGAGTGCCTTCAGCCTTGAAGTTTGTCAGACGCTGTCGGCTTATGTGGAGGAAGACCCGTCTTAATCTTATGCGTTCCTCACAGAGGTACCAACAACAAGCCAACAGACGTCGCCGTCCCGGGCCTACCCTGCGCCCCGGCCAGAGAGTCTGGCTCTCCACAAGAAACTTACCTCTACGGGTGGAGTCTCGCAAGCTGTCCCAAAAATACATCGGTCCCTTCAAGGTTGCCAGGAGAGTTAACCCAGTTTCTTATCGCCTACACTTACCCAGATCCCTTAAGATTAATCCCACATTTCACATTTCATTGTTAAAACCTGTTGTTTTTTCTCCCCTTGTCCCGGCAGACAGACCTCCGCCTCGTGTCATTGGAGGCCAGCCGGCTTATACCGTCCATCGGATACTGGATTCCCACCGGGTGCAGCGGTCCTGGCAGTATCTGGTGGACTGGGAAGGCTACGGTCCCGAGGAGCGCTCCTGGGTTCCTGCCAAAGACATCCTGGATCCTGACCTCATTCGTCAGTTCAGGGCCCTCCACCCTGAGAGAGCTGGTAGGAACGTCAGGAGCTGTTCCTAGGGGGGGGATTCTGTCAGGATTTGGCCAGGGTTGTTCCGGGTTTTGGTCACTAGATGCCCCCATTGTGCTTTTTGACCTTATGTTTTTTCCCTTGTTCCCCATTATTATTTGCACCTGTACCTCGTTTCCCCTGATTGTATTTAAACCCTTAGTTTCCCTCAGTTCTGTGCTCTGTGTTTGTATGTTAGCACCCAGCCCTAGTGTTCTGTGTTTTCTTGTCGATTCCGGTGGATGCTCTTGTGGAATTCTGTTTTTGTTTTTGAGTGTCTCTTGAGGCTTTTTTGTGCTATTCCTACCACCTTTTGGATTTGCCATTTTTGTATTTAAGGACCTCCTTTTTACTTAATTAAATACACCGTCTTAAGTACTGCTGTGTCTGCCTCATCTTCTGGGTTCTGCTGACTATTCGTGGCTCAGTTGGTTAAGTGACTGTTTCTCACTCCGGAGACCCAGGTTCGTAACCGGGTCCTGACAATATGAAAGACATTATATAGTAAATCCTGCAAAATGGCTAATGTAAATCAGGGGAAAATGCACTACCCTCCCTTGTACCCAATAAAAAACTACAACCTTCCCCAAAGCAACAAAAAAAAAGTTTGACAACCATCCCTAACTCACTGTATGTTGAGGATAACGATACTTTGGGTTGCTTACTCCAAAACATGATTAGTGACTTAAGTTTCCAGACATTGCTTTTTGTGTCTTCCCCTTTAATAAAAACTTGACCGGCTAGTTTGGTACATTGTGTTGTCATTAGTGATGGGTCGTTCGCATACGACTAATTCAAAGAACTGAGAAATAAACAACATTTCGGCCTAAATGCTCAAGCGCACACACATTCTCTCTGACTGTCTGCTCAGACTAACAGCCTCACCTGTTGTTCCTGTCAATCAGACACATAGTGTCAACCAATAAACCAAAGATGTGTTGGGAGGGCCGAGCCAACTCACAGTCACACACTTAGCAGCCGAGGAGAGAGGAAGGACAGCTGTGAAAACAGTCAGAAGCACAGTAGCATTTGGATGCATTTTAATAATGTAGAATTTGCCAAAACAAAATTCCACAAAGCCAGTTCTACGCACAACCTACACCGGCATAGGCGAACTGTGCACCCAACTGTGAAGCTAGCTGTAGTGGAGCTTCAGAAACTAGCGGGTCTGCTAGTGATAGTGGTGGAGTCAGCACCTCCTCACGTGGTGATGTATCCACTCAGTCAAGTAGGCCTACTCTGCGACCCACAGCAACGCAGTCTTCTATCGACCAGTTTATGCCAAAGTCTATGTCTGTAGCAAAACAAGGCCAAATTGATATTGCATTGGCTAAGATGATTGCCACTGATTTCCATCCATTTTCAATCGTGGATTGGTTGAGGTTTTAGAAATTATAGTCTAAATCCAATGTACACAATTCCAAGCAGGAAACCCCTATTCTGTTGTTTTCACAGCTGTCCTTCCTCTCTCCTCAGCTGCTAAGTGTGTGACTGAGTGAGTTGGCTCGGCCCTCCCCCACGCATCTTTGGTTCATTGGTCACTTCATTGAAGATTTTTCAAAGTCTAGCTGTCTTCTGGACTGCTTTGAGTTCAGCAACAGACACACTTCTGAAATTGGCAGAGGAACTGTTGAGAGTGGCAAGTACATTGAAAATTGGTCTGTTGTGTTAGCGACAATGCAGCTAGCATAACCAAAGCCATGAACATTTTTAAATGGACCCATCATCCATGTCTTGCCTACACAATCAACCTGATTGTAAGAGATGCTCTGAAGGTGATTAAGCCCACTGTGAACAAAGTGAAAGCAGCTGTGGAATACTTCCACAGGAGCACAGTACGTGCTAAAAAACTAAAGTCTACACAACACCAGATGGGGATGCCTGAGCTGAGGCCTAACAAGATTGCACTACAAGGTTGAATTCAACATTTTACATGTTGAAGCGGTTTCTAGAGTCAAAGGATGCCATCATCTCTACCCTGGCCATTGTCAATGCACCTGTTGATGCTCTGACCCAAGAGGAATGGGAGGTGGTGGTGGAGGAGTTGTGCAGAGTCCTGGAACCCTTTGAGCAGGTCACTGTGGAGATCAGTGTAGAGGGGAACAGTAAGCAGTTATTACTACATCATTATTTAATCCAGTATTATAAATGTACAGTTGAAGTCGGAAGTTTACATACACCTTAGCCAAATACATTTAAACCCAGTTTCACAATTCCTGACATTTAATACTGGTAAAAAATTCCCTGTCTTAGGTCAGATAGGTTCACCATTTTATTTTAAGAATGTGAAATGTCAGAATAATAGTAGAGATAATTACTTATTTTAGCTTTTCTTTTATCACATTCCCAGTAGGTCAGAAGATTACATTCACTCAATTAGTATTTGGTAGCATTGCCTTTAAATTGTTTAACTTGCGTCAAAACATTTTGGGTAGCCTTCCACAATAAGTTGGG
The DNA here is from genome assembly GCF_036934945.1 of Oncorhynchus masou masou. Lineage (NCBI taxonomy): Eukaryota > Metazoa > Chordata > Actinopteri > Salmoniformes > Salmonidae > Oncorhynchus > Oncorhynchus masou. The sequence continues at coordinate 41,328,665 of NC_088224.1, forward strand.
TGAATGTTGGCCCAATCCTCCTGACAGAGCTAGTGTAACGGAGTCGGGTTTGTAGGCCTCCTTGCTCGCACACACTTTTTCAGATCTGCCCACAAATTTGCTAGAGGGTTGAGGTCAGGGCTTTGTGATGGCCACTCCAATACCTTGACTTTGTTGTCCTTAAGCCATTTTGCCACAACTTTGGAAGAATGCTTAGGGTCATTGTCCATTTGGAAGACCCATTTGCGACCAAGCTTTAACTTCCTGACTGATGTCTTGATGTTGCTTTAACATATCCACATAATTTCCCTTCCTCATGATGCCCTCTATTTTGTGAAGTGCACCAGTCCCTCCTGCAGCAAAGCACCCCCACAGCATGATGCCACCAGCCCCCGTGCTTCACGGTTGGGATGATGTTCTTCGGCTTGCAGGCCTCCCCCTTTTTCCTCCAAACACAACGATGGTCATTATGGCCAAACTGGTCCATTTTTGTTTCATCAGACCAGAGGACATTTCTCCAAAAAGTATGATCTTTGTCCCCATTTGCAGTTGCAAACCGTAGTCTGGCTTTTTTATGGCGGTTTTGGAGCAGTGGCTTCTTCCTTGCTGAGCGGCCTTTCAGGTTATGTCGATATAGGACTCGTTTTACTGTGGATATCGATACTTTTGTACCTGTTTCCTCCAGCATCTTCACAAGGTCCTTTGTTGTTCTGGGATTGACTTGCACTTTTCTCACCAAAATATGTTCACTTCTAGGAAACAAAACACGTCTCCTTCCTGAGTGTGTCTCCTTCCTAATGGCTGCGTGGTCCCATGGTGTTTATACTTGCGTACTATTGTTTGTACAGATGAATGTGGTACCTTCAGGCGCTTGGAAATTGCTCCCAAGGATGAACCAGACTTGTGAACATCTACAATTGTTTTTCTGAGGTCTTGGCTGATTTCTTTTGATTTTCCCATGATGTCAAGCAAGCAAAGAGGCACTGAGTTTAAAGATAGGCCTTGAAATACATCCACATGTACACCTCCAATTGACTCAAATGATGTCAATTAGCCTATCAGAAGCTTCTAAAGCCATGACATCATTTTCGGGAATTCTCCAAGCTGTTTAAAGGCACGGTCAATTTAGTAAACTTCTGACCCACTGGAATTGTGATACAGTGCATTATAAGTGAAATAATCTGTATGTAAGCAATTGTTGGAAAAGTTACTTGTGTCATGCACAAAGTAGATGTCCTAACCGACTTGCCAAAACTATAGTTTGTTCACAAGAAATTTGTGGATTGGTTGAAAAATGAGTTTTAATGACTCCAACCTAAGTGTATGTAAACTTCTGACTTCAACTGTATATGAGCAGTAGATGAGAATAGTAGTATCTTATTTGGAGGAGCCCCTCCTCCACCGGGCTGGTGGAAGAACAAGGCCTCTGTCAACCTACGGCTTACTAAAGTAATGACAGGGAGACCCTGCATAGTGGCCACATCCGTTCCCTCTGAGAGGGTCTTCTTGAAAAGGTGACAAATAATTACTGAGAGAAGAAACCGCATCAGCCCCTCGAAAGTGAGGCAGCTTGCATTTCTGAATGCAAATCTCTCATAAAAGCAAAATATGGTCATTATTGCTGTGTGCTGCTATAACATAGCAATAAAGAAGAGAGAGATAAGAGACGAGCCACAGATGATGCAATCTCTATTGCACTCCACACTGCCCTTTCCCACCTGGACAAAAGGAACACCTATGTGAGAATGCTGTTCATTGACTACAGCTCAGTGTTCAACACCATAGTACCCTCAAAGCTCATCCCTAAGCTAAGGATCCTGGGACTAAACACCTCCCTCTGCAACTGGATCCCGGACTATTTTCATTGTGTGCCACCCCCCAACCCCTCTTTTACACTGCTGCTACTCTCTGTTTATCTTATATGCATAGTCACTTTAACTGTACATTCATGTACATACTACCTCAATTGGCCTGACCAACCAGTGCTCCCGCACATTGGCTAACCGGGTTATCTGCATTGTGTCCCACCACCTCCCTACCCCTCTATTTACTCTTCTGCTACTCTCTGTTCATCATATATGCACAGTCACTTTAACGATACCTACATGGACATACTACCTCAATAAGCCTGACTAACAGGTGTCTGTATATAGCTTTGCTACTCTTTTTTTCAAATGTCTTTCTACTGTTGTTTTATTTCTTTACTTACCTACACACACACACACATACTTTTTTTTGGCACCATTGGTTAGAGCCTGTAAGTAAGCATTTCGTTGTAAGGTTTACACCTGTTGTATTCAGCGCACGTGACAAATAAACTTTGATTTGAAGAGGGACCAGTTTAATGTTTTAAGTGGAATGCTGCAGTTTTGCACATTGTTATTTATTTTTCTTAGATATGGTGCAATATTCTATTATGCTGTTCAGATTGTAGTCGTTTTGAATGGTTCGATTTATATTCACTTTGTTTATACATTAAAAAGTTATACTTTAAATGCAAATGTTTAATATGACTCTTTTTCATAACATTTTTACATGCATTGTGGTTAAGGTAGAGTATGATTTCATTTAATAATTTAATTCGAATTGTTTTAACCCCAATCATAGTCAAAACTATCGCAAACTGTTTGACTTGAAAAAAAACAAAATATATATTTTTTCAGAGCCGTTTGGTAGCCGAAAGAGCAGGCTCTTTTTGGTGAGCTGAGACGAACGAGTTGGCTCACTGAAAAGAGCCGGAATGCCCATCACGAGTTGTCACGGGAAGTGCTGGTCCACTCTCGTTGAAAATAAAATGGCTAGCTGTATCGTAAAAATCCATTTAAACTAATATACGTGTTTTTGGTCTTGATGTAATGTTAGCAGTGTGGTTAATGTTTGCTTTAAAATCAAAATTTAAGAAGATCAATTGTAGAAATAGGCGGGGTTTATGACTTTGTGGCTGTGTAACTGCTGACGCTCGTTTGAAACAAGCTAACAAAGTAAACATACAAACGTTAGCCAGCTGGCTTGCTAGCCAATATACAATGAATGACCGGTTATTGAGTGCCTAGTTACTCCACAACATATAGTAAGGGGAAAATATATCTACAGTAGTAGCAGGTAAGGAAACACTAAACTAACGTCGACTTTACTGTCTTTTAGCAGGCAGGTCACAAACTACGGCTAGCTAGCGAACGGCCTGTGGCTAGTAGGGGGGCAACAAGCTAGCTAGCGAGGTACACCTAGCTGGGTAACGTTAGCTATGAGAGAGGTTGGATACACAATATTACCGTTTGCGAAATTTAAAACCTGCACAATTGACCGTAGCAAATTATGTTCGTGCTAACTAGTTAACGTTAGCTAGTAACGTTAACAGCAGCATTAGTATTACGTTAGCTTTATAGTCACATAAAACAATTATATATATTATTTGATATAGGTAACTGGTAGCTAACGCAAGGTCGAAAAATTATGTATGATTATCTTCAACCTAAGGCGCTTGATGTCGTTTTTTTTCCCATAGAGAGCCATTCCCATAGAGAGCTGATTTCAGCTATTTGTTGTGACCTGCTTGACAAGCAAGCCTTGAAAACAAAACGAGCAAACGATGACTTCACCTACTCTAACATCAATTAATAATCACAGGGAATGTTGGATGTCAAGCCGAGATATGGGAGCTGTTGTGCTTTTACTCTTTTTTTCTTCTTTTTTTTTACCTTTATCTAACTAGGCAAGTCAGTTAATAAGAACAAATTCTTATTTTCAATCACGGCCTAGGAACAGTGGGTTAACTGCCTGTTCAGGGGCAGAACGACAGATTTGTACCTTGTCACCTCGGGGATATGAATGTTCGGTTACTAGTCCAACGCTCTAACCACTAGGCTACCCTGCCGCCCTGTCTTTGAAGTATAGTCAGACACCATCGTGCCTCTTGTACAGCCATGGGGGTCTCTCGCTTGCTCTTTGGTCTGAATTTGGCCAGTATGACTGTAGCTGGATAAATGTCCAGACCCCAGAAAGTGCCACGTTTCCCTTTAGTTGATCCAGATGCTAAATGTTCCCTTTTAAAATATTTGTATTTTTATGATCATTGCAGAATTTCAAGAGAGTCCTCTTCATGTCTCTCCTATAGGCTCCACGGTAGCTAAGATGGAGGTGCTGTGTTTCCGGTTGCCTGGTCACGGTGACGCCACCCTGAAGAGCATGAACTCACTGAGGTCCAGACAGCAGTTCTGTGACATCACTATAGTGGCCAGCGGCAGGCAGACTTTCCGGGGACACAAAGTGGTCCTTGCTGCCTGCTCCCCCTTCCTTAGGGATCAGTTCCTGCTCAACCCCTCCTCTGAACTGCAGGTGGGTGCCAGGGAAAGCCACCGTGATACATACTATTTGGGTTATGTTTGATGAATGTTGAGTGTCGTCTTCAGATGTACGAGCCCCTGACATACACTTCTTGTCACATACCCTTTTGATCTGACTGTTTTAATAAGCATATCTTTGAGCCTGGGAAGTTCTCAAATGTTCCATCATGCCAGCTGTGGTTCCAGTCCTATGCCTCATTATAGTAGATTATATCACAAGTCTTGCAGGATATGACACTAATGGCTTACATGATTGATCATAAGAAAAATAAACTACATGACCAAAAGTATATGGACATCTAATTTCAAAATCATGGGCATTAATATGGAGTCCCCCCCTTGCTGCTAAAACAGCCTCCGCTCTTTAGGGAGGCTTTTCACTAGATGTTGGAACATTGCTGCGGGGACTTGCTTCCATTCAGCCACAACAGCATTATTGAGGTCAGGCACTGATGTTGGGCTGATTAGGCCTGGCTCGCAGTTGCCGTTACAATTCATACCAAAGGTGTTTGATGGGGTTGAGGTCAGGGCTCTGTAGGCCAGTCAAGTTCTTCCACACTGATCTCGACAAACCATTTCTGTAAGGACCTCTCATTGTCATGATGAAACAGGAAAGGGCCTTCCCCAAACTGTTGCCGCAAAGTTGGAAGCACAGAATCGTCTAGAATGTCATTGAATGCTGTAGCGTTAAGATTTCCCTTCAATCGAACTACGGTGCCTAACCCGAACCATGAAAAACCGTCCCAGACCATTATTCCTCCTCCACCTAACTTTACAGTTGGCACTGCATTAATGCAGGTAGTTGTTCTGGCATCCGCCAAACCCAGATTTGCCGTCGGTCTGCCAGATGGTGAAGTGTGATTCATCACTCCAGATGATTGCTATTGCGCCAGAGTCCAATGGCAGTGAGCTTTACACCACTCCAGCTGATGCTTGGCATTGCGCATGGTGATCTTAGGCTTGTGTGGGACTGCTCAGCCATGGAACCCATTTCATGAAGCTCCCAACAAACAGTTCTTGTGCCGGCATTGCTTCCAGAGGCAGTGTGGAACTCAGTAGTGAGTGTTTCAACCGAGGACAGACCATTTTTACACACTACGTACTTCACCACTTGGCCGTCCCGTTCTGTGAGCTTGTGTGGCCTACCACTTTGCGGCTGAGCTGTTGTAGCTCCTAAACGTTTCCACTTAACATAACTTACAATAACAGCACTTCCAGTTGACCGGGGCAGCTCTAACAGGGCAGAAATTTGACAAATTCACTTGTTGGAAAGGTGACATCCTATGACGGTGCCACGTGGAAAGTCACTGCGCTCTTCAGTAAGGCCATTCTACTGCCAATGTCTATGGAGATTGCATTTGAAGGGGTGTCCACATACTTTTTTGTATATATAGTGTATCTGAGACGTAACAGCAAAATAGCTGTTTGGTGTGTTTTTCTTTCCTATTTTGTCCTCTAGGTGTCAGTCCTTCACAGCTCCTCTGTGGTATGTGAGCTGCTCCAGTCCTGTTACACCGGTGTGCTGCAGTTCAGCCCCAAGGAGATAGTGAATTATCTGACGGCTGCGAGTTACCTGCAGATGGAGCATGTTGTGGAGAAGTGCCGGGGAGCCCTGGGCAAGTACATGCAGCCAAAGAACCCCAGCTCACCAAAGGTTAATTACTTATTTTGGTTGGTGTATAGTCAAAGGCACCCTATTGAAGCAATTGTTTGAAATCCCAACGTAAAATGTTAATATACCGTGCTTCAATTGTAGAAGGCAAATACTTACTGAACTTATCTACTATGTGATTTATCAAAGGCTGGATTGTTTTTACCTGTGAAGATGTTGAACTGGCTCGTCTTCATTCTTTTTCTCTCCACCGCTCATTTTCAGATCAAGTCAGAAGAGAGCCAATCGATGCCAGTGACAGTCAGTGGTAGCAGCCACTCCCTTATGTCAACCTCTGCAGATCATTCCTCACTGCAGCCTCACAGCCCTGTACAGTCTCAGGCTGATGACCATACAGATTCAAACACTAAGACAGATATACAACACGATGATGACCCTAACACAATGGATGAGATTAAAGTAAGGAAATTCAGGAAATTCAACAAATACTTAGTTCAAATATGATTTTTAAATACCTTGGTTAAATGTATGCAGTGTATTTGAGTATTTAACTACCTGTCTTTTCAAATAAAATATATATCTGAATGAATACTTAGATCAAATGTATGTGAAAGTAGTTGAGATATTTTAAATGTATTTGAACCCAGGTCTGGTAGCTACCCAAGGACATTGATTTGTAGCACACTCAAATCGGTCTCATGTTGTTCCAGGTGAGAGTAACAGAGGAGGGCAGGGAGGATTATGATGTGTTCCGGATCTGCATCGAGGATGAGCAGGAGCCGGAAGAGAGGCGAGAGGCAGAGGAAGGCGGAGAGGAAGCCACAGAGGGGCATCAGGGGTGCCAGTACCAAGATACGGACAGTGTCATAGTGGGAGGGGGCAGGGGTGATGATATGGCCCCAGCTGAAATGTCCATCCGCAACAGCGGCTTTGAGAGGGAGGGGCTCCAAGGCTGGAGGCGTAGACTCACCGACTCACCCAAAGTTGGCCGGGTGAGGGGGAGGGGCTTCAAGAGGAAGCGTGGCTCGTACCGCGAAAGGGAGAGGAGGCCTCTGGGTATGCAGTACCAGGAGGCGTGGCGTCTACCCACCGGGGCGGAGATGATGCAGGGCTTTGGCCTGGACTTCAGCCAGGAAGCCATGAGGTCAGCGTTCATCTCGGGGGGCGATCTCCCACGGCTAGACTACGGGATGGGGGACGTTCAGGGAGAGGAGCTGGTGCCCCGGGACGGGAATGGTCAGGCCCACTACAACCTGGATGACCCCAGTGGTGATGGAGGTGAAGGTAACATGGGGATGGCGGCTGTGCCAACAGATGGTGACGGGGCGGGGGATGAGTCTGTGGCCGTGGTGGGCTCGACCTCCAGCACAGCGGGGCTGGTGGCATGCGAGCAATGCGGCCTGACCTTCCCCTCGGCCCACTCCCTGGCCGTCCACACGCGCGCCACCCACTTGCTGTACGTGTGCCCCTGCTGCGGCAAACACTTCAACCACTCCAGCAACCTCAACCGCCACATGACTGTGCATCGCGGTGCCAAGGTCCACCGCTGCCCGCTCTGCGACAAGACATTCACGCAGAAGTCCACGCTGTGCGATCACATGAACCTACACAGCGGTGAGCGGCCTCACTGCTGCGCCTACTGCCACTCGCGCTTCGCCCACAAGCCGGCGCTGCGGCGCCACCTCAAGGAGCAGCATGGGAAGACGACCGCTCAGAACAGCCTGGAGGCACAGGCCGAGATGGAGCGAGTGGCAGGGCCAGGTGAAGGAGAGGGAGACACTCAGGACAGATTTGACTTTTGAAAAGGACACTGGAACAGGGAGGGGGAGGAGAGATGCTCCCTTACCCCTCTTCTCAGCCAAAATGTACACTCATTGACTAAGCATTGCAGGTTGCTGTTGGAGGTACAGGGGGTTTATTCAAGCAAGCGGCTGTGTGCTTACCTTCTGCTCTAATTGCCAAAAGAGTGGTTTGGAGTGTGCCTTTGAGTTTGTGGGTTGGAAACAAGGTTGTGTGTGCTGAAGGGACCTACTAAGATCTTGAAAGGGAAAGCCCCTACTTTTAGACCTGGGGTGCACAACTCTGGTCCTCCTCACGGGCCGAAGTGTATGCGGTTTGAAGCTCTGTCCAGTCAATGACATGGATTGATTATTTATCTCTTAATTATTTAATTGAAGGGGGGGAAATGATGACCTACTGTACAGCACCGTGGCTCTGGAGGACTGGAGTTGCACACCTCAGTTTTAGACCTTTGTCTCATTTGTTACTCATTGGCTGAGCAATAAAATATTTTACATTTGTGTATTTGAAGGTGAGCTTCTTGTTAAATGTTGGTATGTACCAGCTGATTTGTAATGTGTACTTAACAGTAAGACACTATATTTAGAGGTACCCAAAATAAAAGTAGGCTATCATTCCATAATCATGCTCATCACAAAAGGACAAATGGTAAGAGACCTACACTTTGTGCAATGCGCATTTACTCAGGACTTGAGACACTATTCTGTAAATGTGCACAAAATGACATGTGACCCGGTGTGCTCAGCTGACGTGTTAATATACAGTGCATTTGGAAAGTGTTCAGAACCCTTCATTTTGTTACGTTACAGCTTTATACATATCTGCACTGTATCGTGCTAAACCAAAGGAAACAGACAAAGCGATGGATGTGAGAGGTAGGTGGACTGCATCAGACAACCAGATGGAAAAATGTATTGATGTGATTTATTGAGCTCCACAAAACAATGAAACCCCTGGTTACAAGAGCAAGACCAAACCACCACAATCTTTGTTCACATGGTCATTGCCATTACACATCCTGGCCATGAATGAAATGTAGCATCTACTCAGAACTGACACGTGGTGCCGTATCGGGCAATCAACAACCAACACAAAATGCAATATAGAAAATGCATACAAAGCTAACTCATTGATTTGTACAGCTCTCCAATGCTGCACACGTCTTAGCTCATAGGAAATCCTCACTGTATACAACCTGGTTTCTCTTGTCTCTGTAGGAACCTTTGGCACTGTTCTGCACAGCTGTGAGGGGAAAGAGAGAAAGTATACATGAATCCAGAGTTGACACTTCCTGTCATACACTGCTTGTTAGTCCGATCTGTGTTTGACCAGAACTGATATTTACCCAGAGTGGCCCAAACAGATTTGCCGGTGGCTGCCTCCAGCATGGGCTGCTTCCTGGCGATGCTGACTTTGATGGTGACGTCTCCCACCGTGCTTCCATTCAACTGGGAGAAAAAGAGTATAGATGATAGGTTTTTACACTATAATGCCTTAAGTTGGGACGGAGCTAGAGCTATACTGACTGACCTCCGCTACAGCTTGGTCTGCAGACTCCATCTTCTCAAAGGTGATAAATGCACAGCTAGAAAGAGAAAGACAAGGCTGTGTTCATTAGGCACCAAACTGAACAAAACTGCGAGGGACTTACTGGACTAGTTTTAGTTTTCAACTGCAAAACATTTTAAAACACTGAACATTTTCAGTTTTGGATGCTCTCCCAATCACACACCCACAAGGACATAAAAGTAATGTAGCCGTACTTGCGTGGGGAATCCATGGACAGGTCAATGATGGTGCCCTGTTGGGAGAAGGCTGAACGCAGGTTGTCCTCCACAAGGCCAGTTCCATACACGTACACTGTGTTCCCCTTCCTCACCCCCCTCCGCTCTGGGTACGAGTCTGATCCTGAGAGGGGGAAAGAGGGAGAAGAAAAACAGTTCCATTATTCCATCCTTGAATTTGTATTTTGAGATAAACATCATTTTAAGAATGCCAATGATAAGACACATGAAAAGACAGAAGTCCAGTAAACGAATACTCACGTCTGAACGGTCCGTCTCGCTCACGTGACTCTCTGTCTCCTCCCCTTTCCCGGTCTCCGTCCTGGCTCCTGCCTCTCTCGCGGTCTCGCGGCTCTCTGTCCCTGCCCCGGTCGCCGCTGCCCCGGTCTCTCTCTCTGTCCCGGTCTCTCTCTCTGTCCCGGTCTCTCTCTCTGTCCATCTCTCGATCTCCTCTGTCTCTCTCTCGCTCCATGTCTCTGCTGGTGGAAAGGCTGCCGCCTCCCTCCTCCTCATCACGGGCCGCCCGGTCACCTGGAGTGACGAAGCTGTTAGAGATCGAGATGTTAAACCGCCTTATACAGAGAACCAGCTTTTATTATTTATCAGAGCTTTTAGGCTTACCTCTCGTACAAAGATTTTCTGTGGGCTCTTTTGCCAGCCTAGAGTAGAAATTAAAATTTAAAAGCAACAGCATCAGTTGTATACCCCCCCCCCCCCCCCAAAAAAAAAAAAAACCAATATCCAAGTCACTGGTTCTGTGACCACAATACAGGCAGACAGCATTGGCAAAATACTGTAAATGCATGCCATTTTGTAGGTAGAATTCATCAATTCATTGGCTGATTTTATATGGGATGTCATATAATTCTAATTTTACCTCAGAAAGTTCCTCATCAGTGGACATGCTCCTTTGGAATGGTTGGAAAGCCACAGGGCCTGGGACTTTCTCTGGATCCTGGTAAACAGAAAGAGACAATATAACAAATCATTACTAAACCATAAATTGATACGTTTGAGTTCCATCACAGACAAGTTTATGTGTCAGATTTAAAAGGCATTTGCAACTGTCAGCTTTAAACATTATTATTATTATGTATATAAATTGTATCAATAATTTATTCTATGATCAATTCACAATACACATCCTTGCATATTGCATTTTGTATCTCACCTTGAGCTTGATCTCTAGCGTCCTAGAGCGCTTGAAGCCAGAGTTCTTGTTTTCTGACTTGATGGCGCTGATGGCTCCAGACTTGATAAGCATCTTTGCCTGCTCTGTAGCTGTTGCTGTATCAAGCACCGGCTGGTCTGACAAAGCTAGTAGGGAGAGGGTAGATGCAACATAATCAACTGTGACAAAGTATCTGCTTAGTAATACAGTTTTAATAAGTGAAGACAAAGCCACATACTTCGCTTCAATCCACTCTGATTGGTCTGGCTGGTTGAACTCTGCTGCTTCTTCAAAGCCAGCAGTGCCTTTTTCTAGAGGTGTGAGGATAGAGGGAGAGAAAGAGAATAAGAGGTGTAAACACTAAGGCCAATCGGAGTTTGGTAACATAATAATATCAAACTTTCAACATTATGAGGGTGATAATGATGACTGACCGGTGAATTTAACAAAGACCTAGGACTACTCCTGATCACACCTGCAAATGTGGGGGCAGTGACACATCTCATTGTCAGAAGCAGGATACGGATACATAGATTTCTCTCTAGTCAAGTGAGGAGATTCTTAAAGTTGTTCACCTTTTTCTTGAGTTTGGCATATTTCTTCTGCAGAGATTCCTCTTCCTCTGTCAAAGAGCTTGGGAACACCACCATGTCGAACCAAGCTGGAAAGTATTGCGAAAAAGGATTAGACAACCAGAATAGTGGACATATTTGCACAACACAATGAATACCAACACACACGTGTGGTTGAATTCAACTCTATAATGCAATTGCATAAACTCAAAAACTACTATTTACACTTTGTTCAAGACAAAATATATTTCTGTTTCTACATTCTACATGCATCTGACAACATTTTAAAACCTTACATTAGCTTGTCGGTTGGCTAGCTAACGTTACCTATTAACATTAGCTGCTACTACTAGCAATCTACATTGTGTTACACAGGGCAGTGGAAAGTATATAATTACTTATAAACAATATGGCAATGTACCTTTCAGACTACAACAACAAACAAAATATACTAAATTGACATTATTGTATTTAGAAATGTAATTATTTTATTACCTTTGTTACGTTACTATAGCTAGTTGTAATCACACCCATTCACGAACACAAAAACACAGGCGCATGAAAATGACGTACACAGTTGTTATGGCGCATGAGTAAGAAAAAATACTATTCAACTTGCTAAAATTTATGGAATAAGTAAATTATAAGGAATGCATGGCCTACACTTGACAACATTTAGTAAGATAATGTATTAATATTGAGATACATATCGTATTACATATGGCAATTTGACCTACTTCCGCCTTTGCCATTTCCGAAAAGACAGTGAACTGCTGCACCAACTTTCATCTGCATTGGAGAAATGGAAAGAATAGGTGAAGGAGATTTAGATAATGTACAGATAATGAATTGGGCATACGGTTAAGGCCATTGCTGTAAACTTAGCTTTAAAGTCACTTGCTAGCAATACAGTTTACTGGCGAATATAACAACTTGGGTTAGCCTAGCTAACGTTAGCCATCCAGTTCAGCTCTCATTCATGTTGCAGAAATGTAACGTTAGTCCCTGACAATATGCGCAACGTGTTTTGAACATAATCTTAACAGCTAAAGCAGTAAATGATGACATTGCAATATATGTTTATATGATTCAATATCTTACAATGGACTCTAATGTATTGCGCGATAGAGGACAGCCCATAGAAACTAGGCTATTCATCTCAATCCCATTTCTCTCTCCATAGATCTTCCCCCTGTGGGCCCCACAGATCTCCCGCTATCCCTGCTGGAGATGGGTTGCTCTGGCAGGTTTGAGCTCATCACACATAAACAGTCCAATGACCAGCCCCTGTATCCACAAAGCACGGTCAGTATGACTCAAATCAAATTTTATATGCCACATGTGCCGAATACAACATGTGTAGACCTTACAGTGAAATGCTTATTTACAGGCCCTTAACCAACAATGCAGTTTTAAGAAAATACAAAAAAAGTAAGAGATAAGAATAATTAATAAGAGCAGCAGTAAATAACAATAGTGGTGCTATATATAGGGGGTACCGGTACAGAGTTGGTGTGTGGGGGTAATATGTGCATGTAGGTAGAGTTAAAGTGACTATGCATAAATAATAACAGAGTAGCAGCAGTGTAGAAGAGGCGGGGATACAAATAGAGTAGCCATTTGATTAGATGTTCAGGAGTCTTCTGGCTTGGAGTTAAAAGTTGTTTCGAAGCCTCTTAGACCTAGACTTGACACTCTGGTACCGCTTGCCGAGCGGTAGCAGAGATAACAGTTTCTGACTAGGGTGGCTGGAGTCTTTGACAATTTGTAGGTCCTTCTTCTGACAACGCCTGGTATAGAGGTCCTGGATGGCAGGAAGCTTGGCCCCAGTGATGTACTGGGCCGTACGCACCACCCTCTGAGCAGTTGCCATACCAGGCAGTGATGCAACCCATCAGGATGCTCTCGATGGTGCAGCTATCTCAGTCTGTGGTTGGATTCTTATCTGAAAACTCGCCCCGCCATTTCTACAGATATGAAAGGACTGCTTAAAGTATGCGAGCAATATATTGCATATCTCCATCTACCTCTATTAGTTTAAGTCAAGTTTTTACAGTAGGTGTCACCTACCTACCTAGGTCCTTAAGAACCGCAAAGGCCCGCCATCAAGTTTAAAGGAAAGGAGAAAACTTCAGTTTGGAAAGCATCCTGTGTTTACATACAGTGGGGCAAAAAAGTATTTAGTCAGCCACCAATTGTGCAAGTTCTTCCACTTAAAAAGATGAGAGGCCTGTAATTTTCATCATAGGTACACTTCAACTATGACAGACAAAATTAGAAAAAAAAATCCAGAAAATCACATTGTAGGATTTTTAATGAATTTATTTGCAGATTATGGTGGAAAATAAGTATTTGGTCACCTACAAACAAGCAAGATTTCTGGCTCTCACAGACCTGTAACTTCTTCTTTAAGAGGCTCCTCTGTCCTCCACTCATTAACTGTATTAATTGCACCTGTTTGAACTTGTTATCAGTATAAAAGACACCTGTCCACAACCTCAAACAGCCACACTCCAAACTCCACTATGGCCAAGACCAAAGAGCTGTCAAAGGACACCAAAAACAAAATTGTAGACCTGCACCAGGCTGGGAAGACTGAATCTGCAATAGGTAAGCAGCTTGGTTTGAAGAAGTCAACTGTGCAAGCAATTATTAGGAAATGGAAGACATACAAGACCACTGATAATCTCCCTCGATCTGGGGCTCCACGCAAGATCTCACACCGTGGGGTCAAAATGATCACAAGAACGGTCAGCAAAAATCCCAGAACCACACGTGGGGACCTAGTGAATGACCTGCAGAGAGCTGGGACCAAAGTAACAAAGCCTACCATCAGTAACACACTACGCCGCCAGGGACTCAAATACTGCAGTGCCAAACGTGTCCCCCTGCTTAAGCCAGTACATGTCCAGGCCCGTCTGAAGTTTGCTAGAGAGCATTTGGATGATCCAGAAGAAGATTGGGAGAATGTCATATGGTCAGATGAAACCAAAATAGAACTTTTTGGTAAAAACTCAACTCGTCGTGTTTGGAGGACAAAGAATGCTGAGTTGCATCCAAAGAACACCATACCTACTGTGAAGCATGGGGGTGGAAACATCATGCTTTGGGGCTGTTCTTCTGCAAAGGGACCAGGACGACTGATCCGTGTAAAGGAAAGAATGAATGGGGCCATGTATCGTGAGATTTTGAGTGAAAACCTCCTTCCATCAGCAAGGGCACTGAAGATGAAACATGGCTGGGTCTTTCAGCATGACAATGATCCCAAACACACCGCCCAGGCAACGAAGGAGTGGCTTCGTAAGAAGCATTTCAAGGTCCTGGAGTGGCCTAGTCTCCAGATCTCAACCCCATAGAAAATCTTTGGAGGGAGTTGAAAGTCTGTGTTGCCCAGCAACAGCCCCAAAACATCACTGCTCTAGAGGAGATCTGCATGGAGTAATGGGCCAAAATGTGTGAAAACCTTGTGATGACTTACAGAAAATGTTTGACCTCTGTCATTGCCAACAAAGGGTATATAACAAAGTATTGAGAGAAACTTTTGTTATTGACCAAATACTTATTTTCCACCATAATTTGCAAATAAATTCATTGAAAATCCTACAATGTGATTTATTTATTTATTTTTCTCATTTTGTCTGTCATAGTTGAAGTGTACCTATGATGATAAATTATAGGCCTCTCATCTTTTTAAGTGGGAGAACCTGCACAACTGGTGGCTGACTAAATACTTTTTTGCCCCATTGTACATCTCCTATCTAATCTCTCCAGCCTATTATCTCCCTTATGTGTTTCTATCATTCATTTATCTACAGCTCCCCCATGGACTCCCTCCCACCAGTGTTGGCCTGGAGACAGAGGTAGAGAAGCGCTTCCTACGCGACCCTGCCTGGCTTCCCATACACGATACCGACGCTGCCTTCCACAGGTTTCTGAAGTGAGTCTGCTTACAGTGCCTTCACGTATTCATACCCAAGGGCTTAATCCACATTTTGTCGTGTTACAGTCTGAATTCAAAATGTTTCTTTTTTTACATATTTTTTTCCATCTACACACAATACTACATAATGACAAAATAAAAACATGTTTAATAAAAAAAAATATATATATTGAAAATTAAATACAGAAATATTGAACATACATATTCACACCCCGGAGTCAATACATGTTAGAATCACCTTCGGCAGCGATTACAGCTGTGAGTTTTTCTGGGTAAGTCTCTAAATGCTTGACACCTGGATTGTACAATATCTGCACATTTATTCTTTTTAAAATTCTTCAAGCTATGCCAAGTTGGTTGTTGATCATTGCTAGACAGCCATTTTCAAGTTTTGACATTGATTTTAAGCAGATTTACGTCAAAACTGTAACTATGCCACTTAGGAACATTCAATGTCGTCTTGGTAAGCAATTCTTTCCATGACATAGTAGGCTGACCAGGTGAAAACTATATCGTCCTTTGTTGATGTCACACTTTAAATCCACGTCAGTCAGTGTAGTAGTGATGGGCATTCCGTCTCTTTTCAGTGAGCCAGCTCGTTCGGCTCAGCTCACTAAAAGAGCCGGCTCTTTTGGCTCCCAAACGGCTCTTTAAAAAAACATGTTTTGTATTTTTTAAAGTCAAACAGTTTGCGATAGTTTGACTATGATTGGGTTAAAACAATTCTAATTAAATTATTAAATGAAATCATACTCTACCTTAACCACAATGTATATAAAAATGCATTGGTTTGTTATGAAAAAGAATGCTATTAAACATTTGCATTTAAATTATACATTTTTAATGTGTATAAACAAAGTACATATAAATCTATCCATTCAAAACGAATACAATCTGAACAACATAATAATAGAATATTGCACCATGTCAAAGAATAATAAATAACAATGTGCAAAAATGCAGCATTCCACTTAAAACATTAAACTGGTCCCTCTTTTCTCTCTCTTCTTTATTGCCATGTTATAACCAGCAGCACACAGCAATGCTGACCATATTTAGCTTTTATGAGAGATTTGCATTCAGAAATGCAAGCTGCCTCACTTTCGAGGGGCTGATGCGGTTTCTTCTCTCATTAATTATTTGTCCCGTTTTCGAGAAGACCCTCTCAGAGGGAACGGATGTGGCCACTATGCAGAGTCTCCCTGTCATGACTGTAGTAAGCCGTGGGTAGACAGAGGTCTTGTTCTTCCACCAGCTCAGAGGAGGAGGGGCTCCTCCAAATAGGATCGGACCTCCATTATGGCATCTGCTGAGGGATTCCTTCGTGCTGTATCCCCAGTTGCTCTCTCGTCAAACAGCAGACGTTTATGGCACTGGTGCTTCTGCTCCATCTGATCCCTCTTCTTCCTGTTGCCCTATATTATTACATTTATTTTTTTCTTTCTTTGAATTAGTTAATTCTATTAATTTAAATATTTTGATTATTCCTATCTTAATTTATTTATTTCTATGAATAGATTCAGCACTTCTGATATGCGAGCCGGCTCCCAACATTCACCTACAAGAGCCATCTCTTAGAGCCGACTCATTCGTGAACGACCCATCACTACAGTGTAGATGAATGATTAAATAATGGTTTTTAAGCCTTGAGACAATTGCGACATGGATTGTGTATGTGTGCAATTCAGAGGGTGAATTGGCAAGACACAAGATTTGTGCCTTTGAACGGGCTATGGTAGTAGGTGCCAAGTGCTCCAGTTTGTGCCAAGAACTGCAATGCTGCCTTGGTTTTCACACTCAACAGTTTCCCGTGTGTATCAAGAATGGTCCACCACTCAAAGGACATCCAGCCAACTTGACACAACTGTGTGAAGCATTGGAGTCAACAATTGAGGCTGTTCTGAGGGCAAAAGTGGAAGGTGTTCTTAACTCAATATTAGGAAAGTGTTCTTCATGTTTTGTACAATCAGTATATTTTTGGCCTTGTGTTTTAGGTTATTGTCCAGCTGAAAGGGGCATTTGTCTCCCAGTGTCTGTTGGAAAGCAGACTGAACCAGGTTTTACTCTAGAATTTTGCCGGTGCTTAGCTCTATTCAGTTTTAGTTTTATCCTGCATAAACTCCCTAGTTCTTGCCGATGACAAGCATACTCATAGCATGATGCAGCCCCTACCATTGATGTGTTGTGTTGGATTTGCCACAAAACATAACCTTTTGTATTTAGGACATTTGCCACTTTTTGCTACTTTTGCAGTTTTACTTTAGAGCTATATTGCAAACAGAATGCATGCTTTGGAATTGTTTTATTCTGTACAGACTTCCTTTTTTTCACTAATTTAGGTTAATATTGTGTAGTAATTACAATGTGTTGATCCATCCTTAGTTTTCTCCTATCACAGCCATTAAACACTGTTTTAAAGTCACCATTGGCCTCATGGTGAAATCCCTGCGCGGTTTCCTTCCTCTCCAGCAACTGAGAAGGAAGCCTGTATCCTTGTAGTGACTGGGTATATTGATACATCATCCAAAGTGTAATTAATAACTTCACCATGCTCAAAGGGATATTCAATATCTGCTTTTATTTTTTTTTACCCATCTACTAATAGGTGTCCTTCTTTGCAAGGCATTGGAAAACATCTCTGGTCTTTTTCGTTGAATCTGTTATGTTTGAAATTCAATGCTTGACTGAGGGACTTTACAGATAATTGTACGTGTGGGGTACAGAGATGAGGTAGTCATTCAAAAATCATGTTAAACACTATTATTGCACACAGAGAGACACTGTACATTTCTTATTAGGGTTTTGCTTGTTTACTTTTTATTGCTTTGATGCCATATAAATCTTACTTGGAAAGGGGTGTTTAAGGGGAATTCAGTGGTCCAGATGAGGCTATTCACCCGTAGTGAAATACTGTTGTACCACATGGTCACAGAATTAATTTGCGGTAACAGACTTGTTGCTTTTCTCTAGGCTGGCTGAGCGAGACGTTCGTGTGGACTCTCTTCTTCATTGCTCTTCGTCTCCTCTCCACTCTGGCATCTCAGTAGTCAGAGATCCAACGACAGGAATGCTTTTGGACTTCACTGAGGTACATGCTATTGTCAGCTATGCTGTCTTAGTCTGTGTGTCCTAATAATGCCCCTATGATCATGATGTGACTCATTGGTAACATTCAGAATTGTAGCACTTCCCTGAGTGATCTATTGATCTTATTAAAAGGTCTACTTCTTTTCATACACTTGCTACACATTTTACAATCCAGTGTCATTAAATCTCCTTCTCACTCTCTGTCCAGGTGTTACTGGGGGACACAGGCATCTCTGCTAAGAATTCAATGTCCCTGCAGCGTCCACCAAACCCTAATCCCTCTGAGAGCCTCCGAGGAAGCAACACCAACTACCCCTTTCTGCCCGGTGGGTCTGAGTCCTCACCTAAATATATTATCAGATCCTTATATACTACATGAGTGATATGAAGTTGGTCCCCCATTTGCTGCTATAACAGCCACTCTTCTGGGAAGGCTTTCCACTGGATGTCGGAAGCACAGAATCGTCTTTGTATACTGTAGCGTTTCAAGTCACTGGAACTATGGGGCCTAGCCTGAACCATGAAAAACAGCCCCAGACCATTATTCCACCTCCACCAAACTTTACAATTGGCACTATGCATTTGGGCAGGTAACGCTCTCCTGGCATCCACCAAACCCAGGTTCATCCGTCAGATGGCCAGATGGTGAAATGTGATCCATCACTCCAGAGAAGGCATTTCCACTGCTCCAGTGTCCAATGGCGGCGAGCTTTACACCAGTCCAGCCAACACTTCTTGGCATTGCACATGGTGATCTTAGGCTTGTGTGCGGGTGCCCGGCCATGGAAACCCCTTTCATGAAGCTCCCGCCGAACAATTATTGTGCTGACGTTACTTCCAGAGGCAGTTTGGAACTCGGTAATGAGTGTTGCAACCGAGGACAGATGATTTTTAAGCACTTCAACACTTTACGGTCCCGTTCTGTGAGCTTGTATGGCCTTCCACTTCACGGCTGAGCCGCTGTTGCTCCTTGACGTTTCTTCTTCACAGTAACAGCACTTACAGTTGACCGGGGCAGCTCGAATAGGACAGAAATTTGACAAACTGACTTGTTGGAATGGTGGCATCCTATGACTGTGCCACGTTGAAAGTCACTGAGCTCTTCAGTAAGGCTATTCTATTGCCAATGTTTGTCTATGGAGATTGCATGGCTGTGTGCTCGATTTTATACACTTGTCAGCAACGGGTGTGGCTGAAATAGCCGAATCCACACATTTGAAGGGGTGTGCACATACTTTTGTATGTATAGCATATATTCATATATGTATATATGGCTCTGAAACATATAATAAATATTTGTCTTAAGTTAAATCTTCCCTTTAGTCAATTATAGAGAAATATTTCTATCTGTTTTACATAGGTGGTATGGACGAGCTGACACTGGAGCAAATCAAGACGAAATCCGAGCTGGAGGAAGACATAGACTTTGAGAACGGTGAATTTACCTTTATTATGGAGTTGAAATGGTGGAGGGGCAATGGTCTTCCATACAAAAGGCTGCCTGTGCACAGTGAGGTGGGTTAGTGTGAGGCGGGATGCTTACTTTACAATGAATATGCAGACTGAAAGAATCTTTGAAATAACAAACACTGTGCTGTTCCTGGGAACCAAATGGCTCTCTTCAAAAATCATGAATACAGATTCAAGTGATTACAGATCTTTTTGGGATTGAGTACATGTTTCTTGCTTGTGTCATGATGTTTGTGTAAGTAACATATCTATTTCCCTTTACTCTAGGGTTACTCACAGTGCCCCCTGGACTTAAAGTTGGGATGGACTTCAGTGACAAAGGTTTGAATGGACA
Source organism: Oncorhynchus masou masou (assembly GCF_036934945.1). Taxonomy (NCBI): domain Eukaryota; kingdom Metazoa; phylum Chordata; class Actinopteri; order Salmoniformes; family Salmonidae; genus Oncorhynchus; species Oncorhynchus masou. The sequence goes on from NC_088224.1 coordinate 41,348,757, forward strand.
TGCACTACGTGAACAAAAGTATGTGGACACCTGCTCATCGAACATCTCATTCCAAAATCATGGGCATTAATATGGAGTTGGTCTCCCCTTTGCTGCTATAACAGCCTCCCCTCTTCTGGGAAGACTTGCTTCCATTCAGCCACAAGAGCATTAGTGAGGTCAGGCACTGATGTTGGGCGATTAGGCTTGGCTCGCAGTCGGCATTCCAATTCATCCCAAAGGTGTTCGATGGGGTTGAGGTCAGGGCTCTGTGCAAGCTAGTCAAGTTCTTCCACACCGATCTCGACAAACCATTTATGTATGGACCTCACTTTATGCACAGGGGCATTGTCATGCTGAAACAAGAAAGGGCCTTCAACAATCTGTTGCCACAAATTTGGAAGCACAGAATCGTCTAGAATGTCATTGTATGCTGTAGCGTTAAGATTTCCCTTCACTGGAACTAAGGGACCTAGCCCGAACTATGAAAAACAGCCCCAGACCTATTCCTCCTCCACCGAACTTTACTGTTAGCGCTACGCATTGGGGCAGGTAGCGTTCTCCTGACATCCGCCAAACCCAGATTCTTCCGTCAGACGGTTAAGCATGATTCATCACTCCAGAGAACGCGTTTCCACTGCTCCTTAGTCCAAAGGTAGCCGATGTTTGGCATTCCGCATTGTGATCTTAGACTTGTGTGCGGCTGCTCGGCCATGGAAATCCATTTCATGAAGCTCCTGACGAACAGTTAGTGTGCTGAAGTTGCTTCCAGAGGCAGTTTGGAACTCGGTAGTGAGTGTTGCAACTGAGGACAGATTATTTTACGCCCTACATGCTTCAGCACTCTGCGGTTCCATTCTGTGAACTTGTGTGGCATACCACTTCGCGGCTGAGCCGTTGTTGCTCTTAGATGTTTCTACTTCACAATAACAGCACTTGCAGTTGACCAGGGCAGCTCTAGCAGTGCAGACATTTGGTGAACTGGCTTGTTGGAAAGGTGGTGTCCTATGACTGTGCCATGTTGAAAGTCACTGAGCTCTTCAGTAAGACCATTCTACTGCCAATATTTGTCTATGGAGATTGCATGGCTGTATGCTCGATTTTATATACCTGTCAGCAACGGGTGTGGCTGAAATAGCCACATTCACTCATTTGAAGGGGTGTCCACATACAGTAGCTTCGTATATATAGTGTATGTTCCTAAGGGTTATCCTCTTAGCTTGAATAAATATATAATTTTCTTCCTTTTTAAAATTCTCTCTGTAGATGCCAAAACCACAAAGGGAGAAATCAATCTCCTGTCCCTCCTATCCACCTTTGATGACATCGTAGACTCCCAGCCTGAGGCAGAGGAGAAAGAGAAAGGACTCGGAAGCAGAGATGCTCCAAAACTACCCAGAACCAACAGCCTGGAAGACCTGGGGATCAAGGTATTAAATAAATACTTTTTTTCTGTTCATTGATGAATAAAATCTACATATTAAATGTAGTTTCCCCTCTTAACTTAGCTTCTGTTTGTTATGTTCATGTACTTAAAGGTGGTTGTTTATTTCCTCCTGTAGGACTCTCCCGCTACACCTGGGACCACCTCGACAGAGAAGAAAGATGGAGGAACGACCAAACCAGGAGAGGGCCACGAGGAGAGGAAGAGATGGGCTATCCCAGTAGACATCACCTCCCCTTGCGATGACTTCTACAAACGCATCCCCAACCCTGCTTTCAAGGTACTGTGATGTAATGACAAAATATGTTGATGGATTGGTAGATGTAGTTGAATATGTCGATGACCAATGTGTTGATTAGTCCCATGTAGATTAAAGAAGCCTGTTTATTGACATTACCTGATACCTACACATATTGCAGGGTTTAGTTTTATAGTTTTATGACATTATTACACTATTCCTTTATTGGCATAGAGCCTTGTTCATTCCACAATACTAATGTGAACCCCACCTCTCCCAGTATCCCTTTGAGTTGGACATGTTCCAGAAACAGGCAGTGTTGAGGCTGGAGGCCCATGAGTCTGTGTTTGTGGCAGCTCACACATCAGCAGGCAAAACCGTGGTGGCAGAATACGCCATAGCTCTCTCACAAAAACACATGACCAGGTGTGTGTATTTACATGTTTGACATGCTCTCTAAAATCTCTAATCCAACAATAAAAATGTGATTTTATCAGATTTATACAAATGACTGATTGTATGACCTGTATCATTGAAATTGATGAATATGATGGTTTTCCATGTTGTGCCCATCACAGCCAATCACAACATGGTGCATCTAACCTCCATGTGTTTTCACCCTCTGATAGGACCATCTACACCTCCCCCATCAAGGCGCTGTCCAATCAGAAGTTCCGGGACTTCAAGACCACCTTTGGGGATGTGGGGCTGCTGACTGGGGATGTCCAGCTGAGTCCTGAAGCCTCCTGTCTCATCATGACCACTGAGATATTGAGGTGACGTAATATATACACCATACAGTGCATTCAGAAAGTATTCAGCCCAATTCACTTTTTCCACATTTTGTTACAGTACAGCCTTATTCTAAAATTGATCAAATATTTTTTTTCCTTATCAATCTATCAATCAATCTACACACCCTATTCCATAATGATAAAGCAAAAACAGTTTTTTAAATTGTAAATAAAATACACAAATATAACATTTACATAAGTATTCAGACCTGTTACTCAGTACTTTGTTGATGCACCTTTGGCAGCGATTACAGTCTCAAGTCTTCTTGGCATACATGTATTTGGGGAGTTTCTCACATTCTTGTCTGCAGATCCTCTCAAGCTCTGTCAGGTTTAATGGAGAATGTCGCTGCACAACTATTTTCAGGTTTCTCCAGATATGTTTGATCGGGTTCAAGTCCGGGCTCTGGCTGGGCCACTCAAGGACATTCCCGAAGCCACTCCTATGTTGTCTTGGCAGTGTGCTTAGAGTTGTTTTCCTGTTGGAAGGTGTACCTTCGTCCCAGTCTGAGATCCTGAGCGCTCTAGAGCAGGTTTTCTTCAAGGATCTCTCTGGACTTTGCTCTGCTCATCTTTACCCCGATCCTGACTAGTCTCCCGGTCCCTGCTGCTGAAAAACATCCCTACAGAATGATGCTGCCAACACCATGCTTCACCGTAGGGATGGTATTGGCCAGTTGATGAGGGGTGCCTGGTTTCCTCCAGACATGCCGCTTGGCATTCAGGCCACAAAGTAAAATCTTGGTTTCATCAGACCAGAGAGTCTTGTTTCTCATGGTCTGAGAGTCCTTTAGGTTCCTTTTTGGCAAACTCCAAGCGAGGAATGGCTTCCGTCTGACCACTCTACCATAAAGGCCTGATTGGTGGAGTGCTGCTGAGATGGGTATCCTTCTGGAAGGTTATCCCATCGAAATAGAGGAACTCTGGAGCTGTCAGAGTGACCATCGGGTTCTTGGTCAACTCCTTGAACAAGGCCCTTCTCCCCCGATTGCTCAGTTTGGCCCGGGTGGCCAGCTCTAGGAAGGGTCTTGGTGGTTCCAAACTTCTTGCATATAAGAATGATGGAGGCCTCTGTGTTCTTGGGACCTTCAATGCTGCAGAAATGTTTTGGTACTTTTCTCCAGATCTGTGCTCCGACAAAATCTTGTCTCGGAGATCTCCTGCCAATTCCTTCGACTTCATGGCTTGGTTTTTGCTCTGACATGCACTGTCAACTGTGGGACATTATGTGTGTTCCTTCCCAAATCATGTCCAATCAATTGAATTTACCACAGGTGGACTCAATCAAGTTGTAGAAACATCTCATGGATGATCAATGGAAACAAGATGCACCTGAGCTCAATTTTGTATCTCATTGCAACGGGTCTGAATACTTATGTACAGTAAATAACACATTTTTGTTTTTTATTTGTAATAAATTTGCAAAAATGTCTAAACCTGTTTTCATTTTGCTATTATGGGGTATTGTGTGTAGATTGATTAGGAAACATTTTAATTTAATCCGTTTTAGAATAATGCTGTAACGTAAGAAAATGTGGGGAAGGGGTCTGAATCTTTTCTGAATGCACCGTATATAGTTTATCAGAAGTTTGTGTACGCTTAGATTAGTCATTAAAACTATTTTTTTCAACCACTCCACAAATTTCTTGTTAACAAACTATAGTTTTGGCAAGTCGGTTAGGACATCTACTTTGTGCATGACACAAGTCATTTTTCCAACTATTGTTTACAGGCAGATAATTTCACTTATAATTCACTGTATCCAGTGGGTCAGAAGTTTACATACACTAAATTGACTGTGCCTTTTAAACAGCTTGGAAAATTCCAGAAAATTATGTCATGGCTTTAGAAGCTTCTGATAGGCTAATTGACGACATTTGAGTCAATTGGAGGTGTACATGTGGATGTATTTCAAGGCCTACCTTCAAACTCAGTGACTCTTTGCTTGACATCATGGGAAAATCAAAAGAAATCAGCCAAAAATTGTAGACCTCCACAAGTCTGGTTCATCCTTGGGAGCAATTTCCAAATTCCTGAAGGTACCACGTTCATCTGTACAAGCAATAGTACGCAAGTATAAACACCATGGGACCACACAGCCATCATACCGCTCAGGAAGGAGACGCTTTCTGTCTCCTAGAGATGAACGTACTTTGGTGCGAAAAATGCAAATCAATCCCAGAACAACAGCAAAGGACTTTGTGAAGATGCTGGAGTAAACAGGTACAAAAGTATCGATATCCACAGTAAAACGAGTCCTATATCGACATAACCTGAAAGGCCGCTCAGCAAGGAAGAAGCCACTGCTCCAAAACCGCCATAAAAAAGCCAGACTACAGTTTGCAACTGCACATGGGGACAAAGATCGTACTTTTTGGAGAAATGTCTTCTGGTCTGATGAAACAAAAATAGAACTGTTTGCCCATAATGACCATCGTTGTGTTTGGAGGAAAAAGGGGGAGGCTTGCAAGCTGAAGAACACCATCCCAACCGTGAAGAACGGGGGTGGCAGCATCATGTTGTGGGGGTGCTTTGCTGCAGGAGGGACTGGTGCACTTCACAAAATATATGGCATCGTGAGGAAGGATTAAATGATGTGGATATATGGAAGCAACATCTCAAGACATCAGTCAGGAAGTTAAAGCTTGGTCGCAAATGGGTCTTCCAAATGGACAATGACCCAAAGCATACTTTCAAAGTTGTGGCAAAATGGCTTAAGGACAACAACGTCAAGGTATTGGAGTGGCCATCACAAAGCCCTGACCTCAGTCCCATAGACAATTTGTGGGCAGATCTGAAAAAGCGTGTGCGAGCAAGGAGGCCTACAAACCTGACTCCGTTACACCAGCTCTGTCAGGAGGAATGGGCCTCAACCTATTGTGGGAAGCTTGTGGAAAGCTACCCAAAACGTTTGACCCAAGTTAAACAATTTAAAGGCAATTCTACCACATACTAATTGAGTTTATGTAAACGTCTGACCAACTGGAAATGTGATGAAAGAAATAAAAGCTGAAATAAATCGCCATTTCACATTCTTAAAATATAGTAGGGATCCTAACTGACCTCAGACATTGAATTTTGACTAGGATTAAGTGTTAGGAATTTAAAAACTGAGTTTAAATGTATTTGGCTAAGGTGTATGTAAACTTCCGACTTCAACTGTACATATAACATTACACGTGATATCACACATTAACTCTATGGAACACTGTTTTTATACTGTCTAACATTCTAACTGAACGCATACCATGGTTATACATTGAGATACCCTCTATCATGTCGGCCGACACATCAGCTTGACTAACATATTCTATCTCCCTCTCTCGTAGGTCCATGCTCTATAACGGTTCAGAGGTCATCAGAGATTTGGAGTGGGTGATCTTTGACGAAGTTCACTACATCAATGATGCTGAGGTAACAGAGAAGCCTCACTGTCAAAACCTTCCCCTCTCACTGTTTTAGTCAGTCACGTGTCACTAAATCTCATTCTCCCGTTTTCTTTCCTTCCCCTTCTGTCTTTCTCTCCCTCTTAGAGAGGAGTGGTGTGGGAGGAGGTTCTGATCATGTTACCTGACCACGTCAGCATTATTCTGCTGAGTGCCACTGTCCCCAACGCTGTGGAGTTCAGTGAGTGGATCGGGTACGTTATCAACTATTGCCTACTGTCAACACCATACCCAAAGCATGTATACACGCAAAGACACTGTTAAACCATGCACACTTTCTTGAGTACATGACCTACTGAGGAAAAACTCTGGACCCTAATTCTATGCTATATCTAGGGCCCAGAGTATTTCTTGTTTAAGTCACGTGGTTCAAAACAACTTCTGGTCCTTGTTAAAGTGCAGCAATAGCTGTCACGGTAAGGTGCTTTTATAGTGTTCAATGTTGTGCTTGGCCTCTAGTATATAAATGGAATGACGTCAGAGCTGTGTATGGTTGCTTCAGTTTCTCCGCTCCCTTCCTCTCTCCTCTCCAGGCGCATTAAGAAGAAGCACATCTATGTGATCAGCACAGCGAAGAGACCTGTGCCTCTGGAGCACTACCTGTACACAGGCAACAGTACCAAGACCCAGAAAGAGATGTTCCTACTGCTGGACCCTACAGGCAACTTCCAAACCAAAGGGTACGTACACACACACACACACACACACACACCTGGGCTTATGGATATGTTAGGGTTGTCATTAGACTTGGGACGATAAAACAAAAATTAATGATACCAACCGTTGGTGTTTTCTTTGTTTTTAAGGTACTATTCTGCAATAGATGCCAAAAAGGAACGCACCAGTAAACACGCCCAGTCCTTTGGGACGAAAAATGCATCTCAGAAGACTACACCCAACCAGGTACAGAATATCACACCGACTCTCTCTGTCTCTGTCCCCCTTACCCTCTCTGTCACTCATTCATCCTCATTGAAGCACATCTGTCAGTCTTTGAACATCTCCACTTTTCCATTTCTCCATTGGCCATCTTCTCTCTGTAAAATGTCTTTACTCTTTCCCTCTCTATTTTCTCATCCCTCTCTCCATCTCTCCACCAGGACCGTGCGGTGTGGCTTTCCCTCCTCCACTTCCTGTCCCAGCGCCAGCAGACCCCCGTCGTGGCGTTCACCTTCTCCAGGACGCGCTGCGACGACAACGCCCGCTCTCTAGCCTCCATGGACTTCACCAGCTCGGGGGAGAAGAGCGACATCCACTCCTTCTTCCAGAAGAGCCTGAGCCGCCTCAGGGGAGGGGACCGCCAGCTGCCCCAGGTAGGGTGCACTCTGGCTGGGACCGGTTTTCTTCAATGTCTTGAAGAACTAAGACCTGCTTATCAAGTGTACCCATGTTATAACTGACTTTTTCAGACATAACATAGGTACAGCAGATCCTCTTACTGTATGGGACACTTTTAAATGTGCCTTTAAAGACAATGCAATTCAGTACTCATCTATAAAACAAAAGCAATTTAGATCAAAAGAGTCCATATTAACAAAGGAAATTGAAGGACTAACAGTACAGTTAGAGAGCAATAAAAACAGTACTATAGAGGCACATTAAAGGAAAAACAAAAAGAAATGGAGGAATTTATTCAAGAAAGATCTAGTGTAATATATTATAATAATAAAGCGAACTGGATGGAATATGGGGAAAAATGCATCAAATTCTTTTTCAATCTTCAATATAGAAATGCTACCAAAAAAAATGTATTAAAACTTGTTACAAATGATGGAGTCACGCAGGATTCATCAAATGATATTTTGAAAGAGGAAGTAAAGTACTTTAAGAATATGTTTTAATTTCAGGCTCCTTCATCTTCACTAACTGAAACTAATTGTATGGATTTTTTTCCTAATAATAATGTACATCTGTACAGAAAGACTCATGTGAAGGCCAAATTACTGAAGAGGAACTGCTTGAGGCAATTGGGGCCTTTAAGGATGGGAAAATTCCAGGGTTGGATGGCATACTAGTGGAAGTATACAAAACCTTTTTTGGTATACTCAAAGGACCATTATTGGCTTGTTTTAACCACTCCTATATAAATGGTAGATTATCAGACACGCAACAAGAAGGACTGATATCATTATTACTAAAACAGGACCCAAGTGGTATATATAAAGATTCAGTCTGAACCTCTTACACTTCAGTGTTGTGATGCAAAAATCCTAGCAAAATGCTTGGCACATAGAATTAAAAAAGTATTGTCAGATATTATTCATCCTCAGACAGGTTTTTTACATGGATGATACATTGGAGATAATAAAAGACAAGTACTGGAAACAATAGAACACTATGAAATATCAGGGACAACAGGCCTGGTTTTCATAGCTGATTTTGAGAAGGCTTTTGATAAAGTATGACTGGAGTTTATATATAAATGCCTAGAATATTTCAATTTTAGGGAATCTCTTATAAAATGGGTTAAGGTTATGTATAGTAACCCTAGGTGTAAAATAATAAATAATGGCTAATATCTCAGAAAGTTTTAAACTATCTATAGGAGTAAAACAAGGTTGTCCACTATCGGCATATCTATTTATTATTGCAATCGAAATGTTAGCTGCTAAGATTAGATCAAACAATAATATTAAGGGATTAGAAATCCATGGCTTAAAAACTAAGGTGTCATTGTACGCTGATGATTCATGTTTTCTTTTAAAACCACAATTGGAGTCTCTCCACTGCCTCTTAGAGGATCTAGATACTTTTGCTATCCTCTCTGGATTAAAACCAAATTATGATAAATGTACCATATTGCGTATTGGATCACTAAAAAATGCACATTTTACATTACCATGTAGTTTACCAATTAAATGGTCTGAAGGAGATGTGGACGTACTTGGTATACAAATCCCAAAAGAAAGAAATTATCTCACTCCAATAAATTTTTATAGAAAGTTAGCAAAAATAAATAAGATCGTTATACCATGGAAAGGAAAATACCTGTCCATTTGTGGAAAAATCACCCTGATTAACTCCTTAGTTATATCACAGTTGACCTATTTTGCTTATGGTTTTGCCTACACCTAGTGACCTGCTTTTTAAATTATATGAACAAAAAATATTCAATTTTATTTGGAACGGCAAGCCAGATAAAATTAATAGGGCCTATTTATATAACGATTATGAATTTGGTGGGCAGAAATGATTAAATATTAAAGCATTAGACCTCTCACTAAAGGCATCAGTCATAAAAAAGTTATACTTAAATCCAAACTGGTTCTCTAGTCAATTGGTACGAATGTCTCATCCTATATTCAGGAAGAGCCTTTTCCCCTTTATTTTGATTACACCTGTTCACTTTCGGTTGTTTGAAAAATTTCCAAAATATCTTTATTTTTTAAACAAGCCTTAGAAAACAAGCAATTTCAGTTTAATCCACCTGAAAGGATGGAACAAATAGTACAACAAATATTGTGGTTAAATTCAAATATACTAATTGATCAAAAAAACTATTTATCGAAGAAATGTTTAAAAAAGGTATAATTTTAGTGAATGATATCATAAATAGGACTGGTGGAGTTATGTCACACATGCAGCTAACACAGACATGGAAATGTCTGCTCTACCCAAAATTACAACCAATTAATTGCAGCATTACCACAAAAATGGAAGAGGCAAGTAGAAGGGGAAAAAAGTAAGGAACTTGTATGTCGGCCATGTATTAAATAACATAAATGGTTAAAGAAAAGTCTGATGAATAAAAACATATACCAATTTAATTTAAGGACCAAAATACTGACAGCTGTGCCATATAAATTGCAAAATAGTTGGGAAGAGATTTATGTACCCATTCCATGGCACATGGTTTATGAATTGATGCGCAAAACAATGCCGGATTTAAAAAAAAATCAATATAAATTACTATACAAAATTCTTGCAACTAATAGGATGTTATACATATGGGGGATACAATCTTCCCAGCTCTGCAGATTCTGCTGTGAGGAGGCAGTCATTAGATCATTTATTTTGGTATTGTCCATATGTAGCTCGTTTTTGGTCAAAGGTCCAGGAATGGTTGAAGAATTGCAACATTTGCCTAGAACTAACGCTACAGATAGCAATACTGGGTGATTTGAAAAGCCATAGTCAATCAATCAATAATATAATAATTATTTTAGCAAAAATGTTTTATTTTTAATTTACAATCTGTAGAATCTATAAGAATAGGAAGGTGCAATTATTTTGTGAAGCATCACAGCACAGTTGAGAAATATATGGCAAATAGAAATCCGAAAGGGATGATGTTGAGGGATAGATGGGAGGGGTTGAATGGAGCTGAAGGGTGGGACTGGATGGTGTTGAGGGATAGATGGGAGGGGTTGAATGGAGCTGAAGGGTGGGACTAATAACAAGATTAACAATGTAAAGCATACGGGATCTGTAAAATGTATATAGGCTCGGAACTTCTGTGAAATAGCATAGTTACAAATAGAAATCAAACTGGATGGACATCAGAAATAGAGGAAGGACTAAGAACAAACAAGAGAGAACTATTGTAAAGAAGACTGTGTCTGTAAAATGTGAATAAGTGTATAAGTATAAATTGAAGGTAAAAGCAGAAGTGTTTATTAGTTTACTCCAATTGGGGGCTCGCCAGTAGGGTTTGCGAGGAATAATAATAAAGTTATATTCTTTTAAAAAGTATGTATGTCTATATAGGTATGTGTATATGTGTATACATGTATGCATGCGTGCATGGATATATATATTTACCAAAAAATATGGGGGATTGGAAATTATGCAGACAATTACATTGGAAGCAACATTCTTTCCGCAATATTAAGCTGATACTTCCTCTAAAAAAATAAAAAGTGTACCCATGCTCTACTGTTCTACTGTTTCATGCAAATATCGACAATGCAATGAATTCGGCTCACATTGCTTCAAATTTATTATTCCCTATCATAACCAATTGTAGCAAATAGATTGAACTGTTGGAAATGTAACCTAGGAATTGTTAGATTGGTCATTTACATTTTAGTTGTTACTTTTGGCTAATATTCAAGATAATATACTGATGAATTACTGGAATAATGAATTGATTGGATTAATTTAGTCCAATTTAGTCCATCCTATCCAGTAGTTATCATTAACCGTTATACAATTAATCCCCATAAACAATAGTCTAATCAACAGTCAATTTACTATATTCTCATTCTGAATAGCCGTCAGTTCTGGAACTGCAAAAACCCAGTCGCTCGCAAATGACTTCAATGCCATATAATTCATTCAAGTTTTTTTTTACTAAACTAAACTTGTTGGAAAATGAGGTAGTTAAGAGGTATGATATAAAGACGGGGTACGTTGGGATGCGACACAGTTATTGAGGGGAGACGATCCACAGGTCAATATGAATGGCTTGCGTACTCAACTCAGGCAAATACAACAACACTTTCACAGGACTTTTGAGAATGATTTGATCTTATTCATTGAAAGAGAAAATGTGAGAGCGCTACGTCGACATAGGCTTTCACAACCGGGAAACCATAGAGCTCACCAATCAGGAATAGACATGAACTAGGCTACCAATTAGCATCCGATGTGGGCAGTGCTGGGACAATGTTGATCATGGGTTTGTAAATTAGATCGGCCGTCTTACAGTACTCAATGACTTCCACCACTTTACACACACACCACTTTCAGAGGAAAAGAAGAAGGCAACAGGATAAATTACTTGCATGGGCTAACGCCTGCCCTGTTGCATTCCGTTAGGATGGGATGGAGCTGGTTTAAAGGTTGTTGTCTCTCTCGACAGTAATGTTGAGGCCAGCAGGCTGAAGTAGCTCACAGCCGAATGAGCTACACCCACTTCTCTCTGTTCTCAGTCTAGGAAAATAAAGTCCATTAGAGCATTTCCGTGAAGTGAATTCTTCCTCTGGTCCCAGCCCATCCCGATTGTGAACTCAGTCAGTTAGTCTTGAATGAGCATACAGTGCGTTCCGCAGGATCACCTCTGGGATGATTGCTTCTGTCTGAGTAGGATATGGTTTCGTCGATAGGTGTTTGGCTTCCAAGGAGATGTAGGTCATTCATTCAACTGCTGTGGCCCACCGCGAAGCAACATGATCTGCCAGTCTCTTTAAAAAAAAAATTTTTAAAAATTGAACCTTTATTTAACTAGGCAAGTCCGTTAAGAACAAATTCTTATTTACAATGACAGCCTACCCGGGCCTCCCCTAACCCAGACGACGCTAGGGCAATTGTGTGCAGCACTATGGGACTCCCGATCACGGCCGGTTGTGATACAGCACAGGATCGAACCAGGGTCTGCAGTGACACCTTTAGTACTGAGATGCAGTGCCTTAGACCGCTGCGCCAGTCTGGAGCCCTGTTAGTCCTGTAGTTATATTCACAGAGGCCGGGCTGATTAGGCCGGACAGGGTGTCACAGGATCACCCTGTTGATTCTGAGAATTCAGCACAGTTATGTCCATTGAGATTTCCTCATAAGTGTCCACAGTATGTTCCTACTGTGCAGAAAACAGTTAAACAGTCCCGGGTATGAAATATGTAGCATGTAGGTTCTAAACATGCTTTGAGTAAAATATACATTAAATTCCCTTTTAATGACATAGAAATATCAGGAGAAAACTCTCACAGTATGCTTCAAGTTATACCAACATGTTATGAGTCCTTCAGTTTGAAACGTGTTTAAATGTCACTGGTGCAATTGCCACTACTTTTCTCTCTTGTTAAAAGGAAAATCATAGCCTGGCGCCCCTCTTTCTTTGAATCTACATCCACTGTGCCTGAAAGTCTAGTTGGTAATCAACAGTAACACATGCAGGTCGTAAGATGGTCTGCTAATCGGAAGAAAGCGTCTGTTCTTTGTCTCCTCAACCTCCCCAGGGGACACTCGGAGTCGCTAAACGGGGGAAAGGGAGAGGGGTTTATTGTTCTTGTGATAGGGCCGTCTTGTAAGCTACTCAGTGACTGGAAGGGCTAACCCCCCTTTCACCACATCGATGCGTGCACAGGGAACATCGGCTCCTTCATCATTCATAGCTTGAGGGAGGCGCTGTCGATAACAAAACTCCATGTCTTGGCCTGGAGGGTGCGTGACACTCGTCGTGGGCTCTCGTTACAACAAAGTAATTTAGCAGATGGTCTTATCCAGAGTGACTTACAGGAGCAATTAGGGTTAAGTGCTTTGCAGCAACCATTCAGTTACTGGCCCAATGCTCTTAGCCGCTATGCTACTCGCCGCTCCCCCTGTCTTGTTACCAACCCCTCCTCTGTTGTTAGATCCTGTTGATGAGGGATCTGCTGAAGAGGGGGATTGCAGTACATCACAGCGGCATCCTGCCAATCCTAAAGGAGGTCATTGAGATGCTGTTCTCACGGGGGCTAGTAAAGGTGAGTCTTATTGGTTCAATTTTTAAATCAGTGTGACTATTTGTCAATATCTTAACTCCATGTCTGGTCAAAAGTCCTAACTTCCATCCTCTACCTCTGTCATCAAATCACAATTGATTTAAAGTGCATTTAACGTCTTGACACGCTTTACAAATGAATGTCTCTCTCTCTCAGGTTCTGTTTGCCACTGAGACGTTTGCTATGGGAGTGAATATGCCCGCGAGGACAGTTGTGTTTGACAGCATACGGAAACACGATGGTACCGGCTTCCGAAACTTGCTGCCTGGTACGGTCCCTTCCTTCTCATACTTTTATATACACAACGTCCTTTTCATTCATTCACTCTCTCTTTCTTTGTCTCTCGCTGTCACTTTGTCACTGTGAAGCAGACGTAACATCAGCACTTTCGTTATGGCAAAAGGAAAAATCATTTAATTATCCAAGGCCTTCATTTTTTGGAAGGCACTCTTGAATTAACAGCTGATATGCACATTAATTCAAATGAGAAGAATTTGAAACAGATAGAGAAGCTGAGTGTGAGTGCTCACCGGAAGTATTTTCATCTGATGCCACTTCAATCTCTCTCTCGCTCTCTCTCTCTCGCTCTCTCTGATGTTTGATTGTAGAGCAAAAAAATAGAATGGATGTTTTTCTACACGTTTAAGAGTTCTTAGTACCATATGACCAGGGTTTTTGTACATGCCAATAAATATAATTGTTCCGGTCAAATTGTCCGGGAGAAAAATAAAGTATTTTGCAAAATAAGTTTTTTTAAATTAATTGATGGAAAACCAGTCTATGTGCTCCAACTTCAAAGGAAAATATACTTCATATGCTAATAAATCCTCAAGCTGCTCGGTAATTTGTGTCGGGTGTGCGTGTTTTTAATTTTACTCACGCAAAAGATGCAAGGGATTTAAGCTAAATGTACTGGTCACAATTGACGAAGATTGTGTTGATTATCACCATTTCCAGACATGGGATTCTTTCTCCAAAACAGTAAAGACAGCCTTAAGATCCCGCCTTTTTTAAGGACAAAGTAACGAGGCTCATTGGCACTGGAAGCCACTCCAAGGTTTTGGACAGTTTTGACTTATCCAACAGCAGCGGCTCACTTTGAGCAGGCCAAGGTCTGCCGCAAACGCAAGTAAATTGGAGGCAAATGATTGTGTTGGTCATGCCCGGTCCTAGTAGTTCTGCTGCCACCCCAGGCTAGATCAACATATGCCGCCCCTGTGTCATGTACAGCGTAGAGATTTGGAATGAATTGATAGGGTAGAGTAATGATGTGTATCATGCGCAATTGGTGCATTTCAGTTTCTACGTATTCACATCGGAGAGTTACAATGTTGCAATCACTAGGCAGCCAACTGCATATCGTAGGAAACAGAGTTATCAATAAGCCAAATACATATATCTTACATGACACGAGTCACGAACCCACAATAAATTCAAATTACAATAACCAGAACATTTATTAACATCATAGAACTGTTTATTTTAATTAGATTTACATTGACGGCCTACCCCGGCCAAACCCTCCCCTAACCCGGACGACGCTGGGCTAATTGTGCGCCGCCCTATGGAACTCCCGATCACGGCCGGTTGTGATACAGCCCGGGATCGAACCAGGGTCTGTAGTGACGCCTCTGGCCACTGCACCACTCGGGAGCCTCAACTGTAAAAAGAGAGCGATATCATTTGAGCTTTGGAAAACGAGTGCAGGCGTCCTTTCACAGCTGCATTGTAAAATAAGCTTTCTCTCAATGAACCAGCCTTAACAAATGTATTTACATTCTGAATTTGATTGTCCAAGATCAGTTTGATAATTTCTTCACTTTGTGGCCACCTAGAGTGGCCACTTTCCACTGCTGTGGTTCTGAATCGCAGCGGGAGTGGGGCGGGCCGGCCCTGGTGTTCGTAGACAGCCTTGTTTTGTTATTTACTAGACCTAATTTAAATGTAGGCGACTTGTTCTTCTAGTCTAAATGTTAAAAAAAAAAATGATATTCATTTATGATTTATAGCAGGGATGAAGGCAATGTTTTGCTTTTCAATAAAACCTGTCATGTTGGTATAAGAAACATAGTTCTACTTTATTTTGTTACAGCTCATTTCTATTCTGTTCAACTAAATTACAATAGGGCCTCCCGAGTGGCGCAGTGGTCTAAGCCTCTGCATCGCAGTGTTGAGGCGCCACTACCGGGAGTCCCATTGGGGGCAGCGCACAATTGTCCCAGCGTCGTCCCGGTTAGGGGAGGGTTTGGCCAGGGAGCTTTCATTGGCTCATCACGCTCTAGCGACTCCTTGTGGCGGTCCGGTCGCCTCCAAGCAGACTTGGTGCTGCTGGCTTCCAGGTGTTAAGCGGGTGTTAAGAAGAGCTGGTGTTAAGAAGCAGCGTAGCTTGGCAGGTCACGGAGGACGCATGACTCGACCTTCGTCTCTCCCGGGCCCATTGGAAGAGATTGAGACGAGATTGGGTCGCAATTTGATATCACAAAATTGGGGAGAAAAAAGGGGGAAAATTACAACAACAAAAACATTTTATAATAATAAATGACAATCTAAATGTGATTTTGAGCACCGTGGGTAGACGTCCTAATGCGTTACGCAGCCAATGCATATGGATGTTCAGTAAATTTCTCAAATGTCCGGTGAATTAAAATCTTGAGGGTCACTTTGTCTGGTGCCAAATTTTCATCACGGAAACCCTGACCTCTTTTGTCTCTGCCTGTTTTGGCTTGCTCTCTTTCTCTGTCTGTAGTCTGTAATCATGAAGTGCTTTGAGAAGCTGGTTATAGCACACATAAACCCCATCATCCCAGACACCGTAGACCCACTCCAATTTGCATACCGCCTCAACAGATCCATAGACAACACAATCTCTATTGTACTCCACACTACCCTCACCCACCGAGATAAGAGGAATACGTATTTGAGAATGATGTTCATTGACTACAGCTCTGCGTTCAGCACCATTTCCCCATCCAAGCTCATCACCAAGCTTAGGACTGGGACTGAACACCTTCCTCTGCAACTGGATCCTGGACTTCCTGACAGGCCGACCCTAGGTGGTGAGGGAAGGCAACATCACATCCGCCACACTGACACTCAACACGGGGGCCCCACAGGGGTGTGTGCTTAGTCCCTTCCTGTACTCCATGTTCACACACGACTGCTTGACCATGCACAACTCCAACACCATCATCAAGTTTGCTGACAACAGGACAGGGGCGGTGTGTGGAGTGTGGGGCGGAACAGCAACCTCTCCCATCAGTAAGACTAAGGAGCTGTTTGTGGACTACAGGAAGGGGGGAGGCAGCACGTCCCCATTCACATCGACAGGGCTGCAGTGGAGCGGGTCGAGAGCTTTAGATCACTGTGTCCAAATCACGAAGAACTTAAAATGGTCCACTCACACTCGCACAGTGGTGAAGAAGCTTTCATCAAGGCAAAGTGTGGCTACTTTGAAGAATCTCAAATATAAAATATATTTTGATTTGTTTAACACTTTTTTAGGTTACTACATGATTCCAAATGTTTTATTTCTTGTCTTCACTGTTATTCTACGATGTAGAAAATAGTAAAAATAAAGAAATACCCTTGAATAAGTAGGTGTCCAAACTTTTGACTGGTACTGTACATATACTCACTCCATAATTTTCTCACACATACATTTATACTGACTACACACATCCACTCACATACAGTCATCATATATGCTGCTGCTACTCTGTTTATCATGTCCTGATGCCTAGTCAACTTACACCTGTACATATCTACCTTGATCGATACAGTATCGCTGCACATTTTAAATATGGTACTGGAACTGACCCTGTATTTAGTATGCGTACGTACATTGTGTTCTTATTTTTAAATCGCATGCTTTTTTGTTCTACCTTATTTTTAGTATTACATTGTTATTGATGACTGCGTTGTCGTGGTTAGAGCTTGCAAGAAATGCATTTCACTGCATGTGACATTAATTTGACACTTCTCTCTCTCATGTTTGAGTGGAGTGGAGAGGAGAAAATAGAATGGATGTTTTTCTCCATATTTAAGAGCTTAGTACTGTATGACAACTCTTTGTCTCTCTCTCTCTCTCTCTCTCTCTCTCAGGTGAGTATATCCAAATGGCTGGTAGAGCTGGTAGGAGAGGTCTGGATGCCACAGGCACGGTCATCATCCTCTGCAAGTCAGGGGTACATGATATGGGAGAACTACATGTCATGATGCTGGTAAGGCTTCCACTGTCGCCTTACATTTAATACCACTATATCAGTGTTTTATTACAGTTTTTTGTGATCAAGTTTTTATAATTGTTTTGGTTGACAGGACAAACACAAACCAACAGATATTACACAAATACACATTTATCCCCCAAAATCCCTCTCCACTTTCCACCTGCAGGACGCTATTACTTGAGTGCATATATCAAAGTAGTGATTTTAAAGTGTTGTAGTCCATATGTTACTATTGTATGACTTTGCACCATACAGTCGAGAGATTGACAGTTCAAGTTGGACAAAGATTACAGGTAATTTATGAAATATTTTGTAGTCATGATGCGCAAGTTGGAACCGGTGTTTTTCTGGATCAAACATGCCAAATAAATGGACAATTTGGATATATAACGACGGAAATAATCGAACAAAAGGACCATTTGTGATGTTTATGGGACATATTGGAGAAGAAGCTCGTCAAAGGTAAGGTGTGGATTATATCTTTATTTCTGAGGTTCGTGTTGCGCCTGGCGGGTTGAATTATGATTGTCTGTCTTTGTTTGATGGGGTGCTGTCCTCAGATAATAGCATGGTTTGCTTTCGCCGTAAAGCCTTTTGAAATCTGACACATTGGCTGGATTAACAACAACTTTTGAATGTAGTTTTTATAACGTGTCCATACCGTAGCTACGGTATGGACACGTTATAAAAACTACATTCAAAAGTTTGTTTTTATTAAATTAAGAATGTCATGGTATATCCTTCCTTGTGTGTATCAATGCCACATAAATTATATTATGTAAGACAAAGCCTTTAAAAAATGTCCCCCTAAAGAATGTGTACTTAAGTATTCAAATACTTATGTCCATTCTGATATTAACGTCCTTTTGGATATTCGTATATTCGAATTCTATGCCCATCCTTAGTATATTTTTGTTCCATTTTGAATATATTGTTAATTGATGATATGTTGCTTTGAGTAGTCATATACTGAACAAAAATATAAACGCAACATGCAACAATTTCAAAGATTTAACTGAGTTGCAGTTCATATAAGGAAATCAGTCAATATAAATAAATTCATTAGGCCCTAATCTATGGATTTCACATGAATGGGAATACAGATAAGCATCTGTTTGGTCATAGATATTTAAAAAAAAGTCAGGGACATGGATCAGAAAACCAGTCATTATCTGGTGTGACCACCATTTGCCTCATGTAGAATGACACATCTCCTTCACATAGAGTTGATCAGGCTGTTAAGTCTGGAATCTTGTCCCACTCCTTTTCAATGGCTGTGCAAAGTTTCTGGATATTGGCGGGAACTGGAACACGCTGTCGTACACGTCGATCCAGAGCATCCCATACATGCTCAATGGGTGAAATGTCTGGTGAGTATGTATAACTGGGACATTTTCAGATACCAGGAATTGTGTACTTGCGACATGGGGCAGTGCATTATCATGTTGAAACATGAGGTGATGGCGTCAGATGAATGTCACAACAATGGGCCTCAGGATCTCGTCACAGTATCTCTGCATTCAAATTGCCATCGATAAAATGCAATTGTGTTCGTTGTCCGGAGCTTATGACTGCCCATTCAATAACCCCACCGCCTCCATGAGGCACTCTGTTTACAACTTTGACATCAGCAAACCGATCTCCCTCACAACGCCATACACGCTGTCTGCCATCTGCCCGGTACAGTTGAACCCAGTATTCATCCATGAAGAGCACACTTCTCCACCGTGCCAGTGGCCTTTGAAGTTGAGCATTTCCCCACTGAACTCGGTTACGACGCCAAACTGCAGTCAGGTCAAGAGCCTAGTGAGGACAACGAGCACACAGATTCGCAGTTTGTGAAGAAATTCTTTGGTTGTGGAAATCCACAGTTCCATCAGTTGTCTGGGAGGCTGGTCTCAGATGATCCTGCAGTTGAAGAAGCCGGATGTGGGCTGGCGTGGTTACATGTGGTCTGCGGTTATGAGGCGGGTTGTACGTACTGCCAAATTCTATAAAACGTCATTGGAGGCGGCTTATGGTAGAGAAATTAACTTTTAAATTCTCTGGCAACAACTCTGGTGGACATTCCTGACATTCCTGTCATCATGCCAATTGCACACTCCCTCAACTCAAGACATCTGTGGCATTGTGTTGTGTGACAAAACTGCACATTTTAAAGTTGTCTTTTATTGTCCCCAGCACCTGTGTAATGATCACGCTGTTTAATCAGCTTCTTGATATGCCACACCTGTCAGGTGGATGCATTATCTTGAAGAAGGAGAAATGCGCACTAAAACGTATGTAAACACATTTCTGCAAACCCCCCCCCAAAATTCTGTGTATAACATTTGGTCAAGACTATGCCCTTTCTTACCCTTGCAGTCATTATTTTGTGAATTGGGTGAGAGGGCTTTCTCTGAACCACAGGGTACCCCATAAGCACTTAGAGTAGAACAAAGCTGCAAATAAAAGAAAAATGAAGAACCAGGCCGATCGTATTGCTTTTCAAATCTTGGTGATCTATTTATTTGTTGTGTATTTTTTTCTGCTAAAAAGAATAACAGTTGGGAGTATGATTTTTTTTTTAACAATTCTACATTTTTACAATGAAAATGGTTTAATAAACATCCATGTTACATTCACTGATTTAAACTGATATAAAATTTGACCGCTAAAATATTTTATTTAAATAAACTGTGCGACTCTGCTAACATTTGATAGTGATTTGGTGGTCCCTGGAAAGGAGACGTTTAGAAACCACTGCTCTACATCAGTCAGTTCTTTTTTTAGAAGTGTATTACTTGGCTTACTTTTCCCATGGGTGAGGGGATAGCTCATAGAATTAGAAAGGGATTGCTATTCTACCAAGGATATAATAATAAACATCCCATATTTCCTATTTAAATCCAAAATCCCATCTACTTCGCCCACGAAGTGCTCCGCCATTGTACAGAATATAGGTTGCGTCCCAATTGGTGCCCTATCTATGTAAGTGCACTACTCTTGGCCAAGGGCCCATAGGGAACTGGTCAAAATTAGTGCATTATGTAGGTTTTGGGAATAGGGTTGCCGTTTAGGAAAAAGCCATACAGTCCTCTTGGGTTGCTGCGTGCTAGATTGCATAAACAAGTGCCTCATTAAACTGTCAAGGGCCTTATTTTTAACTGACCTCTCCAATGTGGGGCATTTGGGTGGACTTTAATATGGGGCTTAAGAGTGGACTATTTCCACCCTGAATTGGTCCTTCTGCTGCTATACTGTAGAAAATATGATCAATTCTCCCTATTACCCTCTCGCTGCCCACTACCGTTGTTGATCAATTGTTGGATCAGTCTTCGGATAAGCTGCTAACTGTACTTGCTCGATAGCAGTGGTAGCTAATCGCTGACTGTTAGTGTATAACTATGGGCCAAAGTTATTCCTGGTCCGATCATCAGGGGAAAATGTAGGCTCCTATAACAGTTGTTTGCTTTTCTAATTGCTGTCTATATGATTAGAAATGCTCAACTTCATCCTCCGTACCACCACCCTGTTTGATCTAGCACAAACCTTTCTCAATCCACTTTAAAAGGTTCCTGCTCCATTACCTCCAATTATTTATCTTTTTTTGTGTATACAACATAAAAGTGACATTCATTTTAAATGACATCCATTTTAATTATACTTCTTCTTTGTCGCCCAACGTAAGTGAGGGGGTGATTTTCACCGTTTCCTACTACAAAGAGTCTAAATGGATCCACCTCCTAGATACTGTTGCTCCCCACGGATTAAACTATAGCTGAACTGTTTTCTCTAGTATACCTTCCCAGACTTGACCAGTAGCCTTTTTGTTTTTTTCCTTGTTCTTCTGACTTATTGATAATCACCATGGTGTGCGTCTTGTTTTTTTATAGAACGTGTCTTACGCAACAGTGCATATATTGTCTTTTACGAACACAACTCTAAAACATTATCCCTTTATGCACTTCCTGTACATCCCTGTGTATTATTTTTTCATGTTGTCTCTGTACACTGACTTGATCATGATGTGTGTGTCTGTATTTGTTTTGTCTATAGTTTATTTTCCTGACATTTAGTTGCCCCACCTCTATTTCTAGAGACATGTCACCTTCCATCTACAATGCTGCCTGAGGAAGACTAGTAGTCGTAATGCGTTGTAGTTGTGCGTCCTGTTGTACAATGCTGACTGCTCCTATATGTATTCTTTTGTAAATACTCAGCAAAAAATAACGTCCTCTCACTGTCAACTGCGTTTATTTTCAGCAAACTTAACATGTGTAAATATTTGTATGTACATAGCAAGATTCAACAAATGAGACATTAACTGAACAAGTTCCACAGACATGTGACTAACAGAAATTGAATAATGTGTCCCTGAACAAAGGGGGGGTCAAAATCAAAAGTAAGTCAGTATCTGGTGTGGCCACCAGCTGCATTAAGTACTGCAGTGCATCTCCTCCTCATGGACTGTACCAGATTTGCCAGTTCTTGCTGTGAGATGCTACCCCGCTCTTCCACCAAGGCACCTGCAAGTTTCCGGACATTTCTGGGGGGGAATGGCCTTAGCCCTCACCCTCCGATCCAACAGGTCCAAGACGTGCTCAATTGGATGGAGATCCGGGCTCTTCGCTGGCCATGGCAGAACACTGACATTCCTGTCTTGCAGGAAATCACGCACAGAACGAGCAGTATGGCTGGTGGCATTGTCATGCTGGAGGGTCATGTCAGGATGAGCCTGCAGGAAGGGTACCACATAAGGGAGGAGGATGTCTTCCCTGTAACGCACAGCGTTGAGATTGCCCGCAATGACAACAAGCTCAGTCCGATGATGCTGTGACACACCGTCCCAGACCATGACGGACCCTCCACCTCCAAATCGATCCCGCTCCATAGTCCAGGCCTCGTGTAATGCTCATTCCTTCGACGAAAAATACGAATCCGACCATCACCCCTGGTGAGACAAAACTGCGACTCGTCAGTGAAGAGCACTTTTTTTCCAGTCCTGTCTGGTCCTTCGAGGGTGGGCTTGTGTCCAAAATCGACGTTGTTGCCGGTGATGTCTGGTGAGGACCTGCCTGTACAACAGACCTACAAGCCCTCAGTCCTGCCTCTCAGCTTATTGCAGACAGTCTGAGCACTGATGGAGGGATTGTGCGTTCCTGGTGTGACTCGGGCAGTTGTTGCTGCCATCCTGTACCTGTCAGGCAGGTGTGATGTTCGCATGTACCAATCCTGTGCAGGTGTTGTTACACGTGGTCTTCCACTGCGAGGACGATCAGCTGTCCGTTCTGTCTCCCTGTAGCACTGTCTTGGGCGTCTCACAGTACGGACATTGCAATTTATTGCCCTGGCCACATCTGCAGTTCCTCATGCCTCCTTGCAGAATGCCTAAGGCACGTTCACGCAGATGAGCATGGGCATCTTTCTTTTGGTGTTTTTCAGAGTCAGTAGAAAGGCCTCTTTAGTGTAATAAGTTTTCATAACTGTGACCTTAATTGCCTACCGTCTGTAAGCTGTTTGTGTCTTAACGATCGTTCTGCAGGTGCATGTTCATTAATTGTTTATGATTCATTGAACATATGGGAAACCGTGTTTAAACCTAGTACAATGAAGATCTGTGAAGTTATTTTGATTTTTACAAATGATCTTTGAACGACAGGGTCCTGAAAAGGGACGTTTCTTTTTTTGCTGAGTTTATATTCTGTAAGTAGTTCACTAAAGTTTGATGCGACGTACTGGCCGCCTACTCGTCTTCTTTCTTCGTTCTAGGGGAAGCCCACAGTGCTGCAGTCCCAGTTCAGGCTGACCTACACCATGATTCTCAACCTGCTGCGTGTGGAGGCCCTCCGAGTTACCGACATGATGAGGAGGAGCTTCTCTGAGAGCCACAGAGACACACAGGTACTGTGCTCCATTACCCACAAGCACTTGGGGCAAAAGACTAGAGATAATGCATGACACGACAGTTGAGGACTACCAGTTTTAAAAATTGGTAGTCCTCAACTGAGTGGTTCTTAAATGGTCAAAGGACCGTTCAGCTTTTGATGGAAGGAGTCAGAACAGAAATATTGTCCCTAATATTAATATTTAATGTGACATTTATTCATGCTTATTGAGGATCTACATTAATCTACATTCCTTTAGATTTTCTTTTACATAAAGTCTGTCTCTCCAACCTGCGTTTGTGTGTGTATATCAGAGGGATTGGGTAAAAAAAAGAAAAAAGCAGAAGACAAATTTCCAGCTCATATGACCTAATAATAATAATAATAATATATTTTCCTCTTCTCTTTCTCTCAGGCGCATGAGCAGCAGATCGGTCAGTTGAAACAGACTCTGTCCTCTCTTCCTCCTCTGGACACGGAGGGTCAGCTGTCTGACCTACTGCCGTACTACTACACTGTCACTGAGCTACGCATCACCGCTGAGGCGCTGCAGGTACACACGCAACATACTGTAGAGGCACGCACACACGCACTCACACGTGCTCTCGGACACACACTTATGTATGTATAACACACACGGTTTCAAAACACTCAAGCTCAAACCACATCACAAAACAACTCAATATAATTGATTGTGAAAAAGTGTCAATCTTAAGAAGAAGAAAAAATATATAACATCACTATGATTTGCAAATTGTCCATCTGTCATCTTTCAGTGTGCAGTTCTGGGGTCTGTGAATGGGTTGAAGGCTCTCTCCGTGGGACGAGTGGTAGTGGTCAACAACAAACAGCACTTCAACGCCCTTGGAGTCCTCCTACAGGTGTGTGTGTGTGGGTGTGTCTGTGTGGGAGTGTGTTTGTCTGAGTGGGTGAATGTGTGGACTGCAAAGGTGACAAAGGCATGTAATGTAGTTATCGTTCTCACTTCTCCCCTCATCAATCCTTTATTTAATATCTGTCCCAGGTGTCCAGCGACTCAGTGAATCGTACGTTTACCGCTCTCGTCATCTGTGAGAAAGGCAATGAGGAGGGAGGAGGGGACAGCCCCAACGCCAGTGCCTTCCCCCACCTCTACAACACTGCCCTCTTTCTACCTGAGGGTCAGTTCATGCACACATTTATTCATGGAAACTCACGCACGCACACGGATTGATGCTCGACTTCTCCGTGTTAGAGACATACAAATGAAGACTCAACATACACACACACACACACACACAGCTGCCTAAACACACACACACAGCTAAGTGAACACACACACACACAGCTACTTGAACACGCACACATGCTAACACTAACTAACAAGCTCACATACACTTCAACGGAATAACCAATAACGATTGTGTACGTTCTATATGATCCGCTGATAGGTCCCTGCAGTCACACGGTCCAGAAGCTGAAGCTACAGGACGTGTCAGCCATCACAGTCAAGACCCTGAAGGTGATCCCTGACCGAATCATTGACAACTATAACAAGAGGCAGCAGCCGCGCTTCAGGTGTGTGTGTGTGACAGTGGGACAATTTGTGTGTGTGCATTCATGCATTATCATGTAGCGTATACAGTATGTTTCAGCCTTTTTGCACATTATGGCTCCACTAAGCCCACATAACCATGTTTATCTATGCAAATGAGGGGTTTATATTTGTGTTGTCATCATGACCACTCAACAGTGTCTTCCATCTGCCTTTCTTTTGTGAATAGCACTCTACATATCATTGAATGCACAGAAATAAAAAGCCACCACTCTTGAGTCTATTTTCATCTTTCCTTCTTTCCTTCCATCCTTTCTCCCTCCCTCCATTTCTCACAGGCTTGATCCTCCGGGCCAAGCCATCTCCACGGCAACCCAGGAGCTCCTGCGATTGGCGGAGGCCAACCCAGGCGGGGTGGTGACCCTTGACGCGGTGAATGACCTCCAGCTGAAGAGTGTGGATGTGGTGGAGGGCACCATGAGGCTGCGTGTGCTGCAGGACAGCCTCAAAGACTTCAACTGCATCCACTCACCCACCTTCTCAGAACAGGTGTGTGTGTGTGTGTGTGTGTGTGTGTGTGTGTGTGTGTGTGTCACTTCCAAACACTGACCTGATATGATGTTGGAACACTCATATAATGAACAGAGACAGGTCTGACAGACACTGTCTCCACACACCTGTGTCTTCCTCTGTCTTCCTCTCTATCTTTTCCACTTCATTCTCCCTTTCCTTCCTTTTTTGTTTCAATCTATGGTCCAGGATAAAGGGTGTCAAGAGTAGGAGTTCTGATATTGGATCTGTTATTGTCTTTTTGATCATAATGAATTAGATTACATGGACAGGGTCGACCTGATCCTAGATCATCACTTCTACTCTGAGACTCTTTATGAATACAAGCCCATCTGGAGGACACCTGGCACCATCCCTATGGTGAAGCATGGTGGTGGCATGCTTAAAAAAAAAAAGCTCTCAGGACCTCAGACTGGGGCGAAGGTTCACCTTCCAACAGGACAATGACTCTAAGCATGCAGCCAAGACAACGCAAGAGTGACTTCGGAACAAGTCTGTGAATGTCATTGAGTGGCCCAGCCAGAGCCCGGACTTGAACCCAATCAAACATCTCTGGAGAGACCTGAAAATAGCTGTGCAGCTGTGACATTCCCCATCCAACCTGACAGAGCTTGAGAGGCTCTGCAGAGAAGAATGTGAGAAACTCCCTAAATACAGGTGTGCCTGTAAATATGTTATACCTAAGAAGACTCAAAGCTGTAATCGCTGCCAAAGGTGCTTCAACAGTACTGAGGGAACGGTCTGAATACTTAGATAAATGTTACATTTAAGTTTTTTATTTACAGATTAAAAAACTGTTTTTGCTTTGTCATTATGGGGTGCACAAGAACACAAAGGCAACCTGCCTAAATGACTACAGACCCGTAAGCACTCACGTCTGTAGCCATGAAGTGCTTTGAAAGGTTGGTAATGGCTCACATCAACACCATTATCCCAGAAACCCTAGACCCACTCCAATTTGCATACCGCCCAAACAGATCCACAGATGTAGCAATCTCTATTGCACTCCACACTGCCCGTTCCCACCTGGACAAAAGGGACACTTATGTGAGAATGCTATTCATTGACTACAGCTCAGCGTTCAACACCATAGTAACCTCAAAGCTCATCACTAAGCTAATGAATTTGGGACTAAACACCTCCCTCTGCAACTGGATCCTGGACTTCCTGACGGGCCGTCCCCAGGTGGTGAGGGTAGGTAACAACACATCTGCCACGCTGATCCTCAACACTGGAGCTCCCCAGGGGTGCGTGCTCAGTCCCCTCCTGTACTCACTGTTCACCCACAACTGCATGGCCAGGCACGACTCCAATACCATCATTAAGTTACCAGACGACACAACAGTGGTAGGCCTGATCACCGACAACGACGAGACCGCCTATAGGGAGGAAGTGGGCACGACCAATCCTATTCCCCCTCAGGAAACTAAAAAGATTTGGCATGGGTCCTGAGATCCTCAAAAGGTTCTACAGCTGCAACATTGAGAGCGTCCTGACTGGTTGCGTCACTGCAATTGCTCGGCATCTGACCGCAAGGCACTTCAGAGGGTAGTGTGTACGGCCCAGTACATCACTGGGGCTAAGCTGCCTGCCATCCAGGACCTCTACACCAGGCGGTGTCAGAGGAAGGCCCTAAAAATTGTCAAGGACCCCAGCCATCCCAGTCATAGACTGTGCTCTCTACTACCGCATGGCAAGCAGTACTGGAGTGCCAAATCTAGGACAAAAAGGCTTCTCAACAGTTTTTACCCCCAAGCCATAAGACTCCTGAACAGGTAATCAAATGGCTACCCGGACTATTTGCGTTGTGTGTCCTCCCAGACCCTCTTTTTACGCTGCTGCTACTCACTGTTTATCAAATATGCATAGTCACTTTAACTATACATTCAAGTACAAGTACCTCAATTGGGCCGACCAACCAGTGCCCTCACACATTGGCTAACCGGGCTATCTGTATTGTGTCCCAACACCTGCTACTCCCTGTTCATCATATATGTACATGTACATACTACCTCAATCAGCCTGACTAACCGGTGTCTGTATGTAGCCTTGCTACTTTTATAGCCTTGCTATTGTATATAGCCTGTCTTTTTACTGTTTTATTTCTTTACTTACCTATTGTGCACCTAATACCTTTTTTGCACTATTGGTTAGAGCCTGTAAGTAAGCATTTCACTGTAAAGTCTATTCCTGTTGTATTCGGCGCACGTGACAAATTAACTTTGATTTGTTGTGTGGAGATTGATAAAAAATAGAACATTTAATACATTTTAGAATAAGGCTGTAACGTAACAAAATGTGGAAAAAGTGAAGGGGTCTGTAGCTCGGGTGGTATTATGTATTTTATACAGTCTTTTTTGCTCATCTTTATCAAGGGACCCAATCATTTTGGACCACACTGTATGTGTGTGTGATAGCCAATCCATGTACAGGCTCTCCTCTAGAATAAATGTATTGTAAATTAACTTGCTGTGCAATCTTTGATCAAATAGTTGCACAGTATATTAAATAATTCTACAGACCTCTTCTCTATTGCTGTTTGGAGTGCATAGATAAAGTGATTGTACACTACATGACCAAAGATATTTTTGGACACCTGCTCGTCGAGCATCTCATTCCAAAATCATGGGCATTAATGTGGAGTTGGTCCCCCCTTTGCTGCTTTAACAGCCTCCACTCTTCTGGGAAGGCTTTCCACTCGGTGTTGGAACATTAATGCAGGGACTTGCTTCTCTTCAGCCACAACAGCATTCGTGAGGTCAGGCACTGATGTTAGTCAATTAGGCATGGCTCGCAGTCGGTGTTCCAATTCATCCCAAAGGTGTTCGATGGGGTTGAGGTCAGGGCTCTGTGCAAGCCAGTCAATTTCTTCCACACCGGTCTCAACAAACCATTTCTGTTATGGGCCTTGCTTTGTGCACGGGTGCATTGTCATGCTGAAACAGGGCCTTCCCCAAACGGTTTCCACAAAGTTGTAAGCACAGAATTGTCAAGAATGTTACTGTATGCTGTATCATTAACATTTCCATTCACTGGAACTAAGGGGTCAAGCCCGAACTATGAAAAACAGCCCCAGATCATTATGCTTCCAATTCACGGCTAAGCCGTTGTTGTTCCGAGACGTTTCCACAATAACAGCACTTACAGTTCACCGTGGCAGCTCCAGCAGGGCAGACATTTGACGAACTGACTTGTTGGAAAGGTGGCACCCTATAACGGTGCCACGTTGAAAGTCACTGAGGTCTTCAGTAAGGCCATTGTACTGCCAGTGTTTGTCTATGGAGATTGCATGGCTGTGTGCTTGATTTTTATACACCTGTCGGCAACGTGTGTGGCTGAAATAGGCAAATCCACTCATTTGAAGGTGTGTCCACATACTGTTGTATAGAATTTTTCACCCTTTTTCCACAGTTTCTGCGGGTGCAGGAGAGGATGAGTGTTCAGGAGGAGCTGGACAAACTGCTCTTCCTCATCTCAGATCAGTCCCTGTCTCTACTGCCAGAGTACCACCAGAGAATCAAGGTATGTCTGACTTCCATCGTCTTAATGCGATCCAATATTAAATTCAGGGTATCTGGGTATCTATTTAGGGTATCTGGGTATCTATTTAGGCTGGGTATCTGTAAAGCACTTTTTGACAACTGCTGATGTAAAAAGGCTTTATAAAATACATTTGATTTGATTTAAAGGTGTAATATGCAGAAATCGCTCTGCCATTTCCTATATGCTAAAAATCCTAATAGTTTCCCTTATTTCAGTTTGTGACAAAACAAGCTGTCATTGTGTGGAGAATCAGTGTACCATCTAAACCGCTGTGAAATATATTTTCCAGAACCAAAATTATTGTATTTTCAGCTGTTTGAAGCTTATGTACTGAACCAAAAGTAAATTTTAAGAATGAGAGGCATAGAAATAGCACACACAGAACATAACTACTTTTCTTTCAAAGGGAATGACAGATCTCTAACTCACATTTCTGTGTGAATTTGGTTGTCACCCCAAAAAGTGACATATTGTAGCTTTAACTAGTTCATACACATTAATTTTCCATTGGTTGCACTGGTGCTCCCAACTTTAAAAAGCATACAATTTAGAAGCAGCAGAAAATGTTATTTTTTTAATAGATTGAGATATAGCATATATACATTGTAGCAACTTCTGAAGCTCATGTTGTTCCCTAGGAACTAATATTTAACCCTGTAAATATATTTGTTTATTATAAAACGCTTAAATGTTGACAGAAATACCTGTCATTGAAATGAAGTCATTTGTGGAATATTATGTTTCTACATTATGTAGAAGCACTATTTTCCTATTGGAATTGTACACAATTGTCAAGTTTGTGATTATAACATGCAAGAGATCAGTCATTCATTCATTGCTATGATCGTTGATCTCCTGAAGAAGCTATCCCTTTTCCTCTCTTTCTATGCCCCTAGATGTTTGGATATACTGATAAAGTTACCAGGTTGTTAGATAGATAGGTAATGAGGTAACAAGCATGACTGAACAAGGTGTAAAACAAATGGTTAATGGCTCGTGAAATGTTTTGGAAGTGCCCGCCACATGGTTTATGAATGTAAAATGCGGGCTTCCAATCCTCGACTGTAAGAAAAAAACTGTTCAGTAGTGCTTAAAATGTACCCAAAAACATGAATAATTGATCATCTCTGATGTAAAGCCTACAAAGTTGCCTGCCATTATGTCAGTCCGTGACGTTGAGTTCGAATACATTTTTAACTGACCAAATTAAATGTTTTTAACGCACTGCAAAAATGTGTGTGGACCAGAAAGAGGCTCTCTTGTCACTGTATTTTGTTCATGCAATGAGGAATTACCATCGTCAGAGAAGTTAGAAAACATATCTGCAGATAATTTTTGTCTGGAGCTCAAAAATCTGAAGTAACAGTATGCAAATCAGGGAGCCAAATTAACGACTTGTTCAAAGATCCAATTCTGTTCCCGACATTCATCAAAAATATCTATTTAAAAACAGCCTTTCCTTCGCAAATGATCCATCACTATGTAACACTAGTGTAATAAAGGCATTATCCCCCATCACCAGGTCCTCCAGTCCTTGCAGTACGTGGACAATAGCGGTGCTGTGCAGCTGAAGGGCAGGGTGGCCTGCCAGATCAGTAGCCATGAGCTGCTCCTCACAGAGCTACTGTTTGAGAACGCCCTGAGTCCCCTGGCCCCTGAGGAGAGCGCCGCCCTGCTGTCCTGTCTGGTCTTTCAACAGAAGACCCAGGTGGAGCCCCACATCACCAACACACTGCAGGAGGTATGGGGGAACTGGGGGGGGGGGGGGGGTTGAGTTTAGGGGGAGAGGGGTAGGGATGAGAGTGTGTGAGAATGCATTTCCTTGGTTCCTTGGGTCCTTTTTTTTGCCTCCTTATCAAAACCCATTGAATGAGAAGATCAGAGGTCCCTCCCTCTGACCTCATCCAATGGGTTTTAAGAAGGATCCGAGGAGAGAGGACGCAAGTAATTTAATGAAATGCAATTGAGATTCTCCCTGTGTGTGTGTTGGGGTGGTAGAATGTGCTTGGTTGCCTACAGGGGTAGGGTTGAGGTTACACTTTTTTGTGTTCTTGTGTCTGTCCCCTATGTGTTATAGTTGTGAAGGTTGTGCAACCATTTTTTCTTACCCATCTACACTCAGTACCCCATAATGACAAAGTGAAAACATGCTTTTAGAAATGTCTGCAAATTTATTGAAAATGAAATTCAGAAATATCTCATATACATAAATATTCACACCCCTTAGTGAATGCTTTGCAGAAGCACATTTGGCAGTGATTATAGCTGTGGGTTCTGCGTCAAATGCATAATGAATCATACCAGCTGTATTTCTATATCTTAACTTGATGGCTGACATGCAAAAAAATGTGGGACTTTATCAAACAATGGACTAATGAAACAAATACTAACAAATAGTTTTTGGTTTGTGTTTTCCTTTAACTTCTTGGTGACAGGGGGCAGTATTTTCACGTCCGGATGAAATGCATGCCCAAATTCAACTGCCTGCTTCTCATACTGCATATTAGTACATTTGGATAGAAAACACTCTGACGTTTCTGAAACTGTTTGAATCATGTCTGTGAGTATTACAGAACTTATTTAGCAGACGAAACCCAGAGGACAAACCATTCAGATTATTTTTTTTGAGGTCACTCTCTTTTCAATGGGTTTTCATTGGGAATCCAGATTTCTAAGGGACTTTCTTGCAGTTCCTATTGCGTCCACTGGATGTCAAGTCTTTAGAAATTGGTTGAGGTTATTCCTTTATGTAATGAAGAAGTACGGCCATCTTGAACGAGGGTAACTTGAAGTGTACTGTTAAATATAGACACGTGACCAGAAAGCATGCTTCAGTTTGTTTTCTTCCTGTATTGAACACAGATCATCCTGTCTTCAATTTGATCGATTATTTACATTAAAAATACCTATAGTTCTATTACAAAA
The DNA here is from genome assembly GCF_036934945.1 of Oncorhynchus masou masou. NCBI lineage: Eukaryota > Metazoa > Chordata > Actinopteri > Salmoniformes > Salmonidae > Oncorhynchus > Oncorhynchus masou. Next base: position 41,380,744 of record NC_088224.1, read on the forward strand.
GTAGTTTGAAACGTTTTGGCAAAGTTTACAGCTAACTTTTGAGATATTTTGTAGTCACGTTGCTCAAGTTGGAACCAGTGTTTTTCTGGATCAAACACGCCAAATAAATGGATATTTTGGATATATATCGACGGAATTAATTGAACAAAAGGACCATTCGTGATGTTTATGGGACATATTGGAGTGCCAACAAAAGAAGCTCGTCAAAGGTAAGGCATGAATTATATTTGTTTTTCTGCGTTTTGTGTCACGCCTACGGAGGTGCTATCCTCAGATAATAGCATTGTTTGCTTTCGCCGAAAAGCCTTTTTGAAATCTGACATGTTGGCTGGATTCACAGCACGTGTAGCTTTAATTTGGTATCTTACATGTGTGATTTAATGAAAGTTTTTATTTATTTATTTATTTGAATTTGGTGCACTGCATTTTCCCTGGCTTTTAAACCTCTTATGGATCCCTTCACTCGCCAATCCCTTTAGCGGGATTGATTTGACAACATCCAGTGAAATGGCAGCGGGCCAAATTCAAACTACAGGAATATCAATATTCAACATTCACGAAAAAAGTTGAAGCGCGTTCCAGTTCACGCGCACCAAAACAGTAGAGTCCACCTGGAGTGGCACAATGAATAGCCCTACTTCTTAATTTCTCAAAAGAAAAAAATCAACCAATTTCTAAAAACTGTTGACATCTAGTGGAAGCCATAGGAACTGCAACCAGGTTCCTCATAAAAAGGGCTTCCCATAGAAAACTATTGGAAAACACAATGACCTCAAAATAAATATTCCCTGGATGGATTGTGCTCGGGGTTTCGCCTGCCAAATCAGTTCTGTTACACTCACAGACATTATTCTAACAGTTTTAGACTCTCACCATGAAACTCTAACTGTTTTAAAATCACCATTGGCCTCATGGTGAAATCCCTGAGCAGTATCCTTCCTCCAGCAACGGAGTTAGAAAGGACGCCTGTATGTTTGTTGTGACTGGGTGTATTGATACACCATCCAAAGTGTAATTAATAACTTCACCATGCTCAAATCAAATCAAATTTTATTTGTCACATACACATGGTTAGCAGATGTTAATGTGAGTGTAGCAAAATGTTTGTGCTTCTAGTTCCGACAATGCAGTAATAACCAACAAGTAATCTAACTAACAATTCCTAAACTACTGTCTTATACACAGTGTAAGGGGATAAAGAATATGTACATAAGGATATATGAATGAGTGATGGTACAGAGCAGCATAGGCAAGATATATTAGATGGTATCGAGTACAGTATATACATATGAGATGAGTATGTAAACAAAGTGGCATAGTTAAAGTGGCTAGAGATACATGTATTACCTAAGGATGCAGTCGATGATATAGAGTACAGTATATACGTATGCATATGAGATGAATAATGTAGGGTAAGTAACATTATATAAGGTAGCATTGTTTAAAGTGGCTAGTGATATATTTACATTTCCCATCAATTCCCATTATTAAAGTGGCTGGAGTTGAGTCAGTGTCAGTGTGTTGGCAGCAGCCACTCAATGTTAGTGGTGGCTGTTTAACAGTCTGATGGCCTTGAGATAGAAGCTGTTTTTCAGTCTCTCGGTCCCAGCTTTGATGCACCTGTACTGACCTCGCCTTCTGGATGATAGCGGGGTGAACAGGCAGTGGCTCGGGTGGTTGATGTCCTTGATGATCTTTATGGCCTTCCTGTAACATCGGGTGGTGTAGGTGTCCTGGAGGGCAGGTAGTTTGCCCCCGGTGATGCGTTGTGCAGACCTCACTACCCTCTGGAGAGCCTTACGGTTGTGGGCGGAGCAGTTGCCGTACCAGGCGGTGATACAGCCCGCCAGGATGCTCTCGATTGTGCATCTGTAGAAGTTTGTGAGTGCTTTTGGTGACAAGCCGAATTTCTTCAGCACCTTCTTCAGCGCCTTCTTCACGATGCTGTCTGTGTGAGTGGACCAATTCAGTTTGTCTGTGATGTGTATGCCAAGGAACTTAAAACTTGCTACTCTCTCCACTACTGTTCCATCGATGTGGATAGGGGGGTGTTCCCTCTGCTGTTTCCTGAAGTCCACAATCATCTCCTTAGTTTTGTTGACGTTGAGTGTGAGGTTATTTTCCTGACACCACACTCCGAGGGCCCTCACCTCCTCCCTGTAGGCCGTCTCGTCGTTGTTGGTAATCAAGCCTATCACTGTTGTGTCGTCCGCAAACTTGATGATTGAGTTGGAGGCGTGCGTGGCCACGCAGTCGTGGGTGAACAGGGAGTACAGGAGAGGGCTCAGAACGCACCCTTGTGGGGCCCCAGTGTTGAGGATCAGCGGGGAGGAGATGTTGTTACCTAACCTCACCACCTGGGGGCGGCCCGTCAGGAAGTCCAGTACCCAGTTGCACAGGGCGGGGTCGAGACCCAGGGTCTCGAGCTTGATGACGAGCTTGGAGGGTACTATGGTGTTGAATGCCGAGCTGTAGTCGATGAACAGCATTCTCACATAGGTATTCCTCTTGTTCAGATGGGTTAGGGCAGTGTGCAGTGTGGTTGAGATTGCATCGTCTGTGGACCTATTTGGGCGGTAAGCAAATTGGAGTGGGTCTAGGGTGTCAGGTAGGGTGGAAGTGATATGGTCCTTGACTAGTCTCTCAAAGCACTTCATGATGACGGAAGTGAGTGCTACGGGGCGGTAGTCGTTTAGCTCAGTTACCTTAGCTTTCTTGGGAACAGGAACAATGGTGGCCCTCTTGAAGCATGTGGGAACAGCAGACTGGTATAGGGATTGATTGAATATGTCCGTAAACACACCAACCAGCTGGTCTGCGCATGCTCTGAGGGCGCGGCTGGGGATGCCGTCTGGGCCTGCAGCCTTGCGAGGGTTAACACGTTTAAATGTTTTACTCACCTCGGCTGCAGTGAATGAGAGACCGCATGTTTCCGTTGCAGGCCGTGTCAGTGGCACTGTATTGTCCTCAAAGCGGGCAAAAAAGTTATTTAGTCTGCCTGGGAGCAAGACATCCTAGTCCGTGACTGGGCTGGATTTCTTCCTGTAGTCCGTGATTGACTGTAGACCCTGCCACATGCCTCTTGTGTCTGAGCCGTTGAATTGAGATTCTACTTTGTCTCTGTACTGACGCTTAGCTTGTTTGATAGCCTTACGGAGGGAATAGCTGCACTGTTTGTATTCAGTCATGTTACCAGACACCTTGCCCTGATTGAAAGCAGTGGTTCGCGCTTTCAGTTTCACGCGAATGCTGCCATCAATCCACGGTTTCTGGTTAGGGAATGTTTTAATCGTTGCTATGGGAACGACATCTTCAACGCACGTTCTAATGAACTCGCACACCGAATCAGCGTATTCGTCAAAGTTGTTATCTGACGCAATACGAAACATGTCCCAGTCCACGTGATGGAAGCAGTCTTGGTGTGTGGAGTCAGCTTGGTCGGACCAGCGTTGGACAGACCTCAGCGTGGGAGCTTCTTTTTTTAGTTTCTGTCTTTAGGCAGGTATCAGCAAAATGGAGTCGTGGTCAGCTTTTCCGAAAGGGGGCGGGGCAGGGCCTTATATGCGTCGCGGAAGTTAGAGTAACAGTGATCCAAGGTTTTTCCGCCCCTGGTTGCGCAATCGATATGCTGATAAAATTTAGGGAGTCTTGTTTTCAGATTAGCCTTGTTAAAATCCCCAGCAACAATGAATGCAGCCTCCGGATAAATGGTTTCCAGTTTGCAAAGAGTTAAATAAAGTTTGTTCAGAGCCATCGATGTGTCTGCTTGGGGGGGGGGATATATACGGCTGTGATTATAATCGAAGAGAATTTTCTTGGTAGATAATGCGGTCTACATTTGATTGTGAGGAATTCTAAATCAGGTGAACAGAAGGATTTGAGTTCCTGTATGTTTCTTTCATCGCACCATGCCTCGTTAGCCATAAGGCATACACCCCCACCCCTCTTCTTACCAGTAAGATGCTCAAAGGGATATTCAGTGTGCTTTTTACACATCTGCCAATCGGTGACCTTCTTTGCGTGGCAATGATAAACCTCCCTGGTCTTTGTGGTTTAATCTGTGTTTGAAAATCACTGCTCGATTGAGGGACCTTACAATTATATGTAAGTGTGGGGCTACAGAGATGGGGTTGTCATAAAGAAATCATGTTAAATTCTATTATTGAACATGGAATGAGTTCATGTAACTTATGTGATTTGTTAAGCACATTTTTACCCCTGAACTTATTTAGGCTTGCCATAACAAGTGGTTGAATACTCATTGACTCAGCTTTCAATTTTGTATTAAATTGTAAATCATTCTACAAACAAAATTCCACCTTTACATTATGGAGTATTGTGTGAAGATCAGTAACACAACATCTCATTTAAATATATTTTTAATTCAGGCTGTTACACAACAAAATGTGGAGAACGTAAAGGGGTGTGAATACTTTCAGAAAGCACTGTAACTATACATTTCGATGTGTCATCTGTAATGTACATGGATGGACATGTTGGCTTCTAGTGATACACACACTGGTTTGAGCTCAGGCTAGACGCACACAGCGGTCTTACCCCGCAACAAGGGCGCCACACCCGATACACACTCCCCTGAAGCCCTGAAACATGGAAGTGCTCTAAAGAGGGGCTGAATTAGTGATGGGCGAGGTGAGAGCCATGTCTGGAGTGGTTTAGAAAGGTACCATCCAAGGGGCGAGCAGCAAGGAACAGTAATCTCTGACAGGGAACACAATCACCCAACACAGGTAACAGGGCTCCGAGTGGGATTTCAGATGACGTGCAGCTTAACACTTAACAGAGGGGAGGCTGAGGTTGAAGTGGAGTGGGCAAAGTAAGGCGGATGTGATTGGAAAGTGTCACGTGTTTAAGTGCTCCTTGTATGACTAATCTGTGTCTATCTGCCTTTGTCTCTATTATTCCGCTCTCTATCGCTCTCCATCTCCACTCTTCTCTGTCCTTCTCCTTGTATTAACCCACTTTTGACTGTGCCCCATTTCTACCTCCCTTATTACTACCTCATATCTCTCTCCTCACTCCTTCTTTGCCCTTCTCCTTACATTACCCCACTCGGTGTGCCCCGTCTATTACTTTCTTCTTTTGCCACCTCTCTCCCTCGGCTCTCTCCTTTCCTCTCTCCCATAGGGTATTGAGAGAGTGCTGGCAGTGGCCCAGCGTATTGGGGAACTGCAGAGGGACTGTGGGATAACCCAGACAGCTGAAGAATTTGTGGGCCAGTTCAAGTTTGGTCTGACCGAAGTGGTGTACTGCTGGGCCAGAGGCATGGTGAGTGGCGTAAGCGAACTGTAATTTTAGACTCTTCTTGATTGACCTCATTTCAATCAAGACACTCGTGGACAGTTTCCTGGACACAGAATAAGCCTAGTCCTGGACCGAAAAGCATGTCCATTTTAAAGTGCTTTGTACTCCAGAACTAGGCTTAATCCCGTGTCCTGGAACCTGGCCCCTCAAATCCCCAAAAACCTGCCCCCTAAAAGATCTTCATCAGGAGTTATGTTTCTATCCATTTAGGGGGGGCATCAATTATCTGCAGATAAGTGTTAAAAAGATTCTCTGAAGATGGTAATTCCTCAGTGCAGAAACAATATATTGAGGAGAGAGCCTCATTCTGGTCCACACACAAAAAAAATGGTGCATTAAATTGACAATGGTAGGCAACGTTTTAGGCTTTACATTAGAGATTAACCATTTTTTATGGTTTTAGGTACATTTCTAAGCATTACTGAATGAAGAGCCAAATGAACAACTCTTTTAGGTGAATGGAGCCAAGTGATCCGGGTCACAGAAAAGACTAAATGCCCATCACTGCAACAGAGCTCAAAGGGGACACTGGTGTCTTAAAAGGGCAATGACATACACAACATGACCAAAAGTATATGGACAACAGCTCGTCAAACATCTCATTCTAAATTCATGGGCATTAATATGGAGTTGGTCCCCCCTTTGCTGCTATAACAGCCTTCACTGTTCTGGGAAGGCTTTCTACTAGATGTTGGAACATTGCTGCGGGGTCATGCTTCCATTCAGCCACAAGCGCATTGGTGAGGTCAGGTGCTGATGTTGGGTGATAAGGCCTGGCTCGCAGTCGGTGTTCCAAATTAACCCAAAGGTGTTCCATGGGTTTGAGGTCAGGGCTCTTGACAAACCATTTCTGTATGAACCTTGCTTTGTGCATGGGGGCATTATCATGCTGGAACCAGCGAGTTCCTTCCCCAAACTGTTGCCACAAAGTTAAAGCACAGTATCGTCTAGAATGTCATTGTATGCTGTAGCGTTATGATTTCCCTTCACTGGAACTAAGGGGCCTAGCCCGAACCATGAAAAACATCCCTAAACCATTATTCCTCCATTATCACGCACTTTGTATTGGTGCAGGTAGCGTTCTCCTGGCCATCCTGCCAGATGGTGAAGCGTGATTAAATCACTTCAGAGAACGAGCTTCCACTGCTGCAGAGTCCAATGGCGGCGAGCTTTACACTACTCTTGACTTCTGTGCGGCTGCTCAGCCATGGAAACCCATTTCATGAATCTCCCGACAAGCAGTTCTAGTGCTGACGTTGCTTCCAGAGGCCGTTTGGAACTCGGTAGTGAGTGTTGCAACCGAGGACAGGCAATTTATGAGCTTGTATGGCCTACCACTTGCTCTTAGACGTTTCCACTTCACAATAACAGCACTTACAGTTCACCGTGGAAGCTCTAGTAGGGCAGAAATGTGACGAACTGACTTGTTGGAAAGGTGGCATCATATACCGGTGCCACGTTGAAAGTCACGGAGCTCTTCGGTAAGGCCATTCTATTGCCAATGTTTGTCTATGGAGACTGCATGGCTGTGTGCTCGATGTTATACACATGTCAGCAACGTGTGTGGCTGAAATAGCCGAATCCACAAATTTGAAGGGGTGTCCACATACTGTTGTATATGTAGTGTACTTTGTAATAAACAAAATTATTATGTTATTATTATTATTATTATTATGTTATGTTATTATTTATATTTATAATAAGTTAATAATGATAACAATCAGGATGTTGTGTCCAATGGGTTAAATGCAGGTGGATAAAACCCATGTTTCAGCCTGTGTACGTGTTATAGCCACTATGCTACAGGTGATAAAGCTTATTGCTTCTCTGGCGGCAGAGAAGTCAGGCGCAGGAGAGCGAAAACTGATTTACAACGGTGTCGTTTAATAAACAAAAAACCACCGTCAACAGAACAATACATGAAATGGGTCAAACAAAACCCGGTTATCACCAGCATACCGCGCACAAGCAAGACAAGAAACAATTACGGTCAAGGACATGGGGGGGACAGAGGGTTAAATACACAACATGTAATTGATGGAATTGGAACCAGGTGTGATGGAAGACAAGACAAAACCAATGGAAAATGAAAAGTGGATCAGCGATGTCTCGAAGGTCGGTGACGTAGACCGCCGAATGCCGCCCGAACAAGGAGAGGGACCAACTTCGGACGAAGTCTTGACAGAAATGTGATTACTGATGGTCTTTTCAACACAGAAGTTCATACCAAATTATTGCCTGATGATCTTCTGAACTTCCTAATACCTTTCTGATTTTAGTTTTGTCAAACCATATTTCCTTCAGATTGAAATACTGTCAAAACTACTGGCAGATTGATTTGAAATAGACTGTCATAGCCCCTTTCAAAAAAAGTTAACATTTTGCTTTGATTACATCACTTTTTTTACTTGATGGGGTTGATATTTTTTTTAATATATAAAAATGGGGTCACGGGCCAAAAATGTTTGGGAACCCCTGCTGTACTTTATCATAAGTTTAAACTAACTGGTATCCCTACTTCCTGGCCTATTTATTTAAAAAGAGATGCAGAGTGTCGGGGAGGCAGGTAGCCTAGTGGTTAGAGCGTTGGGCCAGAAACCGAAAGGTTGCTAGAGCTGACAAGGTAAAAAAAAAAGCCGTTGTTCTGTCCCTGGATAAGACAGTTAACCCACTGTTTCTAGGTGTTTCTAGGCCGTCATTGTAAATAAGAATTTGTTCTTAACTGACTTGCCTAGTAAAATAAAGGTAACAAATACTGGAGAGACCAAGAAGGCAGCAGTCCTGTCCTGTACTCAACTGTGTCTAAATTAACTGGTATACTTTCCTATTTCCTACTCCAGCCATTTGCAGAGATTGCACAGTTAACAGACGTCCAGGAGGGCACGGTGGTGCGCTGCATCCAGAGACTCGACGAGGTGCTGAAGGAGGTGCGCCAGGCAGCCCGCATCGTGGGAGACTCGGTCCTGGGCAGCAAGATGGAGAAGGCCTCCCTGGCCATTCGCAGAGACATCGTGTTCACTGCTTCGCTCTACACACACTGAGATGGGAAGGGAGTGAATGGGGGAAAGAGGGAGAGCGAGAGCGGGTGTAGATAGTGTTTGTATTGTAGGTGAAAGAGTGTGGAGAGGAGGAGATAGAGAGGATGTAGGTACGGTATTGTAGGTGAGAGAGTGCCAAGGTGCCTGAGCCAAGTCCCAAGCTCGATCAATGTGTGTGAGCATGGTGGGAGAATGGGTGAGTGTATGAGGGAGGTGTGTGTGTTTGTGTGCGATTGTATGGACATAGTATTGTTTACCTGAGTCCTAATTAAATTCCTGGACATGGAAAGGGAATGCTCTTTAAAAAATCAGACCAAAGTAGTAATGATAATGAAATTATTTGTAATTTATTGTACAGTAATAAAATCCACTGTGGACTAACATTTTAGAGTACTTTGTTTTTAGCAATTGTCCCCCAAGGGCTCCTGTGATTGTCTGAGTAAGTGGCTGTATGCATGAGTCTGACATTGGTTTAAACATTATGACACTGTTAACTATTGCTCTTGCTGTATACTGTAGGAACAACAATCTGTACATATCCTATTCTGTGAAACACAATGTCATTTACAGTCAACTATCTAACCCTAATCAAAATCATGATCCGTTCTTGACTCATGCTCATGTTATGACAGCAAGCCACGGGTATAAAGAGTTGTCAGCATAGCATAAAAAGTATTCAAATCCAATATCCGGTCATCTCTTTAAAGGGTTTGTTTCGGGGTTTCCAGCTCAGTGGCATATGTATTTCCCAGTCTCGGCTGTCTCTTTAAGACAACGATAGCTTTGTGTCTGATTAATTCAATGTAACGAGAGATGCATTGGAGAAACCTATTTTCCGCTGTTACTGTGGATGTATCAGCTACAGAGAGTGTGAAAAAACTGGACATTTATTTCCTATTGGTCATGATCATCGGATAATTCAATTGGCGGTTATCATATACTAAAGTTATAACGTGATACCGTTATTATAGGCAACGGATGTGGGGATACAACAAATATGGATTTAAATTAGCTGGAAATTAAGTCTCCATAATTTCATATTTTTTCTGTAAGAGGATTTACCAAAATTCGTTTTGGAGGAATAAGAATATTTACATTAAATTGTTTAGAGGGGAGTTTTGTTCTGACTGCACGAAATGTCTGAAAAACACGGTAAGCTTTTTTTCTCTTGTTCTGTTGCGTCTTTTATGTCAGCACTGTAATTGATAATTGAGCCAATTTTTCCCCTCCCCCGCTGTATTTTCTCTCCTTTGGATTGTGATACATGTGTACATTTGGGATAATTGTTTGACTATAGGTTGTTTTGGTAGGTTTTTTTGTGGTGCATAACTAACAATTGGCTACTTGGTGACGTATGATATCTCTGTTTCCATCTTCTCTGTTTTCACCTCCCCATGTCAACATCTCCGACAAACTCTTCCTTCTATTTATCTGCATGTCCTACATCTGTAGTCTGCTATGTTATTTTATTCCCAATAGGGTACGCTCTATTTAATTGCCTATGCATGCACATTTATTTAAATAACTACAATGAAATAAGGGTTTGCGTGCGTGTGTTTGTTTCCGTGAGTGTGGGCGGATTTGCGTGCGTTTGTACAGTGTATTAGGGCGAATGAACGTGAGCGTGTGATGTTAACATAAGAAATGCAGCACAATAATTTGCTTAATTTCTCTCTTTAACTCCCTTGGATTCACTGTATCCTAGGAGGTTATCAAGGTAAGAGCCATGCTACTGAGTGAGATGCCTCCCTAATTCTAAATGAAAGCCTGTAGCACAGAAAACAGGTTTCGGTTGGAAAAGCCCTGTCTAGAGGCCTGCCTGCATGTTCATGGCATGCACCATCACACCAATGAATGAAGTTTATAGGCCATATAGCTGTATCACGTGATAGACACAAACAGACAGTTGAGGTTTTTCGGGAATAGCAGAACATTGTAATCCAATATGGATGATAAAACATGCCAGATAGAATCGTATTGTTATTTATGGAGAGATGGCAACATATATAGGACTATTCCCCCTCTCAAAGGAATCAGCTCATCTTAATTATAGACACCCAAAGAAATCCTATACAAATTTGACTAGAGATCTACAACATAAGACATTTGGAATGATCAAACAATATATGTTCTTTGATGACTTTCCATCACCATTAGACTACTGAGTAGTATGCTATCTGGTATATGCCTTAGTTGTGAATGGGCCATTAATTCAAACAGTCAATGAAAGTATACATTAGTGCATTAGTTCACTATCAGATTCATATGAACTCCTATCACTTATCCCCCATTCATCCACTATAACCCTTCCTTTCTTCACTGTTGTCCTCTCTCCTTTTTTATTTGACTATCTCTCCCGTTGCATCCTATGAATCAGATTTCCCTGTTTCACATTCAGTCCCTGATGTGCGCCATGTACCCTTGAAAGGTGTCCCTCCCGCTGTGTCAGGATCCCATCCCCCTTCTGTGTTTGAGTGGTCTTACTCTGGCTGTGGTGACAGTGTTAGTGGGTTATGTAATGGTGTGTATCCCCAAGCACAACTCTCTCTCTCTCTCTCTCTCTCTCTCTCTCTCTCTCTCTCTCTCTCTCTCTCTCTCTCTCTCTCTCTCTCATATCATCTGCTGAATAGGCTAGTCAGCATGCTGTTTATTGCTGTACTGTACAAAGTCAACCTGGCTACTGTGTGAACGTGGTTCCTTTTGTTTCTCTTTGTGTGTGAAATGTATTCAACGTTTTCACACTCTACATACATTTGTGTGGTTTACATACCCGTAGGTGACAAACCTATTATAGTGCTTGTATTGCGTAAGCGGTGACCAAAATGTCGGAGTGATGGCTAGTTAGATAACATTTCTGCCGACTCACTCACTCACTCGCATATTTATTTCTCTCTCTAATTTCTTTCCATCTCTTCCTCTCTCAGGTCTGGAAGACTCTAATCGGCAGGCCATGTCCCAACCCATGCAGCAAATGCAGCCCCCTCCATACCTCCCATCCCAGGACCCTAACATTGGCCAACAACACCCCAACATGCAGCACCCCAACATGCAGCACCCCAACATGCAGCACCCCAACATGCAGCACCCCAACATGCAGCACCCCAACATGCAGCACCCCAACATGGGCCCTCCGCCCAGCTGTGGCCCCCAGCCCAACTACCCCCCTCCACCCCCGCCCCCTGGCTCCGATGGCTACCAGGAGACCCAGTTCCACAATGGCTCCTACGGACACCCAGGGGCCCCACAGGGCTACACAGTCCAGACCCAGGGCCCGGGAGGGGGGGTCCCACATGCCCCTGTAGGGTATTTTCAACCAGGATACCCTCTCCAGCTGCAGCCCTGCACAGCCTATGTTCCTGTCTACCCCATGGCGTCGGTGAGTCAGTGTATTCATCTACGATAGCAGTAATTATTCCAAAGCATTTTGTGTTTGTAGAAAAGAGAACGAAGCATATGAGGGTGGTATGCTCATCTGATTCTTTAGAACACCGGTGCTGGTTGGGGAAAAATATACAAGAACGGAAAGGCCCGCACAAGGTATAATACTGCTCCCCAGTGTTTTACTTCTGCACCATGATACATTCTGTAAGGGATAATCAAGAAGGGGCTAATGCTCTAGAATGCCCTTCAAGCCAATCAGAAACAAGTATTCAACCATGCCATGGTATATGTTTGTGTATCATCATGATGCAGTAGTAAATCACGGGAGCAGGCGCAGCATTATAATGACCCGGCATTTCCTTTCTTAATCGAATAGAGAACGAGTCACCCACACAAGCCAATTTCCATTGGTTCTTAGGTTAAGGCTGTGGAAAGTAAACAGTGGTTTGCACCTCTTGAGGGGTACAGAGAAATCCAAAAAGGCTTTTCCAAGGTCAGTGGCCATAAAGAGATCAAGCATCTCACAGTAGGAGTACCGTTCTTGGATCAGTTTTGCCTTGTAGATCACAATGAATAAGATTACATGGACAAGGGGGGACCTGATCCTAGATAAGCACTCCTACTCTGAGATGCTTGATTTACATCTCTCTCTCTCTCTCTCTCTCTCTCTTTCACTCTCTTACACAGGGACAGCCCTACCAGGGGATGCCCCAGGGTCAGATGGGCATGCAGATGCCCCATGGCATGGCTCTGATGGAGCCCCGGCGCCCGCCTCACGACTACCTGCCCATCGCTGTGCTCACCACCGTCTGCTGCTTCTGGCCCACAGGAATCATAGCCATCATCAAGGCAGTACAGGTTGGTGTTAGGCTAGCACAGAATTGTCTGCACAGTATGTTTGTTAGCTAGCTAGTAATTTTTAGGGAAATGATTGATTGTTTTGTTGTTTCTCTGTTTATTACAGTATTATGTTTATTTTTTATATGCTGGCTTTGATGGTTAGCCTGATCATTATGCACAAGACTCTACAACAGTCTACATTATGTAATTGCAGCATTGTTTACACAGGCTAAAATTGATTTTTGCATTGGGCTTTCCTTCCGATTTGTTTGAGTTGAGCTAAGCTGACAGCCAGGCATAAATAGCCCTGCAAATTTGGGACTTGAACCATTATTATTATTATGGTTGTTTAATTTAAGGCCTGATAAACTGTGTTTTGTGGCTTTTTGTGTGAGTATGTACTATTGTCAACTCCACTCTCTCCCTCTCTCAACTAAATTCAGTTTAAGGTTCAGTTCTCTCCCTCCTTCTCCCCCCCCCCCCCTCAGGTGCGTACAGCAGTGGCCAGGGGGGACATGGTGACGGCAGAGATAGCGTCCCGCGAGGCGCGTAACTTCTCCTTCATTAGCCTGGCGGTGGGCATTGCCTCCATCGTCCTGTGTACCATCCTCACCGTGGTAGTCATCATCGCCTCCCAACACCATGACGATGACTGGGAACCCTAATACATAACACAGTGTGGTATCATGGGATGTGTAGTTTTGGGTGGAGATTGAAGAATAAGAGCACCGGAATTCACTCTCTGAAACTGGTATGTTATATTGGGGGGTGTATATATATGTGTGTGTGTGTGTGTGTGTGTGTGTGTGTGTGTGTGTGTGTGTGTGTGTGTGTGTGTGTGTGTGTATGCACCCTGTGTACTGTATACAGTACTGACCTGACCTACTAACTACTAACGGGTTGAGAACCAATCACACTTATATTCAATTGCCAAAACAAATAGATACACATTATTTGCCAGTATTACTTACCATTTACACTCGGATATAATAGCGCTCCATAGCACTTATGGGGGAAACAGAGTACATACACAGAGGCATTAAAGGGCAATTCCACCACATTTCAACCTCATTTTCATTATCTATAGCACAGTACCAGTGTCTACATATGTGAAAATGGCACATGACATCATCAAAAGTACAACAAAAAAATAACGGATTTTCAAAAACAATGAGATTCACAGTGACGTGGGGAGTAAGAAAATGCCCTCCATCTGGCTAGAAACTCGTTGCAGGTTTTGAAAATCAGTTTTCCTTACTTTTCCTCCTGCCTTATCACAGAGAATAATCTTTAGGACCTTCTCTTTTTAACCACAGAGCATAGAAAAGTGCAATTTTCAGTTATGTAGACACTGGTATTTTTATTTTTACCTTTATTTAACTAGGCAAGTCAGTTAAGAACATATTCTTATTTTCAATGACGGCCTAGGAACAGTGGGGAAACTGCCTTGTTCAGGGACAGAACGACAGATTTGTACCTTGTCAGCTCGGGGATTTGAACTTGCAACCTTCCGGTTACTAGTCCAACGCTCTAACCACTAGGCTACCCTGGTATGGTACTGGAGATAATGAATATGAGGTTGAAAAGTGTCAGAATTGCCCTTTAACTAGGAATTACAGATGAATTTATGGTCCCCTTGAACCTAGGTAGACCAAACCATGGATCACACTGTATCTTGATAAACTATTTAAGCCTTCACAAAACTGCCAAAAAGATCACAAATCATGACTGACATTAGTGCCATATATAAATAGTATTGTGTAAGGAGGTTGTTTTGAATTACTTCTAATATAAATACTTTTATTGAATTGTGTTGAGTCATTTATAGTTTTTGATTTATGATTTTCATAAACACCCGCATCTAACGATAGTATTTAAAAAATATTTATTAAATGGATAGTATAAATTATAGTATAAGACTGCCAAACAGACGTAGGTATGGAGGGATACAAATTATCAGTATTCATTTTACACACAATCAAATGGAAAGTAAATAAAGACATATTGTTGTCTTATTATGAGATTAATATATGGAAATTGTGGACAAAAAGATTGGGATTTTTCTTGTGAGATGACATCTCTATTTTAAAGTTGTGCTGGCGGAGGGATACACCATAGGGTGTACTGTGACCGTGTCTTTTCTCCCGCCTTTTTTATATGACATGTGACTATTTTAGCTACATTGACAAATTGTTTGTTGCATAAGATTGTTTAATACTTGTTCACTTTATTTATGTATGTATTTAGGTATATTATAATTTATTAGTTTATTTATAATATTTATTTTTTCATAGATTATTAGCATGTCACCATTATGTTTTAGTTGAAATCAATAGTTTATTGTACCCCTATTGGCCTACAAAACCTTAACTAAACTCAGCAAAAAAATAAATGTCAGCTCACTGTCAACAGCGTTTATTTTCAGCAAACTTGACATGTGTAAATATTTGTATGAACATAAGATTCAACAACTGAGACATAAACTGAACAAGTTCCACAGACGTGACGGACAGAAATGGAATAATGTGTCCTTAAACAAAGGGGGGGGGGGGGTTAAAATCAAAAGTAACATTCAGTATCTGGTGCGGCCACCAGCTGCATTAAGTACTGCAGTGTTGCCAGTTCTTGCTGTGAGATGTTACCCCACTCTTCCACCAAGGCACCTGCAAGTTCCCGGACATTTCTGGGAGGAATAGCCTTAGCCCTCACCCTCCGATCCAACAGGTCCCAGGCGTGCTCAATAGGATTGAGATCCAGGTTCTTTGCTGGCCATTGCAGAACACTGACATTCCTGTCTTGCAGGAAATCATGCACAGAACGAGCAGTATGGCTGGTGGCATTGTCATGCTGGAGGGCCATGTCAGGATGAGCCTGCAGGAAGGGTACCACATGAGGGAGTAGAATGTCTTACCTGTAACGCACAGCATTGAGATTTCCTGCAATGACAACAAGCTCAGTCCGATGATGCTGTGACACACCACCCCAGACCATGACGAACCCTCCACCTTTAAATCGATCCAGCTCCAGAGTACAGGCCTCGGTGTAACGCTCATACCTTCTATGATAAACGCGAATCCGACCATCACCCCTGGTGAGAGAGAACCACAACTCGTCAGTGAAGAGCACTTTTTGCCAGTCTTGTCTGGTTCAGCGACGGTGGGTTTGTGCCCATAGGCAACGTTGTTGCCGGTGATGTCTGGTGAGGACCTGCCTTACAACAGGCCTACAAGCCCTCAGTCCAGCCTCCCTCAGCCTAATGCGGACAGTCTGAGCACTGATGGAGGGATTGTGCGTTCCTGGTGTAACTCGGGCAGTTGTTGTTGCCATCCTGTACCTTTCCTGGCAGGTGTGATGTTCGGATGTACCGATTGGGTGCAAGTGTTACACGGGGTCTGCCACTGCGAGGACGATCAGCTGTCCGTCCTGTCTCCCTGTTGCGCTGTCTTAGGCTTCTCTCGGTACGGACATTGCAATTTATTGCCCTGGCCACATCTGCAGTCCTCATGCCTCCTTGCAGCATGCCTAAGGCACGTTCACGCAGATGAGCGGGGACCCTGGGCATCGTTCTTTTGGTGTTTTTCTTTAATTTCCGAAGTTTTCATAACTGTGACCTTAATTGTCTACCGTCTGTAAGCTGTTAGTGTGTTAACGACCGTTCCACAGGTGCATGTTCATTAATTGTTCATGGTTCATTGAACAAGCATGGGAAGCAGTGTTCAAACACTTTACAATGAAGATCTGTGAAGTTGTTTGGATTTTTACAAATGATCTTTGAAAGACAGGGTCCTGAAAAGGGGACCTTTCTTTTTTTGCTGAGTTTACATTACATTTGATGACGTTTGTGATGACTTGCACTTCCCAGCGTTGACATAGCACAGAAACTGACATAATTACTTTGTACACATTGGCTAATGTCAGCAGGCTTAGAATTGTTTTTATACACTCCAATAGACAATTGTATAATTGTAGAAATAGACACATTTAGAACAACAGTTGCTTGTCTAATTGAAGTGGTTGGTCCATTTTCTAATTTCATATAGAATAAAGTATTGCAGTACTAAGAAAAAAGCTACACATTTGATGGAAAGTGCTTGGACGGACGCAAGATTAAAAAGGCTATGTAATTATAAATAGGGCTAGTGTAGTATAAATTTGAGAAATTGCAGCTTTTGCAAATAATGTTTTGTTAATATTAATGGTTATAATAGCCAATAAAATAGTATTATCTTAGTTAATAGTTTCTCAGAGTAAAAGGTTGTAGACAAAGAACTTATATGCCACAGACAATACTCTGTAATGCACGCCATTATTACAATTCTCTCAGCTTTTCCCAAATTGTCTTATCTGATAATAAGGGTTGCGTCAAACACATTTGGTCTCCAATCTAGCCTATCACTTTATGAGGTGTGCTGCCTCGTGTTGGAGAGCCAAGAGCGTTGCCGCGTAACAGCGTGAACTAAAATGACCTGAGACGGAATCAGTCAAGCAGAAATACTGATGGTGGCACTGAAAACGAATGTCTCTGAGGAGAGAGAAAAAAATCTATGCCTAATAATACAGTACACTAGCATTTTACTCTCCTCAATTTGTCTATTACCCCAATAGACCCCCTCTATTTCTCTCTGTCTCTCTTTCTGATGTCCATTGCAAAATTGGAACCGTAGTTCTCGACATATCTCTGATCTGCTTCTCTGTGTTCAATTCCTATGATAAAGTTATTCAGAGATATCGAAAATGTATTGTTTCTCGTGAAGGACCATGATTACAGATTTGAATATTGTTATTATGGTGACGTTTTATTCCAAAAGTATTATTAAATTAGTATTACTACTATGGTTATTATTCTGTTACTTGGAAATCTCTTTTACATTTGATTATCATTACTATATTTATAATGTACATTGTATTTGGAGAATATGTTCTTATACTGATAACACGGTGTTCTAGAAATATGTTGAGTGCAAAGTAAGCACAGTACTGTGACCCGTAGTGCTGTTACTCACCTCTATACAAGAGATGTATCGGTATGGAATGTTCTTATGCTTTCTCTCTCTCTCTCTCACTCCTCACATATCTAGTTGTGTTTAGATCTACACTGTTCTCTCCCCACATACTTGTTTTGTGAGGCCGTTCGATGTCATTTAAGATGACAGGCTGGGCAAATGCTACTGCTTCTTTGCAGTATTCATACCTTTTCTCTGAGCTTGTAAATGTAATGGATTGGCATTTTCAAATTGGCTGGCGAATCACAGTGTACATGTACTTTTCTTGGGGTTTATTTCTGTTCATGGATATTACACATGCATCTGTCGTGTATGAATTGAGTCGTTTGAATAAAATTGTTTTTTTTTTGTGCAAGAGTAGGTAACAGTGATGTGTACTCTACAGCTATCTCGCTCTCTGTCTTTCACTCTCTCCCACTCTCTCTCTGTGGCCTTTCCACTCCCTACATCTCTTAGGTGCATATTTATAGTTGGCCCGGATTCCTCCATCCCTGTATCTCTTCTCTCACTGTCAGAACATGAACGATCACTCAATATCTGGTGGGAGGAGGCTGGTGAGAGGAGCTATAGAAGGACGGGCTCATTGTAGCTGGAGTGAAATCAATGGAACGGTATCAAACACATCAAACACATTTGACTCTGTTCCATTTATTCTATTCCACACATTACAATGAGCCCGTCCTCCTATTGCTCCTCCCACCAGCCTCCTCTGAGATAGAGAGGGAGGTGGTGGGACCAGGCCAGACTGTGTCTGCAGGAACACAGATGGTCATTTAGCCTCCCGAAGAGCGACCCAGCATCTCTGCGATCGTTTTACTTGGTCTGTCGCAACATGCATCTCTGTTCCACTACACCTCCCTGCCTCCCTTGAGCGGACCTGCACTGTCGCTCACTGTGTGTGTTTGTGTCATCGGGCCGAGCACCGGATACTTATGAGCCAATCACCTCAGCAGTTGCGTCAAGGCTGATTAATAACGATGGGCAATGAATGAAACTGTGTGCCACATGCTCCTTCTGTGTAGCTGTGCAGTCAGCCAAGATCAAGGATTCATGTTGACCCCTTGAGCTTAATACTTTCTCTGCATCAATGAATCTGTTCACTCTTGCCCCCACTCTCTTTTATATCTCCCCAAAACCTTTTTATTTGTATTTATTTAACCTTTATTTAACTAGACAAGTCAGTTAAGAACATATTCTTATTCATACTCTGCCCTGTTGATCTAAATGCACTCCCAAAATGTCTTTGCATGAACCGTAAATTAATATCCCTGTCTACATAAGGACAAACCTCTTAAAGATATATATTTATTGTTTGTATAATTTAATGCAAAACGTACACAAGTGGGTACTAAATCGTGACTTTTATATTGTCAGTGCAAATATTCTATTGTCCTACAGTAACATATTATTTAAAGTGGAACGCATCAGCGTTTCTGTGTCCCAGTCTTATAATCCTAGGACCTTGGTTTTTATATACTGACAGAGACAAAGGGAGGCAGTGGTGCAGTGATTCCTCCTGTGGTGTAGGGGGTGGTGTGTGGAGTTTGGCAGCTTTTCAGATACCAACAGCTTGACATACACCGCACCGTAGGTCAGTAGAAGTTGGAGTGCTTTGGCCTGCAAAAAGGGATATGTTAGTATAACATAACAACAAAAGAGACTTCGTAATACTGTATTGAACACATGCTACAGTCTATAGGTAGGGTATATCTTAAACAGTGGTGGCTGGAGCCCGTCCTCCAGATTTCTCCCTCCACCAGCCTCCACTAATCTGGAATACCATTTGTTCAACATGAGGCACTAAAGAAAAATCCTTTAGCGAGGTGTCTACATTGTAACATAAGATTACAAGTATTATTGAAAGCAGTCTAACTAACCTGAGCTGGTAGTATTTGGTCCGGTACCAAAATGTAGTTAGTAGTGAGTTTGGTGTCCTCCCTCTGGCTGGTTGAGGTACTGCCTCCAGCCTCATTGTTCATCAAGAGGGGCCTTTCCTCATCAGAACCTTCATTAACACTTGACTCCACCGCCACAGGGTCAAGGGTCATGACCTCTGACACCAGGACAAGGTGGGACATTCTCTTCTCGAGTCTCTTCTAGGGAGTGAGGGGAACCTGTTACAGTGCATTGTCTGCTCGTGCAACACAGAAACACTGAATGGTGATCATCACAAGATTGCCTAAAACACAATAGGCCTAAAACACAATATGTAATACTCAAATGTCTCCTATTGTCAATGTCCAATTTAATTTCAATTTTGCTCAGACAATTCCTTATAACTGTACACAGAGATTTGTCAATATCGATCTATGCATATTATATCCCATTGGCTTCCCAAAACAGAATGTCCCTACTGAAAGCCTTGCCAAAGAGAACACGGACACAAATCAATAGAGCGAACATCGGGACATCGTGATGTACCTACCTGGGCCTCGTCTCCGACAAAGCTCATCTCCTCTAGAGTTTCAGTCAGTGTCCTCAAGCAGCGGGCCGTATCCCAGTACACAATGAACAGCTGAGCGAGACGAGACCACAGACAGGCAGGCAGACGGTTAGAGACAAACAAACAGAGACAGATGGATGAATGTAATGAGGACAGTTTAGATGACTAAAGTTCATATTTGGTCTAGAGTGATCAACACAATATTTAGCATATGGAGTTTCTGTAATACACATCATTTCCCGTGTTGCGTTAGTGACACTCAAAGTGCGGGACTATGGTTACTACCCCCTGGGCATACACTGGTTGAATCAATGTTGTTTACACATCATTTCAATTAAATTGCATTGAACCAATGTGGAATAGACGGTGAATTGACATCTGTGCCCAGTGGGTAGACTTGTTGTGGATTCATCTCATTCAGGTACAGTGGGGCAAAAAAGTATTTAGTCAGCCACTTTTGTGCAAGTTCTCCGACTTAAAAAGATGAGAGGCCTGTAATTGTCAGCATAGGTACACTTCAACTATGACAGACGAAATGAGAAGAAAAAAAATCCAGAAAATCACATTGTAGGATTTTTAATGAATTTATTTGCAAATTATGGTGGAAAATAAGTATTTGGTCAATAACAAAAGTTTATCTCAATACTTTGTTATTATACCCTTTGTTGGCAATGACAGAGGTCAAACGTTTTCTGTAAGTCTTCACAAGGTTTTCACACACTGTTGCTGGTATTTTGGCCCATTCCTCCATGCAAATCTCATGAGCAGTGATGTTTTGGGGCTGTTGCTGGGCAACACGGACTTTCAACTCCCTCCAAAGATTTTCTATGGGGTTGAGATCTGGAGACTGGCTAGGCCACTCCAGGACCTTGAAATGCTTCTTACGAAGCCACTCCTTTGTTGCCCGGGCGGTGCGTTTGGGATCATTGTCATGCTGAAAGACCCAGTCATGTTTCAACTTCAATGCCCTTGCTGATGGAAGGAGGTTTCACTCAAAATCTCACGATACATCGCCCCGTTCATTCTTTCCTTTACACGGATCAGTCGTCCTGGTCCCTTTGCAGAAGAACAGCCCCAAAGCATGATGTTTCCACCCCCATGCTTCACAGTTGGTATGGTGTTCTTTGGATGCAACTCAGCATTCTTTGTCCTCCAAACACAACAAGTTGAGTTTTTACCAAAAAGTTATATTTTGGTTTCATCTGACCATATGGCATTCTCCCAATCTTCTTCTGGATCATCCAAATGTTCTCTAGCAAACTTCAGACGGGCCTGGACATGTACTGGCTTAAGCAGGGGGACACGTCTGGCACTGCAGGATTTGAGTTCCTAGCGGCGTAGTGTGTTACTGATGGTAGGCTTTGTTACTTTGGTCCCAGCTCTCTGCAGGTCATTCACTAGGTCCCCCCGTGTGGTTCTGGGATTTTTGCTGACCGTTCTTGTGATCATTTTGACCCCACGGGGTGAGATCTTGCGTGGAGCCCCAGATCGAGGGAGATTACCAGTGGTCTTGTATGTCTTCAATTTCCTAATAATTGCTCCCACAGTTGATTTCTTCAAACCAAGCTGCTTGTCTGTCATAGTTGAAGCGTACCTATGATGAAAATTACAGGCCTCATCTTTTTAAGTGGGAGAACTTGAACAATTGGTGGCTGACTAAATACTTTTTTTGCCCCACTGTATCTGTTGATAGTGATTGATGCCGCTAATAAAGTTCTTCCCTTTTTTGTTTTGACTTCCTACGAGCTAGAACATTTGTTACTGTCTTAGGATATGAAAGGGCCTATTTCAATTCAACTACGGAATCAATTCATCGATATAACTTCAAAGTGTCTTGCCATAATGATCAGTCAATGCGGTTAGATTTATACCACAAAAAACAGTAAAGATATTTAGAAGTAATCTCGATTACAAGAAAGGGAGTGTGATAAAAAGGTTTGACACAAAATGTCTTCCATCTCAGATTGAGCTGCCTATATGTGCAGGTTACTGTAGGCTACCTGTAGAGTTCCAGTGCAGTTCTGCACCCAGTCAGCCACGCCCACCAGCAGCATATGTTGGCTCAGCCTCTCATTCACCTGGATGAGTCGCACGTCAATGTTGATGTTTATCTGTAGGAAGATCTACGTTAATGTTTTTTGGTCTTAAAACTGTTTTCAGACTCCAGTCCAATATCTCTATAGAATTGATCGTGTTCAATAATGAACCACATAGGTTTCAAAGTGTCTGAATAATTATCTTCATACCTCTTGTGTGGCATATCTATGTAGTCTATTCATTTGCTTCCACAAGCACAGATGTATTCCTATTAATATCGATGCATAATTTATGTTGCTACCACAGCTTACTAATTTTAGCACTGCGATTAAAGATGAGAAGGCATTTTATAATTAGGCTGCCCATTAAGTCTATGTTTTCCTGCAGTGGGATTTCATTCATATTTTTCATAATTCATTTAAGTTGCAATTAAAACTGCTGAAAATCAGGTGTTTCTATGTCAAACAGGCCCTCAGCCAGCCAAATCACCAGTTAAGATCTTTATCAGCCTTGCTCCCCTCCAACACAAGGTCATAAATCCCCAGCTGTCAGCAGAGCCATAAATTACCAGCTGCTCACTGCTCATTTACATTTTCATCATGTAGCAGATGTCCTTGCCCAAAAATCCATATTATATATTTGCCCTGCTCACGTTAGCCATTGAAACCCATGCACATTCGGTTTGATCACAACAATACGTTATCCAATAAACCACCAATAAGCCATTGGTTAAAAAAACATAATGACTTACCTTTTATTGAAGCTATGGTTATTATGTCATTATTCCATCACAACCATTTGATAATCTTTTCAGATGTACCGGAAAAGATGGCCTCATTCACATTAGTCTAAAATGGTTAATGCTGATGTATTGATGTTTTAGCTAGGCGTAAATCAATTTCTGGGAAAAATGTGCAAATATTCTGTGCAGCACCTATGCACATATGGTTTCTCCAGTCTTTGACCTTTCCAGCTATGTAGAACCTGTCCTATTCGGTAGAAGTGTCATAATATAGCATGTATGAGTATCCCTCCCTATGCAGTGACTTAGTGTGTACCGCTCAGACACGAGTGTTGCATGTGAAATTTCTGACCAATACCCACTCAAAACCCGCCCAAAAAGCCTGAAAACTAGACCAATTGTATTTGTATACAGCAAGAGTTGTATATTTATACAATTTACCCTTTTCCATAACGCGATTGAGCCAAATACGGAATATTGTAGTAACCTGTAATGACGTTAGAAGCAAATCTTGTTTTCCTCAAAATAATAAGTATTGCGAGCTAGGACATGACGTAATAAAGGAATTTGAATATGTCGCCTCGAGAAAAGACAATTTGCCCTTATTGAACTCGCCAGATCATTTTCCATCAATGGATGTCTATTTACCTCATTTGACTGCTATGGCTGTCGATTTACCTCGTTTGACTGCTATGGCTGTCGATTTACCTCGTTTTACTGCTATGGCTGTCGATTTACCTCGTTTTACTGCTATGGCTGTCGATTTACCTCGTTTTACTGCTATGGCTGTCGATTTACCTCTTTTTACTGCTATCTCGTTTAAGCAATAAGGTACAAGGGGGTATGGTATATGGCCAATAAACCATGGCTAACCATGTTCTTAAGCATGACGCCTGGATACAGCCGTTAGCCGTGGTATATTGGCCAAATAGTACAAAGCACGGGCACTTCCTGTTTGAGTTTATGCCCATAGGATGGGAGGAGCAAGATGGCGTCATGGTCAGATTTGCCGAAAGGATGGCGGCGGAGGGCCTTGTAAGCATCCCGGAAGTTTGAATAGCAATGGTTGAGAGTCTTAGTAGTGCGAGTAGGGCAGTCAATATGTTGATAGAATTTTGGCAGCCTAGTCCTCAGATTTGCTTTGTTAAAATCCCCAGCTACAATAAATGCATCCTCAGGATATGTGGTTTCCAGTTTGCATAAAGTCCATTGAAGTTCTTTGAGGGCCGTCAAGGTTTCGGCTTAAGGTGGGATGTAAACGGCCGTGGTGATGACGGAGGAGAATTCTCTTGGGAGATAATATGGTCTGCATTTAATTGTGAGGTATTCTAGGTTGGGTGAACAAAATGACTTGAGTTCATGTATGTTCCTAGAATTACACCATGAGTCGTTAATCATGAAACTCAGCCGCCGACAATATTTTGGATTAATTGCTCTGGGGAGAGTGAACAAGGATCTGCTCCAGGTAAGTTGTATTCCTGGTCGTAATGCTGGTAGTTATGTTACTGCCGCTCTATTATCCAGTAGTTCTTCCCGGCTGTATGTAATGACACAAAACATTTCCTGAGCTAATAATGTAAAAAGTAGTACATAAAAAACAATACTGCAACGTTTTCTAAGAGCTAGTTGCGATGCTGCCATCTTGCACAGACCAGCTGGCTGGTATGTTTATGGGCATATTCAATCTCTCCCTATCCCAGTCTGCTGTCCCCACATGTTTCAAGATGGCCACCATTGTTCTTGTACCCAGGAGGCAAAGGTAATTGAACTTAATGGCTATCACCCCGTAGCACTGACCTCTGTCATCATGAAGTGCTTTGAGAGACTAGTTCGGGATCATATCGCCTCTACCATACCTGCCACCCTAGACCCACTTCAATTAACTTACCTCCCCAATAGATCCACAGACGATGCAATCGCCATTACTCTGCACACTGCCCTATTCCATCTGGACAAGAGAAATACCTATGTAAGAATGCTGTTTATTGACTATAGCTCAGCATGCAACACCATAGTACCCTCCAAGCTCATCATTCAGCTCGAGTCCCTGGGTCTGAACCCTGCCCTGGCAACTGGGTCCTGGACTTCCTGACAGGCCGCCAACAGGAGGTGAAGGTAAGAAACATCACCTCCACTCCGCTGATCCTCAAAACTGGGGCCCCACAAGGGTGTGTGCTCAGCCCCCTCCTGTACTCCCTGTTCACCCATGACTGCGTGGCCAAGTACGCCTCCAACTCAATCATCAAGTTTGCAGAAGACACAACTGTAGTAGGCTTGATTACCAACGATGACGAAATAGCCTACAGGGAGGAGATGAGGGCTCTGGGAGTGTGGTGCCTGGAAAACAACCTCTCACTCAATGTCAACAAAACAAAGGTGATGAACGTGGACTTCAGGAAACAGCAGAGGGTGCACCCCCCTATCTACATCGACGGGAGCGCAGTGGAGTAGGTGAAAAGCTTCAAGTTCCTTGGCGTACACATCACTGACAAACTGAAATGGACCACCCACAAAGACAGTGTGGTGAAGGGGGTGCAACTGAGCCTCTTCTCTTTAAATAATGTTTATATATCTGGCATTACTCATCTCATGTGTGCTTACTATTTTTCTATACTATTCTATTGGACCTTAGTCCGTTCCACTCTGACATCGCTCGTCCATATGTATAGTGGGGCAAAAAAGTATTTAGTCAGCCACCAATTGTGCAAGTTATCCCACTTAAAAAGATGAGAGGCCTGTAATTTTCATCACAGGTACACTTCAACTATGACAGACAAAATGAGAAAAAAAATCCAGAAAATCACATTGTAGGATTTTTTATGAAATTATTTGCAAATTATGGTGGAAAATAAGTATTTGGTCAATAACAAAAGTTTATCTCAATACTTTGTTATATACCCTTTGTTGGCAATGACAGGGGCGGCAGGGTAGCCTAGTGGTTAGAGCATTGGACTAGTAACCGAAAGGTTGCAAGTTCAAACCCCCGAGCTGACAAGGTACAAAATCTGTCGTTCTGCCCTTGAACAGGCAGTTAACCCACTGTTCCTAGGCCATCATTGAAAATAAGAATTTGTTCTTAACTGACTTGCCTAGTAAAATAAAAAAAGAGGTCAAACTTTTCTGTAAGTTTTCATACACTGTTGCTGGTTCCTCCATGCAGATCTCCTCGAGAGCAGTGATAAATCAAATCAAATGTTATTTGTCACATACACATGGTTAGCAGATGTTGCGAGTGTAGCGAAATGCTTGTGCTTCTAGTTGACAATGCAGTAATAACCAACAAGTAATCTAACTAACAATTCCTAATCTACTGTCTTATACACAGTGTAAGGGGATAAAGAATATGTACATAAGGATATATTAATGAGTGATGGTACAGAGCAGCATAGGCAAGATACAGTAGATGGTATCGAGTACAGTATATACATATGAGATGAGTATGTAAACAAAGTGGCATAGTTAAAGTGGCTAGTGATACATGTATTACATAAGGATGCAGTCGATGATATAGAATACAGTATATACGTATGCCTATGAGATGAATAATGTAGGGTAAGTAACATTATATAAGGTAGCATTGTTTAAAGTGGCTAGTGATATATTTACATCAATTCCCATTATTAAAGTGGCTGGAGTTGAGTCAGTGTCAGTGTGTTGGCAGCAGCCACTCAATGTTAGTGGTGGCCTTGAGATAGAAGCTGTTTTTCAGTCTCTCGGTCCCAGCTTTGATGCACCTGTACTGACCTTGCCTTCTGGATGATAGCGGGGTGAACAGGCAGTGGCTCGGGTGGTAGATGTCCTTGATGATCTTTATGGCCTTCCTGTAACATCGGGTGGTGTAGGTGTCCTGGAGGGCAGGTAGTTTGCCCCCGATGATGCGTTGTGCAGACCTCACTACCCTCTGGAGAGCCTTACGGTTGAGGGCGGAGCAGTTGCCGTACCAGGCGGTGATACAGCCCGCCAGGATGCTCTCGATTGTGCATCTGTAGAAGTTTGTGAGTGCTTTTGGTGACAAGCCAAATTTCTTCAGCCTCCTGAGGTTGAAGAGGCGCTGCTGCGCCTTCTTCACGATGCTGTCTGTGTGAGTGGACCAATTCAGTTTGTCTGTGATGTGTATGCCGAGGAACTTAAAACTTGCTACTCTCTCCACTACTGTTCCATCGATGTGGATAGGGGGGTGCTGGGCAACACAGACTTTCAACTCCCTCCAAAGATTTTCTATGGGGTTGAGATCTGGAGACTGGCTAGGCCACTCCAGGACCTTGAAATGCTTCTTACGAAGCCACTCCTTCGTTGCCCGGGCGGTGTGTTTGGGATCATTGTCATGCTGAAAGACCCAGCCATGTTTCATTTTCAGTGCCCTTGCTGATGGAAGGAGGTTTTCACTCAAAATCTCACGATACATGGCCCCATTCATTCTTTCCTTTACACGGATCAGTTGTCCTGGTCCCTTTGCAGAAAAACATCCCCAAAGCATGATGTTTCCACCCCCATGCTTCACAGTAGGTATGGTGTTCTTTGGATGCAACTCAGCATTCTTTGTCCTCCAAACACGACGAGTTGAGTTTTTACCAAAAAGTTCTATTTTGGTTTCATCAGACCATGTGACATTCTCCCAATCTTCTTCTGGATCATCCAAATGCTCTCTAGCAAACTTCAGACAGACCTGGACATGTACTAGCTTAAGCAGGGGACACGTCTGGCACTGCAGGATTTGAGTCCCTGGCGGCGTAGTGTGTTACTGATGGTAGGCTTTGTTACTTTGGTCCCAGCTCTCTGCAGGTCATTCACTAGGTTCCCCCGTGTGGTTCTGGGATTTTTGCTCACCGTTCTTGTGATCATTTTAACCCCACGGGTGAGATCTTGCGTGGAGCCCAAGATGGAGGGAGATTATCAGTAGTCTTGTATGTCTTCCATTTCCTAATAATTGCTCCCACAGTTGATTTCTTCAAACCAAGCTGCTTACCTATTGCAGATTCAGTCTTCCCAGCCTGGTGCAGGTCTACAATTTTGTTTCTGGTGTCCTTTGACAGCTCTTTGGTCTTGGCCATAGTGGAGTTTGGAGTGTGACTGTTTGAGGTTGTGGACAGGTGTCTTTTATACTGATAACAAGTTCAAACAGGTGCCATTAATACAGTTAACGAGTGGAGGACAGAGGAGCCTCTTAAAGAAGAAGTTACAGGTCTGTGAGAGCCATAAATCTTGCTTGTTTGTAGGTGACCAAATACTTATTTTCCACCATGATTTGCAAATAAATTCATTAAAAATCCTACAATGTGATTTTTCTGGATTTCTTTTTCTCATTTTGTCTGTCATAGTTGAAGTGTACCTATGATGAAAATTACAGGCCTCTCTCGTCTTTTTAAGTGGGATAACTTGCACAATTGGTGGCTGACTAAATACTTTTTTGCCCCATAGAGTCTTCATTCCTACATAGATTTGTGTGTATTGGGTATATGTTATGTAGTTTGTTAGATATTCCTACACTGTCAGAGCTAGAATCACAAGCATTCCGCTACACCCGCAACAACATCTGCTAATCATGTGTATGTGACCAATAAAATTTTATTTGACATACCACAAACCAATCCTCTGGGGTGCCTTATTGCTATTATAAACTGCTTACCAACATAATTAGAACAGTAAAAAAAATGCTTTGTCATTCCCATGGTTTATGGTCTGATATACCACAGCTTTAAGCCAATCAGCATTCAGGGCTGGAATCAGGTTTATAATTGTAAACAAATCCCATTTGCGCATGTGCATAACTATAGATAAATCTGACAGGAGAGTTTAAGTGAGGAAAGTTGGACAGAGGATCTCAATCTCTGAGCAAGAAACACTTAGACGAACATAAAAAAAAAACATATTAGCCTACTTTCTGGCAAATGTGCTGTTATGTGCCAGATGTTAAGACTACAAACCATTATAAATGGCCGATTTGCGAGATTGATTTGTCATTTCAATAGGCATAGGCTACAGACTAAAATCTGGGTTTATAATCAACTTTGCCATGGTTTGCTTAGATAAAGGAAGGATGCCTATAGCTCCTGATAGGCCTACATCTCATTTCAGGTAGTCTACATTAGCCTAGATAAGATGTAGGCAAGCTGTAAACTGAACGATTTAGCAGCTTGCTTAGTTCAAATTAACAGAAAAATGTATTCAACATGAATAGCGAGGCGATTTCGAGGTTAGACATGCTTGTTTCTCCCAATAGCCTGCCCGAATTGGCTACTGAGGATGCGGTCATCATTTTAATCACTGAATTTAATATTAATAATATGTACATTAACTAAATATGCTTGTCAACAACAGCCAGTGTTTTTAAAACTTTTTTAAATGTTTTACCTGAAGCCTAATTTGACTACTGTTACTGTCAATCTAACACGTTCTAACAACAGATCGGCAATTGCGATAGAGCTTTGATAACTTTTACTTTAATTAATTAAACATGCCCACTTAGTGGCAAAAATGTATTTGCAATGACTTCAGTCATATTTTCATTTGTGTTTAGATTGATGAGGGGGAAAAAACAATTTAATCAATTTTAGAATAAGGCTGTAACATAACAAAATGTAAAAAAAATGAAGATGTCTGTATACTTTCTGAATGCACTGTAAAGTGTAATTGCGACGCAAACTCAAAATGTAATACATTTCAATTCTGTATCTGACTAGGTGTTTTCTTTTTTTAAGCCCATAACCATGTGTGTGAGGTGTATACTTTTGCTTCAAAGTAGATTTGTTTAAGACTACCAAGATACCCTCTGTATGACCCTACTTTAGCCCAAAGCAGTAAAACATTAAGTGCTGTCAGACTGATAAACAGATTGAACACCCACCTCCTTGTTACTGTAGTAGAGGATGACGATGATGAATGTGGTGAGGAAGATGGAGACCAGACTGACAGACAGGCAGAGGACCCAGTAGTCAGTGACCGAGAGATACATATGAAGAGTGGAGAACACAGCACACCATATCACCACATATATAATCTGGAGGGGAGATAAAATGATACACAGTATAAATTGAATATACTAACTCTGAACAAATACAGGACACATTAGTAGAAGACACCCAGATGGTATAGGAGATCAACAGATACTGGACACTATTGTGAATAATGTAATGGATGTTAAAAAAAAATATAAAAAAATAACAGAATCACCCTTCTGTTATTAATCAAGAATTTGAGGGACCCTACCGGTGCCATGATGAAGTGGATGAGAGAAGAGTTAAGGAACAGGTATCTCCTGACCGATGGCACATCCAGTGCAATGTCTAGAGGTGTCTCAAAGTCTGCCACAGGAATCTACAGTGGAGAAACCAAGTGAACCAAACAGTGGATACATGGTAATAATGTATTCTAAATGTAATTTTCCATGCAATGGACTTCATACATTACCAAAATGCATTCCACAAAATAAACAAGGTAAGGGAAAAAAGATGCGGGGAAAAAAAGACTTTGACCTGCAATATGTGTCAGGGATGTGGGTGGTCAAAAGTTTGTAAAAGTGTGTGTGACATATTTATTTAAAAAACATTGTATATCCCTTTGAGTGGTGAACTTATTAATTACACTTGGGGTGGTGTATCAATACCCCCCAGTCACTACAAATATACAGTCACCTCAATAACTCAGTTGCCGGAGAGGAACGAAACCGCTCAGGGACTTCACCATGAGGTCAGTGGGGACTTTAAAACAGTTACAGAGTATAACGGCTCTTTAGCTCTTTGTATGACTTATACCTCCTATCCAACTTGTGTGTCAATGATAACAAATTTACCGCCGGTAAATTTCTGCTGACCTGTCATTGATAAATGACATCAGGCTCTGCCGCTTACGACTGACTCACCAGCATGTTTTTTTTGCGTCGTCTATGTCTTTGTGCGTCAGGTTTGTAAAGCGGTGACATGAGGCATAATGCTTATGAGGCATTTGCATGTGCAGACCACCTCATACCAGAAAGAGATTTGCGGGTTGCTTCAACTGTTTTCATTTGGTTGTAAACCTGATTTAACAATCTGCCATCGCCAAGTGGATTTGGAGCAAAAGTTAAATATTGACAGCACAAATGTGAAAAACGAATCTGTCTCAAGGCAGTTCACAGTACTTACCCCAACCAAATTCAGAATATGTGCAGCACAAGGCACCCACTCTGGCAATGGGTTGATCTCTCGTATGTGCGATTGCAGACCTTTGGTTGTCATAGACACAAAGGACAATGTGTTGCACAGAACAATAACCAGTGACATGTCCCGAGTGGCGCAGCGGTCTAAGGCACTGCATCACAGTACTAGAGGCATCACTGTAGACCTGGGTTCGATCCCAGGCTGTGTCGCAGTCGGCCCCGACCAGAAAACCCATGAGGCGGCGCACAATTGGCCCAGCATCGTCCGATAAATTGGAAGGGTTTGGTCGGCCGGGATGTCCATGTCCAGTCGCGTTCTAGCGACTCCTTGTGGTGGGCCACGCTGACTTCGGTCGCCAGCTGTACAGTGTTTCCTCTGACACATTGGTGCGGCTGGCTTCCGGGTTGAGCGAGCAGTGTGTCAAAAAGCAGTGCGGCTTGGCGGGTCATGTATCAGAGGACTCATGACTCTCGACCTTCGCCTCTCCCGAGTCCGCACTGGAGTTGCAGTGATGGGACATTACTGTAACTACCAATTGGGGAGAAAAAAAGAGGTAAAAAGTACCAAGAAAATGAATAAATCAAATAACAGTCAGTTTGGGCATTTTTTTAAAAGTTCTTGCTCTTGCTGTTGTTTTATTTTCAGTACTTTTCTTTTCTGGGCCCCACTCAAGCCACTCTGATTTTCTCCCACTAGGTTAAAATGATGTGGCTACCACAGAATTCTGTAGCAATACGCCATCCCATCTGGTTTGCACTTAGTGGGACTATAATTAGTTTTTCAACAGGACAATGACCAAACACACCTCCAGGCTGTATAAGGGCTATTTGACCAAGAAGGAGAGTGATGGAGTGCTGCATCAGATGAAAAAAGCAGGAAAAGCAGCCAACAAGTGCTCAGCATATGTGGGAACTCCTTCAAGACTGTTGGAAAAGCATTCCAGATGATACTGGTTAAGAGAATGCCAAGAGTGTACAAAGCTGTCATCAAGAAAAAGGGTGGCTACTTTGAAGAATATCAAATATAAAATATATTTGGATTTGTTTAACAATTTCTTTGGTTACTACATGATTCCATACGTGTTATTTATATCTTCACTATTATTCTACAATGTAGAAAATAGTCAAAGTAAAGAAAAACTCTTGAATGAGCAGGTGTGTCCAAACCTTTGACTGGTACTGAATATATACTTTTAAAAATGTTTTGCTGCCTCTTGGGCCCCCCACTGGCCTGGGCCCAGGGACTCTGCATTATCTGGCCCTGCCTCTCCCTAACTATCTCAGACAACCTGATCCAGGTTTAGAACTCTAAAGGGTCGAAAGTCTTGATTAGGGTTTTGCTCCCTAAATCACACAGTATGACTCAGCGGCTGCCCAGTCCAGTCGTGTGGAATTGTACTTATAGCAGCATCCATTAAAGTCATACCAGCCCATGGGGCAGGATTTTTGGGATAGCTCTTCACCCTGGTCAGGAGTGTCATGTTCAATACCCAAAGCAATGCTGAAGATAGAGACAGCACAGAGGAACAGAAACATGGTTCTGGTTGGGCTGGTAGGCAGGTAGGTATGCTGGGCTGCAGTGGATCCTGTCCTTTATTCTAATTTACAGAAGGAAGGTTTGGCTGGTGGGCATCATGTCATAGGCGGATCATGTACAGACGTGACACATCCACTATCTCAAAGTAAATGTTATATGAATGTACTATTAACCTCAGCCTTTACTGAAGCTGTTTAATCTGTCAAATTGACGCCAGAACCTAACAAAAACAAATTCAAAGAGATAAAAGAGAGAAAGTTATTTCTCACTTCCCTGTGCTCAAAGGGGCTGATGCTGAGAGACCAAAGGGAATCGCCTCGTTCCGCCCCAGTTCCACCCCCCTGGACACCTTCCCTTCTCCATTCATCATTGAAATTGTCCAGTGTAACCTGTTTTCTGGGCAGCCAAACAAATCCTGCACATGCGCAGAAGGGTTGGTTCTTTAGCTATCGGGAAGAAGGTGTCCAGCCGCTCCGCTCCAAATGCATCACAACAGCCAGTCTAGATAAGGGGGTATTGGCACGCAACCCAGAAGTCATATCACCTCTGGAGATGTATTCTTCTCATAATTCCTGTGCCATGTTTTGGTACAGGGCTTTTGACACCAAAAACACACACTGGATGTGATGTTTTGGCCAACAACTTTGACTTGAGGTAAAAAAAATTCAACATTAACTGCGGTTCAATTTTATTTCAATTAATTAGACGCGGTATACTGATTTTTAAGAATATAACTTAAAAATGCTTCATGAGCTTAGTACACCGGTCTTACCCCATCATAACCCAAAATATAAGGATAGGCCGGGGATTCATTCCGATCTGTAAAGTAATTTCCGACAGAGCCGACAGCGTTTGTCTCTACGAGCATGGAAACATTGCCTTTAAAAGGTGCATAGCCTAAAAGGGGCAATAGGCTGGAATCGTGGCCTCACTCCATGGTTTATATTTTGATTTAGTTTAAGTCTATTTTAAACAAACTATTGCCTATAGCTTAAAAATATGTTCAACTATCATGTTGATCTCATGGACTAAGTCGTGGCATGCAAAACTTTATCAATGAATTTGCTTGCATTTCTCCATCCTAGCAAATTAAGTTTTGGGGCTGTTTGCTGACACACAAATTCAAGATTGTGGCTTTAGCACGTTTTTCTTCATGAAACCTTTTCAGATTGAAATAACAGTAGGCCTATATTTTGGTGAGACAAAAAAAACATCTGATAGAGGAAGTTAGATTACAAGTTCCTTTAAACTCAGCAAAAAAAGAAACATCCCTTTTTCAGGACCCTGTCTTGCAAAGATAATTCATAAAAATCCAAATAACTTCACAGAATTTAAACACTGTTTCCCATGCTTGTTCAATGAACCATAAACAATTAATGAACATGCACCTGTGGAATGGTCGTTAAGACACTAACAGCTTACAGACGGTAGGCAATTAAAGTCACAGTTATGAAAACTTAGGGCATTAAAGAGGCCTTTCTACTGACTCTGAAATACACCAAAAGAAAGATGCCCAGGGTCCCTGCTCATCTGCGTGAACGTGCCTTAGGCATGCTGCAAGGAGGCATGAGGAGATGTGGCCAGGACAATAAATTGCAATGTCCGTGCTGAGACGCCTAAGGCAGCTCTACAGGGAGGAAGGATGGACAGCTGATCGTCCTCGCAGTGGCAGACCACGTGTAACAACACCTGCACAGGATCAGTACATCCGAACATCACATCCGCGGGACAGGTACAGGATGGAAAAAAACAACTGCCCGAGTTACACCAGGAACGCACAATCCCTCCATCAGTGCTCAGACTGTCCGCAATAGGCTGAGAGAGGATGGACTGAGGGCTAGTAGGCATGTTGTAAGGCAGGTCCTCACCAGACATCACCGGCACAAGTCCACCATCGCTGGACCAGACAGGACTGGCAAAAAGTGCTCTTCTCTGATGAGCGGCGGTTTTGTCTCACCAGGGCTGATGGTCGGATTTGCGTTTATTGTCGAAGGAATGAGCGTTACACCAAGGCCTGTACTTTGGAGCGGGATCGATTTGGAGGTGGAGGGTTGGTCATGGTCTGGGTCGGTGTGTCACAGCATCATTGGACTGAGCTTATTGTCATTGCAGGCAATCTCAACGCTGTGCGTTACAGGGAAGGCATCCTCCTCACTCATGTGGTACCCTTCCTGCAGGCTCATCCTGACATGACCCTCCAGCATGACAATGCCACCAGCCATACACTGCCTGTTCTGTGCGTGATTTCTTGCATCCTGCAAGACAAGAATGTCAGTACTCTGCATAGCCAACAAAGATGCCAGATCTCAATCCCATTGAGCACGTCTGGGCCCTCTTGGATCAGATGGTGAGGGCTAGGGGATGTCCGGGAACTTGCAGGTGCCTTGGTGGAAGAGTGGGGTAACATCTCACAGCAAGAACTGGCAACACTGCAGTACTTAATGCAGCTGGAGCCACACCAGATACTGACTGTTACTTTGATTTTGACCCCCCCTTTGTTTAGGGACACATCATTCCGTTTCTGTTAGTCACATATCTGTGGAATTTGTTCAGTTTATTTCTCAGTTGTTGAATCTTGTTATGTCCATACAAATATTTACACAGTTAAATATAGTTGACAGTGAGAGGACGTTTCTTTTTTTGCTGAGTTTAGTTCAAGCTCCCCACACAAGTGGACAGGCTGCTTGACATTTGATGAGAATAAAAATGGCCAGTGGACACCCAGAGAGAGGGAGAGAGTGTGTGTTTCTGTGTATGTGTGTGTTTGCTCTGACCTGGAAGCCGTCCCTCTCCAGCAGAGCCCTGCAGAGCGACAGATCAAACCTGGGGCTCAGCATGGAGGAGGTTGGTACTGCCAGCACACACTGACCTGGAGAAGGGAAAGGGGGGAAACAGAAGGGAGAGGGGCAGAGAGAGACGGTAGGAGAGTGTTCATTTTGACAATAACACATTCTGAGATTTTAACAGTGATGAAAAAGGAGAGAGAGTCAAAACATTGAGAAATAATTAAAAAAGGTATCAAGGGTAAATAAATAAAATGGGACATTGTGAAAAGGGTTTGTTTATCCCAAAAACTTGCCAAGAGGGAAAAAATAGAACAAAGAAGAGAAACAAACCAGGAATAATTTTTTGACAAAGACCATATATTGATCAGACTTTTACCCATAGTACAATTTGATAACTATGTCACTACGCACCATTCTTCCATCTAGATGTTCTTCTGTTTTCTGGCTGGATCTTGGATGATCGTCTTAGGTCAGCTTCAACATCACTCTCGTCTGACTGCTCAGAAGTCTTGTCCTCCATCTCATCCATGATGACGAGACCCTGAACGAGCAAAAACAGTCATACAGTTGAATCAAAATCCCTGGAACCGTAATTCAGAGAAAATGAGTAAGAGCATGAACGGCCCTGACCGTCAGCGTGAAATACACTGTGCATCTGACCACAGCAACACAGTTCCGTTAGCCTGGTCCCAGATCGGTTTTTGCTGTCTTGCTAACTCCTACAATAACTAAAAGAGTTGGATAGCCTGCACAAATAGATCTCGGACCAGGCTACATCCGTTGCTCAAGCAGACAGATGCTTGGTCTGATTACAACACCACTTCACAGTTGTCCCATGTGCCGTAGGTTGTCAGATATGTGTGTAAAGTATACACAGTATATGAAGTGAGTAATAACATTACAGCAAGCAGCACATTCCAGTGTGATGCAAAACAAAGAAAGACATTGAAATTAGAACATCTGACGAATATTCCCTCAGTAGATAGTGTTTTCCTGGGGCATGGCTTGTACTGACACTGTTGGAGAAAAGTCCAATGGCTGAAGCTCCCTTCGAGATGCCCAATCGGAGACTACAGCTTTATCTAGCAATGGCATCAAACGCCAAAGCTTAACTTTGGAGAAGTCAGTTGAGTTAAGACAAGCAATTGATGTGTCCTATGTTTCAAAAGCAACCGGAAACCACATCACTTCTCCTTTTAGAACAGATTACATTGCTCTGCTATGTTATGTCAGCATGTTGGAGAAACCAACAGAAGAATGAAACTAAAGTTTACCAACCAGGTTTCTGATTCAGCACTTTCGAGTTTCAACTTAAGTTTCAACAATCGTTTTAGAAGCTGACTTTTTTTTTCCCGGCTACAGACTTCACAGGTTTCTGTTAAAAGTGGCTAAGCTGTACAACAGTAATAAGATGAGATAGACATACTGCACCTCAACAGGGTCAGTCTTCAACGCACAATGCACAGCCAAGTTATGGCTCTGCTTTCAACAGCTACAAACTCTGAAAGAGAAAGTGAGAATACAAAGGGACAGAGAGCGGCTACATTTTTAGACACTACTGTTGCTTTCTCATTCTCTTGTTCTCGCTCTCACTCTCCCACCGTCCCTCTTTCACTCTCCCTCTGTGTCTCTCGTTGGATTGTTAGAGAGGGAGACACATTTTAGCACAAACGTGTGAAAATGCTGTCGGCAAGCTTGACTTCAAGTTGTCTTCTTCTATCCCTACACCAGTTCTCTCTCTCCTCTCTCTATTTTCCTCTCTCTCGCCCTCTATCTCTCTCTCCTTTTTCTCTCTCTCAATTCAATGTTAAGGGCTTTATTGGCATGGGAAACGTATGTTTACATTGCAAAAGCAAGTGAAATAGACAATAAACAAAAGTGAAATAAAAAAAATAAAAAATGAACAGTAAACATTACACTTACAAAAGCTCCAAAATAATAAAGACAATTCACATGTCATATTATGTATATATACAGTGTTGTAATGATGTGAAAATTGTTAAAGTACAATCAAATAAATAAACATAAATATAGATTGTATATACAATGGTGGTTGTTCTTCACTGGTTGCCCTTTTCTTGTGGCAACAGGTCACAAATCT
This sequence comes from Oncorhynchus masou masou, assembly GCF_036934945.1. Lineage (NCBI taxonomy): Eukaryota > Metazoa > Chordata > Actinopteri > Salmoniformes > Salmonidae > Oncorhynchus > Oncorhynchus masou. Next base: position 41,418,108 of record NC_088224.1, read on the forward strand.
TTCTTCTGTGATTGCACACTGTGGTATTCCACCCAATAGATACGGGAGTGTTTCAAAATTGGATTTGTTTTCAAATTCTTTGTGGGTCTGTGTAATCTGAGGGAAATATGGGTCTCTAATATGGTCATACATTTGGCAGGAGGTTAGGAAGTGCAGCTCAGATTCCACCTCATTTTGTGGGCAGTGTGCACATAGTCTGTCTTATCTTGAGAGCCAGGTCTGCCTATTGTCAATTCAATTCAAGGGCTTTATTGGCATGGGAAACATATGTTAACATTGCCAAAGCAAGTGAAGTATATAATAAACAAAAGTGAAATTAACAATAAAAATGAACAGTAAACATTACACTCACAGACGTTCCACAGAATAAAGACATTTCCCATGTCATATTATGTTGTATATACAGTGTTGTAACGATGTGCAAATGATAGTACAAAAGGGAAAATAAATCAACGTAAATAAATCTCTCTCTCTCCCTCTCTCTCAAGCACACACTCTCATTCTCACTTGCTGCTGTAAGCAAGTGAGTTGCCAACTTTCAAACAGTTTGACTACGCTGGTGCCCCGAATGAAAAAAGTACCTTTACAAGTGCCTGTTTACACTTTTATGTGAATGACTGTATATTGCTGTGTAAGAGCATGTGATGTTTGATGTGTGTTGTGTGCGTCTGTGTGTTTCTCTACGAAAGGTTTTATGACAGATGTGAGGGGAAAAGCTCCTCAGTGTTTTCTCCTCATCTATTCACTCTACTCCTACTTCTAGGAATGTTTTTTAAAGATAAAAACAATTTTACAGAGTCGTTGTGTGCACCAGTTACAGTTGAGGTTCTGAACATAAAGAAATACACATGACTAATAGGACAACTCTCCAGAGACTATACAATGTAGAAACAACTACATTTAAAGGTCCTACCTACCCGCACTTAAGATGAAAGTAATTTCCATGACTGGAAGTCTATGTGTATCTGTTAGCTTACCCATAGACTTAGAGTCATTGCGCAAACTCTAGTTAGCATTGGCTCGCAAAACAACCTCTAAGTTCCTTTATACTGGACACAGAGACATATAAACGGTATTCATAAGTTCATCAGATTTTGGGGAAAAAGATAAAGAGCCTCATTACCCAAATCCCCTTTTAAAGTCCCATTTACTTTAATACAGTTACAGCATTTCAAACATTCCCCCAGAAGCATTTAACCTTTTCCGTCTCAACTATTTGGTCCTTTTTCCTCACATACAACTACACTTCCCAATATACACTACAAGGCCCAAAGTATGTAGACACCTGCTCGTCTAACATCGCATTCCAAAATCATGGGCATTAATATGGAGTTGGTCCCCCCTTTGCTGCAATAACCGATGTTGGAACATTTCTGTGGGGACTCAGTGTCATGCCCTGACCATAGAGAGCCCTCTGGGTTCTCTATGGTGTAATAGGTTAGAGCGTGACGAGGGGAGTTGTCTAGTTATTATAGTTCTATGTTGGTGTGTGAGTATGGTTCCCAATTGGAGGCAACTGAATATCGTTGCCTCTAATTGGGGATCATACTTAGTGTGTCCCTTTTCCCACCTGCATTGTGGGATATTGTTTTGTTTAGTGCCTATGTGCGCTACGTACTGCACGTTCATTAATTCTTTGTTGTTTTGAAGGTTCACAAAAATAAATATGTGGAACTCTACTCACGCTGCACCTTGGTCCGATTATTTAAACGATGGTTGTGACAGAATATCCCATTACAGGACCAAGCAGCGTGCCTAGGAGGTAAAGGAGAGTTGGACATGGGAGGAAATACTGGGTGGATGTGAGACCCTTCCGGTGCCCAGTCCAGGCACGGCGTCCAGTCCCGCTCCATGGCCGGAGCCTTCCTCTGCTCCGGTGCCCAGTCCGGGCACGGCGTTCAGCCCGGCTTCATGGCCGGATCCGTGGTCTGAGCGTGTGCAACGTCCCGCACCGGAGCCGCCATGTGTGAGTATGGTTCCCAATTGGAGGCAGCTGAATATCGTTGACTCTAATTGGGGGATCATACTTAGTGTGTCCCTTTTGCGTTGTGGGATATTGTTTTGTTTAGTGCCTATGTGCGCTACGTACTGCACGTTCGTTAATTCTTTGTTGTGGAACGTGGAACTCTACTCACGGTGTGCCTTGGTCCGATTATTTATATAACGATCGTGACACTCAACCACAAGAGCATTAGTCAGGCACTGATGTTGGGCGATTAGGCTTGGCTCACAGTCGGCATTCCAATTCATCCCAAAGGTGTTTGATGGGGTTGAGGTCAGGGCTCTGCAAGCTAGTCAAGTTCTTCCACACTGATCTCGACAAACCATTTATGTATGGACCTCACTTTGTGCACAGGGGCATTGTCATGCTGAAACAAGAAAGGGCCTTCAACAAACTGTTGCCACAAAGTTGGAAACACAGAATCGTCTGGAATGCCATTGTATGCTGTAGTGTTAAGATTTCCCTTCACTGGAAGTAAGGGGCCTAGTCCGAACAATGAAAACAGCCCCAGACCTTCTCCACCAAACTTTACAGTTGGCACTATACATTCGTGCAGGTACCGTTCTCCTGGTATCCGCCAAACCCAGATTCGTCCATAGGACTGACGGATGGTGAAGCATGATTCATCACTCCAGAGAATGCTTTCCCACTTCTTCAGAGTGCAATGGGGGTGAGCTTTACACCACTCCAGCCAATGTTTGGCAATGTGCATTGTGATCTTAGGCTTGTGTGCGGCTGCTCGGCCATGGAAACCCAATTCATGATGCTCCTGACGAACAGTTATTGTGCTGAAGTTGCTTCTAGAGGTAGTTTGGAACTCGGAAGTGAGTGTTCGACAGATGATTTGTACGCACTTCGCGCTTCAGCACTCGCCGATCCTGTTCTGTGAGCTTGTGTGGCCTACCACTTCACGGCTGAGCCGATGTTGCTCCTAGACGTTTCCACTTCACAATAACAGCATTTACAGTTTACTAACTGATTTGTTGAAAGTCCTATGACGGTGCCACATTGAAAGTCACTGAGCTCTTCACTACAGGCCATTCTACTGCCAATGTTTGTCTATGGAGATTGCATAGTGGTGTGCTTGATTTTATACACCTGTCAGCAACGGGTGGGGCCAAATCCACTCATTTGAAGGGGTGTCCACATACTTTTGGCCCTGTTGTGTAATTTATTTTTACTTGACCCCCTCTTATTCACTTTACACCCCTTTCTCTCCCCCCTCTCGCTCTCCCAGCTTGACTCATTAGTCTAACCACATGACTGGTGGAATGAGGTCTACATTTCTCAGAATGGGAGAGTGAATGAGACAATGAGTCCACAACAACAAACTTTTCTTGTAATAAACAAATGGAAATAACCTCACAGAGGTGACAGAACTAAGATCATACTTGAAATATATGAGGCAGCAATGCACACACATGGCCTACACACACAAACACACAAACACTATTCCTTACCTACCTTAGCGTTGTTGTCCCAGCTGGTGTGTGAGTTGATCTGAATGCCAGTGAGTTTAGCAGATGTTCTCCAGGTTGTCATGACTCTGGTCTGGTGGTCTGCTGCTATGGGCTGGGACTGTCACACATTAACTCTTGCCCCAAGGGCATGAACGCACAATCTCACAATCTCACACACACACACACACACACACACACACACACACACACACACACACACACACACACACACACACACACACACGTATGCAATGATGGACGCACGAGCGTGCACAAACACAAACACACACACGATCACACACACACTGACAAATTAGAAATTAGATCATGGAAATCTGTATACTTTTGTGAGACTAAATAGATTAACTCAGTTGACCTGAAACATTGTCTGGGGACAACAATCTGATGACTCATGTAATAAATGTGTGAAGGATTCCACCTTGGTGTTGAGATTACAATGAAGTTTCATATTGTTCTCTCTATAATTTCAGGAACTCGATGAGGGCAAAGTTGAGATGAAATGTTGACTTGGTGTCTCAATGGTTTATTACTCAGACTACAGTAAACAGTGTGACCGTGTTATGGCACAACACAGTCATGTTGGCCAGTCTTTCACGGCACTATAGTTCTCTGCCTAGAATGCCATCTTGGGGTATGAAGGAGTTAATAAAATGTAATACTTAGCTAGTTGTGTCAGTCACTTATCATCATCGTAATGGTAATATTCAGGGTGAACAAAGTTCATATTCAGTTTAGAGTGATTAACAATGTTTAGCATATTTATATATTTTCCCTTTCTGTAATACACATTATGTCCAGTGTTCTTTCTGTAATGTTCACTAGACTAGATGCTGCATGTCATGGAGTAAACTCATATCTGTTTATAGTGATTGATGCCAGACTGGAGGTACAAGGACCAAGGACACACTGATTATTGTGTGGTTGGCAGGTAGCCTAGTGGTTAGAGCATTGGGCCAGTAACCGAAAGGTTGCTCGATTGAATCCCCGATTCTGTAGCAGCAGACAAAGTCACTGCCTTTTGTTTTGATGGCTGAGCTTGGCTGAGCTTTTTATGGCTGAGCTTTTTAAATCACCACTTCATTAAGTCAGGATTCCTATTTGACTCAGCCATGCCTCCTTGCCCGTCCAACATTTCCTCATCTCCCACCCCTTCTAATGTGACTAGCCCCGATGATCCTCCCTCTTTTCCCTCTTTTCCCCCTGCCCACTACAAAGTTTCTCCCTGCAGGCAGTCACTGAGTCCGAGATGCAAAAGGACCTCCTTAAACTTGACACCCAAAAAACATCTGGGTAGATGGTTTAGACCCTTTCTTCTTTAAGATTGCTGCCCCTATAATCGCCACGCCTATCTCTGACCTTTTTAACCTTTCTCTCCTCTCTGAGGTAGGTTCCCATTGCTTGGAAGGCAGCCACGGTTCGTCCTTTATTTAAAGGGGAGATCAAGCTGATCCAGACTGTTATAGGCCTATTTCTGTTTTGCCCTGTTTATCAAGTGTTGGAAAAACTTGTCATAATCAACTGACTGACTTTCTTGATGTCTATAGTATTCTCTCTGGTATGCAATCTGGTTTCCGCTCAGGTTATGGATGTATCACTGCAACCTTAAAGGTCCTCAATGATGTCACCATTGCCATTGATTCTAAGCAATGTTGTGCTGCTATTTTTATTGACTTGGCCAAAGCTTTTGATATGGTAGACCATTCCATTCTTGTGGGCCAGCTAAGGAGTATTGGTGTCTGAGGGGTCCTTGGCCTGGTTTGCTAATTACCTCTCTCTAAGAGTACAGTGAATAAAGTCAGAACATCTGCTGTCTCAGCCACTGCCTGAACCCCAAGTCTTGATCCTAGGCCCCACGCTCTTCTCAATTTATATCAACAACATAGCTCAGGCAGTAGGATGCTCTCTCCATTTATATGCAGATTATACAGTTTTATACTCAGCTGGCCCCTCCCCAGAATTTGTGTTAAATGCTCTACAACAAAGCTTTCTTAGTGTCCAACAAGCTTTCTATGCCCTTAACCTTTTCTCCAAAACAAAGGTCATGTGGTTTGGTAAGAAGAATGCCCCTTTCCTCACAGGTGCAATTACTACCTCTGAGGGTATAGAGCTTGAGGTAGTCACCTCATACAAGTACTTGGGAGTATGACTAGACGGTACACTGTCCTTCTCTCAGCACATACCAAAGTTGCAGGCGAAAGTTAAATCTAGACTTGGTTTCCTCTATAGTAATCACTCCTCTTTCACCCCAGCTGCCAAACTAACCCTGATTCAGATGACCAGCCTACCCATGCTAGATTATGGAGACTTAATTTATAGATTGGCAGGTAAGGGTGCACTCGAGCGGCTAGATGTTCTTTACCATTCGGCCATCAGATTTGTCACCAATGCTCCTTATCGGACACATCACTGCACTCTATACTCTTCTGTAAACTGGTCATCTCTGTATACCCGTCGCGAGACCCACTGGTTGATGCTTATTCATAAAACCCTCTTAGGCCTCACTCCCCCTATAAGACCAGTATCTTGGCGTGTACGAATTTCCCTGTGCGTAAAATAAAGCACTATTCTGTACCTTCTGCCTCCTGCGCCTGACTCCGCACCCACTATGCCCAAGTGCGTTACAAAAGGTCCCCAAAGCACACACATCCCTGGGTCGCTCATCTTTTCAGTTCGCTGCAGCTAGCGACTGGAACGAGCGCAACAAACACTCAAACTGGACAGTTTTATCTCAATCTCTTCATTCAAAGACTCAATCATGGAAACACTTACTGACAGCTGTGGCTGCTTTGTGTGATCTATTGTTGTCTCTACCTGTCATGGGTTACTAGGAGTGGTGGGTAGGAGTCAGGCGCAGAGAGCAGAGGGTTCAGTGATTTGTAGATTTATTTCTCCGGCACAAAACGGTCACGCCAAATACAGGGCGCATAAACACTGACCAGCCCAAACACAGGGCAAAAGATCCGGAGAACAATGAAAACACATTCACAACCGAAAGAGACCACAAATAGTCCCGCACAAACCTAAACTGGCCTACAGGCTTAAATAGACCACGGCTAGTAGACCGGCGGCTACCGCCCGAACAGGCAGGGGAGCCACCTTCGGTGGGAGTCCTGACACTACCTTCTTGCCCTTTGTGCTGTTGTCTGTGCCCAATAATGTTTGTACCATGTTGTACTGCTGCCATGTTGTGTTGCTACCATGTTGTTTTCATGTTGTGTTGTTACCATGCTGTGTTGTCATGTGTTGCTGCCATGCTATGTTATCTTAGGCCTCTCTTTATGTAGTGTTGTGTTGTCTCTCTTGTCTTGATGTGTGTTTTGTCCTATGCCACCGTCCCCGCAGGAGTCCTTTTGCCTTTTGGTAGGCCGTCATTGTAAATAAGACTACGTTCTTAACTGACTTGCCTAGTTAAATAAAGGTTAAGTTAAAAAAAATACAAAATAATAAAAATGTGCAATAGGCTTATATAAAAATATAACCAAGGCCAACCCTGCTAAAAAAAACAGCAAAAATGAGCCATATGTATAGAGTTCTGCCAAGTTTTTGAACAGCTGCCAGGTAGTGCCTTTATTCTTGAAATGTTGGTGATGTAACAAGAGAGAGCGCCTCTGACAATTCCCTTTGAAATGACTCACTGTAAACAAGAAAAACAGTGCAGGAAATTTACCAGACAGTTTTATTGATTAGCATTCAGGATAATGTGTTTCCAAGTCTATGTTTATAGGTTTTGACAACTATCAGGAATAACCATCTAGAAAACAATGTGGAGGCGTAAATGATCACTTAGCAACAGCTATGGAGGAGAAAGTAGAGCTCTCTAAATGTTCAGACACAAACCGCATTGGTCAGATGCTGGTCAAGCTGGTCTGACCAGCATGGTCTAGCTGGTTAGGATGGCCGACTAGCTGGTCAAGCTGGTGATGCCGGTGACCAGGTTATGCTGGTATGCTGGTTAAGTTTAGTTTATTAAGATCCCCATCAGCTATTGCCAGTGATTAATTTGAGCCGTGGAACCTCTCAGTTTGATACTCTTTCATTCCTGAACCCATACATCTTGTGGTATGAACAATCATTTTCACTGTTTGCAATGTATAACTCCTAATAAAATCAATCATAGTAATTCAATTTTTATTCCTCTGTCATTGTCATGCCCCTTAAAAAACCTAATGTGAAAACATGCCTGATATTCTAAGAATGTTGGGCCATCCCAGGTTTATGGTTTGCGCAACATTGTTGCTTATATAGACCAACCATTGCTGTGGTGAGAGAGAGAAGCACACCGGTATCTCTCACAGAATTAAAATGAGATTCACTTTCTATGATCTCTCTCCCTCTCTGTGCTGTTATAGACATGAGCCGGCAACTCGCATCTCTCCAATATTGCACTTCATAATTGATTTCCTAATAGAATAATAGCTGTGGAAAGGGTGCTGGAGGTTCTGCAGCGCTCTACAGTCTGTTCAGAAAGAAATTAAATAATTCCCAAATACTACACCAGGACTAAGCCTATAATTTAGCCACAGAGGATCAATGGCTAATTAAAAAAAATAGCTTAGCTGTGGATTGTGTGTAGCCAAATCACAAGGTATGCCTAAAGTCGGGAACGTGTGGCAAATCTGTCAGTGAACAGCATGCAGCCAAAACAGGCCTTTCGCAATATTTCAAATACAACCATTGGAAAACACAGGTTGGAAAGCAAATGGATCCTGCTGAAAATAAAATATGAATTTGTCTGTATGTTACCAAGTTACCAACTTCCAAATAGGCCGCTGAGTGAGCTGCACATCATTGGGTGAGTCAGTGAAACAGGAAAACTTTTTTAGGACTATAATTTCCTTCTCATATTGTACATATTCTAGGCCTTCCTATGCTGTCTTTATTGATCTCAGGTTCTCAGTGTCAAAGTAGCCTGTCATTTTGATCATTTGCGAGGTATTATTTTAGGGCTCCTGAGTGGCGCAGCGGTCTAAGACAGCGCATCTCAGTGCTAGAGGTGTCACTACAGACCCTGGTTTGATTCCAGACTGTATCACAACTGGCAGTGATTGGGAGTCCCATAGGGTGGGGCACAATTGGCCCAGTGTCGTCCGGGTTAGGGTTTGGCCGGGGTAGGCCGTCATTGTAAATAAGAATTTGTTCTTAACTGACTTGCCTAGTTAAATAATGGTTAAATAAAAAACACTTAAAAATATTCTGTGAAAGTCTCCAGTCATCTACAATGATGGAGAAGAGCATGAAATCCATTTATAAAAGGCCAAATTTTCCAGGACTCAAGGCTACAACAAATGTACTCCATGTTGTGCAACTTCTGCAACCAGCCCCACCACTGCTCTAATGCCACTACTCAAAAGCGATGATAATGCATGCAATGCTTTATTATAAAAGTGATTTTTTTATGCTGTTCCGGTACCTCATTGTCACCCACCCCTCGGGCTCACTTTTACATACACGTTCACATGCACACCAATTTCCCGTTTTTTAAATCTAAACTTGCTTTTGCCTGAGTAACCTCTGGTGGCAGAGCATTGCACTATACATAACTGAGTGACGCATTAAATCTGTTTTTGGATTGGGTACCGTGAAGAAACCCAAACAACAACAAAAACAAAACAAGAAGAAACCCATAGTGGCGTCTGGTGGGTTTATATGTCTATTTGCAGTGTATGCAAATAAATTATACAAGTGGTTAAAATAACCCTTACCTAACCCTAACCCTCAAAATGTCAACTTCAATAGAGTAGAATCCCGGATAGACGTCCAAAGTATCCCGCATAGCAAGGCCTACAATCATAAACCAGGCCTATTTCGAAAATGTATCTATTTAAATTAGATTTTAAACCAAACATAACCGTAAACACACTGCTAACCTTAACTTAATGTAAAAACATATATTGTTTGTTCTCATGAATTTTTACGATATACACAATTTTGACTTTGTGGCGGTGGCAACATTTCTCTTCCTTGTTTTATTGATTTATTTTCAGTGTATGACGTGTTCATCATGTGACCGCCCATCTCAGTCATATGACCGCAGTGTTTAGGGTTTCGTTGAGGAGAAGGTGAGTGTGGTTGTTGTTACTAAGGAAGTTAAACGTTACTTTTTGACGAAAATGTGTCCGTTTGTAACTTTCACGAGGTTGGAGCAATAAAATGTTCGACTTACTTAAGACGGTTCGAATCTAGGTTCACGGGATTCTCGTCTCTGGTTTTAGAAACGCTGTGGTTATACAGTGTAGCAATTGTTTTGCCTTGATTCCACAGTATCACAACTTTCTTTGTCAAAGAGCCGAAAGAATACGGAACAGAGTTACCAGCATGGTTGCAACGGCTGGTTTGATGGGGCTACAAAGCCGGCTCGCAGTGCTTTTCTCGGTTGTGCTATCTCTGTGTCTATGCACCTCTTTTGTCCAGGTAAGAAACTTGACCGGTTTTTCAGTCATGGGTTGTCTTCCTGATTTATCTATCTATGGATGTATTTTTCAGTCTGCGTAATTATGCACAGCTTTGCGAGATGTACATATGTTGTAGATTGTTCACTGCAAGAAAGCATAACAGTATAATGATTTTGGGTATAATAAATTTATGGCCCAATAGCTGTTATATCTGTGACTAACAGTTCAATAGACTAGCTGTAAGTTTGCACTCGCTAGTTGCAAAGCTAAGCGACCAAAACAGATCTGAACCTCCTGCACTTCAAAATGTAGTCATCTGTCCTATGTCTTCAGAGTATAATATAATCGCACATACGTTCACTTGCTGAATTTGTGGCATATGTGAACAAGAATAACACGTGTTATCATGAGTGTTGTGTGATTATGTTTTCAGAAGATTGTCAAAAATCACTTTAGAAACATGGCTAGTTCGATCCACCATAATTCCGTAATTGATTTAGCTGATACTCCGTCGGCTACTGGACCGTATACCTTGGCTACTTTTAACAACTAATTTAGACAAGTTTCTGCTTATAATTCATTTCCGACATTGTGTAGGCCATTTTGTATATCAACTATAGTTGCAAATTCTCTTTTGTCTTAACCTGTTGCCAGAGGAGACTAAATAAACTAGTGCTCACCAGAATAATGTCTCTTAAATCGATAGACTGAACGCATTAATTATCTAGTTAACACCTGCACAGTTGTCTGATTCGTTTTGGGACCGGAGAGAACGCAATAACTCTAAAATAGTCAACATTGGTCCTGTGCAAAATGCCCAAATGTCATACATTTTTTTTAAATTTAACTAGGTAAGTCCGTTAAGAACACATTCTTATTTACAATGACGGCCTACCGGAGATCAGTGGGGTAACTGCCTTGTTTAGCGGCAGAACGACAGTTTTTACCTTGTCAGCTTGGTGATTCGAAACAGCAATCTTTAGGTTACTGGCCCTAGACTACCTGCCGCCCCAATTGAAAAGCTGAGAAAACGATAAAACATTTCTGATAATACTTCAGTTCTTCTTGGGTGCATATTTTATGTTGTTGAATAACTGTCTGATTGCATAACTCATTTTCTCAAGAGATGCTGAAAGGAATTGATATTTCTCCACTTCTATTCCTGAGACAATGCACACTTGTTATATAATTTAACTGCAAAAATGCATCATTCTGTTAATATTATACAAAACTACATGTGTGAAGTTATAGACCTACAGACAGTGTCCATATTTAAGGTACTATTAAATTTAACCCATATTAACTTAAATTAGGACTATTCTGTTTATTCATGAATACAGGGATATTTGTGAACAGGATATCAAAGGTGCATGTAAATGGCGTATCCCTAATAAGACCTTAGGTAGGATATGAGCTACAATCCAGAATACTGTGTGTGTAAAATGTTGTTACTGTCAAATGCTTTCTTTTTACAATTGTCACTTTCAGCCATTCTTGTTGGCTAAAATCCAAGCTTCTTCCAAGATGGAACTCGGAGGTTTGCTTTCTGCAGACTCAGTTTTACCTGGCCTAACCTGGCAAGTGGCTGCTTATGCCAAGCAATGAGCCAAATTGAGATTCTCTCTTTCTTTCTCCCAGATTGAACCCCTGGTTTATGATGAGCAGTTGCTGTGGGTGAGTGGCGGGGCAGGGGAGGTGGGCACCTACCGGATCCCACTGCTCTCCTTTACCCCCAAGGGCAGTCTGCTGGCCTTCGCTGAGGCCCGGAAGAACTCTGCCAATGATGTGGGGGCCAAGTTCCTTGCCATGCGACGCTCCACAGACAGAGGTAGGCAGGCCATCAGGGCGAGCAGACAGACTGATGGACAAATGTTTGCAGTTTTTAATATGATCTCTGATGATCAATGGGGGTCCCCCTTGGTCGGTAATTCGGCTATAATTAGATAGCTGGCCGCTAGACTAATTTAACAATCTAAAACATGTGAGCTGACATGGGTTAATTGAGTGACTGACATGACAAGAGAAACTGCTGATGTACAACCACATTTTGAACTTGTACCATGTGTATTCTAACTCTCAACAGTAAGTACGGAATTGATCAGGCCATCTGTTGCTCATCCCTGGTCTAATAAGTGATTCCTCATGAAACCCAGACAAAAAAAATACTCAGGTTTTCACAAAGGAGTTCCCACACATCCTGAGCACTTGTTGGTTGCTTTTCCTTCACTCTGCAGTCCAACTAATCCCAAACCATCTCAACTGGGTTTAGGTCAGGTGATTGTAGAGGCCAGGTCATCTGCTGCAGCACTCTATCACTCTCCTTGGTCAAAAAGCCCTTACACACCCTGGAGATGTGTTGGGTCATTGTCCTGTTGAAAAACAAATGATAGTCCCAATAAGCGCAAACCAGATGGGATGACGTGTCGCTGCAGAATTCTGCTTGTTAAGTGTGCCTTGGATTCAAAATAAATCACTGACAGTGTCACCAGCCAAGCACCATCACACCTCCTCCATGCTTCATGGTGGGAACCAACACATGCAGAGATCATCCGTTCACCTACTGTCTCAGACATGGTGGTTGGAACCAAAAATCTCAGATTTGCACTCATCAGACCAAAGGACAGATTTCTACCATGCGAATGTCCATTGCTCGTGTTTCTATTATTTATTAATTTTAACCTTTTAACTAAGCAAGTCGGTTAAGAACAAATACTTATTTACAATGACGGCCTAGGAACAGTGGGTTAACTGCCTTGTTCAGGAGCAGAATGACAGATTTTTACCTTGTCAGGCCAAGAAGGAGAGTGATGGAGTGCTGCATCAGATGACCTGGCCTCTACAATCACCTGACTTCAACTCAGTTGAGATGGTTTGGTATGAGTTGGACCACAGAGTAAAGGAAAAGCAACCAACAACTGCTCAGCAAATGTGGGAACTCCTGGTGACATCACCAGGCAGGCTAAAATCCAATCCCACCAAATAAGGCTGGAATTACAAGGGGGGGGGGGGGGGAAGGGGTTACAATGTGCCATTGGAACACAGGAGTGATGAGTGCTGATAATGGGCCTCTGTACACATATGTATATAATCCAGCTACAATAGTCATTTACAACATTAACAATATCGACACTGTATTTCTGATCAATTTGATCTTTTAAAATGGACAAGTGTGCTTTCCTTTCAAAAACAAGGACATTTAAGTGACCCCAAACTTTTGAACGGTAGTGTACATGTGTTGGAGTATCAATGTGCGCAATGTGTAGGGGGCCCTGTGAGTGTGCATAGAGACAGTGTAAAGATAAGAATAAAATATTTTGTTTAAACAGCTCTTACACTAAAAGGGCTTGATCATTTTTGTAATTTCACAGTATTATTCCTATTGTTTAAATATATTATATATAACACAAATTCAAGTTTATTTAAAAAATTTTTTTTACTGCACTGGGGCTTTAACACCCGTCTGAGAAGCTTGTAGGAAGTCCAAACAAAATGCAGTCCCTTTGCCAGCTGATACAGAATCACGCAGTTGAATGTCATCAATACAACAGTGAATAATCAGTGTCCTTGTACCACCAGTCTGATATCAATCACTACCAACAGATATGAGAATAATCCAATGGGACACTGGAAATTGTTTATTACACACACTCCAACTATGCTAAACATTGTGTTCACTCTAAATTTAAATATTAACTTTAGTAATCTTAAATATTCCCTTTACAGATGGACAGGACAGAGAAACTTCACACTCGCATTTGAATTGACTTTGCTTTGTTTTGGCCCATCTTCACTCCAGTGCATTCGGAAAGTATTCAGACCCCTTTCCCGCATTGTTAAGTTACAGCCTTTATTATAAAATTGACTAAACAAAGGGAAAACATGTTTTTTTTAGAACTTTTTGCAAATTATACCTAATTTACATAAGTATTCAGACCCTTTGCTATGAGACTTGAAATTGAGCTCAGGTGCGTCCTGTCTCTATTGATCATCCTTGATGTTTTTACAACTTGGGAAATTCAATTGATTGGACATGATTTGGAAAGGCACAAGCCTGTCTATATAAGGTGCCACAGTTGGCAGTGCATGTCAGAGCAAAAACCAAGCCGTGAGGTCTAAGGAATAGAGCTCCGAGACAGTATTGTCAATGCACATGTTTTGGTACCCTTTACCAGATCTGACTGCAGCATTGAAGGTCCCCAAGAACACAGTGCCCTCCATTTTTAAATGGAATAAGTTTGGAGCCACCAAGACTCTTCTTAGAGCTGGCTGCCTGACCAAACCGAGCAATTGGGGGAAAAGGGCCTTTTGTCTAGGAGGTGACCAAGAACCTGATGGTTACTCTGACAGAGCTTCCGAGTTCCTCTGTGAAGATGGGAGAACCATCCAGAAGGACAACCTTTACTGCAGCTATCCACCAATCAGGCCTTTACGGTAGTGGCCAGACGGAAGCCACTCCCCAGTAAAAGGCACATGACAGCCCGCTTGGAGATTGCCAAAGGGTATCTAAAGGACTCTGAGACCATGAGAAACAAGATTCTCTTGTCTGATGAAACTAAGATTGAACTCTTTGGCCTGAATGCCAAGCGACACGTCTGGAGGAAACCTGGCACCATCCCTACGATGAAGCATCGTGCTGTGGGGATATTTTTCAGCGGCAGGGACTGAGACCAGTCAGGATCGAGGGAAAGATGAACGGAGCAAAGTACAGGGAGATCCTTGATGAAAACCTGCTCCAGAGCGCTCAGGACCTCAGGCTGGGGTGAAGATTCATCTTCCAACATGACAATGACCCTAAGCGCACACAGCCAAGACAACTCAGGAGTGGCTTCGGGACAAGACTCTGAATATTCTTGAGTGGTCCAGCCAGAGCCCAGACTTGAATGTGATCGAACATCTCTGGAGAGACCTGAAAATAGATGTGCAGTGACGCTCCCCATCCAACCTGACAGAGCTTGAGAGGATCTGCAGAGAAGAATGGGAGAAACTCCCCAAATACAGGTTTGTGTCATACCCAAGAAGACTCTAGGCTTGATGATGGAAACAAACTATTTCATTCATTTTAGAATAAGCCTGTAACGTAACAAAATGTGGAAAAGGGAGTGGTCTGAATACTTTCCGAATGCACTGTATTTTACAGCATTTACGACGAATACTTTCCTCCTCCGCTCTCCTTCTATACTTCCCCTCCACACTAGGTGCCACGTGGTCTCCCACCTCCTTCATATTGGATGATGGCTACTTGGTTGACGGGCTGAACCTGGGTTCTGTGGTGGTGGATGAGGAGACTGGATCTGTGCTGCTGATCTACTCGCTGTGCTTCCACCAGTACCAGTGTGACCCTGCCAGTATTATGTTGGTGGAGAGCATGGATGACGGTCTCAGCTGGAGCCCACCAAGGAACCTCTCGGTCCAGCTAGGGGTTAAGAACTTCGCCCCCGGGCCTGGCTTTGGCATTCAGGTGGGTCACCACCGTCCATGGCTTTGATACTTCTCTTCATCTCCCCTTATCTCTCTCTCTCTCAATGTATCTAATTGGGTGAAAGTAGATTTAAATTTCATCCCAGTACGGGGACCTCCTGTGTGTGCATGTGCTTTTTACAATCTTTTTTTTATTGTCCTAATCATCCAATGACATACAGAATCCCTATTCATTTAATAGGATCTCTATGGGCCTAATAGTAAAGATTTGTCGTTTTCACTTTTAAAATGTACGTGCCTACCTTTTTTTAATGTGGCATAAACACAACCAGTTTTCATCTGCTTGTCAAACAATTACTTCAATGGCTCATGAAGACTACCTGCGCACGTTACTCAGGGACGGCTAAATGATTGGGTGCGGGGGAAAAAATGTTTTTAAGCCTCAATGGTCAGGTCCTTAAGCGCGCAATCCCATTCTCTCAAGATGCTGAAAAAATATCATATTTTTCCACTCCTGTTCCCTAGACCAAATTTTTATTATATTTTGGACTATCATTTTACTGCGAGGAACACTGAATTGTGCAGGGGTTAACATTTTATAATAGGCTTAGAGACCGTTTCCAGACTTCAGTTACTATTCCAACCATTAGGCTACTCCGATAACAATTGGAATAGTTCTGGCATCCATACAGTGCCATTTGATAAATGCAAAGAGACATCACTTACAGAAATCCAATAAGTGTTATGTCATTCGTTAGGCCTGCACAAGTCTCGATCTCGGCCACTAATCTCTGCCTTCGAAAAAAGTTTTATTGTTGAACCACACCGCATTGGAGCCTATTGGTTAAATCTTTAGACTCGAACCACCCAAGCTGTTCTCTCTGCTTCCGCATGGCAAGCGGTACCAGTACATCAAGTGTTACACCAACAGCCTCCAGAACAGCTCCTATCCCCATGCCATAAGACTGCTGAATAGCTAACTAAAGAAATAACAAAATGGCTAAACAGAGTATCTGAGTTGAACTTTGTATTTTATTCTTATCTTTACACGGTCTCTATGCACACTCACAGGGCCCCCTACACATTGCGCACATTGATACTCCAACACACGTACACTACCGTTCAAAAGTTTGGGGTCACTTAGAAATGTCCTTGTTTTTGAAAGGAAAGCACACTTGTCCATTTTAAAAGAACATCAAATTGATCAGATATACAGTGTAGATATTGTTAATGTTGTAAATGACTATTGGAGCTGGATTATATACATATGTGTACAGAGGCCCATTATCAGCACTCATCACTCCTGTGTTCCAATGGCACATTGTGTTAATCGTTCTAATTTTAAATGGCCAATTGATCATTAGAAAAACCTTTTGTGATCATGTTGGCACAGCGGAAAACTGTTGTACTGATTAAAGATCCAAAAAAACAGGCTTTCTTTAGATTGGATGAGTATCTGGAGCATCAATGTAACAGTATAACGTTAGACCGGGCGCGAACCAGGGACCCTCTGCACACAACAACAGTCACCCACGAAGCATCGTTACCGATCGCTCCACAAAAGCCGCGGCCCTTGCAGGGCAAGGGGAACCACTACTTCAAGGTCTCAGAGCAAGTGATGCCTGTAGTGGAAATTTCCTGTATTTACCAAATCATGAGAGCAAACCACACACAAGTCAAGAGTTATCATAAAGTCAATCTTTAATTATATGAGCTCCATCACAACCCTGTGACTCTCAGATCAATTCAGTGTCTATAAATTAATTCTCTGAGTGCTTACACATTGCAACTGAGATTCTTTATAGCAAAGACCCACATAGCCAGACAGCATTGGCTATAAATTATTGTTCAGCTTTGTCCTAAACTATGTTCTTATCTCGCTCTCAGGACCATAAAACAAAACCTATATCAAATACACCCCTCCTGGACAAGATCACAGAGACACAGTGACTGGCACACAGACATTGTGGAGCCAAGAAATAATTGGTTTAAAAGATATGTTTACATATGAAGACAATCTTTACCTCTCCCCTCTCTGCGGCCCAAGTAACTGAATCCTTGACAGAGAACAGATAACTGCAACTGGCCAACAGTATTATCCAAAAATAGACATTCCGAGAAGTAACTCACAAGCATATAATGAAAATAAGATGTTTTGTCTATGTTACCCAACTAATTCTGATTATTCCCCCACACGTCACCGATTGAAATGCTATTTAGTGCACACCACTGCTAACTAGCTAGCAGTTTCACATCCGTTACATCAGCATTTGTTGGTCCGATTACAGGCTCAATGAAATGTATTTTATTGTTATTCTTGTTCTGAGAAATGAAGGCTATTCCATGTGAGAAATTGCCAAGAAACTGAAGATCTTGTACAATGCTGTGTACTACTCCCTTCACAGAACAGCGCAAACTGGCTCTAACCAGAATAGATAGTGGGAGGCCCCGGTGCACAACTTAGCAAGAGTACCAGTACATCCGGCCTCCCGGGTGGCGCAGGGGTTAAGGGCGTTGTACTGCAGCGCCAGCTGTGCCATCAGAGTCCCTGGGTTCGCGCCCAGGCTCTGTCGTAACCGGCCGCGACCGGGAGGTCCGTGGGGCGACGCACAATTGGCCTAGCGTTGTCCGGGTTGAAGAGGGCTTGGTCGGTAGGGATGTCCTTGTCTCATCGCGCACCAGCGACTCCTGTGGTGGGCCGGGTGCAGTGCGCGCTAACCAAGGTTGCCAGGTGCACGGTGTACCCTCCGACACATTGGTGCGGCTGGCTTCCGGGTTGGATGCGCGCTGTGTTAAGAAGCAGTACGGCTGGTTGGGTTGTGTATCGGAGGACGAATGACTTTCAACCTTCGTCTCTACCGAGCCCGTACGGGATTTGTAGCGATGAGCCAAGATAGTAGCTACTACAACAATTGGATACCACGAAATTGGGAGAAAAAGGGGTAAAATAAAAAAGGGTACCAGTACATTAGTGTCTAGTTTGAGAAACTGATGCCTCACAAGTCTTCAACTGACAGCTTCGTTAAATAGTATCCGCAAAACACCAGTGAGGAGGCGAATCCGGGATGCTGGCCTTCTAGGCAGAGTTGCAAAGAAAAAGCCATGTCTCAGACTGGCCATTAAAAATATTAAGATGGGCAAAAGAACACAGACACTGGAAAGAGGGGCTCCAACACACTGGAAAGAGGGGCTCTGCCTAGAAGGCTTGAATCCTGGAGTCGCCTCTTCACTGTTGACGTTGAGACTGGTGTTTTGCGGGTACTATTTAATGATGCTGCCTGTTGAGGACTTGAGGCGTATGTTTCTCAAACTAGACACTCTAATGTACTTGTCCTCTTGCTCAGTTGTACACTGGGGCATCCCACTTTCTATTCTGGTTAGTCAGTTTGCTCTGTTCTGTGAAGGGAGTAGTACACAGCGTGATACGAGATCTTCAGTTTCCTCGCAATTTCGCGCATGGAATAGCGTTCATTTCTCAGAAGAATCGACTTGACGAGTTTCAGAAGAAAGTTATTTGTTTCTGGACATGTTGAGCCTGTAATCGAAGCTACAAATGCTGATGCTCCACATAGTCAACTAGTCTAAAGAAGGCTAGTTTTATTACTTTAATCAGCACAACAGTTTTCAGCTGTGCTAACATAATTGCAAAAGGGTTTTAATTATCAATTAGCCTTTATCATATTTTTATTTTGTATTTTATTCTTTCTAATTTGTTTTTATTATTACATTGTTATTGATTACTGGATTGTTGTGGTTAGAGCTTGCAAGAAATGCATTTCACTGCATGTGACTAACTTAAAACAGGAAAAAAAAAAACTTGTATTCCACAAGTTTGTCTCTTTGCTCATTTTTCATGGGACTGAAATGCTGTAATGATAAATGGTGAAATAACCTACAGTTTTCTTAATCTGTTTTAACTATTGTGATAGGCTCATGTTTTACCGGTATGGCGTACCCCCACTATTTTTTTATGCTGGTACTCAGTACCAGACGGTTCCGTCTTACTTTCACCCCTGCATTTCATACAATTCTCCCTGCTTTATTTGTTTGTCATCTCTACCCTTATATGAGGACAGCTCCTTATATTTCCTTCCTCGTGATAACATTGCTGACGCAGCCTACTTTTGTGTTGTCAGTAAGTTTGAGTTATGTCTCCCATGATGAGCTATTCTCTTTTTCAATACCTTTGCAGTTCTTAGTTGTTGTTAACCTGCCTGTGTATTTGGACACACCGGTATTTAGCTAGTCATTCTGGATGTTCTTTCCTTTATGAGCCCAATCTCTATCGTCCCTAACCCTTATATTGTGTGTAATAAATCTTAGGGTCAATGCACCGAGGTCAGTTGTTTCGATTGAACTGTTGTGCTTTGATAGAGTACACTTTTTTTGACTGTCTTTCCATGTCCTCTCTTGCAGAAGCACTACCCTCCTGCCAAGGGGCGTCTGGTGGTGTGTGGACATGGCACCCTGGAGGGTGACGGGGTCTTCTGCATTCTGAGTGACGATCACGGGCGAAACTGGAAGAATGGCGCCGCACTGAAGAGCATCCCCTACAACCAGCCCAAACAAGCCCTGGACTTCAACCCAGACGAGTGCCAGGTAAAGCTAACCAGGGAGGGAATTAGGTAGGAAGGACTGGAAACAATGCCACACAGTGCAATACCCATATAGTTATTAGGCAACCCTTGAGTTTTACTAGTCTGGTAGTAGTTTTATAGTCCAACGCTTTTGTTCAATAAATCAAATCAAATTTTATTTGTCACATGGTTAGCAGATGTGAATGCGAGTGTAGCGAAATGCTTGTGCTTCAAGTTCCGACAATGCAGTAATAACCAACAAGTAATCTAACTAACAATTCCAAAACTACTGTCTTATACACACAAGTGTAAGGGGATAAAGAATATGTACATAAAGATATATGAATGAGTGATGATACAGAGCAGCATAGGCAAGATACAGTAGATTGTATCAAGTACAGTATATCCATGAGTATGTAAACAAAGTGGCATAGTTAAAGTGGCTAGTGATACATGTATTACATAAGGATGCAGTAGATGATAGAGTACAGTGTATACATATGAGATGAATAATGTAGGGTATGTAAACATTTATATTAGGTAGCATTGTTTAAAGCGGCTAGTGATATATTTTACAATTCCCATTATTAAAGTGGCTGGAGTTGAGTCAGTGTGTTGGCAGCATCCACTCCATGTTAGTGGTGGCTGTTTAACAGTCTGATGGCCTTGAGATAGAAGCTGTTTTTCAGTCTCTCGGTCCCAGCTTTGATGCACCTGTACTGACCTCGCCTTCTGGATGGTAGCGGGGTGAACAGGCAGTGGCTCGGGTGGTTGTTGTCCTTGATGATCTTTATGGCCTTCCTGTAACATCGGGTGGTGTAGGTGTCCTGGAGGGCAGGTAGTTTGCCCCCGGTGATGCGTTGTGCAGACCTCACTACCCTCTGGAGAGCCTTACGGTTGTGGGCGGAGCAGTTGCCGTACCAGGCGGTGATACAGCCCGCCAGGATGCTCTCGATTGTGCATCTGTAGAAGTTTGTGCTTTTGGTGACAAGCCGAATTTCTTCAGCCTCCTGAGGTTGAAGAGGCGCTGCTGCGCCGCCTTCACGATGCTGTCTGCGTGGGTGGACCAATTCAGTTTGTCTGTGATGTGTATGCCGAGGAACTTAAAGCTTGCTACTCTCTCCACTACTGTTCCATCGATGTGGATAGAGGGGTGTTCCCTCTGTTTCCTGAAGTCCACAATCATCTCCTTAGTTTTGTTGACGTTGAGTGTGAGGTTATTTTCCTGACACCACACTCCGAGGGCCCTCACCTCCTCCCTGTAGGCCGTCTCATCGTTGTTGGTAATCAAGCCTACCACTGTTGTCGTCCGCAAACTTGATGATTTAGTTGGAGGCGTGCGTGGCCACACAGTCGTGGGAGTACAGGAGAGGGCTCAGAACGCACCCTTGTGGGGCCCCAGTGTTGAGGATCAGCGGGGTGGAGATGTTGTTGCTCACCCTCACCACCTGGGGGCGGCCCGTCAGGAAGTCCAGTACCCAGTTGCACAGGGCGGGGTCGAGACCCAGGGTCTCGAGCTTGATGACGAGCTTGGAGGGTACTATGGTGTTAAATGCCGAGCTGTAGTCGATGAACAGCATTCTCACATAGGTATTCCTCTTGTCCAGATGGGTTAGGGCAGTGTGGTTGAGATTGCATCGTCTGTGGACCTATTGGTGCTGTAAGCATATTGAAGTGGGTCTAGGGTTTCAAGTAGGGTGGAGGTGATATGATCCTTGACTAGTCTCTCAAAGCACTTCATGATGACGGAAGTGAGTGCTATGGGGCGGTAATCGTTTAGCTCAGTTACCTTAGCTTTCTTGGGAACAGGAACACTGGTGGCCCTCTTGAAGCATGTGGGACCTGCAGACTGAGACAGGGATTGATTGAATATGTCCGTAAACACACCAGCCAGCTGGTCTGCGCATGCTCTGAGGGCGTGGCTGGGGATGCCGTCTGGGCCTGCAGCCTTGCGAGGGTTAACACGTTTAAATGTTTTACTCACCTCGGCTGCAGTGAAGTAGAGTCTGCATGTTTTTGTTGCAGGCCGTGTCAGTGGCACTGTATTGTCCTCAAAGCGGGCAAAAAAGTAATTTAGTCTGCCTGGGAGCAAGACATCCTGGTCCGTGACTGGGCTGGTTTTCTTTTTGTAATCCGTGATTGACTGTAGACCCTGCCACATACCTCTTGTGTCTGAGCCGTTGAATTGAGATTCTACTTTGTCTCTACTGACGCTTAGCTTGTTTGATTGCCTTGCGGAGGGAATAGCTGCACTGTTTGTATTCGGTCATGTTTCCAGTCACCTTGCCCTGATTAAAAGCAGTGGTTTGCGCTTTCAGTTTCACGCAAATGCTGCCATCAATCCACGGTTTCTGGTTTGGGAAGGTTTTAATCGTTGCTATGGGAACGACATCTTCAACGCACGTCCTAATGAACTTGCACACCGAATCAGCGTATTCGTCAATGTTGTCTGACGCAATATGAAATATATCCCAGTCCACGTGATGGAAGCAGTCTTGGAGTGTGGAATCAGATTGGTCGGACAAGCGGTGGACAGACCTCAACGTGGGAGTTTCTTGTTTTAGTTTCTGTCTGTTGGCAGGGATCAACAAAATGGAGTCGTGGTCAGCTTTTCCGAAAGGAGGGCGGGGCAGGGCCTTATATGCGTCGCGGAAATTAGAATAACAATGATCCAAGGTTTTGCCAGCCCTGGTTGCGCAATCGATATGCTGATACAATTTAGGGAGTCTTGTTTTCAGATTAGCCTTGTTAAAATCCCCAGCAACAATGAATGCAGCCTCAGAATGTATGGATTCCAGTTTGCAAAGAGTCAAATAAAGCTTGTTCAGAGCCATCGATGTGTCTGCTTGGGGGGGAATATATACGGCTGTGATTATAATCGAAGAGAATTCTCTTGGTAGATAATGCGGTCGACATTTGATTGTAAGGAATTCTAAATCAGGTGAACAGAAGGATTTGAGTTCCTGTATGTATCTGTGATCACACCACGTCTCATTAGCCATAAGGCATACGCCCCCGCCCCTCTTCTTACCAGAAAGATGTTTGTTTCTGTCCGCGTGATTCGTGGAGAAACCAGCTGGCTGCACCGACTCCGATAGCGTCTCTCCAGTGAGCCATGATTCCGTGAAGCAAAGAACATTAGTCTCTGATGTCCCTCTGGAATGCTACCCTTGCTCGGATTTCATCAACCTTGTTGTCAAGAGACTGGACATTGGTGAGAAGAATGCTAGGGAGTGGTGCACGATGTGCCCGTCTCTGGAGTCTGACCAGAAGACCGCCTCGTTTCCCTCTTTTACGAAGTCGGTTTTTTTTGGTCGCCGGCTGGGATCCATTCCATTGTCCTGGTTGAAAGGCAGAACACAGGATCCGCTTCGCGAAAGTCATATTCTTGGTCGTACTGATGGTGAGTTGACGCTGCTCTTATATTCAGTAGTTCTTCTCGATTGTATGTAATGAAATCTAAGATGACCTGGGGTACTAATGTAAGAAAAAACACGTAAAAAAACTGCATAGTTTCCTAGAACGCGAAGCGAGGCGGTCATCTCTGTCGGCGCCGGAAGTAGTATGTATACTGATTACAGTAGTGATGTGTACTGATTATAATGCAGTTCCTCTACTTTTTTGTATCAGAGATTGGAAAGATACAGTAGCTAATCCTTGTAGGACCACTTAAATTGATTCATTTGACTAACAACTATTAGTATCCCGTGATAAGTGCTTGAGAAATAGGCTTTCTGTTAAAAGCCAATAATCAGGCTGACTTCAGTTCCTCAATCAAACTCCTCTCTGCCTCTTTCCCCCCCTTTGTAGCCTGTAGAGATGGAGGACGGTAGCATTGTCATCAATGTGCGCAACCAGAACAACTACCACTGCCGCTGCCGCATGGTGGTGCGCAGCCTGGACGGGGGAGAAACTCTACCTGTGGAGCAGCTGGTGTTTGACCCCATCCTGATAGACCCAACAGTAGCAGCAGGGGCGCTGCAGAAGGAGGGCGTGATGTACTTCACCAACCCAGCTGACAGTACCCACAGTAAGGACTATGGGAAAAGGGTGTGGATTGGGGCCCTCTGGTAGACAGTGGGTAGGACAGGGGGGTTAGTGTTTAGTTAGAAATAGTTTTTTTTGTTTTTTTTGTCTTAATTTTCACCCTCAACCTTTCTGTCCCTCTCGCTTTCTTTCTCTCCTCTCTTTGTGCCAGGGATCAATCTAACCCTGCGCTGGTCTCTAACCAATGGCACATCGTGGGAGAAGAACACTGTCCAGATCTGGGCGGGCCCAAGCGGCTACTCCTGCATGACGTCACTTACGAGCGGCAGCGCAGAGGACAGGAAGTTCATCTTTGTCATCTACGAGAAAGGCCACAAAGACTACGATGAGACCATCTCCTTTGCCAAGATCCACCTCTATGGTGGATGGTAGTAGAATAAGGCTGGGGTGGGGGACTAGGTAGAGTCTGCCTTTAACCACTGTTCCAAGGTCTGTGTTTTTAAAGTGTCTTGGTGTGCTGAACTAGCATCAGTTTAGCCTTTTTGAGATCATAATGAATTAGATTATATAGACAGGAACCTGATCCTAGATCAGCATTTTTACTTAGATACTTTTTGAATACAGGCCCAGATTTTTATCCTCTTAAGTGGTTATGGTTAGGTTGGATTTTTATCCAAGATCTGTGGTTAGGAGCAGGTTCTACCTCCAGCCGGGGAGGGAAAGGGAAGAGGATGTTGATGATTCTCTCAGGACGGAGGACTCATGGGACTTTGCAGCACCACTTTGTTTTGATTGGTGGAGGGAGACATACAAACTACTCATGTTTTTATTGTACCAATAATGACAGTTGTGCCACTTTATCCTAAGGTGGGCTTTTTAAATATATCAGGGTTGGTTTCATTAGGGCACACTGCAGCAAAATGCAGCAAAAACATTCTGCAACAGGAAATGGAAAGTTCAGCTTGTCCCTCCCTGTTTTAGTCTGTTTTCCTCCATTTGGTGCCAAATATACATGTTAACAGTATGGCCCAAGCACAGGTGTCCTGTCGTTTACTGAAGATATGATAGTCTGTAATGATTGGTGGGATGTTGGTGTAGCTATGCTTCCTTTCTGTTTAGGCTCCTCTAGCTGAGGGGGGGGGAGTCTGTGTGTCCCTCCCCATCCACACACACACATCACAAAATAAGAGATGGGTGAAGGAAAATATTTAGAGGGTTATGTGTCACCAAGCCACACAAATATTGGGAAAGACTTGCATCTGCTCTTTCCAAATGGCAAAAAAAGGTAAAAATACAGCTTTAAAGACATTTTAATGCCTAGTAAATGCAGCTCCCAGCCCTCTGCCTCCCAGTCCATAACAGAATGGTTGCACTTTCACAATGTCAAGAAATTTTTACGTTTTCCTTTTTTTGAAGGATGGTTTTTGCCAACTTTTGATGTGAGAGATGTTTGTATGATGAGACCGTTTTATGTGAGTGAATTGACTCGTAAAATGATTGACTTGTGTCCTACAATATCTCCGATCAATAGGGCATGTATAGTTTGAATACCATCAACTTGATGTTGTTTTTACGAGGCATGGTGCCAGGGATCTAATTTCATTCACCCATCTTGTGCTATAAGTTGAAATTATAATAAACTGTGATTGTGTCACAAATACTTCAACTCAGTGTTTCGGGAGCAGATTTGATCTCATCTAGCTAGCGCACTCCACAGCAGATGATGTTGTTTTCCTCAGTTCACCTTGCTGAACCCTTCTGTGAAGCTGACATACTGATATGAAATAGATTCCTTGTTTAGTGGTAAGACACTGCATCTGGTTATTTGCACATATGGATTTGATTGGTCATTTATTCGAAAGTGATTTTGGTTAGAGACTGTTGCCTTGTATTGAGGAATCTGGATGCATGTGAACTCATTGTGTCAAGTTGAATTGCCAATGTTATGGTCTTTTGTGTACTTGATTTTGTATTATATTTAGCATATTCTTCTCTTACTCTAAGCTAATTCTCTATCTTACACCCTTTATCCTCCCTTTCCTGAAAGTGTGTACATTTAATAGAAGGGCTTCCTATGTTGATGAACTTTTAAGATTTGTGATTTTATTTCAGGTAAGGTTTTCTAATAGTGTTTAAAGGAGGTGTGATGTGTGTCAGAGTATTAATATAATATTATGTATGTACGTTTTGATACTGTACAATTTGTGGAAAAAAGTTGAACTGAGCTTCTTTAAAAGCAGCAATTGAATCACACTGTGTGGAAACGTACTGTTAGAATCGTTCCAGATATTACAATTGTATTAAGCCTCTTGTGATGTTTTGGGATATCCCCTGGGTCTGTAGATAATGTAAAGTATCCTGTACTTCCCTGAAAAGTATATTAATTTTTTTTTGTTAGCCACTCCCTGTTTCATGCTGTGTGGGTGAACATTAGATTCAAATGGAGCTTTTGGAACAAAGAAATCGTACACAAATGTACATTGTCTTACAATGTAAGATGTAGCTCTAAGAGAAGGTTAGAAAAGAGAATAATGCAAATATTCTTAAAACAACTATTTTGTTTGTCACATTTATAGAAGTAATATAAAAAAATGTATGACAATGTTGCCAGAATCTTATAGCAGAATCACAATGTCTTCTAAAATGAGTTGTGTTAGGCATTAAAGCCAAATTATAATGGGGAGGGAACAAAATTCATAATTATTGAAGATACTAAATAAAATTGGCATTCATAGACATGAAACAAGTTCTTTGAAAATTAACCACAATGAACGGGAAATTATTTTCACCTTGAATGCATCGTATTTTCTGAAGTTGAATTGACAGATGGGAAGTATATAGAGCACAGAAAGTGGGTGGAAGAACGGGGATGTGAACCGCTCTCTCCGGGTGCGTATGTAGTTCTGGATGGCACTACCCAACCCAGACACAACCATGATTGCTTCAATCATTTACCACAAATCAGACATTAAAGAAACAGTAAAACACACTAAATTACTCTTGCTTTCATATAGCCTTAGTACAAGTGGCCTTAGTAGAAGATGATGGTTGAGTGTGGGAGTAATGAAATGGGAAGAAACAGACATTGTCAATTAATTTAGCATACATGCAAAACATTTTGCCTGAGGGATTATTGGAACACCGTAGGTCACAGTCATTGTCAATCCATTTCCCTGTTCTCTTGTTCATGGCTTCACAGTTGTGAGATAGAGGAGGCTCGGGAGCTGAACCTGTACACAAAGAGTTGTAGTAGTACTTAGTTGTGTGTCTAATGTCTGCCATATCACACTGGCCTCAAGTAACCCACATCAAACTGCATTCATATAGAGTGCATAGACCTTGCCTGGCTACCCAGACTCCTTGCTCTGGCCAAATGCTACGCCCACTTATGTTAGTTTCTTCACCCAATGAGTCTGGCTCAGTACCTCCCCAACCCTTCACTGAATGCGATCCCATTCGGGGTTGTTTGCTTTGTCCAGAAGCTGATGGGTTGGGCCAGAGCCATAACACACTTGGGTAAAGCGGCAGTTAGAAAATGTGTCATTGGCTTTGACACTGATTTGTTAGAGACAATCCAATTGCTGCTGATGCCACTCATGCCCCTCGTCACCATAAACAACTTCAATAATTGCAATCTCAGACTTAAGTATGTGGTGAATTACAGAGCTAGCACAGAAACACTTCCCACCCCAAAATATATATATATATATTGGGCAATGGTGTAAAGTACTTAGAAGCTAGGGGGAACTGTTTTTATGTTTGGAAAAATAACGTTCCCAAAGTAAACTGCCTATTTCTCAGGACCAGATGCTAGAATATGCATATAATTAACAGATTAGGATAGAAAACACTCTAAAGTTTCCAAAACTGTCAAAATATTGTCTGTGAGTATAACAGAACTGATATTGTAGGTGAAAACCTGAGGGAAATCCAATCAGGAAGTGGCTTCTATTTTGAAAACAACATGTTCCATAGCCTGCCTTTGCTCCATTTTAAGGGATATCAACCATATTCCTTTTCCTATCGCTTCCTCAAGGTGTCAACAGTCGATAGACAGTTTCAGGCTTTTATTTAGAAAATGAGCGAGAACGATAATATCGCGTCATTGTATGGCTGGGTGCCAGCAGCGTTTTGTAAGCGCAACAGAGTTTGGGCAGCCATTGCCGATCCCTCTCCTACTGAAAAAGACAGTTGTGGTTGATATATTAATCAATTATATATTTTAAAAACAACCTGAGGATTGATTATAAAAAACATTTGACATGTTTCTGTGGACATTATGGATACTATTTGGAAATTGTCTGCGTTGTCGTGACCGCTCTTTCCTGTGGATTACTGAACATAAAGCGGCAAACAAAGGAGGTATTTTGGATATAAAAATAATCTTTATGGAACAAAAGGAACATTTGTGTAACTGGGAGTCTCGTGAGTGAAAATATCCAAAGATCAAAGGTAAAAGATTCATTTGATTGCTTTTCTGATTTTCGTGACCAAGCTACTTTGATGTTAGGTGTTCATAATGTTTTGTCGAGCGATCGATAAACTTACAAAAACGCTAGATTGCTTTCGCTGTAAAGCACTTGTGAGTTCATGAATACACATTTTTTTTGTAATATTATTTGAATGTGTCGCTCTGCAATTTAGCGGTTGTTGATGAAAATTATCCCGTTAACGTGATTGCAGCCATAAGAAGTTCAACTAGATGATAGGAACACTATGTGGACAAATTTCAGCAAAGTTACAACATGGAAATACAGAAATAAACACTCATCCATAAACAAGGTCTAAATCATGTTTGATGCACTCTGGATACAATTTTTTGCAGAACTGTTGAAACTAGATTAAATGAACACTGTGGACAAATTTCATCAAGTTTGCAACATTGAAATACCGAAATAACCACTTTTCCATAAATAATGTCTTAAATCGTGTTTGATGCACTCTGGATGTAATTTTTCTTTTGCAAAATTGTGTAACGGTGGGAGGGTGATGGGTGAGGAGTCAAAACGCAGAGAGCAAAGTAAAACGGGAAAAACACTTTTATGTCCTTAACAAAGTAGAAGGTCCAAAACATGGGTGAATACCCTAAAACACAGGTGCAAAACAAACCCAAAACCTAGTTCCACAAACCCGGACAGCGAAAACCCAAAACCGACGATACACCACAAACACCAGCGGGCAAAACGAACTTAAATAACACCCATCCCAAAACCCCAACAAGCAACAGGTGAAAACAATTAGACAAAAACAAATTAAAAGGAAAAAGGGATCGGTGGCAGCTAATAGACCGGCGACAACAACCTCCGAGCACCACCCGAGCAGGAAGGGGAGCCACCTTCGGTGGTATTCGTGACAGTACCCCCCCCCCCCCCCCCCTCCTGACCCGCGGCTACCGCAGCGCACCGACACCGACCTCCGGGACGACCCGGGGGGCGATGCGCAGGGCGATCCGGATGTAGGCGATGGAACTCCTTTAGTATAGTGGGATCCAATATATCCCCCACCGGGACCAAGCACCTCTCCTCCGGTTCGTACCCCTCCCAGTCCATGAGGTACTGCAGGCCCCTCACCCGGCGTCTGGAGTCCAGAATGGACCGTATCGTGTACGCCGGGGACCCCTCGATGTCCAGAGGGGGCAGAGGGACCTCCGGAACCTCACTTTCCTGCATGGGACCAGCTACCACCGGCCTGAGGAGAGACACATGAAACGAGGGGTTAATACGATAGTACGAAGAGAGTTGTAATCGATAACACACCTCGTTTATTCTCCTTGGGACTTTAAATGGCCCTACACACTGCGGACCCAGCTTCCGGCAGGGCAGGCTGGGGGGCAGGTTTCGGGTCGAGAGCCAGACCCTGTCCCCCGGTGCAAACACGGGGGCCTCACTGGGGTGACGGTCAGCGCTTTTCTTCTGCCGTCCACTCGCCTGACGCAATGACTCCTGGACGGCTCTCCAGGTCTCCTTAGAGCGCTGCACCCACTCCTCCACCGCAGGAGCCTCGGTCTGGCTCTGATGCCATGGTGCCAGAACCGGCTGGGACCCCAACACGCACTCAAACGGTGACATGTTGGTAGAGGAGTGGCTTAGTGAGTTCTGGGCCATTTCTGCCCAGGGGATGTATCTCGCCCACTCCCCTGGCCGGTCCTGGCAATACGACCGCAGAAACCTACCCACCTGGCTCACTCCCTCCACCTGCCCATTACTCTCCGGTGATAACCCGAGGTCAGGCTGACTGAGACCAGCCGCTCCATAAACGCCTTCCATACTCTGGACGTAAACTGGGGACCCCGATCAGAAACGATATCCTCGGGCACCCCGTAGTGCTGAAAGACATGGGTGAATAGTGCCTCCGCAGTCTGCAGGGCCGTAGGGAGCCCGGGCAACGGGATAAGACGGCAGGACTTAGAGAACCGATCCACAACGATCAGGATCAGATCAGATCCGTAAGAAAATCCACCGATAGATGGGACCACGGCCTTTGTGGAATGGGGAGGGGTTGTAATTTCCCTCGTGGCAAATGCCTAGGAGCCTTACTCTGAGCCACACTGAATAGGAGGAGAGATAGAATCGCATGTCTCTCACCAAGGTAGGCCACCAGTACTTCCCTCTAAGTCTTCGAACCAATCCTCGAAATACGCGGGTGACCTGAATAGGGTAGACTATGTGCCCATCAAATCAATTGATCACGAACAGCGAGCGGCACGTACCTACAACCCTCTGGGCACTGTGGCGGTGCAGGTTCCTCCCTTAGTGCCCGCTCGATGTCCGTGTCCACCTCCCATACTACCGGTGCTACCAGCTTGGCAGCCGGAATGATGGGAGTAGGATGGATGGACCGGTCATCAGTGTCGTATAGGTGGGACAGAGCGTCGGCCTTAGTATTGAGGGAACCTGGTCGATACGAGATCGTAAAACGAAATCGGGTGAAATACATGGGCCCACCTTGCCTGACGAGGATTCAGTCTCCTAGCTGATCAGATATACTCCAGGTTACGGTGGTCAGTCCAGATGAGGAAAGGGTGCTTAGCCCCCTCAATCCAGTGTCTCCACACCTTCATAGCCTTGACTATGGCCAATAACTCCCTATCCCCCACATCATAATTCCGCTCCGCTGCCCTGAGCTTCTTCGGGGAAAAAAAAAGCACAGGGGCGGAGCTTAGGTGGCGTACCCGAGCGCTTGGAGAGCACAGCTCCAACCCCAGCCTCGGATGTGTCCACCTCAACTATGAATGCCAAAGAAGGGTCCGGATGCGCCAACACTGGCGTGTCGGTGAACAGCGCCTTCAAACGATGGAACGCTCCGTCCGCCTCTGCTGACCATTGCAAACGCACTGGCCCCCCCTTCAGCAGTGAGGTAATAGGGGCCGCCAACAGGCCAAAGCCCAGGATAAACCTCCGGTAGTAATTGGCAAACCCTAAGAACCGCTGCACCTCCTTTACCTTGGTGGGAGTCGGCCAATTACACACGGCCTTGACGCGGTCACCCTCCATTACCACCCCCCGAGTGGAAATGCGATAACCCAGGAAGGAAACGGCTCGTTTAGAAAATTCACATTTCTCTGCCTTCACGTACAGGTCATGCTCCAGCAGTCGCCCAAGAACCTTGCGCACCAGAGACACATGCTCGGCGCGTGTAGCAGAGTAGATCAAGATGTCGTCAATATACACCACTACACCCTGTCCGTGCAGGTCTCTGAGAATCTCATCAACGAAGGATTGAAAGATGGCTGGAGCATTCTTTAACCCGTACGGCATGACGAGGTACTCTTAATGGCCAGATGTGGTACTGAATGCGGTTTTCCACTCATCTCCCTCCCGAATACGCACCAGATTATACGTGCTCCTGAGGTCCAGTTTTGTGAAAAATCACGCCCCGTGAAATGATTCCACCACCGTAGCGATGAGAGGTAGTGGGTAACTAAAACCCATAGTGATGGAATTTAGACCTCGATAATCAATACACGGACGCAAACCACCCTCCTTTTTCTTCACGAAAAAGAAACTCGAGGAGACCGGTGACATGGAGAGCCGAATGTACCCCTGTCCCAGAGCCTCCGTGACATACAGTATGTCTCCATAGCCAACGTCTCCTCCTGGGACAACGGATACACGTGACTCCTGGGGAGTGCAGCGTTTACCTGGAGGTTTATCACGCAATCCCCCTGTCGATGGGGTGGTAATGGGGTCGCCTTCTTCTTACTGAAGGTGATAGCCAAATCGGCATACTCAGCAGGAATGTGCACGGTGGCAACCTGGTCTGAACTCTCCACCGTTGTCACACCGATGGAAACTCCTAAACACTCATCAGACCACCCCTGGAGCGCTCTCTGTCTCCACGAAAATTTAGGTTTGTGAATAGCCAGCCAGGGAACCCCCAGTACCACCGGAAACACAGGTGAATCGATAAGGAACATAATAATCCGCTTCGTGGCCTCCCTGACCAGCCCTGACCCTAACAGTCGACTATCTAAGGAGTGCACGGGGAAGGGGGGGTCTACCTTAACCTTAACGGATTCCTCAACCTCTGGGCGAGTCCGCGATCTATATAATTCCCCGCTGCACCTGAATCGACTAGTGCCTTATGCTGGAGAGAGGGGCAAAACTTAAGGAAACAGATTAACAAAAACATGTGTTCAACAGGAAGCTCTGGGAGAGTATGGTGCTGACTCACCTGGGGTGACCGAGGAGTGTTCCGCCTGCCCTCGACTCCCAGATGGACTCCTCCAGCACCGACCGGAAGTGTGCCCTCTCTGACCACAATGGGTACAGGAGGAGCCTCCTCCTCCGGTCTCCCTAGACGCAGCCCCTCCTAGCTCAATTGGGATGGGAGCGGGATGGTGATGGTGGAACTGACGGGACCCTTTCATAACGTCCGCGAGCAGCCAGCAGATGGTCTAGCCGGATAGACATGTCGATCAGCTCATCCAAGCTGAGCGTAGTGTCCCGAGCCAGCTCCCTGCGAACGTCCTGTCTTAGGCTACACCTGTAATGGTCTATCAGGGCCCCGTTGTTGCACCCAGCTCCAGCGGCCAAAGTCCGGAAATCCAAAGCAAAGTCCTGCGCGCTCCTTGTCCCCTGCCGGAGATGAAACAACCTCTCACCCACCGCTTGGCCCTCCGGAGGATGATCAAACACAGCCCGGAAACGGCAGGTGAACTCCAGGTAGTGGCCCCTCGCTGATTCGGGCCCGAACCAGACGGCGTTGGCCCACTCCAGGGCCCTACCCGTCAGGCAGGAGACGAGGACACTCACGCTCTCCTCGTCCGAGGGAGCAGGCCTAACAGTGGCCAGGTAGAGCTCTAGTTGTAGCAATCCCTGGCACCCCGCCACCGCTCCATCGTACTGCCTCGGAGGTGTGATGCGCAGAACGCTGGCACCGGATCCCGCTGGAGGAGATGGTAGAGTTGCTGGTGGGAAGGTAGGTGGGGTAGTAGGGAGACCACTCTTCTCCCAACGGTCCATCTTCTCCATCATTTGATCCATTGCTGATCCGATGCGATGGAGGATGGACGTATGATGAAGGACTCTCTCCTCCATCGTGGGGAGAGGGGTGGTGGCTGCTCCTGCTGACTCCATCTGGTGGTGCGGGCTTCTGTAACGGTGGGTGAGGAGTCAAAACGCAGAGAGCAAAGTAAATGGGAAAAAACACTTTAATGTCCTTAATCAGACACACTGACTTTATATAGTGCACCAAGAGAGTTTCTCGATTATGACCATACCAGCCTGAGTACACTTCAGGTGAGGAAAGTGAGACAGGTGCGTTGATAGAGCTGTGAGTGAGTGTTTGCGCAATAGTTTTTCTTGAGCGCTTTTTTTTTTGTTATATTTCAACAGTTTTCGAAGTATAATTTTGTTTTTTGCAGTTGAATAAGTTTAATTTGGGTTTGTTCTACCCAGTTTTTCTGCTTGGGGGAAGAGTTTTGCTGCGTATTTTGGTTTATTATGACGGACAACATGGCAAAGAACAAGGGAATGGACAAGGACAAAGGCAATGTACAACAGACAAAACATGGACCTGAAGATGGGTTAAAATATGGCAAAGAACGAACGGTGGTAGTGGAATTGATGGGAGAAGACAGAATAACGACGATGGAATTACTAAAATCAATTAAGGAAGTGTGCGGAGAGGTGGTGGAGTGCCGAATAAAAGGAGACAGGAAATATGAAGTCACGATGCGGGATGCAAAAGGAAAAGAGAAGTTAATGGATGGTTTCATGATGAAGGACACGAAGATAATGGCGAGAGACGTGATGACAAACGAACTAATAAACTGACAAACGAACTTATGAACTTGCCAGTTTATATTGAAGACGGCGCTATAATGAAGAAACTGCGCAGCTGGGGTGTAGCCACGGTCACGGATATCCGAAGGAGAGTTTGGCCGGGGACGGAGATCGTGGATGGAACGAGATACTGTAAGGTGAAGTTCACTGAGACAGTGCAGTCTTTGCCGTACTCCACAAAGTTCGAGACACAGGAGGGGGGCGAATATTTCATGGTGATTCATGACAAGCAGGTCAGGGTGTTTCGTCTGTGTATTCAACCTGGACATATTTTAAAAGACTGCCTTGACTTTAGGTGTTATAAGTGCGGAAACCAGGGACACTATGCCAGAGAATGTGTCGGAGTAAGGGAGAGGGCAGTTTGCGGAGGATGCAGGTTAAGAACAGAGGAGTGCAAGTGTGGAGAGGTTTTGCCGGTGGAGAGAAGTCAATAGCTATTCGATGAAGCAGCTGTATCACCGCTTGGTGAAGAAAATGACAGAAGAGGACGTGGAAAAGAGCGGAGATGAGGAGAGCGAGAAGGTGGCGAAGCAGAGGGAGGATGAAATATGGAGCAGAATGGATTCAGAAATGAGAAGAGGGA
Source organism: Oncorhynchus masou masou (assembly GCF_036934945.1). NCBI lineage: Eukaryota > Metazoa > Chordata > Actinopteri > Salmoniformes > Salmonidae > Oncorhynchus > Oncorhynchus masou. The sequence continues at coordinate 41,452,834 of NC_088224.1, forward strand.
GCTTTCAGCATGAGCGGGGGGAGTGGGCTGGGTGGAGGCACTGGGGACGCACAGTTTTTGAGCGGAGCCTCGGGAGTAGAGGTGGCGGAGTGGAGTGGGACGCTGACAACGATAGAGGAGTCGGAAATGGATACAGAAAGCACAACCGGCACGGGAAAGAAGAAGAAGTTGAGTTGGTTGGATGAGATGGATTTAGAGTTGGTTTCGGATACAGACGACACTGAAAAGGTAGACAGAATAAGAGGAAGCCTCAGGAAGAGGAAAGCGGGAGACGTGAAAAAGGATGGAAAAGGGAAAAAAACAAGTCAACAAGTAAAGGATAATGAAGGTACATTTTTTAATTGTATTATTTATTTTAATGGTTAATTTTATGTCCCTAAATGTAAATGGTTTAAGGACAATTGACACATTTCAAAATATAGTTCAAATGAAGAACGTGGATATCTTGTGTTTACAAGAGACTCATTGGGACAATGATTGAATTGAAAGTTTAAAAAAAATGGAGGGATTTTATTTTTGTGAATTATGGTAGGGGGAACTCTCGTGGCGTTGCTATTTTATTGAGGAAGGATGTGGTGGACAAAGTGGTACATATACAGTGCCTTGCGAAAGTATTCGGCCCCCTTGAACTTTGCGACCTTTTGCCACATTTCAGGCTTCAAACAAAGATATAAAACTGTATTGTTTTGTGAAGAATCAACAACAAGTGGGACACAATCATGAAGTGGAACGACATTTATTGGATATTTCAAACTTTTTTAACAAATCAAAAACTGAAAAATTGTGCGTGCAAAATGATTCAGCCCCCTTAAGTTAATACTTTGTAGCGCCACCTTTTGCTGCGATTACAGCTGTAAGTCGCTTGGGGTATGTCTCTATCAGTTTTGCACATCGAGAGACTGAAATGTTTTCCCATTCCTCCTTGCAAAACAGCTCGAGCTCAGTGAGGTTGGATGGAGAGCATTTGTGAACAGCAGTTTTCAGTTCTTTCCACAGATTCTCGATTGGATTCAGGTCTGGACTTTGACTTGGCCATTCTAACACCTGGATATGTTTATTTTTGAACCATTCCATTGTAGATTTTGCTTTATGTTTTGGATCATTGTCTTGTTAGAAGACAAATCTCTGTCCCAGTCTCAGGTCTTTTGCAGACTCCATCAGGTTTTCTTCCAGAATGCTCCTGTATTTGGCTCCATCCATCTTCCCTGTCCCTGCTGAAGAAAAGCAGGCCCAAACCATGATGCTGCCACCACCATGTTTGACAGTGGGGATGGTGTGTTCAGGGTGATGAGCTGTGTTGCTTTTACGCCAAACATAACGTTTTGCATTGTTGCCAAAAAGTTCAATTTTGGTTTCATCTGACCAGAGCACCTTCTTCCACATGTTTGGTGTGTCTCCCAGGTGGCTTGTGGCAAACTTTAAACAATACTTTTTATGGATATCTTTAAGAAATGGCTTTCTTCTTGCCACTCTTCCATAAAGGCCAGATTTGTGCAATATACGACTGATTATTGTCCTATGGACAGAGTCTCCCACCTCAGCTGTAGATCTCTGCAGTTCCTCCAGAGTGATCATGGGCCTCTTGGCTGCATCTCTGATCAGTCTTCTCCTTGTATGAGCTGAAAGTTTAGAGGGACGGCCAGGTCTTGGTAGATTTGCAGTGGTCTGATACTCCTTCCATTTCAATATTATCGCTTGCACAGTGCTCCTTGGGATGTTTAAAGCTTGGGAAATATTTTTGTATCCAAATCCGGCTTTAAACTTCTTCACAACAAACAGTATCTCGGACCTGCCTGGTGTGTTCCTTGTTCTTCATGATGCTCTGCGCTTTTAACGGACCTCTGAGACTATCACAGTGCAGGTGCATTTATACGGAGACTTGATTACACACAGGTGGATTGTATTTATCATCATTAGTCATTTAGGTCAACATTGGATCATTCAGAGATCCTCACTGAACTTCTGGAGAGAGTTTGCTGCACTGAAAGTAAAGGGGCTGAATAATTTTGCACGCCCAATTTTTCAGTTTCTGATTTGTTAAAAAAGTTTGAAATATCCAATAAATGTCATTCCACTTCATGACTGTGTCCCACTTGTTGTTGATTCTTCACAAAAAAAATACAGTTTTATATCTTTATGTTTGAAGCCTGAAATGTGGCAAAAGGTCACAAAGTTCAAGGGGGCCAAATACTTTAGCAAGGCACTGTACATGATGATAACAATGGGAGGATTTTAGTTTTAGATTTTGAGTATATGGATATGATTTTTAGAATTATAAATGTTTATGCTCCAAATAACGACAGAGCACAAGGTTTTATTTATTGAAGTGGGACGATGGTGTATGGGAAATTGCATTGTGGTGGGGGATTTTAATGTGAAAATGGACAGATTAGATATGACAAGATGAGCTATCTTTAGAAATTATGCATCTAGGGGGGGTTTACAGAAGGAGATGAAAAAAAAACTTATTGACATATAGAGAGATGACAATCCCGATAAACGGGAATTTTCTATAAGGCAGGTGGTTTTGGGGGAATTAAAACAAACTAGAATAGATCTGGTTTTAGTTAAAGAAGGCGTACAAGATTTTATGAAAGATATTAAGTATGTCTTTACAACTTTTAGTGACCATGCATATTTAATTTTCTCGGTGGGTTTAGAAAAGGAAGGAACAGGGGGTGGTACGTGGTGTATGGGGGATGAGGATTATTGTAAACAATTTAAATCTTTGATAACATGTGAAATGGAGGATAAGCAGAAAGATAATGGTAAGTGTTTATGGTGGGACAAGGTTAAGGAAAAAATAAGTTTTTAGTATAAGATATGCAAGGAAAAAGAGGTAGGATGAAAAGAAAAGAAAATGAGTTGAGAGCTAAATTGGAAGAAGAAATGGGGAAATGTGACAGTGAACCTAATTATAATATAGAAAAGTTTTTAGTTGAAAGCTAAATTGAGTAAATATGACATAGATAAGTGTAAGGGTTCTATTATAAGAAGCAAAGCAAATTATTTTTTGGAGGGGGAGAAATACACTTTTTTTCTAGGATTAGAGAAGAGTACTCAAATGAGAACATATCTAAGACAGATTGAAAATGTAAAGGGTGAAGTAGTAGATGATTATGTAGAGATTTTAGAGACAGTGCAGAATTTTTATAGAGACTTATTTAAGAAAGGGGAGGTGGATGAGGGGTGTGTACAGGTGAAAATTAATGTAGAGGATAAGTTGATGCGTGATGGGAAGATTACAGTAAATGAAGTTATAGATGCGATTAAGGATTTACAGGTGAATAAGAGCCCTGGTGTATTTAGCACCTATTTTATTGGAGGTTTGCCACTATGTGTAGGAGAATGACTGTTTCAGAATCAATGGTGACAGGGATGATAACTATTTTATATAAAAACAAAGGGAGTAAGGTAAAAATCGGAAAATTATAGGCCTATTAGTTTATAGAATGTGGATTACAAGACTTTAGCCAAAATGTTAGTGAATAGGATGAAGAGAGTTTTACATGATATTATTGCACCAACACAGAATTATAGTGTTCCTGGGAGGGATATAGCTGACACAATTAATACAATTAGAGACGTTATACACAAAATGAATGGGGATAAGATTAAGCATATATTCAAATAAGGCTTTTCATAGGGTAGAACATGATTTTCTGTTTAGGGTTTTGGAAAGATTTAGCTTTGGTAATAAAATAATAGGGTGGATTAGATTATTATATAGAAATGCAAAAAGTAGAGTGAAATGCAATGGGATTTTAACTGATTCTTTGACTCGAGAGATCGGTAAGATAGGGATGTGCTTTATCAGCTTTATTGTATGTTTTATCAGTTGAACCTTTAGCGGCTTTTCTTAAGAAGGATAATTTTATTAATTGTGTACAGACTCCAGTTTTTTTTTAGTTTGATTCACCAATACGCAGATGACAACTATAATAGTTAGAGATGAGGACAGTGTAAAAAGGGTAATAGAATGTTTTAAAGTATATGTAAGAGCATCAGGAGCTAAAGTTAACATGGAAAAATCTGTTGTAATGTATATTGGAATGGTTAATGAGGGGAATTTTTCTTTTAAAGAAGTCAAATATTATTTTAAGGTGTTAGGAGTGTTTTTAGGGGTAAAAGAAAAGGAAGCTAGGGATTTGACATGGAGTGGTGTTATAAATAAAGTTAGGAAGGTTGTAAATATGTGGAAGGGGAGGTTTTTAAAATTAAAGGGGAAAGTAATTGTTATAAATTCTTTATTGATATCAATTTTTATACATGTAGTGAATGTTTTAGATATGCCAAATTGGGTTTTATCTGAAATTAATAAGATTTGGGTTGATTTTTTTTTTTATGGGACGGGAAGGGGGTGAAAATAGATTTTAAGACTTTGATTGCAGGTTACGAGGAGGGGGGTTTGAAGTTGGTGGATTTAAGGGTAAGGAAAATAGCAATAAGAGTGAAAATGGTAAAGAAATATTTATATGGTGAATTGGATTATGGGTGGAAAAGTTTTTTTAAAGAGTATTTGAATAAGGTTGGGAGGATTGGGGATAATGGTTTATTGATGTGTGTGAAACAGGAAATGTTAGAAAATATACTGTTGTTTTATAAAGAAGTTTGAGGCTTGGGGACAATTTTTACCACACATTTCTTATGATTGTAAAATGTTGAAAATATTTTAAATCAGCCAATCTTTTTGAATACTTAGATCAAGTATAATAATACAATGTTGTTTTGTAAATATTGTATGAGGGCTGGGATGAGACAGCTTTGTGATATTTTATATGAAGTCATTCCAGGGTTTCTTCCTGTACAGACTATTTATGATAATGTGGTTGAAATAGATGAAGAGATAAGTAAAACTACTGTGGAGAATATGTACAAGAAAATATTAGGATGTATTCCTGGGGAGTGGGTGATTTTAATAAATAAAGAGGTGGTCAAGAGAAGAGATCAAGGGGTTTACCAGTTTTATATTATGAAAGTAATGGGGAGAAACATGATTTGTCAGGTTTAAAAGTTAAATGGTTTATAGTAAATGTATTTTAAAAGAGAGAAAAGTTCCTGCTTCGGAAAAAGTGTGTTTGCAAATATGGATGTGAAATCAATATGGAAAAAATGTAAATGTAAAATATAATTCTATAGAGTGTGAAGACAATGATTTTAAATTGAAACATAATAGGATTTGTACAAATATGGTTTTGCATCAAATAAATAGGGATATTAAAAGAGAATGTGATGTGTGGTATTTGTGGAACATTTATGCACTTTTTTGTTGAATGAAGCAGGTTAAAAGATTTATGAGTTTTTAAAATTGCTTTTAGTAAAACATTGGGGGGAGGAGATTTTTAATGGGGTGGAATGGAGGAGATTCTTTCTTTTTGGTATTAATGGGAAAAGTAAAGTTTTGAATTTTAATTTGGTTAATTATGTTTTAAGTCATGCTAGATATGCTGTAAGATTAAGAAGGAACATGGGTCATTATGAAGGGAAATGTGTGAGTGGAAGGTCTTTTGAGGTGGAGTTTAGAAAAGGATATAGAGAATATATAAATACGGTGGAGGAAATTTTGGAAAACTGTTTGTGGGAGAGTACTTTTATTGAAATAATGTCAAATGGGAAACTTGTATTTAATTATTAATTGGTATTAGTGAATGATTGTTTTAAATTGTTTTTATTATATTTCTGATTTTGTAAAAGGGTGAATTGTTCATCCTTATTTATTATTGACTGAATGTTGTAAATATTGTGTGTTTTTTCTTCATAATAAAAGATTAACAAAAAAAAGTATGCAAATAAGTAAGCAAGGTTAGTTTGTATTTCATCCAACGATCTGTGCTACAAAGTGATGGCTACAGTATATGCAATTTCTTCCACTTTGAGTGACACAAAGATGCTTATCTAAATGGTGAAAATGCAACATCTGTTAATTAGACTCACTTTGACTTTATATAGAGCACAAGAGAGAGCTTTTCGCTTACGACCATACCGGCCTGAGTACGCACCTGTTGTTGGGTAATTGACACATGTGTGAGTGATTGCGCTGAGTCTGAGTGTTTGCTCCAGAGTTTGTGTTTGTACTTCAAAAAGCCCAAAACTCAATCTCCTTTTTGTGAATTGATTAAGTTTGAGTTATAGTTTGGGGTTGTTCCCCGGCAGCATATTGCATAACATATTTGTTATGTGCTGACACTGTGGGTCGAATGGTGGGAGTGGGTTTCACTTTTCAAGATGTGGAGCACTCGTTGTACAATGTGTATGCTCCTAATAATGAAATTGAGAAGGGTTATGTTTATGTCTATGGGGGGATTATGTGGTAAGAACTGTCTGTTTGTTGAGGATTTTAATGTATGTATGGATAGGCTTGATGCCTCAGGTAGCGCACATTTTGGCTCTGACTCATCTCGGGGAGCGCTATTAAGGCTAATGCGGGATGAGGATTTGGTGGATATATGAAGGGAGAGGAATCCAAATAAGCAGGTGTTCTCGAAGACAAGTGGTGAGGGGTGAGCTCAAGCAGTCACATATAGATTTGTGTCTCGCTCATAGAGAGGTTGCGCACTTGGTTGCGGGGGTAGAGTATTCACACATTTTTTTAGTGACCATGAGGCTCTGCTTTTCCGGCTTGGTGCATCAGGGGGGGGGGGGTTGTGGTGTCTTAATGCCAGTCTGCTGTAGGATGAGGGGTTTAAGGTAGCAGTGAAAGAGTGTGTAAATGACGCTGTGTCAGATCCTCTATTTGAGTCTGATGTGAGCGTGTGGTGGGAAGGTTTAAAAGGGGAGTTCAAGCGGCTGGTGTATCTAGTTCAAGACAGGCAAATGTGTTAAGGAGGAGGGGATTCTTAAATCCCGCCTGTTATTGGAGTTAGAAAAGGTAGAAAACTGTCCAGGCTATGATGTGACAGAGTACCTGGGGGTGCGGGAGGAGTTGAGGGTCGTAGAGAGGCACAGGTGTATGGGGGCAGTGGTGAGGAGTAGAGCACAGTATGTGGTGGAGGGGGAGAGGAACTGCTTTTTTCCTGGGATTAGAAAGGCGGAAGCAGGAAAGGAGTTTTCTAACTGAGCTGTTAAATGAGAGGGGGAGAAGGTGACGGATCTGGAAGGTATTTTGAACACAGTGCATTCTTTTTATAAGGGTTTATTTACGTCGGGCGGGGTAGATGAAGTGTGTATGAGAAGAGTGCTAGACTCAGTGGAGGCTAGGGTTTCGACTGATGATGTAGAGATGTGTGATGCTGATTTTACATTGGCAGAGGTTAAAGCTGCTATCTTGGGCCTGAACTTGAAAAAGAGCCCGGGTTCAGATGGTCTTACTGCAAAGTTTTACCGTGAGTTTAGTGACATACTAGCCCCACAGATGCTGTGTGTGTATGTGTGTATGGAGGAGAAGAGGGTCGTCCCTGAATCTTTAGCTATGGGTGTGTTGACTGTGTTATACAAAGGGAACGGGAGTAGACTGAAATTAGAGAACTACAGACCAATAACCCTTTTGAACTCAGACAATAAGGTGCCTGCTAAGATAATGGCCAATAGGTTGAATAAGGTGATGGGAAGCATCATAGCACCTACTCAGGCCTATTGAGTTCCGGGGCGGGATGTAGTGGACACCCTCTGCACTATCCGGGATGTAGTGAAGCAGATGGGGGAAGTGGGTGGGGCGGTGCTCTGTCTAGATCTGAATAAAGTCTTTGATCGGGTGGAGCATCGGTTCCTGTTAGAGTCCTTGGCAAGATTTGGGTTCGGGCCTCGTCTTAAAGAATGGGTGAAGCTTTTGTATGGGTCAGCTTGCAGTGTTGTTAAATGTAATGGTGTGCTAACTGATCCCTTTCACCTGGGCAGGTCTGTTAGGCAGGGTTGTCCATTGTCTGCTTTGCTATACAGCATCTCAGAGCCTTTAGCGGCGTTTGTAAAGCGTGATGGAGGAGTGCAGGGAGTGGACCTCCCGGGGGGAGGAGTCAGTGTACTGCATCATTATGCTGGTGATACCACCTGTACTGTGCGGGATGGAGGGAGTGTGAATTGTCTGATTAAGTGTTTTGATGTGTATGGGAGAGCTTTTGGGGTTAAGGTGAATGTAGAAAAGTCTCAAATGTTATGTGCTGATGATACTGTTATGTCTACATGTAACATTCCTTTTAAGACTGTTACGGGACATGTGAGCATTTTGGGTGTGAATATTGGGGTAGATGAGCGGGAGGGGAGGGACTTAACTTGGACGGGTGATTAATAAAATAAAGACGACTTTGAATAACTGGAAACAAAGGAAATTAAAATTGAGGGGGAAAGTGGTGGTGGTGAATGCATTGTTGATGTCAAAATGTGTGTATACCTTAGGGGTTATGGACATGCCTGTATGGGTTCTGAAGGGAATTAATAATTTAGTGTCTGATTTCCTGTGGGGTGGGAAGGGGGTGAAGATTGCTCATGATGTGATGATAGCAGATTATGATAGGGGTGGGTTGAGATTAATAGATCTGGAGGTGAAGTTAAAAGCCATGAGGGTTTAGAGAGTGCAACGGTTTTTATATGGGGAGGAGGGTCAGGGGTGGAAGGAGTTTTTCAGACATTGGTTGCATAGGAGTGGAGGTTGTGGAGATTATGGGTTGTTAATGTGTTTGAAGCCTAGCATGTATGCAGAGGTGCCTGAGTTTTACCAGGAGGTGTTCAGGGCCTGTGCGGAGTTCTTACCGCAGGTAAGTTATGATTGTGAATCTATTGGGGTGATTTTGAATATATCGTTTTTTTCTGAACCCAATGCTGAAATCAGAGGGAAAGATGCTGGAGAGTAAGGTAATAATGAAGGCGGGTATGATAAGACTGAGGGACTTTAGGTATGAGGTGGTGCTGGGGTTCCTGCCTGATCAGGCGACTGTAGATACTGTCTGGGGTGTAGATGAGGATGTCAGGAAAGGGACGGTGTTGAGAATGTATGAGAGGGATAAAGGAGTGTGTTCCAGGGGAGTGGGTGAGGCTGCTGGACAATCATTTGAGTAATGGAGTCTTAGAGACCTTGCCTGAGATGGAGGTGAAATGTGGGGAGACTATGCAAGCCTTATCCTCTACCCAGGTGAGGGCCTTCTACTGGGCTCTTATTACCAGGAAGGTCAGGGCGCCTGCATCGGAGAAAGTGAAGTTTTTTCCAGGGATGGAAGTTGAGCGGTTGTGGAAAAACATGGTAGTGAGGCTCAATAGTCTAGAATGTATCCATTTTGATTTTATGTTGAGGCACAACTGTGTTTTTACCAAGGTGGTGTTACATCAGGTGGACATGTCAGTGTGATGTATGTAGAGATAAGGATGAAAATCTGATGCACATGATGTTTGAATGTGTTGATGTAGCTGGGTTCTATGTGAGGTTGAGGGAAATGTTAGAAAGGTACTGGGGAGAAGAGTTAATAGAGGTTGATTGGAGGGGTTTGGTATTGTTTGGAGTGGGTCAGCATGTGAGGGGGGTGAATATTGTATTATTGAATTTTATGCTGTCACGTGCAAGGTATGCGGTATATTCAAGGAGGAACTTGGCAAGGTTTGAGGGAAAGAGGGTGACAGTGTGGAAGGTGTTTGAAGGTTTGGTAAGGAGGGATGTAGGATTTATGTATAGGTCTAAGCAGGAGGATTTTGAGAGGGTGTTTATGAAGGATTGCTCTGGGGGAGGATGGTGGTTTGGTGTATGGGTTTTGATGTGTAAAGTTTTGGAGATATCAGTAAACATTTTGAAAGAATTGTTTTGAGAATGTCTTAGTTTTTATTTGATAAGGTGGTGGTTTTAAACTCTTTTTGTGGAATTTGTTTTAACAAAGTCTTGTATGCAATGATTGTATAATTTTGGTTTTGGTGTTTTAATTTCGTAGTTTTCTTTTTGATTGATTTGAAAGGGGGTAAACTTTGCCTGCCAATGTTTAGTATTGTGTTGATTAAAATGTTTTTTTTTTGCACATTGAATTTGTATATAATGTAAAACAATTTTTATAATAAAAAAAAAAGTACTCCTGATCTCGTCAGATTTAGGAAGCTAAGCAGGGTCAGGCCTGGTTAGTACTTGGATGGGAGACCGCCTGGGAATACCAGGTGCTGTAAGCCTTTTGTCCACTAGGGGGTGCTCTTGCATCCTTTCATCAGCATCACTACCTTGTGGAATTTAAACTCTGTCTGTTTTTTTCCCACAAGGCTGAAATATGTGCCCTCACTTTGAACTAAGTAAGCAAGGTTAGTTTGTATTTCATTCAACGATCTGTGCTACAAATTATGGCTACAGTATATGCAATTTCTACCCCTTTTTTAGTGACACAAAGATGCTATCTGTTAATTAATCAGACTCACTTTGACTTTATATAGTGGCCTGAGTACGCCTGATCTCACTTACGACCATACCGGCCTGAGTGAGCACTTCCTATTTGGAAAGTGAGACAGGTGTTGGTGATTAAGTCGTGAGTGAGTGTTTGTTTGCTTGAGAGCTTTTTTGGTTATTTTCAACGTTTTTTGAAGTATAATTTTGATTTTTGCATTTGAACAAGTTTAAGTTTTGTTAGTTTTTCCCCCTTCACAGTTTTGCTGCTTGGGGGAGAGTTTTTGGGGTTCATTTTTTTTTACTATGACGGACAACATGGCAATGGCTAATGGAATGGACAAGGACAAAGAAAATGCTCAACGGAAGAAACATGGAGATGAAGGAGGAATGAAATATGGTAAAGAATTTACGGTGGCAGTGGAGTTGATGGGAGAAGATAAAGTCACGACGATGGAATTACTACGTGCGATTAAAGAGGTGTGTGGAGAGGTGGTGGGATGCAGAGTAAAAGAAGGAAGAAAGTACGAGGTCACGATGAGAAAAGGAAAAGAGTGCTTAAATGGATGGCTTTATGATTAAAGAAACAAGAATTATGGCAAGAGACATGGTTTCCAATGAACTTAGTCTCTTTCATGAATTTGCCTGTGTATATGGAAGACAGCGCTATATTGGCCAAGCTATGTAGCTGGGGTGTAACAGCAGTCTCTGAAATCAGGAGGAGAGTTTGGCCAGGGACGGAGATAGCAGATGGCACGAGATACTGCAATGCGAAATCTACTGATACTGTGAAATCATTGCCGTACTCTACAAAGTTTGACACACTTGAAGGTGGAGAGAACTTTAGAGTTATTCATGATAAGCGTTTGTAGGCTTTGTATTCAGCCTGGGCATATTTTGAAGGACTGCCCTGAATTCAAATGTTATAAGTGTGGGAAGCAAGGGCATTATGCAAGAGAATGTGTAGGTGGAAAGGAAAGGGCATTTTGCGAAGGATGTCGCATGAGAACTGACGAGTGTAACTGTGGAGAGGTTGTGAATGAGGAGGGGAGCCAGGATCTTTTTGTGGAGGCTGATGTATCACCGAGAGCAGAAGAAGATGATGGAGGAGAGGACGTGGTGGAGGGTGGAAAGACTGAGAACGCAAGAAGGGAGAAGATGGAAGAGAAGACGAATGAAATAGGGAGCAGTATGGATTCAGAAATAAGAAGAGGGAGTTTTCAGGAGGAAGGGGGGAGTGGGCTGGGTGGAGGAACTGGGGACTTTGGGGGGGACCTCGGGCTATGTGGGTGCCTCAGAAGGAGGTGAAGTGGAGGGAAGTGGGATGCTGACAACGATACAGGAAGCACAACAGGCACAGGAAAGAAGAGTTTGAGTTGGAAGAGATGGATTTAGAGTCAATTTCAGATTCAGATGACATGGAAAAGATTGACAGAACAAGGGGAGGCTACAGGAAGAGGAAAGCGGCGGCAGAGGTGAAAAGGGACAGAAAAGGAAGAAAACATGACAACAGAGAGGATAATGAGAAAATATGTATTTTTTATTGGAATGGTTAATTTTATGTCAATCAATGCGAATGCTTTAAGAACAATGGAACATTTTCAAAGAATAGTAAAAATGAAGAATTCTGATATTTTATTCCTTAAAGAAACACATTGGGACAATGTATGTATTTTAGAAGTTTAAAAAATATGGAGAGATTTTATTTTTGTTAACAATGGCAGGGGGAATTCAAGTGGTGATAAGCAGAAAGAGAATAAGTGTTTATGGTGGGACAAGGTTAAGGAAAAAAATAAGTTTTTAGTATAAGATATGCAAGGAAAAAGAGAGGTAGGATGATAAGAGAAGAACATGAGTTGAGAGCTAAATTGGAAGAAGAAATATTATAATATAGAAAAGTTTTGAGTTGAAAGAAAAATTGAGTAAATATGAAATAGATAAGTGATAATTTTGCACGCCCAATTTTTCAGTTTTTGAGTTGTTAAAAAAGTTTGAAATATCCAATAAATGTCGTTCCACTTCATGATTGTGTCCCACTTGTTGTTGATTCTTCACAAAAAAATACAGTTTTATATCTTTGTTTGAAGCCTGAAATGTTGCAAAAGGTCGCAAAGTTCAAGGGGGCCGAATACTTTCGCAAGGCACTGTATGTACAAGAAAATATTAGGATGTATTCCTGGGGAGTGGGTGATTTTAATAAATAAAGAGGTGGTCAAAAGATCTAGGGGTTTACCAGTTTTATATTATGAAAGTAATGGGGAGAAATATGATTTGTCAGGTTTAAAAGTTAAAATGGTTTATAGTAAATGTATTTTAAAAGAGAAAAGTTCCTGCTTCGGAAAAAGTGTGGTCTACGGTGTTTGCAAATATGGATGTGAAATCAATATGGAAAAAATGTAAAATATAATTCTATAGAGTGTGAAGACAATGATTTTAAATTGAAACATAATAGGATTTTTACAAATATGGTTTTGCATCAAATAAATAGGGATATTAAAAAGAGAATGTGATATTTGTTGGAAAATTTTATGCACTTTTTTGTTGAATGTAGCAGGTTAAAAGATTTGAGTTTTTAAAGGGCTTTTAGTAAAACATTGGGGGGAGGAGATTTTTAATGGGGTGGAATGGAGGAGATTCTTTTTGGTATTAATGGGAAAAGTAAAGTTTTGAATTTTAATTTGGTTAATTATGTTTTAAGTCATGCTAGATATGCCTGTAAGATTAAGAAGGAACATGGGTCATTATGAAGGGAAATGTGTGAGTGGAAGGTCTTTTTAGGAGGATTTTAGAAAAGGATATAGAGATAATATATAAATATGGTGGAGGAAATTTTGAAAAACTGTTTGTGTTGGGGAGTAATTTTATTGAAATAATGTCAAATGGGAAACTTTTATTTAATTATTAATTGGTATTAGTGAATGATTGTTTTAAATTGTTTTTATTCTATTTTTCTGATTTTGTAAAAGGGTGAATTGTTCATCCTTATTTATTACTGACTGAATGTTGCAAATAGTGTGTTTTTTTTCATAATAAAAAATATAAAATAAAAATGGTAGAGTGCTTGCTTAGCATGTGAGAGGTAGTGGGATCGATGCCCGCATTCTCCAAAAACACTTTGTTTATGTGGATCCAAGAAAGCTCCAGTTCACACTTCATGCAGCCTTGTCTAACAACAACCTACTGTCATGTAAAAATGACAAGCAACTTTCATGTAACGCCGATGTCACAATGTCAGATGAAAAAGAAAGACATTACTTGCTTTCAGAGGAGCAGCGTAGCATATACCATTGAGGCCCACAAACAAAGCTGTGGGCAGTTTCCTTGAAACTAAAGCAGAGCATAAAGAAAGAACAACTACTAATGCAGAAACCCTGGATCGAATCAGGGACCTTTAGATCTTCAGTTTTAAAGCTCTCAAAAAGGAGTTATTTCTGCAAGTCATTAAACTTTATTCTGTGCCACCCTTGACGATAGGGTGCGGGGGGGGCATGTGACTCACAATTTTGACACTCAAAATGTACCTCATGGCCAGTATGGGGATCGAACTCATGGCCTTGGGGTTAGTAGCACCACAATCTAACTGACTGAGCTAACCAGCCAATGGCTACAGCGCACAATTTTTGAGATGCACCGAGCATCTGCAAGTGCTGGCGTGTAAAACTAACAAGTCCACCAACAGATTAGCCTGACAAGATTGGACCCTATTGGTTGCTCCTTGTGGCAATTCCAACCTTGCTGGGGAATTTGATCAAATGGTAGGGTGCTTGCTTAGCATGCGAGAGGTAGTGCGATCGATGCCCGCATTCTCCAAAACCATTTTTTTTTTTGAAAATACACTCTGTGGCACCCTTGACGAAGAATGTACCTCACTGCCAGTACGGGGATCGAACCCACACCATTGGCTTTTAAAGCACCATGCTCTAACCAACTGAGCTAACCAGCTGCTGGCTATGGAGCTCAATTGTTGAGATGCACCGAGCCTCTGCAAGTGCTGGCGCGTAAACTAACAAGTCCACCAACAGCATAGCCTGACAAGACTGGACACTCTTGGTTGCTCCTTGTGCAAATCCTACTGGCTGGGGAACTATCAAATGGTAGAGGGCTCGCTTAGAATGCGATGAGGTAGTGGGATCGATGCCCGCATTCTCCAAAAACATTTTGTTTTTATGGATCCAAGAAAGCTCCAGTTCACACTTCATGCAGCCTTGTCTAACAACAACCTACTGTCATGTAACAATGGCAAGAACTTTCATGTAACGCTGATGTCACAATGTCAGATGAAAAAGAAAGACATTACTTTCAGAGGAGCAGCGTAGCACACACCATTGAGGCCCACAAACAAAGCTGTTGGCAGTTTCCTTGAATTAAATTCACCCAAAAGGTGTTTTGATGTACATAACCTGGTATTGTAAAAATCACTGCATTCAACCCTGTGTAGATCAGTCAATTCTTAACGTAAAGACTTAAAACTCAGGATTCTGTAAGAGCGCACCCCAATCAAGATATGTGTTTACTTATAGCTTGCTGTGTAAACCGAAAGTGCCTTAAAATGGTGTCATAGGTGCTGTTACGAAGGGTTAAAAAGGTCAGATCTTTTCAAAACGTCATATGTGTGATTAGGCAATGCTCATGAACTGTAAATCAGTCATTTCTCCCAACAGATGTCAAAGAAAAGCTCTCACACACACACACACATACACACAGCCAGGATGGAGTGAAAAAGTGTGGTGCTTAAAGACACAGAGAGCCTGCAATGGCATTACCATAATCTCTAGGATGTGCCGACTTCAACGAGATGCCCCGCTTGACCGAAGCTCACTCGGTCTGAGTGCAGGGACCGTGTAAA
This sequence comes from Oncorhynchus masou masou, assembly GCF_036934945.1. Taxonomy (NCBI): domain Eukaryota; kingdom Metazoa; phylum Chordata; class Actinopteri; order Salmoniformes; family Salmonidae; genus Oncorhynchus; species Oncorhynchus masou. The sequence continues at coordinate 41,467,959 of NC_088224.1, forward strand.
AAAGAAGGCCCAAACTGAAGCCTGGACCTAAATTTCAAGTGCTTTTGGGAGACAGAGAGAGAACCGCTAAGGTTAGAAGCAGAATTTGACCTCAGGCACATTCCTGAGGTCCTCCCGATCTGTGCAAGCCTAATCTTGACCGTGTGGCATTAACCCTTAACAGTGAAAAGAGTTTTTTTTCATCTCACAGTTTACAATGACTTCTCTCCCCATAGGAATACATTGCCTGCTCCTCTAAAGTCAACCTGAAACCGATGTGGGTTATGAATGCCTTATGAACCTGTCTTCGATGACAGTCCATCAGGCCAATATGAGGTCTACCTGTGTCGATTCTAAGCTTCCTGTAGCAACCGGAAGTGGTTAAAATCACCCTAAAAGTGTTTTTCCATACCCAACTTGATGTTTGATAGAAATAGTGCATTCAACCCTGTGTAAATCAATCAGTTTTTAACGTAAAGACTTAACTCAGGATCCTGTAAAAGTATACGCCAATGAGGATATGTGTTTATTTTTAGCTTCCTGTGCCAATCGGACGTGCCATAATTGGCATCATAGGGGCTGTTTCTAAAGGTCAAAAAAGTCAGATCATTCCAAAACTTCATATGTGTGATTAGGCTACCCTCATGAACTGTAAATCAGTCATGTCTCCCATAAAAGTTCCAAGAAAAACTCACACACACACAGCTTGGAAGGAGGGACACAGTGTGGTGCGTAGGGACAGACAGAGCCTGCAATAGTTACCTTTGTTCGAACTTTTAAAGGCCTCTACATTTGGATTCATCCGGGGGAATGTTTCCCCCAAAACCTTCAAGAAGCTGCTCTCCTCCTGACCATAGGGCACTTTGATCTGCCTCACAGAAAGATACTGAGATATGGAAACATTATTTAAAGCGAATAAAAAAAAAGATCTTAATTTAAAACCGTAAACATTCCATGATCTTTAAATCAATCAAATAACCTTCAATAAGTCTATGTTTAACCACAAGATAGATTCACACTTAGCTTACTTACAAAGCAAGCACTGTGCACCGCACCGTGTCCTCATGTACTACATGGATATAGGGAAAATGTACCTATCCTGTTCAGCTGCCGGATGGTAGGGTCAGCGATGAGGCAAACCCTCATAGTTATCAGCCTGCTTCTCCCGGTTTGCCGCCTTTGGACTCCAGCATTATTCCGTCTCCTGAACGATTGAAATCTGACATGTGCAAACGTTATAAAAGTTACAATAATGATACTCAGCATAATCGACGCTGTCCATACTCACGCACCCCGCGGTAACGTTAGCTGTTGCAATCATTAGCAAGCTAACGTTACTAGGTAGTTGTGCCGGTTAATGTTGACTTTTGCCAGGTATTACCTAACATAACAGAATTAATCCTACCTTTGAACCACCCGATCCTCCTGGGGTGGTTGTAAAGGTGGTTGCACTTGGCTGCCAAAACTTAAAAAGCGGTCTCTCATGTTTTCAAGGTTCGACATGACTTAGTCGTTTGTCGGTGATGATGAATGAGAAGTTTTTCATATAGTGATTGGCCAACATTTGCATGTAGTTTACATATTGTTATTTTACATGTCAAATAGTGTTATTATAGTGGTTTCTTTTAGACACGCAAAGACCCAAACGACGTTCCATAGAGTAGGCTTTCTGGAATTTAGTGTTTCTTCAATATTTGCTTTTTAGAGTCACGGTTGGTCCAAGACTAACAAATGTTGAATTAAGCATACAAACCTAATGCTAAATCACTAGCTGTTCAGTCTATGCAGGGATTCAATATATAGTGCAGCACACTGGTAAACTGACGATGCAGCGTTTAAATTAATTTTCCTCGATGTACGCAGAGATCAATAAATTCTGCAGATGAATCCTCAATTGGAAATTACATTTAGATGTCAAGCGTGTTTAAGGGGATTGAATCCCAGCCTAAATCCACTTTGGCCTGAAACATGAGATAAGGACCAAGTTCGTCTAACCCTTAGTCGGAACAGTCCTTCTGAGATACTGTATCTACCACTACGCTAGAGTTATCTGCAGTCGGGTTCAATGTGGAAATACCATTCATTTAAGTGATCAAAAATGTATGTAAATGTCCTACTATATAAAAAAATGTATTCCATGTTTAATCTGTGACAGGTAGGACTAGCTCAAGCCAGAGCAAGGGCCTCTTGTGACAAGGGAATATTCTCAATTGGGAAAAAGTCTGTCCTCTCCTTGACTTCTCTTCTTTTTTTTTATCTCTCCAATTGGTAGTAGTTACAGTCTTGTTCCATCGCTGCAACTCCCGTACTGACTTGGAAGAGGCGTAGGTCGAGAGCCATGCGTCCTCCGAAACACAACCCAACCTAGCCACACTGCTTCTTGACACAATGCACATCCAACCCAATGTGTCGGAGGAAACACTGTACACCTGGCAACCTGGTCAGCGTGCACTGCGCCCGGCCCGCCACTGGAGTCATGAGTGCACGATGAGACCAGGATATCCCTGCCGGCTAAGCCCTCCCTAACCCGGACGACGCTGGGCCAATTGTGCATCGCCCCATGGGCTTCCCGGTCGCGGCCGGCTGCGACAGAGCCTGGGCTCGAACCCAGAATTTCTGGTGGCCTTCGACCACTGCACCACCCGGTAGGCCAACTTCACCTTCCTCCTCTCATCTGTGACCATGAATACCTTTAGGGCTATCGACAACTTCCTGTGAAATTGGAGAGCGCGCAATTCAAATAAATGACCATAACAATTATGGATATTAAACATTTAGGTACATACAAGTGTCTTATATTGGTTAAAAGCTTATAAAGTCTTGTTCATCTAACTGCATTATCTGATTTACAATAGGCTATACAGCGAAAACATGCCATGCGATTGTTTGAAGACGGCGCCCCACATCAAAATATTTTTTAACCATAAAAAAATTCATAAAATCACAGATTGAATATTTAATCACACAAACTTTTTGAAAATTTCTCTGATTTGCAATCCAAAGTGTCCCAGCTACAACATACATGGTAATTTTGTTAGATGAAATCCTACTTCATATCCCTAAAAGTCTGTTTAGTTTGGCGCCATCGATTTGCGTTATCCACTCGTTCAACATGCAGAGAAATTAATCCAAATAGCTACCGCTAAACTTTGTTAAAACAAGTCAAAATACGTTTCTATTTAATCCTTATGTGACGACCCTCCCACTCGGTCTGCCGAATTCTTTTTCTTTGCTCTTGTTTTCCTTAATAGAATGTCGGTGGGCGGAGCCAGGAGGGTCATCAGCGAAATGGGACACAATCCTGGGATCGGGTGTGTTGGATTTGGATATGACCCTATACGTTCGATTGGAAGAGCCCAGGCTCTGTCGTAACCGGGAGGTCCGTGGGGCGACGCACAATTGGCCTAGCGTCGTCCGGGTTAGGGAGGGCTTGGCCGGTAGGGATATCCTTGTCTCATCGCGCACCAGTGACTCCTGTGGCGGGCTGGGCGCAGTGCACGCTAACCAAGGTTGCCAGGTGCACAGTGTTTCCTCCGACACATTGGTGCGGCTGGCTTCCAGGTTGGATGCATTGCTGTGTTAAGAAGCAGTGCGGCTTGGTTGGGTTGTGTATCGGAGGACCCCACAAAAACATATTATTTTCTATGTATTATCGTTTACCAGATCTAATGTGTTATATTCTCCTACATTAATTTAACATTTCCACAAACTTCAGTGTTTCCTTTCACATGGTATCAAGAATATGCATATTCTTGCTTCATGTTCTGAGCTACAGGCAGCTAGATTAGGGTGTCATTTTAGGTGAAAATTGAAAGGTCCGATCCTTAAGAGGTTCTTTCAACATTTACATTTACATTTAAGTCATTTAGCAGACGCTCTTATCCAGAGCGACTTACAAATTGGTGAATTCACCTTCTGACATCCAGTGGAACAGCCACTTTACAATAGTGCATCTAAGTCATTAAGGGGGGGGGGGTGAGAAGGATTACTTATCTTATCCTAGGTATTCCTTGAAGAGGTGGGGTTTCAGGTGTCTCCGGAAGGTGGTGATTGACTCCGCTGTCCTGGCGTCGTGAGGGAGTTTGTTCCACCATTGGGGGCCAGAGCAGCGAACAGTTTTGACTGGGCTGAGCGGGAACTGTACTTCCTCAATGGTAGGGAGGCGAGCAGGCCAGAGGTGGATGAACGCAGTGCCCTTGCTTGGGTGTAGGGCCTGATCAGAGCCTGGAGGTACTGCGGTGCCGTTCCCCTCACAGCTCCGTTGGCAAGCACCATGGTCTTGTAGCGGATGCGAGCTTCAACTGGAAGCCAGTGGAGAGAGCGGAGGAGCGGGGTGACGTGAGAGAACTTGGGAAGGTTGAACACCAGACGGGCTGCGGCGTTCTGGATGAGTTGTAGGGGTTTAATGGCACAGGCAGGGAGCCCAGCCAACAGCGAGTTGCAGTAATCCAGACGGGAGATGACAAGTGCCTGGATTAGGACCTGCGCCGCTTCCTGTGTGAGGCAGGGTCGTACTCTGCGGATGTTGTAGAGCATGAACCTACAGGAACGGGCCACCGCCATGATGTTGGTTGAGAACGACAGGGTGTTGTCCAGGATCACGCCAAGGTTCTTAGCGCTCTGGGAGGACGACACAACGGAGTTGTCAACCGTGATGGCGAGGTCATGGAACGGGCAGTCCTTCCCCGGGAGGAAGAGCAGCTCCGTCTTGCCGAGGTTCAGCTTGAGGTGGTGATCCGTCATCCACACTGATATGTCTGCCAGACATGCAGAGATGCGATTCGCCACCTGGTCATCAGAAGGGGGAAAGGAGAAGATTAATTGTGTGTCGTCTGCATAGCAATGATAGGAGAGACCATGTGAGGTTATGACAGAGCCAAGTGACTTGGTGTATAGCGAGAATAGGAGAGGGCCTAGAACAGAGCCCTGGGGGACACCAGTGGTGAGAGCGCGTGGCGAGGAGACAGATTCTCGCCACGCCACCTGGTAGGAGCGACCTGTCAGGTAGGACGCAATCCAAGCGTGGGCCGCGCCGGAGATGCCCAACCCGGAGAGGGTGGAGAGGAGGATCTGATGGTTCACAGTATCGAAGGCAGCCGATAGGTCTAGAAGGATGAGAGCAGAGGAGAGAGAGTTAGCTTTAGCAGTGCGGAGCGCCTCCGTGATACAGAGAAGAGCAGTCTCAGTTGAATGACTAGTCTTGAAACCTGACTGATTTGGATCAAGAAGGTCATTCTGAGAGAGATAGTGGGAGAGCTGGCCAAGGACGGCACGTTCAAGAGTTTTGGAGAGAAAAGAAAGAAGGGATACTGGTCTGTAGTTGTTGACATCGGAGGGATCGAGTGTAGGTTTTTTCAGAAGGGGTGCAACTCTCGCTCTCTTGAAGACGGAAGGGACGTAGCCAGCGGTCAGGGATGAGTTGATGAGCGAGGTGAGGTAAGGGAGAAGGTCCCCGGAGATGGTCTGGAGAAGAGAGGAGGGGATAGGGTCAAGCGGGCAGGTTGTTGGGCGGCCGGCCGTCACAAGAAGCGAGATTTCATCTGGAGAGAGAGGGGAGAAAGAGGTCAGAGCACAGGGTAGGGCAGTGTGAGCAGAACCAGCGGTGTCGTTTGACTTAGCAAACGAGGATCGGATGTCGTCGACCTTCTTTTCAAAATGGTTGACGAAGTCATCTGCAGAGAGGGAGGAGGGGGGAGGGGGAGGAGGATTCAGGAGGGAGGAGAAGGTGGCAAAGAGCTTCCTAGGGTTAGAGGCAGATGCTTGGAATTTAGAGTGGTAGAAAGTGGCTTTAGCAGCAGAGACAGAGGAGGAAAATGTAGAGAGGAGGGAGTGAAAGGATGCCAGGTCCGCAGGGAGGCGAGTTTTCCTCCATTTCCGCTCGGCTGCCCGGAGCTCTGTTCTGTGAGCTCGCAATGAGTCATCGAGCCACGGAGCGGGAGGGGAGGACCGAGCCGGCCTGGAGGATAGGGGACATAGAGAGTCAAAGGATGCAGAAAGGGAAGAGAGGAGGGTTGAGGAGGCAGACTCAGGAGAAAGGTTGGAGAAGGTATGAGCAGAGGGAAGAGATGATAGGATGGAAGAGGAGAGAGTAGCGGGGGAGAGAGAGCGAAGGTTGGGACGGCGCGATACCATCCGAGTAGGGGCAGTGTGGGAAGTGTTGGATGAGAGCGAGAGGGAAAAGGATACAAGGTAGTGGTCGGAGACTTGGAGGGGAGTTGCAATGAGGTTAGTGGAAGAACAGCATCTAGTAAAGATGAGGTCGAGCGTATTGCCTGCCTTGTGAGTAGGGGGGGAAGGTGAGAGGGTGAGGTCAAAAGAGGAGAGGAGTGGAAAGAAGGAGGCAGAGAGGAATGAGTCAAAATAAATTTCAAAATAACAGAATAGCATATTTGGAGTTTAATTATGTTAATGTGCTTAGTTAGCCAAAGCTCGACTTCAAGTTCGGTCTGACATCAAGTCGAAACGGTCCTATGGCAAAATGTTATCACCGTGGTGACGGAAAAGGGATATTGCTTGAAAATGTATCTCAATCCAGGGATGGAAGGTATCGCTGTACTCCTAATTTTCCCATTATCCAAGCCTCGAAATCGAGAAAATTGAAATACTGCTAGTTTTTAAATTAACTGCCTTTTTCATCAGCATGTTAGGTTGTTCCACAACACTTCCGGCAGCAACTCACCCCAACGCTAGACGTCACATTTGAATGGAATCACATTTTTTTGTTATGTCTTATACTTCCTTGTGTTGTGTACCTCTTATTTTACCATTGCGTTATTTAGATTATTTTTAGCCATTGGTGGAGAGGTACTGTCTACTGATGTGTGCTAGTCTTTTGTGAATAACAAGTAATTTATAAACCTTTATAAAGTGTATATATAGTGAACCCTTTAGATTAGGGGCTATTAGTGAGGCACTGAGGTATTAGTAAGTGCATGTACTCACATTCATAAATGCACTCATTTATAAATATGTATACAAATGGTGAGTCAAACTATTAATCAACCATTAACAAATGCCTTGACAATAACTCCTTTATAACTGGTTCATAGTACATTAGTAGTACATTAATCATTTACAAATTGTGAACATACAATGATCAAACACCTTATTTATTATCTGATAAGTCATGAACAAATCATTTAAAATAGCGTTTATAAATGTGTAAATAACTATTTATAGATGTCTTATTGACATTTACAAATGTAGGAATAATGATTAATAAATGGTAAGTAAACTCTTTACAAACAGTTTTTTAAATGGTATATTAAGGGACCTTAATATAAAGTCTTACCGAACATTTTGATCCATCAATGAGACTTCATCAATACAATCCATTATCATTAGCCCCCTAACTCATGTAGCTCTATGACATGAAACTGATGTGCTCTGTTTTTCCTACCTCAGCCACCGTAACGCTGCGGTGAGGAGCTGCACTGCTCAGCACCTGGAGAGACTGGCTGAGGTCAAGGGGATGGCTCGTCTCCTGTCGGGGAAGAAAGACCTCACTGACCGTTTCTTGATTGCTGTCAGTAAACTGGCTGTAGACCCTGCACAGGAAGTCAGGTGGGAAGTTCCTCCTGTAAAGCAGCTTGCTTCAACATAACAGTTAAGGCCGGGATTCAATCCATGGCTCGCTATAGCACTAGATTGCCGACAATGCAGCTTCTAAAGGTAATTTAGTCTTGAGTCAACATCTGCAGCGTTTACCACAAATACAAATTGAAATTGCCTTTAAAAGCCACATTGTCGTCTGTCGACAGCATCTATGCTAAAGGGTGTCATGGATTGAATTGCGGATTTTAGGTATTCCAAAACTACCAGAGGTTCTCTTGGAGGGAAATAGTATTTGAAAACAAAAAGGAAAAATTATAAACACAAATAAGTGCTACGTGGCATAGGAAAATCCAAGTCCAGGCAAAAGCCAAAAGCTTAGCCGGGATGTTTGGCCGGCAGGGATGTTCTTCTCCCATCGCCAACTAGCGACCTCCTGTGGTGGGTGGAGTGCAATGCACACTGACACGGTCACCAAGTATATGGTGTTTCCTCCGACACATTGGTGCAGCTGGCTTCCAGGTTAAGCGGGCATTGTGTCAAGAAGCTGGGTTGTGTTTCGGAGGACGCACGGCTCTCGACCTTCGCCTCTCCAGAGTCCTTACGGGAGTTGCAGCGATGGGGCAAGATTGTAACTACCAATTGGATAACACAAAATTGGGGTAAAAATAAAAAATTTAATTGAGTTCAAATAGCCAATACCTGATTCAGTTTCCTTCCTTCTGTTTGGTGCCTAATGAAGACAACCCTACTTCGGCCTGAAACAAGCGCTGTGCAGATTTGCTAAGATTTCCATAATAACGAACGGTTAATACCCAGTTGTTAGATAGTTGAGATGATTTGTAGATCAGGTAATGCGGTACATTACTCAAACGGACCCTCTTGCAAATTCTACCTAATCTATGTCTTATTTTGATGGGATATTTTTTCTCATGTTGCCATCAACTGAGTAATGTTTTTAATCACAGACAGCAGAAATGATTTGATATGTTGCACGTTTAAGATGATATTAATATCTTTGTCCACAGGCATCATGGTCGCAACATCTTGAGAAATGTGGCCACTAATGGCGACTTTGCTAAAATGTGGGACAAATTCGCTCCGAGGAAAGAGCGAGAATCCTTGAGGGAGGTCATCTCAAAGGTTAACCTCAAAGAAATGTACATTCTCTCTGGATGATTAGAAGTGTGACAAATGAACTGATATGATTACAGAAATCCAATCCCACCTTGCACAGACATCAGTTCAATGTCTAGTTTTGATTTAAATTTGGAACTCAACCAAAATGTGAAATCAACCAAAAATTTTGGTTAACATTTTGGTGAAAAAAATCTAATTGTGTTTTCCACATTGATTCACCGTCATCACATAGATTTTTTTTGTGGTTGAAATGAGGTGGAAACTACATTTATTCAACAAATTTTGGCCCATTGGGATGAATTTAATATACTGTAAGATTATATCTTTCTGTCTTTTCTCTTTTTCAACAGGGATATCTGAATAATCCCCAACTTGACTATATATTTGTATCTAAATATTTGCACATTTCCCAACTTGACTATTATCCCCTCCAGTCCCCAAACTCCAATACTTTTGCTCATTCTAAGAAATTTGACAATATCATCCAAACCCCCATGTAAATGCATCTTTAAACTGCATTGACTCCTTGTCCAAGTCCTGAATCCACTATAAGGCAATACGAACCACATTCAAAGCACTAAATTACCTTTCCTCGAAGCGCCTATCTGATCTACCAGCTCAATAGTGGTCTACTGAAACCATACACACCATCTCAGGGGTGCTCAGATCATCAACCACTGACCTCCACACCATCCTCAAAACCAGCAGTCCTCTTTTGAAGGCAGATTGGTCAGTACTCCTGTATGGCACCAACACTGTGGATTTTCATCCAATACTTCTGGACTATAAGAACATTCTTTGGACAATAAAATTAGGTAAAATGGAAGCTGGCTACAGTCTCAGTTTTATTCTCCAAGACAGTGTGAGGATGTGTAACAACAATACCTGGGGTTTAACTTGATGATCAGGGCCAGATTACCGAATGGGCACGCAGGGCACCTGCCCTGTGGGCCCCGACCTCCAGGGAAAATCATCATAACATCCAAAACTAAAAGTATTGTGGATGTATATTACAGTACGTGGACGTTTTACAATTCGTGAGCTCGTTTCATAGTTTGTAGCCATGTTTTATATAAATTTGTGCATATTTTGTAGAAATTCCTGAGCATTTAAACATTTTTAGTGGGGATGTTATATATCAATTTGCTTACTGATGCTGCTCTTCCATGTCGTCCCTAGGAGGGGTGCGTCACTTGAGTGGGTTGAGTCACTGACGTGATCTTCCTGTCTGGGTTGGCGCCCCACCTTGGGTTGTGCCGTGGCGGAGATCTTTGTGGGCTATACTCGACCTTGTCTCAGGATGGTAAGTTGGTGGTTGAAGATATCCCTCTACTGGAGTGGGGGCTGTGCTTTGGCAAAGTGGGTAGGTTTATATCCTGCCTGTTTGGCCCTGTCCGGGGGTATCGTCGGATGGGGCCACAGTGTCTCCCGACCCTCCTGTCTCAGCCTCCAGTATTTATGCTGTGGTAGTTTGTGTGTCGGGGGGCTAGGGTTAGTCTGTTATATCTGGAGTATTTCTCCTGTCTTATCCGGTGTCCTGTGTGAATTTAAGTATGCTGTCTCTAATTCTCTCGTTCTCTCGTTCTCTCTCTCTCTCGGAGGACCTGAGCCCTAGGACCATGCCTCAGGACTACCTGGCCTGATGACTCCTCGCTGTCCACAGTCCACCTGGCTGTGCTGCTGCTCCAGTTTCAACTGTTCTGCATGCGGCTATGGAACCCTGACCTGTTCACCGGACGTGCAACCTGTCCCAGACCTGTTGTTTTCAACTCTCTAGAGACAGCAGGAGCGGTAGAGATACTCTGAATGATCGGCTATGAAAAGCCAACTGACATTTACTCCTGGGGTGCTGACCTGTTGCACCCTCGACAACCACTGTAATTATTATTATTTGACCCTGCTGGTCATCTATGAACATTTGAACATCTTGGCCATGTTCTGTTATAATCTCCACCCGGGACACAGTCAGAAGAGGACTGGCCACCCCTCATAGCCTGGTTCCTCTCTAGGTTTCTTCCTAGGTTTTGGCCTTTCTAGGGAGTTTTTCCTAGCCAACGTGCTTCAACACCTGCATTGCTTGCTGTTTGGGGTTTTAGGCTGGGTTTCTGTACAGCACTTTGAGATATCAGCTGATGTACGAAGGGCTATATAAATACATTTGATTTGATTTAAGGCAATTTAGTGGCAGCGGTGTTATATCCCTTGTATGAATATCATAATGCTGCCAAAGTTTGAATTGACCAAAGAGATGACAATCATGAAGACTTGCACAAACAACAACAAGGAAGACAGCAGTGGGATTCAAACCCACGGCGCCAGAGAGACTGGAGCCTAAAAGTGCTGAAAAACATGTTTCAATTTCAGTATAGGTCTGGCCTGGTGTTCTGCCCTTAACCCTGTACTGCATCTCCCCCACCTCACAGACATTAAGGAGAGAAGATAGACAACTTATAAGATACAGCAAATAATAAAAGACCACATTATGTATTTTTGTAATATCACAAACCTGTATTCATCACTATTTTACCTGCACAATGTCAGATTGAGTTGACGATGCTCTCCTGGGCCAGAAAACATGAGCGCCGAGTTGACCTTCTGACGTTTACCAGCAGCCAAGGGCATTTTCAGAAGGTCAAATAAGGCAGGGAGATTGAACGCTTTTGTCCTCTGGAGGATTTTATCCTTAAGGACCCACATTGCTGCCTCAACAAAGTTATGTGTTGTTCCCTCGAGTTGGCAGCTTCTCCCGATAGTTGAGTGCCCAACACTCTCGACGACTGAACAGTCGATCGAAATAAGACGTGAATTTCTTCTACCTGTAATTAGGGTGAAATATGTACTTGAATAATCTTGTACTATAACATATTGGTTACAAAATATTGGGAAAATGTATCCAAATAACAACATATCCCAAACATGGACTGGGCAAATGTCTTTGAGAAAAGACTAAAACTGATCAGCAAGTTCTGGTTTTATCGTAAAAAAGTTAATGAGAATAAAGCATAGGATAATAGATTGCACATCATTATACTGTTATACTACACTAACCTGGCTACAATTGGGTTTTGTTTGGCCTGCTGATAGAGGGGCTCAGCCATCTCTTCCCTGGAATACATGATGTATTTTACAGTGAAGGGGTTCTGCCTGTCTTTCAGGTCTACTCCACAGCCACCTACAGTAGGTGGAAGGTGCAAACCCTCAGATTGGCTCCTAGAAATGCCCTCCCTCCGTCCCTTCTCTGCCTTGCAGTTATCTGTAAGGATGATGCGAGGACCAGCCTGACCTCTCCCTGCAAAGGCGTCCTCCCTCAGTATGTCCTTCAAGAAAGAATCTCTGTGGCCGACGTGAGTAAGACGTTTAAGCGTGTTAACCCTTGCGGGCCAGACAGCATCCCTTGCCGTGTCCTCAGAGCATGCGGATACCAGCTAGCTTTAGTGTTTACTGACATATTCAATCTCTCCCTATCCCAGTCTGCTGTCCCCACTTGCTTCAAGATGTCCACCATTGTTCCTGTACCCAAGAAAGCAAAGGTAACTGAACTAAATGACTATAGTAGCACTCACTTCTGTCATCATGAAGCGCTTTGAGAGACTAATCAAGGATCATATCACCTCCACCTTACCTGACACCCTAGACCCACTTCAATTTGCTTACTGCCCCAATAGATCCACAGACGATGCAATTGCCATCGCACTGCACACTGCCCGATCCCATCTGGACAAGAGGAATACCTACAGTGGGGCAAAAAAGTATTTAGTCAGCCACCAATTGTGCAAGTTCTCCCACTTAAAAAGATGAGAGGCCTGTAATTTAAATCATAGGTACGCTTAAACTATGACAGACAAAATGAGGAAAGAAAATCCAGAAAATCACATTGTAGGATTTTTAATGAATTTATTTGCAAATTATGGTGGAAAATAAGTATTTGGTCACCTACAAACAAGCAAGATTTCTGGCTCTCAAGGACCTGTAACTTCTTCTTTAAGAGGCTCCTCTGTCCTCCACTCGTTACCTGTATTAATGGCACCTGTTTGAACTTGTTATCAGTATAAAAGACACCTGTCCACAACCTCAAACAGTCACACTCCAAACTCCACTATGGCCAAGACCAAAGAGCTGTCAAGGACACCAGAAACAAAATTGTAGACCTGCACCAGGCTGGGAAGACTGAATCTGCAATAGGTAAGCAGCTTGGTTTGAAGAAATCAACTGTGTGAGCAATTATTAGGAAATGGAAGACATAAAAGACCACTGATAATCTCCCTCGATCTGGGGCTCCACACAAGATCTCACCCCGTTGGGTCAAAATGATCACAAGAACGGTGAGCAAAAATCCCAGAACCACACGGGGGGGGGACCTAGTGAATGACCTGCAGAGAGCTGGGACCAAAGTAACAAAGCCTACCATCAGTAACACACTACGCCGCCAGGGACTCAAATCCTGCAGTGCCAGACGTGTCCCCCTGCTTAAGCCAGTACATGTCCAGGCCCGTCTGAAGTTTGCTCAAGAGCATTTGGATGATCCAGAAGTTGATTGGGAGAATGTCATGAAACCAAAATATAACTTTTTTGGTAAATACTCAACTTGTCGTGTTTGGAGGACAAAGAATGCTGAGTTGCATCCAAAGAACACCATACCTACTGTGAAGCATGGGGATGGAAACATGCTTTGGGGCTGTTTGTCTGCAAAGGGACCAGGACGACTGATCCGTGTAAAGGAAAGAATGAATGGGGCCATGTATCGTGAGATTTTGAGTGAAAACCTCCTTCCATCAGGAAGGGCATTGAAGATGAAACGTGGCCGGGTCTTTCAGCATGACAATGATCCCAAACACACCGCCCGGGCAACGAAGGAGTGGCTTCGTAAGAAGTTCCAAGATGGCGTAGCAGTCAAGACGTGTTTGTCCTGTTGTGTCCCTTGTATATATCGGTTTACATATTTTTCGTCGCATATCATTAACATTTTTTTGCTAAACCTCATCATCTAAATACTCTACTGCAACCCGCCTCACCCAATGTGGCGTGGATCTGCTTTTTTTTCCTAAAGTATTTATATTTACTTCGGATCTGGAAACCCTCAACTGAAGTTAGCCAGCTAACTACCAGATATTAGTCAGCAAACCATTGCCAGCGGTCATCAGCTAACCTTCAGCTCGGAAAGCTCTCGCCAGTTCGAACAACGTGACTCTAACCAGATCATAACGGACCTGTTATTTTATCCCCGGATTCCTACCACAATCTGAACATTTACATCTGGATCTTCACAACTAGCTAACCGCAATCCTGGATGACTACTCCTGGCTAGCGTTTCCATCCCAGAGCAAGCACCAATTTAGCTTGAAGCTAGCCCGGCCAGGACTCCTGTGCTACCACCGAAGCATACTCCTGGGCTACAATATCGGCCTGCTAGCTACTGTGGCAAACCTCTTCAAGGTTAGGAGCGTTTGTCACAAATTAAGTGGTAAACTGTCACCAAATAATTCAAGAATGAGAGTTCTTTCGAACAGGATAGTACCTGTGTGTTTGTTTCTCTGTCCTGGTCCACCCAGGCCGTAGGCGAAGTCAAGGATAGCAGGGTTCGGTACACGAATCGGGTTCTCGGTAGGTCCAGGCCCAAACGCCAACAGGTACGTCCAAAACAATCCAGCTCATACAATGTAAATCCAGCCAATCTCTATTGTCTCTTTCTCTATTGTTCATAGATCCTTCCAGCACTCTCTCTCCCTCTTCCTGGTTTTTCTTGACCCTTTATCTGTGGGTCGGCTCCACCTTCTGAGGGTTCCCGTGCTTCTGGGACTTGTAGTTTTGGTGGTCGGCCATTTTGTGATCTGTAGTTCTGACAGGGGTGGCCATTTTAGTGATCGGGCAGAGCCCGTTTATTAGTTCTGCTCTCACATATCTGCCATTTATCACTCGACCCCCTTCTTTGCCACACTACCTAGAGCTACTTGGAACCCTACTAATTCCACGACTGGTCTATCGACGTCACCGCACGAAGAGGCAAAAACAGACTTACCCCCATCGCGACGTTCTCATCCCAAAGGCTAACTTTCTAGCCCCTGCTATCTGCTTGCTTGCTAACCCGATCTGCTAACTGCTAAACTGACGGGCCCTGGTCTGCTAACTGCTAGCTTGCCCTGGTCTACTAACTGCTAGCCCATGCTAACCGCTTGCTTGCTAACCCAGCCTGCTAACTGCTAACTTGCCCTGGTCTACTAGCTGCTAGCTTGTTTAGCTCCGGCCTACTAACTGTTAGCTTGTTACCCTGCTAACTGTCTGAATCGCCGTGTCCCCAGCCAGCCCAACCACTCACTGGACCCATATGTTCACTTGGTTACGCATGCCTCTCTCTAATATCAATATGCCTTGTCCATTACTGTCCTGGTTACTGTCTTATTTCACTGTAGAGCCTCTAGCCCTGCTCAATATGCCTTAACCAACCATGTTGTTCCACCTCCTACATATTTTAATTTTAACTGCAAGGCAGTTAAAGAACAAATTCTTATTTTCAATGGCCTAGGAACAGTGGGTTAACTGCCTGTTCAGGGGCAGAACGACAGATTTGTACCTTGTCAGCTCGGGGATTTCAACTTGCAACCTTCTGGTTACTAGTCCAACGCTCTAACCACTAGGCTACCCTGTCTCACCATATGTAATGACATCACCTGGTTTAATCATTTCCAGAGACTGTATCTCTCTCTTCATTACTCAATGCCTAGGTTTACCTCCAATGTACTCACATCCTACCTTACCTTTGTCTGTACACTATGCCTTGAATCGATGCTATCGTGCCCAGAAACCTGCTCCTTTTACTCTCTGTTCTGAACGTGCTAGACGACTAGTTTGTATAGTCTTTAGCCGTACCCTTATCCTACTTCTATTTTGTTCCTCTGGTAATGTGGAGGTTAATCCCGGTCCTGCAGTGCCTCGCTCCACTCCCACCCCCCAGGTGCTCTCATTTGTTGACTTCTGTAAACGTAAAAGCCTTGGTTTCATACATGTTAACATTAGAAGCCTACTCCCCAAGTTTGTTTTACTCACTGCTTTAGCACACTCTGCCAACCCAGATGTCTAAGCCGTGTCTGAATCCTGGCTTAGGAAAAAACCCTGAAAACCCTGAAATCTCCATTGCTAACTATATCGTTTTCCGCCAAGATAGAACTACCAAAGGGGGCGGTGTTGCAATTTACTGCAAAGATAGAAAGTAATACAGAAACAAGTCTCTCACTGTTGCCGCTTGCTATAGACCTCCCTCTGCCCCCAGCTGTGCCCTCAATACTATATGTGAACTGATTGCCCCCCATCTATCTTCTGAGCTCGTGCTACTAGGTGACCTAAACTGGGACATGCTAATTAACACCCCGGCCATCCTATAAACTAAGCTTGATGGCCTCAATCTCACACAAATTATCAATGAACCTACCAGGTACAACCCCAAGTCAGTAAACACAGGCACCCTCACAGATGTCATCCTAACTAATTCGCCCTCCAAATACACCTCTGCTGTTTTCAATCAAGATCTCAGCGATCACTGCGTCATTGCCTGCCCCCGTAATGGGTCTGCGACCAAACAACCACCCCTCATTAATGTCAAACGCTCCCTGAAACACTTCTGCGAGCAGGCCTTTCTAATCGACCTGGCCGGGGTATCCTGGAATCACATTGACCTCATCCCGTCAGTAGACGATGCCTGGCTATTCTTTAAAAGTGCCTTCCTCACCATCTTAAATAAGCATGCCCCTTTCAAAAAAATTTGAACTAGGAATAGTTCACGCCAGACCTGTCTGCCCTTGACCAGCACAAAAACATCCTGTGGCGTTCTGCATTAGCATCGAATAGCCCCCGTGATATGCAACTTTTCGGGGAGTTAGGAACAAATATACACAGGCAGTTAGAAAAGCTAAGGCAAGCTTTTTCAAACAGAAATTTGCATTCTGTAGTACTAACACAAAGTTCTGGGACACTGTAAAGTCCATGGAGAATAAGAGCACCTCCTCTCAGCTGCCCACTGCTCTCAGGCTAGGAAACATTGTCACCACCGATAAATCCGCTATAATTGAAAATTTCAATAAGCATTTCTCTACGGCTAGCCATGCTTTCCACATCGCTACCCCTACCCCGGGCAACTGCCCGGCACCCTCCACAGCAACCCGCCATAGCCCCCACCATTTCTCCCTTACCCAAATCCAGATAGCCAATGTTCAGAAAGAGCTGCAAAATCTGGACCCCTACAAATCAGCCAGGCTAGACAATCTGGACCCTCTCTTTCTAAAATTATCTGCCGAAATTGTTGCAACCCCTATTACTAGCCTGTTCAACCTCAATTTCGTATCGTCTGAGATTCCCAAAGATTGGAAAGCTGCCACGGTCATCCCCCTCTTCAAAGTGGGTGACACACTAGACCCAAACTGCTACAGACCTATATCTATCCTACCCTGTCTTTCTAAGGTCTTCGAAAGCCAAGTTAACAAACAGATTACTGACCATTTCGAATCCCACCATACCTTCTCCGGTATTCAATCTGGTTTCAGAGCTGGTCATGGGCGCACCTCAGCCACGCTCAAGGTTCTAAACGACATCATAACCCCCATCGATAAGAGACATTACTGTGCAGCCATATTCATCGACCTGGCCAAGGCTTTCGACTCTGTCAATCACAACATTCTTATTGGCAGACTCGACAGCCTTGGGTGTGCCACAGGGTTAAATTCTCAGGCCGACTCTCTTTTCTGTATACATCAATGATGTTGCTCTTGCTGCTTGGGGTTCTCTGATCCACCTCTACGCAGATGACACCATTCTGTATACTTATGGCCCCTCCTTGGACACTGTGTTAACTAACCTCCAGATGAGCTTCAAAGCCATACAACTCTCCTTCCATGGCCTCCAACTGCTCTTAAACGCAAGTAAAACTAAATGCATGCTTTTCAATCGATCGCTGCCCGCACCTGCTCGCCCGTCCAGCATCACTACTCTGGACGGTTCTGACTTAGAATACGTGGACAACTACAAATATCTGGGTGTCTGGTTAGACTGTAAACTCTCCTTCCAGACTCACATTAAGCATCTCCAATCCAAAATGAAATCTAGACTCGGCTTCCTATATCGCAACAAAGCATCCTTCACTCATGTTGCCAAACATACCCTCGTAAAACTGACCATTCTACCGATCCTCGACTTCGGTGATGTCATCTATAAAATAGCCTCCAACACTCTACTCAACAAACTGGATGCTGTCTATCACAGTGCCATCCGTTTTGTCACCAAAGCCCCATCCACTACCCACCATTGCGAACTGTACGCTCTCGTTGGTTGGCCCTCGCTTCATACTCGTCGCCAAACTCACTGGCTACAGGTTATCTACAAGTCTCTGCTAGGTAAAGCCCCGCCTTATCTCAGCTCACTGGTCACCATAGCAGCACCCACCCATAGCACGCGCTCCAGCAGGTATATCTCACTGGTCACCCCCAAAGCCAAATCCTCCTTTGGTCGTCTTTCCTTCCAGTTCTCTGCTGCCCATGACTGGAACGAATTGCAAAAATTTATGAAGCTGGAGTTTCACATCTCCCTCACTAGCTTTAAGCACCAGCTGTCAGAGCATTTTACAGATCACTTCACCTGTACTTAGCCTATCTGTAAACAGCCCATCTATCTACCTACCTCATCCCCATACTGGTATGTATTTATTTATTTAGCTCCTTTGCACCCCAGTATCTCTACCTGCACATTAATCTCCCGCCGATCTACCATTCCAGTGTTTAATTGCTATATTGTAATTACTTCGCCACCATGGTCTATTTATTTCCTTAACTTACCTCATTTGCACTCACTGTATATAGACTTTTTGTTTTCTTTTGTTCTACTGTATTATTGACTGTATGTTTTGTTTATTCTACGTGTAACTCTGTGTTGTTGTATGTGTCAAATTGCTACGCTTTATCTTGGCCAGGTCACAGTTGCAAATTAGAACTTGTTCTCAACTAGCCTATCTGGTTAAATAAAGGTGAAAAATAAAGAAATACATTTCAAGGTCCTGGAGTGGCCTAGCCAGTCTCCAGATCTCAACCCCATAGAAAATCTTTGGAGGGAGTTGAAAGTCTGTGTTGCCCAGCAACAGCCCCAAAACATCACTGCTCTAGCGGAGCTTCTATCTCAAGGCCAGCAGACTGTTAAACAGCCACCATTAACATTGAGTGGCTGCTGCCAACACACTGACTCAACTCCAGCCACTTTAATAATGGGAATTGATGTAAAATATATCACCAGTCACTTTAAACAATGCTACTGAATATAATGTTTACATACCCTACATTATTCATCTCACATGTATATGTATATACTGTACTCTATATCATCTACTGCATCTTTATGTAATACATGTATCACTAGCCACTTTAAACTATGCCACTTTGTTTACATACCCTACATTACTCATCTCATATGTATATACTTTACTCGATACCATCTACTGCATCTTACCTATGCCGTTCTGTACCATCACTCATTCATATCGTTATATACATATTCTTTATCCCTTTACACTTGTGTGTATAAAGTAGTAGTTTTGGAATTGTTAGGTTAGATTACTCGTTGGTTATTACTGCATTGTCGGAACTAGAAGCACAAGCATTTCGCTACACTCGCATTAACATCTGCTAACCATGTGTATGTGACAAATAAATTTGATTTGAGATCTGCATGGAGGAATGGGCCAAAAAGACCAGCAACAGTGTGTGAAAACCTTGTGAAGACTTACTGAAAATGTTTGACCTCTGTCATTGCCAACAAAGGGTATATAACAAGGTATTGAGATAAACTTTTGTTATTGACCAAATACTTATTTTCCACCATAATTTGCAAATAAATTCATTAAAAATCATACAATGTGATTTTCTGGATTTTTTTCCACCTCATTTTGTCTCTCATAGTTGAAGTGTACCTGTGATGAAAATTACAGGCCTCTCTCATCTTTTTAAGTTGGAGAACTTGCACAATTGGTGGCTGACTAAATTATTTTTTTGCCCCACTGTATGTAAGAATGCTGTTCATTGACTATAGCTCAGCCTTCAACACCATAGTAACCTCCAATCTCATCATTACGCTTGGGGGCCCTGGGTCTGAACCCCACCCTGTGCAACTGCGTCCTGGACTTCTTGACGGGCCGCCCCCAGGTGGTTAAGGTAGGAAACAACACCTCCACTTCACTGATCCTCAACACAGGGGCCCCACAAGGGTGCGTGCTCAGCCCCCTCCTGTACTCCCTGTTCACCCATGACTGCGTGGACACCCACGCCTCCAACTCAATCATCAAGTTTGCAGACGACACAACAATAGTAAGCCTGATTACCAACAATGACGAGACAGCCTACAGGGAGGAGGTAAGGGCCCTGGCGGAGTGGTGCCAGGAAAATAACCTCTCCCTCAACGTCAACAAAACGAAGGAGCTGATCGTGGACTTCAGCTTGGCCCCACAAACTTTTACAGATGCACAATTGAGAGCATCCTGGCGGGCTGTATCGCCGCCTGGTGTGGCAAGTGCACCGCCCCACAACCGCAAGGCTCTCCAGAGGGTGATTCCAACGCATAACCGGGGGCACACTGTCTGCCCACCAGGACATCTACAGCACCCGGTATCAAAGGAATGCCAAAAAGATCATCAAGGACATCAATGACCCGAGCCAAGGCCAGAAGGCGAGGTCAGTAAATGTGCATCAAAGCTGGGACCTAGAGACTGAAAAACAGCTTCTATCTTAAGGCCATCAGACTGTTAAATAGCCTTCACTAGCCCATTTGAGGCTGATGCCTGTATACATAGACTTGGAATCACTGGCCACTTTAATAATGGAACACTTGTAATCATTTTTCAATAATGTTTAGATACTGCTTTTCTCATCTCATATATACATACTGTATTCCATTCTACTGTATGTTAGTCAATGCCACTTTGAAATTGTTCAATCTAATATTTATACATTTCTTAATTCCATTTTTTTTTACTTTTAGATTTCTGTGTATTGTTGTGAATCATTTTTAGATACCACTGTACTGTTAGATACAACAGCAGTGTTGGAGCTAGGAACACAAGCACTTCGCTATAACCGCAATAACATCGGCTAAATATGTGTATGTGACCAATAACATTTGAATTGATTTTAAAAGTAATGTTCACTAGATCGCTATCATGGTAACAACAGTAATACAAATAACAAAAAATGATTTAATGCTACTATTAATAATAATAGTAATAACAATATTAATACTAATATTATAATTACAATAAACTTTTAAATCCAATTGTTAATTAGGCCATTCGTATTGCACGATGTTCAGTACGTTTTCCATATTGGACATACTGCACCGTCGTACACAATTTCCTGTACATTGTGTTGCAGTAAGACGGGGGTCCAATCTACTCAGGAGCACCTCTATTTTCCAAATCCAAAGTTTACAACACAAGGAGCATCACCGCTCTTTCTGCTGCCCTTAACTAAAGACTGGCCTTTCAGCTTAAATCCAGTCAGTTTTTCATATTGGACATACATTCTGCACCGTACCGCAGGGGTGCAACTTTCACTGGTGATGGGGGGGACATGTCCCCCTTCACATTCTGAAATTGCATTTTTGTCTCCCCATTTGTATCATTGGAATGTGATGCAAAACAAGGCAAATGTGTGCTTTAGGACCATGCGGACGCCTCCGAGTGGTCGAGTAGGCTATTTGGAGTGTTTATCCGACTGGATGAGAAAACAAAATATATATATCGATGTTATGCCCCCACCCTTCTAAAACCAAAGTTGCGCCCCTTCACTATACATCGTGTCGCAGTAAAAGGGGTGTCCATTTTACTCAGGAGCACCTCTCGTTTCCAAATCCACAGTATACAACCCAAGGAGCATCGCTCCTCATTCTGCGGCCCTTAAAGGCCAATCAGCTAAATGGTCAACAATATTTTTTGTTTGTGTACTCTTATAATTTATTGCACCATACTCAATATGTATGTCCAATATGAAAAATAAATTCAAATTAATGACATAATATCTTATAGAAATATTTGTAATTATTATTTGTTTAATAACTAGTATAAAATCGTTCGATAGTTCCTTCATTGCCCTAATTATTATTTTACAACGTATACAGGACAGCACTTTTATTCTGAAGGATTCCAAAAAATTAGTGACCTGGAAGTACTTCACAGCAGTGCATCGTTGGATACTTTCAAAGGTAAGCAACGGTTGTAGCTCGTTATAAGTATACATTTGCACATTTATTTTTACCTCGGCTTTTCATGTTCATGCCCAAATTATTTAAAAAACACTTTCATGAACACCTAAGACAAAATTATACAATTTTAGCATGGTCTCGGAAAATGTCTGCTATCTTATTTTTCCCCCTCGCGTTTGTTTTGTCTGCATTGCTTGACTAAAGTTTTAGCTGCTTTGCTTGTTTCTGGTTAGTTGTCATTGCCATTTTCTTTACTGTTCTGTAAAACATATAGTGAATGTTTGTCAGGTAACTGAAAATCTGATTTGTTGTACCTCTCTTGCCCTCAATTCCGCGATGGCAAAGCCCGCCAGCCTTCCCAGCTAGCACGCTAAATCATAATTAAGTTCCCCAATCATTTGATCCACGACACATTTTTATTAAATTAGTTGTAGCTGGGTAGTTATTGAAACAAATACCCAAAGGTTCACATTTGCTAGCTATTAGTTTCCAATTAACATTAAGGGTGGGTTCGTAAATTAACTCTGGCTATAAAGTCTAAGTGCCATTGCGCAGAATAATTGATTAATTTATGAACGGCCAGAGCGCTCTCCAGATTGAATTTACGAACAACGCTGGACTGTGTCTGGACCTCAGTTCGTCGTTCAATCACCCACGTGGGTATGTGCTCTTTAACACCAATGAGGAGATGGGAGAGGCGGGACTTGCAACGCTTTAAGCGTCACAATAGAACCAAGTTTTGTTTTAGCGCCTGACTACACAGATGCGCGTGAGTAGTGTAGGTGCAATCAACAAGGCAGGTTTTGTCTCACCTGGACTATTGTTCAGTCATGTTGTCAGGTGCCACAAAAAGGGACCAAGGAAAATTGCATTTGGCTCAGAACAGTTGGATGTACACAGAGAGCTACTATTAATGTCAATCTCTCCTGGCTCAAAGTGGAGGAGGTTGAATGCACAGAGTTGTCTGTTTGAACTACTGGTGCACAGCTCTGACACCCATGCTACAATAGGTCTTTTCACAGTCTGCAAGTCCAGAACAGACTATGGGAGGTGCACAGTACTACACAGATCCATGACTACATGGAATTCTATCCCATATCAAGTAACTGATGCAGTAAAATATGATTAAAATGACCAGATACAAATACACCTTATGCAACAGCGGGGACTGTGAAGCAACACAAACATGGGCACAGACACATGCATTCACACACACAATAACATACACACGGATTTTGTACTGCAGATATGTGGTAGTGGTGAAGTAGGGGCCTGTGGGCACACAGTGTGTTGTGAAATCTGTTAATGTATTGTAATGTTTTTAAAATTGTATAAACTGCCTTAATTTAGCTGGAACCCAGGAAGAGTAGCTGCAGCAGCTAATGGGGATCCATAAATACAAATGATTGAATAACATGTATGTGTAAATGTATTTTGGAATGCTCGGGCACGTGATGTGGCCAGTGTGGTAAGCATGTAAGAGTAAAATAAGACCATGCTGCAGATATTAATGTATTCCCGTATATGATTCCTATATTTTGGTTACAGTTAAACGTTTTTGTTTTGCTGGGTGGATTCAGGTGTCAAAATGGAGTTCGGTAACTTTATGTTGGATATAGAGCAGGTCGTCGTGGGGGAAGAGGTGATGACCAGTACCACCGCATCCATCATCAAACCACAGACTGTCCCTGCTCTCCAACCCTGTAAGCACTCATTTTATTATTTCAGATCGTTGTTCATATGTATGAATTTCAGGTGCAATATTGGTGCGGCAGGTAGCCTAGTGGTTAGAGCGTTGGGCCAGTAATTGGAAAGGTTGCTAGATCGAATCCCCGAGCTGACAAGGTAAAACTCTGTCGTTTTGCCCCTGAACAAGGCAGTTAACCCACTGTTCCTAGGCCGTCATTGTAAATAAGAATTTGTTCTTTACTGACTTGCCTAGTTAATAAAGATTAAATAAATAAATCTCCTCTTATTGCAGATCAGCATGACAGCGTACAGTGTTTTCAGTGCTTCATTACATTCTGTAATGCCAAGTCCAAGGAGAGACACATGAGGAAGAACCATCGTGAGGAATACAAGCAGTCGCTCCAGCAGGTATGGAACGGAGAAAATAAATGCAAGAGTAGGGTGAGCCCCTAGATGCTGGTTTTGGGTGAGTTTAGCGTTTTCCTCAGTAGTGATTAAGTTTAAGATTTTGGGGGTAGGGGGAGCTGATTCTACAACTGTACGATCTACCTAGGGGAAACTTCACCCCGTAGCTGCAAAGCACACAGCAAAATGCTGTAGGCCTATATGCACAGCATAACTAAGATACTGTTAATTATTTGCTGTTTTATGTTATTCTGCAGACAGATACACTGTTCACCTGTTATGTGTGCGATCGTACCTTCTCCTCCTCTGAGGAGCTGACGCAGCACCAGGCCTCACACAGCCTGGAAGACAAGCCCTTCTGCTGCACCCACTGCCAGGGAAGCTTCCGGACTTTCTCTGAGGTGAGAGTGGTCTTTCAATGGAAGGTGTAAAGGTGTTTTAGTCTGTAATGACTTTTAGTTAAGTGTAAGTGCCCCAGTAATCTCATTTAACCCAGAACTAAAATCTTGCGTAATTTAAGTGATTTCAATGGCGCTTTATCCAATCTGATTTTTAAAAATGCAATTTTTAAACCAAAATAATTGATCAATTTCTGCATTTCCTGCACTTTTGTTATCATTTATGCACTGCCACGCAGGGTTGCATGATATTGGTAAAAAATCTAGGCCTAGTTAATTGGTGAACTGTTGGAATCATGGAAATATAATGAGTATAGTGAGCACCACCTTGAATACATAGTTTGACATGGCAACAAATGAATAAGTCGGGGAGTTATTATTGACAGGGTAGGGACTAAAGTGTTGCTTAGTTTTTCCATGGGACCCTAATTAGATGGTACATTACAGGTTTTCTTACCTCATGTAGTTAGCTAGCTAACATATTCATGCTGCACCAATATAATTCCTATCTGATTTAGAAGATACTGTTGGAAAAACAACATATCTTGGCATACACCAGCACTGGTACTAACTAGGCTATATTAGCTAGTTACGTTTGCGCTGACTCTTAGTACATTTAGCCAGCTAACTAGCGATTAACATTAGCGGCTAGTGATTTATTTACAACTTGCTAAGACAAACTACCAGACAGTAGTTTGCAGAAAGTAAGATACACACACACAAACCAATAGTGTAATTATAGAACGCTTGTGGAAAGCACCATTGTTCTCACCAACATATTTTTGCATCTATCTGACCATGCAGGCGTCAGAGTGAACAGCAAGAAAGTACTCATGACTCCATGGTGGAGCAACTGCTCTCTCATTGAGTGATGGGGCGGGGCTAGGTGTGGGAAGCGGCATGCAGCAGGAGGAGAGGGAGAAAGACAACTCACGTAGCAAATGTAGTAAACTATAATAACGGACATCATACATTCCGGAGTTGCGTATCACATTTAAAAACCAAGCATTGAAATACCATTTACAGAAGGTCAAGTAAATCTCTAGTGCATCTACCTTCTGCTGTCCATTGGTGCCTCTGTCTCCATGTTTGTTTCCTCAAGGTGGCCTGAGCCCAGGATTTCTGTTAGCCAGTAATAGCCAACTTTTGGCTGCGTAAAAAAAAAAGCAGATAAGTACATTTCCTGGTCAATTGTCCAAAAAATAAATACATCCATTGCTAAATTATGTATTTTAGCCTATTCATTGATTGAAATACCAGTTGATGTAGTGTGAGAGCTCAAACAACTTGGTTGCTGTTGGATTGAAACGTGCTTTAATATGCCCAATCATTGTGCAACAATTCTAAAGGTAAAAAAAACCATCAACAAAAGCAATGGCCACGATTAAACATTTATTTATTTTATTTCTCAGATGGTAATTGAAGCATGCTTCTCATTCATCATTCAAGTGCATAGACACCTAGTTAGGCTTCAGTGCACCACACACCACTTTGCAATGGGCTGGAGGCAGTATGCATTTTAAAAATATATACTTAATTGTGTGAAACCTGAACATTTTACTACATATTATGAGGCATGTCTTACCTTGCTTCAAAGTAGCCAAGCCAAAATCCAATAAAACGTGCAGACAATTATTTTATAGTCCTCCATATGCCATTGTAGCCTTTTTCTCTCATGTTCTACTGGTTTTCAAATAAACTTTCTTTCATTGTTCAGTATCCAAAGTTACAATCCTATTCATATTAGCTACTCATGCTAGTTGTTGCATATGTAGATCTTCTCTCTTTCTAAATTTCAAACAGATATTTTCATCTCTGTTACATGATGGGCATAGCCCATCTGTAAATAGCCCGTCCAATTACCTCATCCCCATACTGTATTTATTTATCTTGCTCCTTTGCACCCCAGTATCTCTATAAGGCACATTCATCTTCTGCACATCTATCACTCCAGTGTTTAATTGGTATATAGTAAATACTTGTAAGATAGCCATGGCCTACTATTCCTAGATTTCATAGTCATAATTTTTGTCTAGAAGTATAACTCAATCATTGTTTAGAGTAGGCCTAGGCTATAGGCCAGTGGTTCTCATCTGGTTTTGCCTCGGAACCCAAATTGAACCAGGTAGTCTGCAACGACCGGATATTTGCTTTGCGAAAAAGAATCGCCAAAATAGAATCTGGAAAACTATTTTTAATGCTGTATTGATAGTACATGTAGCAATTATATGACAGGAGAACAACATTCCCACCATTTTCAATAATACAATTTTGACAATATTATTGACGAAGAATGTTAATAAACTCACTGGCTTGAGACCATAAAATATTGCTGCTAATAACTCTATACTGAAAATACTGTGATTGTGACCCTTTATATGACTGGAGACATGAGCAGAATCTTCTTTAATATGACACAAATTACAGGGTAACCTTCTCTGCTGACACTAACAAACAGATCAATAAAAACATTGTCCGAGTCATATATTAGGCCTATGAAAAGGAGAGGCACAAATACAATTTAACATCCATCTAACCTGAAGGAGAAATTATTGTATTAAACAAGAAGTGGCACTAACCCAATGATAAAGACAGTAAATATGGACACTTACTGAGGACATGGCCAATATTCTTTGCTGGTGCCAATAAGATAGGCTACTCTTTGCTTAATTAAGTTCAACATTTTCATAACTAAAAGACAGATTGGAGACTTTTCATTGTCTTCTCTTTACAGCAATAGACATTTTTTTCCCAAACAGTTTTTCTGCAATTGTATTTTTAAATATTATGGTATGCCTGGCTGGGTCTCTATGCTTTTCACTGACAGTCTCAACTCGTCAATCACCCAAATTGCGGGCCCTTCCGACTGTAGGCTATGCCATTTTAAACAATCAACAGCTTTTGATTTTGAAATAAGTTAATGATCCTCTGGCAAAATCATGCTTTCTGGTTTAGTAGCCTATTTTGAATCATTGAATGTATTTCTGTATAGACAGTATGTTAATTAGGATATATCATTTTGGAAATTCAATTAACTTTTGGTAAAGCTCAGCTTCCCTGAGCCTTATGGACGCGCCGTCTATGTATTCTAATATCTTCAGATTGCTCATGGGAGTTCGATAAGAATGAGGCACCCCGTTGCATGTTCTATTAAGATTAATTACCATAAACTAAATGTGTTTTCTGTCATTCTAAGAATTGTAAGTGGAAGCCCTAATCATATTACCCAACCAATGCATATGGGTTCGGTACCTTTTTTAAATGTCGGGTAAATTAAAATGCTGCCAGGCGAATGTCCGGCACTACATTTTCATAACGGAAACCCTGCTTGAACCTCTTTGTAATTTTTTGCCTCTTGATGTCTCTCACAGTTGACAGTCCACCGGCGACAGCTGTGCAAGGAACGTCAGTGTGCGTGCAAGAACTGTGGCATGGTATTGCGGGGCCCAAACCAGTTACGCACCCACTGCCTCACCCAGCACCCCCAGCTGATGGAAGAGGAGGATGATGACAC
The DNA here is from genome assembly GCF_036934945.1 of Oncorhynchus masou masou. NCBI lineage: Eukaryota > Metazoa > Chordata > Actinopteri > Salmoniformes > Salmonidae > Oncorhynchus > Oncorhynchus masou. Next base: position 41,495,856 of record NC_088224.1, read on the forward strand.
CAAGACTCATCGTTGTGGCAAGTGCGGCCGCAGGTTTGAGATGGAGGTGGAGCTTGTGCTGCACCAGGAGAACTTTGTGGGTCATCGGCATTGCGACGCAAAAGTCCCAGCCACAAAACGCGGACGCCCTCCCAAGAAAGTGTCTGTGGCTGAGCCAAAGTCTGCTGAGCGAGAGGCAGCTAATGGAGAGAAGAGTGGGAAAGCTGACGATGGGGGAGAGGAGCTTGTGGCAAAAGGAGGGAAACGACCAGGTCTACCCCATAAGGAGGAGCTCCAAATTCCCTGTCCTGAAGCTGAGTGTGACCTCATGTTCTCCTCTGTTGCCCTTCTCCGGGCCCACAAGAAGGAGAAGCACAGGCGGCCACCTCCACCTCTCAAGACTCACCCCTGCTCTGAGTGTGAAGAGAGCTATAATCGACCGGAGCAGCTCAAAGCCCACATGGCCATGGCTCACGGCTACGGCCAACACAACTGCCCCACCTGCGGCAAGACCTTTGGCCGGGAGAGCAACCTAAAGGCACACCAGAAGACCCACACTGAGGGAGAAGAGGCAACAGACAAAGAAAATAGATAATCTGGGGAAAGGGGAATGTCATCATGGACAATTTATGTAATGGTTAAAGGTGCAATATGCAGAAATTGCTTACCATTTTCTGGTTGCTAAAATTCTAATAGTTTGCCTAATTTTAGTTTGTGACAAAACAAGCAATGTATAGCATAGATAATCATTCTACCATCTAAACCACTGTGAAATATATTGTCAGCTGTTTGAGACTGGTGTACAAACCCAAAAGTAAAAGCCACAAAACTAAACTTAAGGGAGTCATAGAAATAGCGCACATAGAACATATCTAGACTTGCTTTCGATGAGTTGCTTGCTTTCTATAAATCATATTTCTATGTGGATTTGGTCGGGTTACCTAAAAAGTTACATGCTGCAGCTTTTAAGGGTTTGGAAAATATAATTTGGTTAAAACAGGCATTGATGTGTGTGGGTTTTTTATGTTCAAGATGGGAGTTTGGAGTATGTGACATACCATTATGAATAAGCACTCGGTTGGATCATTAGCCTGTTCCTGGTTGCTCCCACTGATTATTTTGAAATGCTTTTAGAACCCTCTAATGATGTCTACATGATTGTGAATTTCAACTGCCAGCCCCCTTCCAGGTTAGGAATCTATTTCCATATTACCTCAAATGTGAGCAGATTTAGTAACTTATCATATTGATTTTATTCGGAAATCAATGGGTTTTATGGTTTGCATTTTAGTCATTTAGCAGATGCGCTTATCCAGAGCAACTCACAGGAGCAATTAGGCTTAAGTTCTTTTCTCAAGGGCACATCAACAGATTTGTCATCCAGTCAGCTCGGGATTCAACCTTTCAGTTACTGGCCCATCGCTCTTAATCGCTGGGCAACCTACCGCCTTCAACATTCCACTCATCATTTAGTTTACGTTCCTGTCAAGGCATCTTCTGATCATGTAAATATATTGGTCCGGAGAATATATTGTTCTGTGTCGGATGTCGTTGTTGTGATATGATCTTGTACTTTTTTCATCCATAATTAAAGAGTAAGGAGTGTTTTTTTTAAATTGCACTCTGTAATTTATGTGAATTTGGGGTTATGGGAAACTAGTGTGTGAACCTGAAATTAATGGAAAAGATGAGTACTGAGTAAGATTGTATGGTGCTTATCTTTTCTATTCATTGAGGTTGTGGCAAAAGGAGCTAGTGAGGATGGAGAATGAGGAAATCAAAAGGCAGAAAAAGGAAAAGATCAAGGGTGAATGAAGGTGAAAAAAGAAGCCTAAAATAAGGCAACTGCTTGTAGTTGAGAATGGGAAAGAGGAGAATAACACCTGGAACCAGCTAAGGAGTGAGCTGGAGATTAACATGGCTAAGAGGAGTGGGGGAGAAAAGGAGACAGGCTAAGGAGGGATGGGTCCAGGTCAAAACCATTCTGGAGAAACAGGAAAGAGGGATGGTGCTGTGGAGGAGGAAAAGAGTAGATAGGTTTACGAGGGATTGGTCGAGAAACAGGATATATAAGGGTGGTGCTGTTGAAGGAGATGGATGCTCTGAGAGTCACCATATAAAAATACTGGCAGGTGTTGAGCCAAATGGAAATGAGTATCATGGAGATGGAATGACATCGATTTTGAGGGGTATTTTATATTGCTGTGATCACCGCTTAAGATCCTCATTACAAATAAGAATATGTGTGGTTACCTGCACAACGATATATACATATTATGGCAAAAAGGAGAGGAACAAGTGGGCAGAAGGAAGAAAAAGGGTAAAAGTTGCAAACATTTACTGCAAGTGGACTGAATACAGAATAATAATGTATTTTACTATACATGTATGTTTGTTATTTTATTTCATTTTAATAATTTTTTACTTAATTGAAATATAAAACACGAATAAAACAAAATGTTTATGTACTCCACATTCATAAACACTCAAAAAGAATGCGGAGAATACTGAAACGCAACAAACTCGTTTTCCCATGATGCAACGGTATTTCCTTCCTATCTCGCGCCTTTCCATCTTGTTTCACCAGAAGCGCTACAGACACAGCGCACCACCACCGTTGTTGTTATAGTAGTGAATAATGGCGGCAGCGGGAGGGGGATTATCATCTCCCGCTAATGGCGCTTGTTCCAGCACGCCGGCTGTAGCCCGGGCCCGTTTCCCGGGCCGGCCATGGACATCTCGTATTCGGCTACGATCGGAGAAACGTCCGCAGCGGGGAAGGTTGGGCTCGGAAAGTGGAGGGATAGTCACTGGAGGCCGGAGGCCCATCAACATTGGACTAACGTTGAGCGAGGACCCGTCATTGCTGCGTTTACTCGGGATTGCTGATAAACATAGGCGCCAGAGAGACGCGGGTTTCTACTCAAGCGGGAGTGGAGAGGTGAGTTTCCAAGTAGTGCAACAGACCCAATTAACACGTATGTTCCACAGCCTTCGCGTTGTAATATAGATTATATTGAGAATCAAGTGTCTGACAACGTTCGTTACCTGGCTACAGTAGGTATCCAGCTATACAATTGTTCAAACTTCAATTCTTGCTGAACCAGAATCTGGGTTTACAGGTGACGTTCTAGCCGTATTTAACGCCTCTTTATAAATCCATATTGTGGTTCAGATGTTTGCTAGTTACTGTACCAATCCACTGTACTCTGAGACAAGTACACGTTAGTAGCTAACAGTGAAAACATCTCCTGACAGCCTCCTAGGCTGACATTAACGTTACCAGGATCTTTGATAATCGATGATTTTAGGCGGTGAATTTGGCGGTAGCCAACATTACTATGTCTGGATACAAGTTTTTCTGCTAATTTGACTAACTATACTAAAACAATGTAGTTAGCAAGTGATGCTATCTCGTTAGCAACTTTTGCAACAGTCACATTTTTCACACATCCACCATCACTCTACGTAGTATCAACACATAACATCTTTGGTATCGACGTAGCCCCTGTTCAGTCAGATTATGCCATAGTATCTGTCATTTGGTCCACTCCCGACAGCCCCCATCGTTCGTGAAAGATGTCTGGCCTGTGGAACAGAAACGATTTTGAGACATTCCACTGCATGCTTTAAGTGGGCTACACCAAAAGCTTGGCCCGTGTGTCATTTAAAGAGCAGTTTGTTCTAGCTTATATTTAACTGACTTCTCACACCATAGCCTACTAGTATTGACAGTTATCTTTTATGTGAGCTTGTCTTCGCATTCTCAATCGAATTGGCGCTCATGCCATGCTCACAACAACTAGGCTAATTGCTGCGTGACATGCCCCATTCGGCAAGCAATGTAGAACTAGTCTACTGAGACCAGTGGTCACCAATCATTTTCGAGTGAAGATCACTTTGAGTCAAAATGCAAGCCAAGATCTACCGATCAGAATACATTTACACAAAAACGTAAGCCTATGCAACATTAACGTATTAAAAGCATTACTCTAGCAATGAGGTTTGCGAATCTAATATCAACAATTATGTGTTGCTAATATGACTAGGATTGTACCTTTGGATTTCTGAACAATGAGAGTTGATATGAAAATAGAATAGGAGATAAATGCTGGTTAATTGCATGAAGAAGTCTTCATAAAATGCCTCCACATTTCTGCTGATGTATTTTCGCAAGGCAACTTTGAAGCAAGGTAAAACAGGCCTAATTATTCAAATCAAGTCAAATGTTATTTGTCACATGTAAGGTCTAGAGCAGGTGTACATTTCACCTTACAGTGAAATGCTTACTTACAAGCCCTTAACCAACAATGCAGTTTTTAGGAAATCTCTAAAAAAGTAAGAGAGAGAATAACAAATAATTAAAGAGCAGCAGTAAATAACAATAGCTGGGCAATATACAGGGGGTACCGGTACAGAGTTTGTGTCAAAGTGCGGGGGCACTGGTGTCGAGGTAAATATGTACATGTAGGTGGAGTGATTTTAAAGTGGCTATGCATAGATAATAACAGAGAGTAGCAGTCTATAACTAGAGTGGCTGGAGTCTTTAAAAATTTTTAGGGCCTTCCTCTGACACCGCCTGGTATAGAGGTCCTGGATGGCAGGAGTCTTGGCCCCGGTGATGTACTGGGCCTTATGCACTACCCTCTGTAGTGTCTTGCGGTCGGAGGCCGAGCTGTTGCCATGCCAGGCAATGATGCAACCAGTCAGGGTGCTCTCAATGGTGCAGCTGAAAAACATTTTGAGGATCTGAGTACCCATGCTAAATATTTTCAATCTCTTGAGGGGCAATAGGTTTTGTCGTGCCATCTTCACAACTGTCTTGGTGTGCTTGGACCATGTTTGTTTGTTGGTGATGTGAACGCCAAGGAACTTGAAGCTCTCAACCTGCTTCACTACAGACCCTTCGATGAGAATGGTGGCGTGCTCGGGCCTCCTTTTCCTGTAGTCCAATTTCGTCTCCTTTGTCTTGATCATGTTGAGGGAGAGATTGTTGTCCTTGCACCTCAAGGTCAGGTCTCTAACCACCTCCCAATAGGCTGTCTCATCGTTGTCGGTGATCAGGCCTACCACTGTTGTCATCAGCAAACTTAATGATGATGATGATGGAGTCGTGCTTTACCGTGCAGTCTTGAGTGAAGAGGGAGTACAGGAGGGGACTGAGCATGCACCCATGAGGGGCCCCAGTGTTGAGGATCAGCCTGGCGGATGTGTTGTTACCTACCCTTACCACCTTGGGGCGGCCTGTCAGGAAGTCCAGGATCCAGTTGCAGAGGGAGGTGTTTAGTCCCAGGGTCCTTAGCTTAGTGATGAGCTTTGAGGGCACTATGGTGTTGAACGCTGAGCTGTAGTCATTGAATAGCATTCTCACATAGGTGTTCCTTTTGTCCAGGTGTGAAAACGACAGTGTGGAGTGCAATAGAGATTGCATCATCTGTGGATCTGAAGGTGCGTGGTTTATGAGAATTGGAGTGGGTCGAAGTCAAGTAAAACATTTAGGGCTAAAAAAATTATACTGGCTCAAGCTCAAATTGCAAAGTGGTAAGTGTCGTGCTGATAGTCAGGCTATAGTATTGACAGTTCTCTTTTTTTTGTGAGCTTGTCATCGTATCGTCAATCAAATTGGCGCCCATGCCATGCTCACAATTAAGATAATTTCTGCTTGACAATTCTGAAAGCAATTTAAAACTAGTCTATTGAGACCCGTGGTCACCAACCATTTCTGAGTGAAGATTTTTTAAATGACTTAAACGTAAGCCTATGCAACTATAACCTATTAAAAACAGCATTATAGAAATTAAGTTTGTGCTAGTTAAAACCTCTTCGAGATCGGGCTACTTTTTTCAACATTCTGTTAAAAATCGCACAACATTTCAACATCCTGCTACTCATGCCAGGAATATAGTATATGCATATGATTAGTATGTGTGCATAGAAAACACTCTGAAGTTTCTAGAACTGGTTCAATGGTGTCTGTGACTATAACAGAACGAGTTCCGTGGACAAAATCGCAAGGAAACCTGATCACAAAATTGACAAAGAAAAAATCCATCCGCCAGTCTCTGTATTGTCTATGGCTTGCCATAAATGATAGGACCGGGCTTGCAATTCCTAGAGCTTCCACACGATGTCGCCAGTGTTGTGATTACCAGGGCTCTTTTTCCTTGGTCAGATCACTGAATAGCACATCCTGTCTTCAGGTGCGCACCCGGAAAAAATGTCCGTGAGAAAATGGACTTTGTTTTGAAAACTTCTATCTATTGAATACAGATCACTCCGTGATCAATTTGATCGTTTATTAACGTTTACTAATACCTAAAGTTGGATTACAGAAGTAGTTTGAAGTGTTTTGTCAAAGTTTATAGGCAACTTATTTAATTAAAAAAAATAACGTTGCGTTTAAAAACAGTGTTTTTCCTGGATCTGACGGTCTTCATAAATGGACATTTTGGGTATACAAGGACCGATTTTAATTGAAAAAAATACCCAATTGTGATGTTTATGGGACATATAGGAGTGCCAACAAAGAAGCTCGTCAAAGGTAATGAATGTTTTATATTTTATTTCTGCGTTTTGTGTAGCGCCGGCTACGCTAATTCCTTTGTTTTATGTCCCCTTCTGGTATTTCGGGGTGTTGCATGCTATCAGATAATAGCTTCTCATGCTTTCGCCGAAAAGCATTTTACAAATCTGACTCGTTGGCTAGATTCACAACGAGTGTAGCTTGAATTGAGTACACTGCATGTGAATTTTAATGAACGTTTGAGTTTTAACGAGTGCTATTAGCCTTATGGCGTTGCTCATTTGCATTTATTGTTGGCAAGGTGGGGCGATTGCGTCTCGGGTGGGCCAGAGAGGTTAAGGCTATAGGCCCAATTAGGGATGCACATTTTGGCAAATTTTGCTGCCGACTAACTGGCCCTCATTAACCTGTCAACAAACAGTTCAATTGTTTCCAAACAGTAAAATGAAGTGTCCAACAGAACATACTATTCGAGATCTGTATATAATGGCAAGATGCTTATGTTTCCGTCCTAACAATTGGAGTCAGCCCAATGCGGGAAGGCAAGCGTCAAGTTTAGACCCAAAATAAGCCCATATTAACATATTGGTCTTATTTTGGACATATTTTTGCGAAAGTGAAACCTCTCACTTTGCCACTTCCACACTGAATACTGTGCATGCATACACGGACTGGAACTTTTTCATGAAGAGCTTAATGGAAACATGCAACAATAGCAAACTTATCATCCTACAGTTCAAAGGCTATAGCCTATTAATTGAACATGCAACTCCAGTAATGAAGTGGCTAATAAAACGTCATTTGCCAAAATGCAATTAGCGGAAAACACCATTCTAAACCTAACGCGAACAGTTGTGACAGAGATTAAAATCTCCTTTAGAATGTAGAAAGATGGTGAATCTAATAGCAACAATTATGATGTGTTGCTACTATGACTAGGATTGTGCCTTTGGATTACTGGACAATGAAAGAGAGTTGATATGAAAATAGAATAGGAGAGAAATGTTGGTTAATTGCATGAGGAAGTCTTCATAAAATTATTGCCTCCACGTTTCTAAGGATGGACTTTCGCAAGGCAACTTTGAAACAAGGTAAAATAGGCTTCATTATTTGAATTACAGTAAAACGTTCAGGTTTTAAACAATTATACTACCTCAAGCTCACATTGCAAAGTGGTGGGTGACTGATAGTCAATGGTAGGCAGGCTATAGCCTATACGGGTGGTTCCCAACCCTTTTTGGGTATTGTACCACCAACTGAATTTTGCTCTCCCCGTAGTACCCCTGAAGTACCCCCATATGCATTTTACCAGTAGGCCTATGGTCTCATGAGTCTTCTCACGTTCCCCCTGTGGATAGGCCAAGTACCCCTAGGGGTCCTAGTACCCATGGTTTAGAAGAACTGGCCTATACACCTGAATGGCGAATGGGAGGCAAACCGGTAGTAGATCAGTTGTTGTATTACTTGTGAGGAACAGCTGAGTGAGCTTACATTTGAATATTTTACTGGGCTGATGGTGCCTTCATCTGATGGTCAGTCTCAGCGGAGGGAGAGAGCAGGAGGAGATTAAGGTTCACCTTTCAATGTCCCGCTACTCTGCCTTTCCTCCACTGACCGAAAAGGGACACTGTCTTCCAGCTGATGGCACACTTGAGTTGCACCGCATTATTTCTTCCTCATACAGAAATTCATGTTGCTACTCCTATGAACAGAGAAAGTTCAATATTTCTACATATAAAAAAAAGACCTAAGACGCTAATAATGATGCAAGCCTATCAATACACTTACCTACTCATTCATTACAGCTGCAGTATTGGTTGCAGTGGAAGTAGGAAGAATGCACATTTTAATAGCATATAAAAGGGTAGACAGTGCTTAGTAAGAACTTAAACATAAACTCATAAAAACAGCAGCTCTTTTCTGTGTTCATTGACAGTCTCTCAGTTCATGGTTTTAAAAGTTTTGTAATCTCACAGTATCAACTTTGTGCAAGCTTTCTTTTTACGCCTGCTATGTTACTGCAGACATGGTAGTCTAAGCCATCCGATTGGCCAGCGTTGGGCCTATTGTGCACTTGATTTGTTCTCTAGGCCCGCCGGGAAGGCTGAATTTGTAACTTCAGACACGTGAAATGGTTCAAAATGGGAACACTGAGCCTTTCCTGTGTGCAGTACAGCAGTGGCATGGTTTCTCTGACAGGGATTTATTCATTCTGATTCATTTACATTTTAGTCATTTAGCAGACTCTCTTATCCAGAGCGACTTAAAGGAGCAATTAGGGTTAAGTCGACATATTTCACTTAGCCAGCTCTGAAATTCAAACTGGCAACCTTTCGGTTATTGGTCCAATGCTCTTAATCGCTAGGCTACCTGCCACCCCTGAATTAGAGGTTGACCGATTTATGATTTTTCAATGCCGATACCGATTGTCGGAGGACCAAAAAAAGCCGATACAGATTAATCGGACAATTTTTATGTATACATTTGTAATAATGACAATTACAACAATACTGAATGAACAATGAACACTTTTATTTTAACTTAATATAATACACCAATAAAATCAATTTGATCTCAAATAAATAATGAAACATGTTCAATTTGGTTTAAATAATGTAAAAACAAAGTGTTGGAGAAGAAAGTAAAAGTGCATTATGTGCCATGTAAAAAGCTAATGTTTAAGTTCCTTGCTCAGAACATGAGAACATATGAAAGCTGGTGGTTCCTTTTAACATGAGTCTTCAATAGGGTGTAGTTCTTATAGGACTTTCTCTCTATCCCATTTGTATTTCATATACCTTTGACTAGTGGATGTTCTTATAGGTCATTTAGTATTGCCAGCCTAATCTCGGGAATTGATAGGCTTGAAGTCATGAACATGGCTGTGCTTCAAGCATTGCGAAGAGCTGCTGGAAAACGCAGGAAAGTCCTGTTTGAATGAATGCTTACGAGCCTGCTGCTGCCTACCAGCGCTCAGTCAGACTGCTCTATCAAATCATAGACTTAATTATAATAAAATAAACACACAGAAATACAAGCCTTAGGTCATTAATATGTTCAAATCCGTAAATTATAATTTCGAAAACAAAACGTATATTTTTTCAGTGAAATGCGTAACCGTTCCGTATTTTATCTAACGGATGGCATCCATAAGTCTAAATATTGCTGTTACATTGCACAACCTTCAATGTTATGTCATAATTACGTAGAATTCTGGCAAATTAATTTGCAACGAACCAGACGGCCCAAACTGTTGCATATACCCTGACTCTGCGTGCAATGAACACAAGAGAAGTGACACAATTTCCCTAGTTTAATATTGCCTGCTAACATGAATTTCTTTTAACTAAATATGCAGGTTTAAATAAATACATTTCTGTGTATTGATTTTAAGAAAGGCATTGATGTTTATGGTTAGGTACGTTCGTGCAACGATTGTGCTTTTCTTCAAAATGCTCTTTTGTCAAATCATCCCCCGTTTGGCGAAGGTGGCTGTCTTTGTTAGAAAGTCTTCACACAGTTCGCAACGAGCCAGGCGGCCCAAACTGCTGCATATACCCTGCACAGAACGCAAGAGAAGTGACACAATTTCCCTCGTTAAAAGAAATTCATGTTAGCAGGCAATATGAACTAAATATGCAGGTTTAAAAAATATATACTTGTGTATTGATTTTCAGAAAGGCGTTGATGTTTATGGTTAGGTTCACATTACTGCAACGATAGTGCTTTTTTCGCGAACGCACTTGTTAAATCACCCGGCACCGCATCAATTATATGCAACGCAGGACAAGCTGGATTAACTAGTAATATCATCAACCATGTGTAGTTAACTGGTGATAATGTTAAGATTGATTGTTTTTTATAAGATACGTTTAATGCTAGCTAGCAGCTTACCTTGGCTTCTTGCTGCCCTTGTATATCAGTTAGTCAGCCTGTCACGCAGTCTTCTTGTGGATTGCAATGTAATCGTTCATGACCGGTGTCCCAAAATGCCGATTACCGATTGTTATGAATACTTGAAATCGTCCATTCCGATTAATCGGACGACCTCTACACTGAATGAGATTTACCATTAGCAGAATGTGAAGATAGATGTGTGTATAAAATATGTATGTGTGCCAAAACGCACCTGTGCACTCTGTGACGTTTATATACTGGTTGGTAAATGTTTGCCTACATGAATTGATTTGTGTTAGATATGTTGCAACTTCTTCTTAAATGTGAATTATTTTTAGTCAAGTTTCAGTGCGATCTTTACTTTAAAATGGCCTGCCTGGATTAATTGATATTTGTTACATTGTAACTATAGCAATTCACATGTTCGATTAATTGCTGAATGCTGACTATATTTATGTTCAGGAAACGTTATGTCGGCTATTCACTGATTCAGAGGTATAGTTAGAGGAAACTCACCTTTCATTTATTAATGTACAGTACCAGTCAAAAGTTTGGACACCTACTCATTCAAGGGTTTTTATTTATTTTTTACTATTTTCTATATTGCAAAATAATAGTGAAGACACATGGAATCATGTAGTAACCAAAAAAGTTTTAAAGAAATCAAAATATTTTATATTTGAAAATTCAAAGTAGCCACCCTTTGCCTTGACAGCTTTGCACATTCTTGGCATTCTCTCAACCAGCTTCACCAGGAATGCTTATCCAAAAGTCTTGAAGGAGTTCCCACTTTTGCTGAGCACTTGTTGGCTGCTTTCCCTTCACTATGCGATCCAACTCATCCCAAACCATCTCAATTGGGTTGAGGTCGGATGACTGTGGAGGCCAGGTCATCTGATGCAGCGCTCCATCACTCTCCTCCTTGGTCAAATAGCCCTTACAAAGCCTGGAGGTGTGTTGGGTCATTGTCCGGTAAAAAACAAATGATAGTCCTACTAAGCGTAAACCAGATGGGATGGTGTATTGCTGCAGAATGCTGCGGTAGCCATGCTGTTTAAGTGTGCCTTGAACTCTAAATAAATCACTGACGGTGTCACCAGCATAGCACCCCCACACCATCACACGGTAATTCCCATATTCCACCTCTGAATATTCCCCAAAATGTGCATCCCTATGGGGGGGGGCCTGATCCTAGATGTTTTGTGTTTACTGGCCCAGGTCCCCCTGTCAATTCATTATGATCTAAAAGGCAAAACTGATCTTAGATCAGCACTCCTACTCTGAGACGCTGAATAGAGGCTGCAACAGGCAGCTATGCATATAACTTTATACAAACTCAGCTAGTCATGCGAGTGTGTCTTGTCTTTTCACAAATAAAGTTCCCTTTGTCACCCTGGTCTTTCTATATCAATCCGATTTTACTTCCAGTAAAAAGGTAGTCTCCGGCCCCTATATCATCTTTGCAGTTTCTTTTGTCACACTTGACTGACTGCATAAAACTGGGACAGATTGCATGGTCGTAGGTTGCTCTCTCGGATAGTGAGATGCTAGCTAAATTTAGCCTATTAAGCTGATGCAGTTTTAGTCTAGATCAATTTTTGCCTTGTTATTTTTTTATTGTTCCTTTTCTTACACATCCTCATCTTCCGGCAATGTGGAAAAATAGTATTCAGATCAGTATTTGTGAACATTGTACATTTCAGTGTACATTTCATGATGGTGTATGTTTTCTGTGTAAAGTAGAGTTTGATCAATGTTCACACTTTGCATTTGCAATAGCCTAGACCTAATTGTAATGACACATTTGCAGTTATACCCCACTACATTTTGAAGCCTGATCTCTCAAATCAGTTCAGTGTGACGGTTTGTAACACGATATCAGCTGGGTTGCTGCCCATGGTTTCATCTGATCCCACCCCTTACCAACCCTGTGATGCGATCGAGTTGGCCTAAACATTTCATTATTAAGGCCTTCTGTAGTATACATGCAAAGTATTAAATTCTGGTTGTTATTATGTATTATATATTTTTTTGCTGAACACAGTGTGATGTGTGAACATTAAATTATGCATTGTGTTCCTACCCTGGGTGTTTGTGTTTTAGGATGAGGATTTCCCTGGGTTTGGGACTGAATACCGGCCAACACTCCCAGCACACAATATCTCTGAAAGTAAGTAGGCTAATGATGAACAATAATGTGAGATATCAATTGTGCTCAGGAATTCTCACATTTCCTAGCAGAAATATGCAGTAGCCTTCATGTTTGGGATTTATAGCGTTGGTAGCTTACCTTATAATATGCATCAACTTATTGTCTGACATTGGTCTATTCGTATTAAGACACTTATGTTTCCCTGTCTTGTTTCTAGGCAGGCCTCTCCAATTATCATTTTTGAAGCCAGAAAATCCTCCCCCAGCTCCAGAACTTACAGCAAAGCTTGAGAAAAGTGGAGTGAAGGGCTCCAAAGAAGACCCTAAAGTTGGAGAGGGTCAGGAAGACGAAAACGCTGTGAAACCCAAAATAATTGCCAAACTGGCAGCCCAAAAAATGTCTCCCAGTTCTGGGATTAAATCAAGAGGAAAGCAGGCTACTGGTACAAAGGCCTCAAAAGGCAAGGGCAGTGCAAAATCAAATGGTTCCAACAGGAAAAGGGGAAGGAAGGTGGTGGAATCGTCTTCAACAGCCAGAAAGAGGAACAGGCAAGACCAAACAACAAAGGTGGGCAGGGGAGGCTCAGGGTCCAACACAGCCCGACCCCAAACCAGCAGAGACAAGCAGGGAAAACTGGTGTGGACCCTGACAGTGGTCAAGGGCAAAGGGAAGGCCTCCAAGAGCAAAGAGGCCAGGGAGGTAACAGCAGACAAAACCGAACCAGACCAATCTGAGCCACAGATGTCTGGGAAGAGAAGAGGATCTCAGCAAGACCAAACAGGCCAAACTGGTGTGGACCCTGACATTGGTCAAGGGCAAAGGGAAGCACTGTCCCCTAAACCTGTGAATAAGCAGCAGCAGAGGAGGAGAGTGTCCAAGGGAACAGGGGAATCCCTTGAGGCTGGAGCTGAGATGGAGCAGAATCCAGCAATGTCCCTGGAAAGAAAGAAACCAGCACAGTGTAAGCGCAAGTCCATATTTGGCCACAGGAGGAAGCCTGGGAATGTGCAGAGGCCAGAGTCTGTTGTGAAACGCTTTCGTCGTAAGTTTGTCTTCTACACCTACGTGCCAGAGTACCTCCCAGACCCAGTGAAGCAGGAGGGAAAGGAGCAGCAGCCGCAGGGGGAGAGCACCAGAACAGAGGGCGAGCCTCTCCTGTCCCCTGGAGAGCTCGAGCAGGGAGCCAGCAGTAACTTCTCCTCGCCTGTGGTGAGCGTCAGATCTTCACGTGTCATCAAGGCACCCAAGAGGTTCCTCAATGACGAGATAATATCCTGTTACAGGGGCTCCCTGAAAAAGAATAGCCAAGGCAAGGTGAAGGAGGAGGATACCATGAGCCTATCCTTCTATGATTCAGACAATGATGACATTGACCACTTGTCTCGAACTCCAGGTCAAAATGAGTTCAAACCTAAAGTTTCGGGCTCAACTGGTAAAAAAACACTTCAGACCAGCCTGTCCTCAACCCTGTCTGTGAAGGACCCAACGCTCAGCCCAGGCTCATCCCACCTCGAGGTCTACGAGAGACTCAAGAAGCTGACCCTCAGCCTGGCCCAGAAGAAGAAAGGCCTTGGTGCTGCTGAGGGTGAAACGGCAGAAGAAGAAGCCCAGGAGGACCGGAGTTTGACCTCGCCGGTTAGGAAGAGAGGGAGGTCCAAGCTGAAAATGGAGGACCTCAACTCTCCTGGGGTTGTGAGGAAGCTGGCTGTGCAGGTCCGTAATGCTCCCACTGCATCCCAAGCTGCATCATCTGTGACTATGGAGGAGGCAGCAAATGACACAGAACATTTCCAAGGTAAGGCATTTTGTGTGCTCAGTTACATACAGTTGAAGTTGGAAGTTTACATACACTTAGGTTGGAGTCATTAAGACTCTTTTTTTCAACCATTCCACAAATTTCTTGTTAACAAACTATAGTTTAGCTAAGTCGGTTAGGATATCTACTTTGTGCATGACACAAGTAATTTTTCCAACAATTGTTTACAGACAGATTATTTCACTATCACCATTCCAGTGGGTCATAAGTTTACATTCACTAAGTTGACTGTGCCTTTAAACAGCTTAGAAAATTCCAGAAAATGGTTTCATGGCTTTAGAAGCTTTTGATAGGCTAATTGACATAATTTGAGTCAATTGGAGGTGTACCTGTGGATGTATTTCAAGACCTACCTTCAAACTCGGTGCCTCTTTGCTTGACATCATGGGAACATCAAAAGGAATCAGTAAAGTCCTCAGAAAGATAATTGTAGACTTCCACAAGTCTGGTTAATCCAATTTCCAAACACCTGAAGGTACCACGTTCATACAGTGCCTTGCGAAAGTATTCGGCCCCTCGAACTTTGACCTTTTGCCACATTTCAGGTTTCAAACATAAAGATATAAAACTGTATTTTTTTTTGTGAAGAATCAACAAGTGGGACACAATCATGAATTGGAACGACATTTATTGGATATTTCAAACTTTTTTAACAAATCAAAAACTGAAAATTTGGGTGTGCAAAATTATTCAGCCCCCTTAAGTTAATACTTTGTAGCACCACCTTTTGCTGCGATTACAGCTGTAAGTCGCTTGGGGTATGTCTCTATCAGTTTTGCACATCGAGAGACTTAAATGTTTTCCCATTCCTCCTTGCAAAACAGCTCGAGCACAGTGAGGTTGGATGGAGAGCATTTTTGAACAGCAGTTTTCAGTTCTTTCCACAGATTCTCAATTGGATTCAGGTCTGGACTTTGACTTGGCCATTCTAACACCTGGATATGTTTATTTTTGAACCATTCCATTGTAGATTTTGCTTTATGTTTTGGATCATTGTCTTGTTGGAAGACAAATCTCCGTCCCAGTCTCAGGTCTTTTGCAGACTCCATCAGGTTTTCTTCCAGAATGGTCCTGTATTTGGCTCCATCCATCTTCCCATCAATTTTAACCATCTTCCCTGTCCCTGCTGAAGAAAAGCAGGCCCAAACCATGATGCTGCCACCACCATGTTTGACAGTGGGGATGGTGTGTTCAGGGTGATGAGCTGTGTTGCTTTTACGCCAAACATAACGTTTTGCATTGTTGCCAAAAAGTTAAATTTTGGTTTCATCTGACCAGAGCACCTTCTTCCACATGTTTGGTGTGTCTCCCAGGTGGCTTGTGGCAAACTTTAAACAACACTTTTTATGGATATCTTTAAGAAATGGCTTCTTGCCACTCTTCCAAAAAGGCCAGATTTGTGCAATATACGACTGATTGTTGTCCTATGGACAGAGTCTCCCACCTCAGCTGTAGATCTCTTCAGTTCATCCAGAGTGATCATGGGCCTCTTGGCTGCATCTCTGATCAGTCTTCTCCTTGTATGAGCTGAAAGTTTAGAGGGACGGCCAGGTCTTGGTAGATTTGCAGTGGTCTGATACTCCTTCCATTTCAATATTATCGCTTGCACAGTGCTCCTTGGGATGTTTAAAGCTTGGGAAATCTTTTTGTATCCAAATCCGGCTTTAAACTTCTTCACAACAGTATCTCGGACCTGCCTGGTGTGTTCCTTGTTCTTCATGATGCTCTCTGCGCTTTTAACATACCTCTGAGACTATCACATGTCAGGTGCATTTATATGGAGACTTGATTACACACTGGTGGATTGTATTTATCATCATTAGTAATTTAGGTCAACATTGGCTGAATAGAGGAAACAGGTACAAAAGTATCTATATCCATAGTAAAACAAGTCCTATATCGACATAACCTGAAGGGCCCAAAACCACTTTAAAAAAGCCAGACTACAGTTTGCAACTGCACATGGGGACAAAGATTGTACTTTTTTGAGAAATGTCTTCTGGTCTAGAACTGTTTGGCCATAATGACCATCGTTATGTTTGGAGGAAAAAGGGGGAGGCTTGCAAGCTGAAGAACACCGTCCCAACCATGAAGCACGGTGGTGGCAGCATCATGTTGTGGGGGTGCTTTGCTGCAGGAGGGACTGGTGCACTTCACAAAATAGATGACATCATAAGGAAGGACATATTATGTGGATATATTGAAGCAATGTCTCAAGACATCAGACAGGAAGTTAAAGCTTGGTTGCAAATTGTCCATTTGGAAGACCAATGACCCCAAGCATACTTCCAAAGGCTTAAGGACAACAAAGTCAAGGTATTGGAGTGGCCATCACAAAGCCCTGACCTCAATCCCATAGATCTTTTGTGGGCAGAACTGAAAAAGTGTTTGCTAGCAAGGAGGCCTACCAACCTGACTCAGTTACACCAGCTCTGTCAGGAGGAATGGGACAAAATTCACCCAACTTATTGTGGGAAGCTTGTGGAAGGCTACCGTAAACGTTTGACCCAAGTTAAACAATTTAAAGGCAATCTTACCAAATACTAATTGAGTGTATGTAAACTTCTGACCCAGTGGGAATGTGATGAAAGAAATAAAAGCTGAAATAAATCATTCTCTCTACTATTATTCTGACAGTTCACAGTCTTAAAATAAAGTGGTGATCCGAATTGACCTAAGACAGGGAATTTTTACGAGGATTAATTATCAGAAATTGTGGAACTGAGTTGAAATGTATGTGGCTAAAGTTTATGTAAACTTCTGACTTCAACTGTATATGTGTGTGTGTGTGTAATATATAGTTCCCAAATATCCATTAAGCAAAATATCTGTTTCTTTATTCCAGAAAATGATTTGGGCATTTGTGATAAAAGTATTATTCTTCGATGTTTTAGTGCATTTAGGAAACCACATTTTACCATAGGATTGAGCAGTATAGCTTGCCAGAAGGCTCTGGTCAAAAGTAGTGCACTATCCTCCTGTTTCCTGCTTATAAGCAAAAACTAAAGCAGGAAGTACCAGTGACCCGCTTAATACGGAAGTGGTCAGATGCGCGGGTCCTGCGCTACAGGACTGTTTTTCTGTAACAGACTGGAATATGTTCTGGGATTCATCCAATGGCATTGAGGAGTATACCACCTCAGTCACCGGCTTCATCAATAAGTGCATTGACAACGTACGTACATTTCCTAACCAGGAGCCATGGATTACAGGTAACATCCGCACCAAGCTAATGGCTAGAGCTGCCAATTTCAAGGAGCGGGACACTAATCCGCACGCTTATAAGAAATCCCGCTATGCCCTCAGACGAACCATCAAACAGGCAAAGTGTCAATACAGGACTAAGATTGAATCCGACAACACAACTCAAACAGGCAAAGTGTCAATACAGGACTAAGATTGAATCCGACAACACAACTCATCGTATGTGGCAGGGCTTGAAAAATATTACAGATTACAAAGTGAAAACCCAGCCACAAGCTGCCCAGTGACGCGAGTCTATCAGATGAGATAAATGCGTTTTATGCTGCTTCTAGGAAAGCAACACTGAAGCATGCATGAGAACACCAGCTGTTCAGGATGACTGTGTGATCACACTCTCCGTAGCTGATGTGAGCAAGACCTTTAAACAGGTCAAAATTCACAAAGCTGCGGGACCATACGGATTACCAGGATGTGTACTCAAAGCATGGGCGGACCAACGGACAAGTGTCTTCACTGACGTTTTCAACCTCTCTCTGACCGAGTCTGTTATACCTACATGTTTCAAACAGACCAACAAAGTCCCTGTGTCCGAGAAAGCGAAGGTAACCTACCTAAATTATTACCCCCCCCCCGTAGCACTCAAGCACTTCATGGCTACTGACGTGAAAGGCTGGTCGTGGCTCACATCAACAACATCATGCCGGAAAACCTAGACCCACTCCAATTCGCATACCAACCCAACAGATCCATAGATGACGCAATCTCTATTGCACTCCACACTGCCCTTTCCCACCTGGACAAAAAAGACACCTATGTCAATAAATCACATCTTTTTTATAAAGCCCTTTTTACATCAGCTGATGTCACAAATTGCTGTACAGAAACCCAGCCTAAAACCCCCAACAACAAGCAAAAACTCACTAGAAAGGTCAGTACCTAGGAAGAAACCTAGAGAGGAACCAGACTCTGAGGGGTGGCCAGTCCTCTTCTGGCTGTGCCGGGAGGAGATTATAACAGAACATGGCCAAGATGTTCAAATGTTCATAGATGACCAGCAGGATCAAATAATAATAATCACAGTGGTTGTCGAGGGTGCAGCAGGTCAGCACCTCCGGAGTAAATGTCAGTTGGCTTTTCATAGCCGAGCATTCAGAGTATCTCTACTTCTCCTGCTTTCTCTCGGGAGTTTAAAACAGCAAGTCTGGGACAAGGTAGCACGTCCGGTGAACAGGTCAGGGTTCCGTAGCCACACCTATGTGAGAATGCTATTCATTGACTACAGCTCAGCGTTCAACACCATAGTCCACACAAAGCTCATCACTAAGCTCATCACCTCCCTCTGCAACTGGATCCTGGACTTCCTGATGGGTCGCCCCCAGGTGGTAAGGTTAGGTAACAACACATCTGCCTTGCTGATCTTCAACACTGGGGCCCCTTAGTGTGTTCTTAGTCCCCTCCTGTACTCCCTGTTTACCCACGGCTTACGTGGCCAACAGTGGTAGGCCTGATCACCGACAACGATTAAACAGCCTATAGGGAGGAGACCTGGCAGTCTGGTGCCAGGACAACAACCTCTCCCTCAATGTGAGCAAGACAAATGAGCTGTTCGTGGACTATAGGAAAAAGAGGGCCGAACAGGCCCCCATTAACATTGGCTGAAGTGGAGCGGGTCGAGAGTTTCAAGTTCCTTGGTGTCCAAATCACCAACAAACTATCATGGTCAAAACACACCAAGACAGTTGTGACGAGGGTACGGCAGCATCTTTTCTCCCTCGGGAGACTGAAAAGATATGGCATGGGTCCCCTGATCCTCAAAAAGTTCTACAGCTGCACCATCAAGAGCATCCTGACGGATTGCATCACTGCCTGGTATGGGAACTGCTCGGCATCTGACCATAAGGCGCTACAGAGGGTAGTGCGTACTGCTCAGTACATCACTGGCGCCAAGCTTCCTCACATCCAAGACCTCATATATATATATATATATATATATATATATATATATATATATATATATATCTATATATATATATATATATATCTATATATATATATATATATCTATATATATAT
Organism: Oncorhynchus masou masou; assembly: GCF_036934945.1. Taxonomy (NCBI): domain Eukaryota; kingdom Metazoa; phylum Chordata; class Actinopteri; order Salmoniformes; family Salmonidae; genus Oncorhynchus; species Oncorhynchus masou. Next base: position 41,515,500 of record NC_088224.1, read on the forward strand.
ATATATATATATCTATATATATATATATATATATCTATATATCTATATATATATATATATATATCTATATATATATATATATCTATATCTATATATATATATCTATCCATCCATCCATCCATCCATCCATCCATCCATCCATCCATCCATCCATCCATCCATCCATCCATCCATCCATCCATCCATCCATCCATCCATCCATCCATCCATCCATCCATCCATCCATCCATCCATCCATCCATCCAGTGGGGCAAAAAAGTATTTAGTCAGCCACCAATTGTGCAAGTTGTCCTACTTAAAAAGATGAGAGGCCTGTAATATTCATCATAGGTACACTTCAACTATGACAGACGAAATGAGGAAACAAAATCCAGAAAATCACATTGTAGGATTTTTGATGAATTTATTTGCAAATTATGGTGGAAAATAAGTATTTGGTCAATAACAAAAGTTTATCTCAATACTTTGTTATATACCCTTTGTTGGCAATGACAGAGGTCAACCGTTTTCTGTAAGTCTTCAAGGTTTTCACACACTGTTGCTGGTATTTTTGCCCATTCCTCCATGCAGATCTCCTCTAGAGCAGTGATGTTTTGGGGCTGTTGCTGGGCAACACGGACTTTCATCTCCCTCCACAGATTTTCTATGGGGTTGAGATCTGGAGACTGGCTCGGCCACTCCAGGACCTTGAAATTCTTCTTACGAAGCCACTCCTTCGTTGCCCGGGCGGTATGTTTGGGATCATTGTCATGCTGAAAGACCCAGCCACGTTTCAACTGCAATGCCCTTGCTAATGGAAGGAGGTTTTCACTCAAAATCTCACGATACATGGCCCCATTCATTCTTTCCTTTACACGGATCAGTCGTCCTGGTCCCTTTGCAGAAAAACAGCCCCAAAGCATGATGTTTCCACCCCCATGCTTCACAGTAGGTATGGTGTTCTTTGGATGCAACTCAGCACTCCTTGTCCTCCAAACACGACGAGTTGAGTTTTTACCAAAAAGTTCCATTTTGGTTTCATCTGACCATATGACATTCTCCCAATCTTCTTCTGGATCATCCAAATGCTCTCTAGCAAACTTCAGACGGGGCTGGACATGTACTGGCTAAAGCAGCGGGACGCATCTGGCACTGCAGGATTTGAGTCCCTGGCGGCGTAGTGTGTTACTGATGGTAGGCTTTGTTACTTTGGTCCCAGCTCTCTGCAGGTCATTCACTAGGTCCCCGTGTGGTTCTGGAATTTTTGCTTACCTTGTGATCATTTTGACCCCACGGGGTGAGATCTTGCATGGAGCCCCAGATGGAGGGAGATTATCAGTGGTCTTGTATGTCTTCCATTTCCTAATAATTGCTCCCACAGTTGATTTCTTCAAACCAAGCTGCTTACCTATTGTAGATTCAGTCTTCCCAGCCTGGTGCAGGTCTACAATTTTGTTTCTGGTGTCCTTTGACAGCTCTTTGGTCTTGGCCATAGTGGAGTTTGGAATGTGACTGTTTGAGGTTGTGGACAGGTTTATTTTATACTGATAAGTTCAAACAGGTGCCATTAATGCAGGTAACGAGTGGAGGACAGAGGAGCCTCTTAAAGAAGAAGTTACAGGTCTGTGAGAGCCAGAGATCTTGCTTGTTTGTAGGTAACCAAATACTTATTTTCCACTATAATTTTCATTAAAAATCCTAGAATGTGATTTTCTGGATTTTGTTTCTCATTTTGTCTGTCATAGTTGAAGTGTACCTATGATGAAAATTACAGGCCTCTCTCTTTTTAAGTGGGAGAACTTGCACAATTGGTGGCTGACTAAATAATTTTTTCCCCACTGTATATTTTAAGAGGTGTCAGAAGGCCCCCAAAAAAGTACCTCGACTCACCTGTACCCCTGCACATTGACTCGCTGCTGTACTCCCTGTATATTGCCTCATTATTGTTATATAATTTTCTTGTAACTTTTTTTATTTATTAAATATTCTCTATTTCTTCAACTTCATTGTTGGTTAAGGGCTTGTAAGTAAGCAATTCACGGTAAGGTCTACACCTGTTGTATTTGACACAGTCAGCCTTTTGGAAGTTAGTGACAGTTGACTGATTCTTCTCCCCAGGGGCAGAGTCCGCTCCTGAAGGAGTTTGCGAAGGAGTGAGCCAGGCTAATGGGGGTGATGATGGGGTGGTGGTGGAACAGGGGGGCACCAGCCATCGTGTCAACCTCACCGGCACCAACAAGAGGATGTTCCATCTGCTGAAGAGGGCCAAGGTTCAGCTCATTAAGATCGACCAGCTGAAGAGAGCCAAGCTGCAGCTGGTGAAGATTGACCAGCAAAGGCCGATGAAGTCATCACAGGTCAGAATCGGTGACCTTGATTGACCCTGGCTGCATCCCAAATGGCGCACACTTCCCTGTGGTGTGCCCTAGGGGGTTTGGTTAAAAGTGCACAACATAGGGAATAGGGTTCCATTTTGGACGCTACCATTGATTTACCCTGAATTAGCAGGGCTGTTGGTAACAGTTGAATGGCGGCTTACAGTGTATGAATTTGGCATAGATTTGTTGGATTAAAACCAATTTCAATTATTAGGCGGTTTCATTAATATAATTTCACTTTTATACCCTTGTTTCTTTCAGCTCCTGTCTGGATCTGTAAAACTCAGTCCTCGAGATTTAAGAGTTGGAGGGGGGAGGAGGATAGGAGGCTTTGCTCAGGTGAACCCCTGTTTCTTGACCCTGGCTGTGTTTTTGTCTTTGTCTGTGTCCATCTCTTTTCTTTCCTCTCTGTTTTTAGATTTTGTGGTTTTAATATTTCTGTATTGTTGATGTTTGTAGTACAGTGTTTTGTTAGTGGCCTGTCTAGGGTTTCTCTTGAAAATGCTTAGGCCATTTGTATGGTGGCTGCATTTTGGTGTCTGTCTTTAGAGTGGAGTTTCATTGTAATAGTTTAATTTATGACTATGTTCCCCACATAATCCTGTTCCCATAGGACCAGCTCCTTGGTGGTCCACGCATCAAGCATGTCTGTCGGGCAGCAGCGGTGGCGTTGGGGCAACCCCGTGCCATGGTGCCTGACGATATCCCCAGGCTTAGCGCTCTGCCCCTCCATGAGAGAGAGGGCATCACCACCTCACCAGCTGTAGAAGGTAACCTTTATGTTTATGAAGCACACTACCCAGAATTGTAGTTACCACTTGTTTTCTTTTTCTGGTGTTTAGCTTTCTGTCGATTTCAGGTATGTGACCTTAGCTCAGTCACCTATGTTAACAAATAATTTTTTAATCGCTCTCTCTTTGTTTTTAGACATTGCTGATGACCCCTCTGATCAGGAAATCGAGCACACTCAGGAGCACAAGAGGACAAGACAGAAGCACAAGTACAGCAAGCAGCGCAAGTTAAAGCGGAACTATAACGAGGTTGGTCCTGGGGGTCGTGCCACCCGCTGTGGGTCCTGCCAGGGCTGCCTCCATGAGGGCGACTGCGGCACCTGCTTCAACTGCCTGGACAAGCCCAAGTTTGGAGGGCCCAACACCAGACGCCAGTGCTGTGTGTAAGTGCTCCTACTTTTCATCCACTATTATTCATCTACTCATGGACAAACACACACTGTATTTTCTTCTTGGTTGTTTTGTGTACAAATTGAACATGATACCCATTTTAAAAGGATAATAAATATTTCCCTGTGCCACCAGGTTAAAGCGATGTGTTCGGATTGAGGCGAGGAAAGTAAAGCGTGGCATGAAGGCATTCACAGGTTTGTTGGAGTTATGTTTAATACATCTGTATTTATATAATTTTACATTTGAGTCATTTAGCAGACTCTTGTCCAGAGCATCTTACACTTGGTGCATTCATCTTAGGATGGCAAGGTGAGATGACAACATCACAATCGTATCAAGTACATTTTTCATCAACAACGTATTTATCAGCAAAGTCAGTGTTAGTAGGACAAGCCAATTGCCTTTTTTCGGGATGGGGGCTCTTTAAAAAAAAAATGTAATGTACTCTTCAAAGAGGCAGGATGATTTCGGACGATTGGCAGGGACACCGCTGTCCTGACTTTAAGGGGAAGCGTGTTCCATCATGGAGGAACGGAGTGCATGAGTTGGGATGTAGGGTTTGAGCATAGCCTGAAGGTAAGGAGGGCCAGTTCCCCTGGCTGCTCCGTTGGCAAGCACCAGGGTCTCGAAGACTTCAACTAGAAGCCAGTGGATCAATTACTAATGACGTCAAGCCACTTTTGTGTTTTTGCTGTTATTACCAATTACATTGACACCTTTAACTGAAAACCACACGAACACGGTGGTCTGCCTCATGGCCCAAAAATTCAGCCAATGATTTCAGTGTTACCATTGGGCTTCAATTTGTTGTGCAGTCCTTTCGAGGCGGCGACGTAGGTCATCAGCCAATGTGTTTAAGTCCAATGATGACGAGGGGTTGGTGTCCTGGGAGGAGGGAGAGGCAGAGGAGGGGTTGGACCCGGCAACCCCTGGAGACTGCCTGAGCCTTTCCACCAGAAAGCAGCCAAGGCGGAACGTGACACCTCGCTCCTACAGCAGCCTGCTGAAGTCCGACTCGGACGAGGACATGGGCGGAGAAGCAGCAGTCAAGAGTCCTGTAAAGAATCCTGTCGCCCCAAGCAACCAAGGTAATGCCGTACACAGGGATAGGAGCCTTAGTGAATGATGAAAATATAGGTCAATGCATATTTGTGCCTCACCTTTTGAGTTGCACCACCACACGATCCATTGAACTCCATCTTTGAAATGGAGTGATTTGACAGATAGTTGAAGGATTTATAGCCTTTAGTCAGGCAGATCAGAAGAAAATGGGTGGATGTTCGGGACCATAGTGATTTGAGATTGAGGATGACTGTGTTTTGAGGATAGACTTGCAGATCAGAAATGCCAAAATACCATTGATTGGTTTCAGGGTATTGGTTTGAGTAGAGAGTTAGTTTTAAAACCCATTTGCTCTCTGACTGACTGATGCTGCTCCCTCTGATCTCCTAGCTCCAGAGGAGGGACCAGTGCCCAGTGAAGTTGTAAGGCACCGCAGACCTGGGCCACCCAAAGGACTGCTGGGCCGACGCAGAGCCGACAAGGTAATTACCCGTAGAACTGTCTCTGCCTGACATTACTCATGTGAGTGAGCAGATTAACTGATTAACTGATCAGTCTCTCACACTCTAACCTCGTCCTCTGTGTGCAGGAGTGAGCAGCTCCAATAACCACTTCCATCAAAATGCACTGTTTATTTTCTAGTGTGGTCCCCTTCTTTTTGGTGCTGAAGCTTAAAATGTCTGATGTTGGGAAAAGCTTTCACATTAATCGCTTGCGCATGCATTATACCTTCATTCAAAACCCTCTGGATCCTCTGCAATCTTGCTTAATTTTTCTGGAATTTAATCGTTTGGAATCCAAAGATGCCGTGACTCAATGTTTCTTTTGACAGGCATGATCTCACTCACTCTCACCCACTCACAGTTTACTGTGGGTAATGGGTCCTCTTTCTGGTTTGACTAGGCATGCTTTAACAATGATTAGCTTATCTAAACCTCTCTTACCTCCTCTCACAGTTAACTACATTTACATTACATTTACATTTAAGTCATTTAGCAGACGCTCTTATCCAGAGCGACTTACAAATTGGTGAATTCACCTTCTGACATCCAGTGGAACAGCCACTTTACAATAGTGCATCTAAATCATTTAAGGGGGGGGTGAGAAGGATTACTTATCCTATCCTAGGTATTCCTTGAAGAGGTGGGGTTTCAGGTGTCTCCGGAAGGTGGTGATTGACTCCGCTGTCCTGGCGTCGTGAGGGAGTTTGTTCCACCATTGGGGGGCCAGAGAGGTGGATGAACGCAGTGCCCTTGTTTGGGTGTAGGGCCTGATCAGAGCCTGGAGGTACTGCGGTGCCGTTCCCCTCACAGCTCCGTAGGCAAGCACCATGGTCTTGTAGCGGATGCGAGCTTCAACTGGAAGCCAGTGGAGAGAGCGGAGGAGCGGGGTGACGTGAGAGAACTTGGGAAGGTTGAACACCAGACGGGCTGCGGCGTTCTGGATGAGTTGTAGGGGTTTAATGGCACAGGCAGGGAGCCCAGCCAACAGCGAGTTGCAGTAATCCAGACGGGAGATGACAAGTGCCTGGATTAGGACCTGCGCCGCTTCCTGTGTGAGGCAGGGTCGTACTCTGCGGATGTTGTAGAGCATGAACCTACAGGAACGGGCCACCGCCATGATGTTGGTTGAGAACGACAGGGTGTTGTCCAGGATCACGCCAAGGTTCTTAGCGCTCTGGGAGGAGGACACAATGGAGTTGTCAACCGTGATGGCGAGATCATGGAGCGGGCAGTCCTTCCCCGGGAGGAAGAGCAGCTCCGTCTTGCCGAGGTTCAGCTTGAGGTGGTGATCCGTCATCCACACTGATATGTCTGCCAGACATGCAGAGATGCGATTCGCCACCTGGTCATCAGAAGGGGAAAGGAGAAGATTAATTGTGTGTCGTCTGCATAGCAATGATAGGAGAGACCATGTGAGGTTATGACAGAGCCAAGTGACTTGGTGTATAGTGAGAATAGGAGAGGGCCTAGAACAGAGCCCTGGGGGACACCAGTGGTGAGAGCGCGTGGCGAGGAGACAGATTCTCGCCACGCCACCTGGTAGGAGCGACCTGTCAGGTAGGACGCAATCCAAGCGTGGGCCGCGCCGGAGATGCCCAACTCGGAGAGGGTGGAGAGGAGGATCTGATGGTTCACAGTATCGAAGGCAGCCGATAGGTCTAGAAGGATGAGAGCAGAGGAGAGAGAGTTAGCTTTAGCAGTGCGGAGCGCCTCCGTGATACAGAGAAGAGCAGTCTCAGTTGAATGACTAGTCTTGAAACCTGACTGATTTGGATCAAGAAGGTCATTCTGAGAGAGATAGCGGGAGAGCTGGCCAAGGACGGCACGTTCAAGAGTTTTGGAGAGAAAAGAAAGAAGGGATACTGGTCTGTAGTTGTTGACATCGGAGGGATCGAGTGTAGGTTTTTTCAGAAGGGTGCAACTCTCGCTCTCTTGAAGACGGAAGGGACGTAGCCAGCGGTCAGGGATGAGTTGATGAGCGAGGTGAGGTAAGGGAGAAGGTCTCCGGAAATGGTCTGGAGAAGAGAGGAGGGGATAGGGTCAAGCGGGCAGGTTGTTGGGCGGCCGGCCGTCACAAGAAGCGAGATTTCATCTGGAGAGAGAGGGGAGAAAGAGGTCAGAGCACAGGGTAGGGCAGTGTGAGCAGAACCAGCGGTGTCGTTTGACTTAGCAAACGAGGATCGGATGTCGTCGACCTTCTTTTCAAAATGGTTGACGAAGTCATCTGCAGAGAGGGAGGAGGGGGGAGGGGGAGGAGGATTCAGGAGGGAGGAGAAGGTGGCAAAGAGCTTCCTAGGGTTAGAGGCAGATGCTTGGAATTTAGAGTGGAAGAAAGTGGCTTTAGCAGCAGAGACAGAGGAGGAAAATGTAGAGAGGAGGGAGTGAAAGGATGCCAGGTCCGCAGGAGGCGAGTTTTCCTCCATTTCCGCTCGGCTGCCCGGAGCACTGTTCTGTGAGCTCGCAATGAGTCGTCGAGCCACGGAGCGGGAGGGGAGGACCGAGCCGGCCTGGAGTATAGGGGACATAGAGAGTCAAAGGATGCAGAAAGGGAAGAGAGGAGGGTTGAGGAGGCAGAATCAGGAGATAGGTTGGAGAAGGTATGAGCAGAGGGAAGAGATGATAGGATGGAAGAGGAGAGAGTAGCGGGGGAGAGAGAGCGAAGGTTGGGACGGCGCGATACCATCCGAGTAGGGGCAGTGTGGGAAGTGTTGGATGAGAGCGAGAGGGAAAAGGATACAAGGTAGTGGTCAGAGACTTGGAGGGGAGTTGCAATGAGGTTAGTGGAAGAACAGCATCTAGTAAAGATGAGGTCGAGCGTATTGCCTGCCTTGTGAGTAGGGGGGGAAGGTGAGAGGGTGAGGTCAAAAGAGGAGAGGAGTGGAAAGAAGGAGGCAGAGAGGAATGAGTCAAAGGTAGACGTGGGGAGGTTAAAGTCGCCCAGGACTGTGAGAGGTGAGCCGTCCCCAGGAAAGGAGCTTATCAAGGCATGAAGCTCTTTGATGAACTCTCCGAGGGAACCTGGAGGGCGATAAATGATAAGGATGTTAAGCTTGAAAGGGCTGGTAACTGACAGCATGGAATTCAAAGGAGGGATAGACAGATGGGTAAGGGGAGAAAGAGAGAATGACCACTTGGGAGAGATGATGATCCCGGTGCCACCACCCCGCTGACCAGAAGCTCTCGGGGTGTGCGAGAACACGTGGGCGGACGAAGAGAGAGCAGTAGGAGTAGCAGTGTTATCTGTGGTGATCCATGTTTCCGTCAGTGCCAAGAAGTCGAGGGACTGGAGGGAGGCATAGGCTGAGATGAACTCTGCCTTGTTGGCCGCAGATCGGCAGTTCCAGAGGCTACCGGAGACCTGGAACTCCACGTGGGTCGTGCGCGCTGGGACCACAAGATTAGGGTGGCCGCGGCCACGCGGTGTGGAGCGTTTGTATGGTCTGTGCAGAGAGGAGAGAACAGGGATAGAAAGACACATAGTTGACAGGCTACAGAAGAGGCTACGCTAATGCAAAGGAGATTGGAATGACAAGTGGACTACGCATCTCGAATGTTCAGAAAGTTAAGCTTACGTAGCAAGAATCTTATTGACTAAAATGATTGAAATGATACAGTACTGCTGGAGTAGGCTAGCTGGCAGTGGCTGCGTTGTTGACACTACACTAATCAAGTCGTTTCGTCGAGTGTAATGGTTTCTACAGTGCTGCTAATCGGGGGCTAGCTGGCTAGCTAGCAGTGTTGATTACGTTACGTACGTTAAAAGAACGACAATAGCTGGCTAGCTAACCTAGAAAATCGCTCTAGACTACACAATTGTCTTAGATACAAAGACGGCTATGTAGCTAGCTAGCTACGATCAAACAAATCAAACCGTTGTACTGTAATGAAGTGAAATGAAAATGTGATACTACCTGTGGAGCGAAGCGGAATGTTGACCGGGTAGTTGAAGTTCAATTCGGTAGACGTTGGCTAGCTGTTGGCTAGCTAGCTAGCAGTATCTCCTACGTTAAGGACGACAAATAGCTGGCTAGCTAACCTCGGTAAATTAAGATAATCACTCTAAGTCTACACACTCTAAACTACACAATTATCTTGGATACGAAGACAGCAAAGACAACTATGTAGCTAGCTAACACTACACTAATCGAGTCGTTCAGTTGAGTGTAATAGTTTCTACAGTGCTAGTAGACGGTGGATGTTAGCTAGCTGCTGGGCAGATAGCAGTGTAGACTACGTTAGGACGACGAAATACGATAATTACGCAATTATCTTTGATACAAAGACGGCTATGTAGCTAGCTAAGAAGAAATTGCTAAGATTAGACAAATCAAACCGTTGTACTATAATGAAATGTAATGAAAAGTTATACTACCTGCGGACCGAAGTGTAGATGCGACCGCTCGCTCCAACCCGGAACCGGAACCTACTACTGTGGTAATGGGTCCTCTTTCTTTCTTTCTTTCTGGTTTGACTAGGCATGCTTTAACAATGATTAGCTTATCTAAACCTCTCTTACCTCCTCTCACAGTTAACTACTGTGGTAATGGGTCCTCTTTCTTTCTTTCTGGTTTGACTAGGCATGCTTTAACAATGATTTGCTTATCTAACCCTCTCTTACCTCCTCTCACAGTTAACTACTGTGGTAATGGGTCCTCTTTCTTTCTTTGTTTCTGCTTTGACTAGGCATGCTTTAACAATGATTAGCTTATCTAACCCTCTCTTTCCTTCACTCCTCCTAGCTAGACATTTCTCTCAAAGCCAAAGGTAGTTTTGGTGGCTCTCCTCTTTCCTCTACCTTGCTGCCGCTACCCGCCACCTAGCATGTGACCGTGGTCGTGCTGTAACGCTGGTCCCCCTCTTTTGCTTAAGCATTCCCCCCCTTCACATGCACAGGGGAGCAACTCAGAGGAGCACCACCCAGGGCTGCTGGTCACAGAGAGCCACATAACAAGGAGCCCCAGCGAGCCGTGCCCACCCAGGATCCCACCGTTGCGGTTACAGTGGCGACTGCAGGTGCAGCTGCAACGGTTGCCCCCATGTGTGGTGCAGTCGGTCATGCAGGAGGAAGAGGAAGAGCCAGAGGAGGAGTCTTCACAGGAAGAGGAGGAGAATATTGTTAAAGAGGCTGTGCTGCAACATAATCCCAGAATTGATCCCCACTATGTCCTTCGTTCCCAGAATGCTGCAGAACACACACCAACTAACATCCTCGCCACGCTAATCAACGGACTCCCCCAAAAGGGCCACCTGAAGACCGGGACGCACAGGATCCGCGTAGACTTTAAGGTGAGGGTCTCTCTCATTCAGATTATTTTATTGGTTTGAAATACCATTTGTAAATATTGCCAAAGCAGTATAGTGGTATAGCATTTCATTAAATACAGTACTTGCTCTCTATCTCCCTCCCATACAAACATTCATTAAGTCACACCATTATTGTTTCTTTCTCTCGTCTTTCTCCCAGGAGGACTGTGCCGTCCAGAACGTGTGGTTGATGGGCGGCCTGAGTATCCTCACCTCCATCCCAGTCACCCCTCATCCTGTCTGCCTGCTCTGTGCCAGCAAAGGACACCATGAGGTAACTGTGGAAATGCATTTACAGAATATTTTGTCTCTGTGTTTTCTATATTATCATTAGAATAATTACATTTCATTGTAGATAAGTATTACTGTTTTGAGGAAAACTAGGAGGCTGCGTAGGCTTAATGAAGAGCTACCCTGGGTTTTCTGGAAAACAGTAGGTTTTGTGCAATATGTGTTCTCCTGATGCTGACTGCCTTCTGCCTTACCACCTCCCCTCAGATGATCTACTGCCAGGTGTGCTGCGAGCCCTTCCACAGCTTCTGCCTCTGGCCTGAAGAGCGACCCCAGGAGGAGAACAAAGAGAACTGGTGCTGCCGCCGCTGCAAGTTCTGCCATGTGTGCGGCCGCAAGCACAAGAACAACAAGGTGTGCATGTCAGCAGCATGTCCTCAAAAGTGAATTGAGATTTGGTAGTGTTTTCACCCCAACTTTCACATTTTAAATGTACGGTTTCTTCCTTTAGCCTGTGTTGCAGTGCAGGAGGTGTCAGAACTGCTACCACCCCTCATGTCTGGGACCCACCTACCCAAAGCCCATCAACTGTAACATGCCCTGGGTAAGTACCAGCAATGTATTATTTATATTTCTGTTTAACTTTTTCTTCTCTCTTATCCCCATTACGATTTACGACCATGTTTTTAACCTCTCCATGGGGTGTGTGACGCTACCGTCCCACCTGGCCAACATCCAGTGAAATTCCAGTGAAATTGCAGAGTGCCAAATTCAAAACAGAAATACTCATAAAAATTCATCAAACATACAAGTGTTATACATCGGTTTAAAGATTCTTGTTAATCCAACCACAGTGTCAGATTTCAAAAAGGCTTTACGCCGAAAGCATACCATGCGATTATCTGAGAACAGCGCCCAGCAGACAAATCATTACAAACAGTTACCAGCCAAGTAGAGGAGTTACACAAGTCAGAAATAGTGATAAAATTAATCACATACCTTTGATCTTCATATGGTTGCACTCACAGGACTATCTAGAAGAAAAATAAATGCACACCTATTAAGACGAGGTGCTGGCTAGCGGAATAGAAACTTGAAAATAAAAGAGCCGCACACTCTAGGAGCTCAGATGCAAAAATGTAATACCAATGTTTCGATAGCCAAGCTGTCTTCATCAGGGTATAATCACAAACACTGCGGAATGACTTGTTTATATAGTGTCAAAAGACACAGGTGTCTGTAATCATGGCCAAGAGTGGCCTAATATCATTGGTTAATAATCAAATATTAAAATGTCATACAAAGAACATTGTACAAACAAATGGATAGCATATGATCATAGATTCATTTGACTACACAAGTTTACAAACAATTACAATGGCAAGGTCACAATAATCACAAAAATGGCTTAAGATCAAAGTCTACGTTGAGATTACAGACACCTGTGTCTTTTGACACTATATGAACAAGTCATTCCGCAGTGTTTGTGATTATAACCTGATGAAGACAGCTTGGCTGTCGAAACGTTGGTATTAAATTTTTGCATCTGAGCTCCGAGTGTGCGGCTCTCTTGCACTCACAGGACTCCCATTTACTTAATAAATGTTTGTTTTGTTCGATAACGTACCTCTTTATATCCAAAAACCTCTTTTTTGTTCGCATTTTGTTCAGTAATCCACAGGCTCAAAGGCAGTCACAACAGACAGACAAAAAATCTGAGAAGTATCAGTAAAGTTCGTAGAAAAGTGTCAAACTATATTTAGAATCAATCCTCAGGTTGTTTTTAGTCATAATAATCAATAACATTTCAACCGGACAAAAGCTTTGTCAATATAAAAGGAAAACAAGAAAGGCATGCTCTCGGTTGCGCGCATGAAAAACCTCTGGGACAGTGAATGGTCCACTCATTCTGACTGGTCCCTCATTTTTCAGAATACAAGCCTGAAACAATTTCTAAAGACTGTTGACATCTAGTGGAAGGCATAGGAAGTGCAATTTGAGTCCTAAATCAATGGATACTGTAATGGCATTCAATAGAAAACTACAAAAAGAAATCCACCCAGGAAGTGAGATTTTTTTCTCAGGTTTTTGCCTGCTGTATCAGTTCTGTTATACTCACAGATATTATTTGAACAGTTTTGGAAACTTTAGAGTGTTTTCTATCCAATTATGCAAATTATATGCATATCCTAGCTTCTATGCTAGTAATGATCTGAAACCAGCAACCCTCAGTTCTTAGCCAATTCAGTTCCCACTTTACTTTGCCCTACCCTGGACTTGAACCAGTGACCTTCCGGATACTTGTCCATCTCTCTAACCTTTGGGCTACCTGCCCCCGTCCCAGGTGTGTATGACGTGTATCCGGTGTAAGAGCTGTGGAGTGACCCCAGGGAAGACCTGGGACATGGCCTGGAACCACGAGCAGGACCTCTGTCCCGACTGCAGCACCCTCCACCTCAAAGGTAGGACCTCAGTGAAACATTACAGTCTGTGTATTACTATTAAGACGTGATGTGGTATTAACCAAAATATTACAGATGAGACAAAAATGTTCACCTGGCCCTTTAAGGCCATTACCATGGTAATGTGACTTGTTCGTTCCTGTGAGATTGAGTCTGGCTAGTAGAATCGCTGCCTTCTCTTCCCAAGCAGTTGAAACTCAAACATTGAAAAACAACCAAGCTTGTGAACAAAACATTGTACATTTCCAAGAAACACTTCATTAGACTTTCATTTCAAGTAAATTAGAACAACTTTTATGCCTGGCAACAGCGCTTCTAAAAATGAATCTTTCACTCTTCACGTGCGCACAGCCCCCCAGTCAGGCGGGGTTGCAGCACCAGGTGGGATAGGTTATATAGGATTCGTAGTCCTTTGACTGTGTGCGATAGTTTTACCAGCTATGGAAAAAATATAGACAAACTCCAGGAACAGTCCAAGAAGACCGGGATGAGAGCAGTTGTATAGCTGGACTGATACTTTGTCAGGACCTTCTTGTCATGTATTTGTTTAATTTAACCATTGATTACTGTAGTACATCTGATTTGTTTTACAAGGGAACTTCTGCACTATCTGCTCCAAGTGTTACGAGGAGAACGACCACAACAGCCAGATGATGGAGTGCTCCATGTGTAGCCACTGGGTACATTCTAAATGTGAAGGACTCTCTGGTGAGTGGGACTAATATTTCTGCCTCAGGACTGTCTTTATCAAGGGGATGTACAGCAGGGGTGGCCAACACTCATCTTAGAGGGTTTCTGGTTGGTATGCAGTCTTTTGCTTCAGCCCTACACACACACACACACACACACACCTGATCCAGCTATCACACACACACTTGACCCAGAATCAGGTGTGTTAGAGATAAGGGCTGCAACAAAATCCTGCAAGAGGGTAGCTCTCTACGCAAAGGGGTGACCACCGCTGTTAACAGTATGTAGGGGAAGATGCCACCTCAATCAAAATATAGGCCCTAACTTGAGGGATCAGAACAACTCTCTCACTATAAATCCACTCCATGACATTGAAATTCTTCCTCTCTTCTGTCTGTCAGATGACCTATATGAGATCATGTCCAGCCTGTCAGAGAGCGTAGTGTACTCCTGTACACCCTGCAGCCAATTACAACCCAGCTCCTGGAAGGGTGAGCTGAAGGACAGGCTGAGGGCGGGCCTAGAGAAGGTGCTGGCCAATCTTCTTTCTGACTCGTCTGCCCAGCACCTGATCACCTGCAGGGAGGTACGGACTGCCTCCATCACAGTAGAGACATCAAGTAGTCACGAGTCAGACTTAATCTCTCATTTTCGCAACATGGTTTTGCTCTGTATCCAAAAACAACAAATGTTTAGACTGTCTTATCTATTGTATATCCCTCAACACGGACCCTCTGACAGCAGTCTCCATGTACTATGCTGTTTTTTCCCCCTGTAGTGTGAGGAATCCACAGAACCAGATGCTTTAAGGGACAAACACCAGCCCATCTGCGACCTACATGCTGTGGGTCAAAAATTTGAAGGGCACCAGTACACTTCACTGGTGAGATACCTCAATCCTTTTTAAACATTTGAATTATGCCACATGAAATCTATTTAGAGGTGGTCTATTTTGCTCTCAGGGCATCAATATTCTACTGTGAATCATGTATGTCTTTTCAGACCACATTCTGGTCACTTTCTACAGTCAGAGCCTTCATAAAGTTTTCACTCTTTACTTTTTCCACATTTTGTTGTTACAGCCTGAATTTACCATTTGTTAAATATAGCTTTTGTGTCACTAATCTACACACACATCCACATAATGTCAAAGTGGAATTTTGTTTGTAGAAAACTCTAGAAATTATTAAAGAATTAAAAGCTGAAATGTTTTGAGTCAATAAGTATTGACTTTGTTATTGCAAGCCTAAATAAGTTCAGGAGTAAAAATGTGCTTAACAAATCACATAAGTTGCATGGACTCATTCCGTGTTCAATAATAGTGGTTAACATGATTTTACCCCACACACATCTGTAAGGTCTCTCAATCGAGTAGTGAATTTAAAGCACAGATTCAACCACAAAGACCAGGGAGGTGTTATGTTTTAAATTAACAGAGTAAAAACTCACGGACGATTGTTAAAGCTCAAACCAAATTTATTCCCCCAAAGGGTTAGACAGCTGATCAGACAATGACATGTTTTCACCAGCACAAGTGTGTGTGTGTATATATATATATATATTTATATTATTTATATTATTTATATTATATATATATATATATATATATACATATACCCCAATTTGGGTGCCGTCTCCTCCTTCCCTCTAAACATTACCTCTTTATTGCTAGGCAGGAAGTTAAGTGGTGCGGGCAGTAAACTGTTCCTTCTCCCTTAATCTGACCAGACCTCAGCCCCCATTCCTCACAAATCCATGTCTCTCCACCCTTATCAGTGACTGAAACCATGTGATTACCTTTCCTTTTTTTCAGTACATTCCAAGCTTAATTGCCTCCACCATATATATTCCTCCTACAGATAACCATTCATTTCTGGTGTAGAAACCACACTATGGCACTCTTCATTTCCATAAGATACGTGATGATAAACAATATTTCAAGTTTAGGAGTCAGAACGCGTCAGTTTTTTCAATACCTCGCAAAATAGGGCACCGATTGGTAGATGTGTAAACATTTCAAAAAGCAGATGCTGAATTTCAAATAAAATGGTATTTGTCACATGCCCCGAATACAACCAGTGTAGACCTTACTGTGAAATTCTTACTTATGAGCCCTTAATCAACAATACAGAGTAAAAAAAAAACGATAGGAAAAATACTACCAATAAAATAACCATGCTATATGCGAGGGGTACCAGTACCGAGTTAATGTTCCGGAGTACGATTTAGTCGAGGTACATGAGATAATATGTACATGTAGGCAGGGGTGAAGTAACTATGCATATATAATAGAGTAGCAGCAACATGTTTGAAGGAATGTTTGTGCATCCGCTTCATCTGAACACTTCCATATTGAGCGCGTCACTGGTACTCTTGGAAGCAGGAATCGGGAGGTTTGACTTGCTGGTAGAAATTAGGTAAAGGGGATTTCAGTTTCCCTGTATTAAAGTCCACTGGCACGAGGAGCACTGCCTCTAGATGAGCATTTTCTTATTTGTTTATGACCCTTTACAGCTCGTTGAGTGCGGCCTTTAGTGCCAGCATCGGTTTGTGGTGGTAAATGATGGGGATTAGGGCATGATCCGGGGAAGAGCAGTATATCGTTCACATCCGACTCATTAAATAAAAAATCATCATCCTGTTCGAGGTGAGAAATCACTGTTCTGATGTCCAGAAGCCCTTTTTGGTCATATGAAATGATGGCGGAAACATTATTATTTTTAACTCGGTTACCAGAGAGGAAGGAAACTGCTCAAGGATTTTGCCATGAGGCCAATGGTGACTTTAAAACAAAGTTTAATGGCTGTGATAGAACTGAGGATAGATCACCAACATTGTAGTTACTTCACAATAATAATAAAATAGAATAGAATACAAATATCCCAAAACATGCATCCTGTTTGCAACAACGCACTAAAGTAATACTGCATAGAATTTAACTTTTTTTCCTGAATACAAAGCGTTTTGTTTGTGGCAAATCCAACAACACATCACTGAGTACTACTCTTCATATTTTCAAGCATGGTGGTGGCTGCATCGTGTTATGGGCTTGTCTTCGGTGTTGGACTAGAGTTTATTTTTATCCTGAGAAAAAAAAAACTGAGTATAGCTATAAGCGCAGGTAAAATCCTAGAAAACCTGGTAAAACACAAGGCCAAATCTACTCTGAAGTTGCTTACCAAAACTACTTTGAATGTTCATGCGTGGCCTAGTTCGTTTTGACTTAAATCTGCTTGAAAATCTATGGCAAGACTTAAATGGATGTATAGTGGTGATCAGCAATCAACTTTTTAAAATAATAATGGTCAAGTATTGTACAATCCAGGTTTGCAAAGCTCTTAGACTTACCCAAAAAGACATCGCTGTAATCGCTGGCAAAGGTGCTCTACAAAGTATTGACTTGGATGTGAATACTTATGTAAATTGGATATTTCTGTATTTCCTTTTCAATGAATTTGCTAACATTTATATAAACGTTTTTACTTGGTATTATGGGTGAAAATAATTATATATTTAAGCCATTTTGAGTTCAGATTTAACAACGAAGTCACATTGTTTTTATAGTCTGAAGGCACTGTCTACATTTTGGTCATTTAGCAGATGCTCGTATAGCTCATATAGACACTCTAATAGTAAAGTAAATTGAATCCTGTGTGTTGTGATAATTGCGTTGTTTACTCTATAACCTGTTAATTAATATGCCTTGCGACTGTGATATATAGGCTTAAAGGCCGCGACAATAAGACAGTGGCAGAATCACACCTTTTTGTTTTATCACGAAACCGTATAGCAACCTCTGTCCACAAAGCATATGGCATGTACAGTAGCAGACAGTTACATGACCTACAGCATGGTCAAGCAAGTTACTATTTCCGAGATTTTCGGACCACTGAGCAACTATTGATTTAGAACCACAGAGAGTTACCGCAAGTCACAAAGAAAACAGGAGCTGCCTCCACTATTCCAGCACCATTTCCACTTCAACATTTCAACATCATCAAATCACCTCTGCTTAGTCTAATACACTGACAGCTAAAAGAGAGCAAAAATCTTTAGTCAATCAGCATAAGCTGTGGCTGTCGATGGTTCTGATTTGTGTGTGTGCACGCTCATGCAAGTAGAAAAACAGGACTCTCTACTTGTAGAGAAATTGCCATCCTCCTCTCTTTCATGTTGAAGAAACGGTCTAACTCTGTCATACAGTACACACTTTTTTACATTTTTTGTTGTCCTAGGCTATCTGGCCAAAATGCTTGCTCGCTTGCCTAACTTCCATTAATGGGCAACGTTAGCTCGTTAACATTACCCTGCTACATCTAGCTACATATTGAACTTCCAGCGTCTCAGCCCAGAGGCACAACAATAAATGAGTTAATGGTTGGATTAGAATTGCCGTTATAGTCATTGGCTAGTACGGAGAATTAAGTAAAACCACACATCCAAATCCCTGTTTCCTTCCATGGCTAATTTAGGAAAGGGCACATTTTAGCTAACTGACGTATGCTCTCAATGGAATTTGATAGGATGCCTATCAATTAAATAGTTTTATTATTTGTCAAGGGAGGTCAGATGCTCACTGGCTGGGGAACGGGCGGGCCAGTCGATAGCATCAATGCCTTCCTCTTGCAGGAACTGCTGACACTCCAGCCACATGAGGTCGAGCATTGTCTTGCATTAGGAGGAACCCAGGGCCAACCACACCAGCATATGGTCTCACAAGGGGTCTGAGGATCTCATCTCGGTACCTAATGGCAGTCAGGCTACCTCTGGCGAACACATGGACGGCTGTGCGGCCCCCCAAAGAAATGCCACCCCACACCATGACTGACTCACCGCCAAACCGGTCATGCCGGAGGATGTTGCAGGCAGCAGAACGTTCTCCACGGCGTCTCCACGGCGTCTCCAGACTGTCACGTCTTTCACATGTGCTCAGTGTGAACCTGCTTTCATCTGTGAAGAGCACAGGGCGCCAGTGGCGAATTTGCCAATCTTGGTGTTCCCCGGCAAATGCCAAACGTCCTGCACGGTGTTGGGCTGTAAGCGCAACCCCCCACCTGTGGACATTGGGGCCTCATACCACCCTCATGGAGTCTGTTTCTGACCGTTTGAGCAGACACATGCACATTTGTTGCCTGCTGGAGGTCATTTTGCAAGGCTCTGGCAGTGCTCCTCCTGCTCCTCCTTGCACAAAGGCGGAGGTAGCGGTCCTGCTGTTGGGTTGTTGCCCTCCTACGGCCTCCTCCACGTCTCCTGATGTACTGGCCTGTCTCCTGGTAGCGCCTCCATGCTCTGGACACTACGCTGACAGATGCAGCAAACCTTCTTGCCACAGCTCGTCCATTCCATTTGCACAACAGCATGTGAAATTTATTGTCAATCAGTGTTGCTTCCTAAGTGGACAGTTTGATTTCACAGAAGTGTGATTGACTTGGAGTTACATTGTGTTGTTTAAGTGTTCCCTTTATTTTTTTAGCAATATATATATGTGTGTGTGGTGTGTGTGTGTGTGTGTGTGTGTATATATGTTGTTGTTGGTTGGGCCATTTTTGGGGAAGCCTGGCTCACCTTAGCATCCATGAATACACACCACTGCATCCCATCTCCTAAACTTGACACTGTTTTTCCTTTTCTTTTGCACCCCAGTATCTCTACTTGCACATCATCTGCACATCTATCACTCCAGTGTTAATGCTAAATTGTAATTATTTCACCTATGGCCTATTTATTGCCGTACCACCCTATTCTTACTACATTTGCACACACTGTACATAGACTTTTTCTATTGTGTTATTGACTGTACATTTGTGTTTGTAATTCTGTATTTTTGTCGCGCTGCTTTGCTTTATCTTGGCCAGGTCGCAGTTGTAAATGAGAACTTGTTCTCAAATGGTTAAATAAAGGTGAAATAAAAAAATCTATTTCCTGCCTTTGTCAACCAATCAGAAATCATTCCATGAGGATGTTGTCATCGTGATGAGGAAGTGGTTGAAGGAGGAGGAGTCTCTCCCTGAGGGCCTGAGTCCCACCTGTTTGGCCAGGTCTCACTACCTGAAGGTTAGTAGAAAGACCTTTCCTCCATTAATGCTATAGACATTATTAGGGGCCATACTTGGCCAAATCATTGTTTGTTTGCCTATGTACTCAGACTAGTATTCAAAAAATTGATTTTCTGTTTTATTAATTTCCTCAATTAATAAAACAGCATAAAATAACTCTGAAAGTCTCTCTAGTGGAACTTTTGCTTATTGACTCCCCTTAGTGATGTACAGAGATCACTCACTGAGTATATCTGTCCTTTCAGTTGCTGGAGGAGACTTTCAGTTGGTTTCATAGCCAAGATCAGAAAATGTGGGACCCACTCTCCAAAGATTTCCCAAGGTAAATGGATACGCTATGTGTAGATAGTATGACTGTGTACAGTGCCTTGCGAAAGTATTCGGCCCCCTTGAACTTTGCGACCTTTTGCCACATTTCATGCTTCAAACATAAAGATATAAAACTATTTTTTTTGTGAAGAATCAAGAACAAGTGGGACACAATCATGAAGTGGAACGACATTTATTGGATATTTCAAACTTTTTTAACAAATCAAAAACTGAAAGATTGGGCATGCAAAATTATTCAGCCCCCTTAAGTTAATACTTTGTAGCGCCACCTTTTGCTGCGATTACAGCTGTAAGTCGCTTGGGGTATGTCTCTATCAGTTTTGCACATCGAGAGACTGACATTTTTTCCCATTCCTCCTTGCAAAACAGCTCGAGCTCAGTGAGGTTGGATGGAGAGCATTTGTGAACAGCAGTTTTCAGTTCTTTCCACAGATTCTCGATTGGATTCAGGTCTGGACTTTGACTTGGCCATTCTAACACCTGGATATGTTTATTGTTGAACCATTCCATTGTAGATTTTGCTTTATGTTTTGGATCATTGTCTTGTTGGAAGACAAATCTCCGTCCCAGTCTCAGGTCTTTTGTAGACTCCATCAGGTTTTCTTCCAGAATGGTCCTGTATTTGGCTCCACCCATCTTCCCATCAATTTTAACCATCTTCCCTGTCCCTGCTGAAGAAAAGCGGGCCCAAACCATGATGCTGCCACCACCATGTTTGACAGTGGGTATGGTGTGTTCAGGGTGATGAGCTGTGTTGCTTTTACGCCAAACATAACGTTTTGCATTGTTGCCAAAAAGTTCAATTTTGGTTTCATCTGACCAGAGCACCTTCTTCCACATGTTTGGTGTGTCTCCCAGGTGGCTTGTGGCAAACTTTAAACGGCACTTTTTATGGATATCTTTAAGAAATTGCTTTCTTCTTGCCACTCTTCCATAAAGGCCAGATTTGTGCAATATACGACTTATTGTTGTCCTATGGACAGAGTCTCCCACCTCAGCTGTAGATCTCTGCAGTTCATCCAGAGTGATCATGTGCCTCTTGGCTGCATCTCTGATCAGTCTTCTCCTTGTATGAGCTGAAAGTTTAGAGGGACGGCCAGGTCTTGGTAGATTTGCAGTGGTCTGATACTCCTTCCATTTCAATATTATCGCTTGCACAGTGCTCCTTGGGATGTTTAAAGCTTGGGACATCTTTTTTTATCCAAACCCGGCTTTAAACTTCTTCACAACAGTATCTCCGACCTGCCTGGTGTGTTCCTTGTTCTTCATGATGCTCTCTGCGCTTTTAACGGACCTCTGAGACTATCGCAGTGCAAGTGCATTTATACGGAGACTTGATTACACACAGGTGGATTGTATTTATCATCATTAGTCATTTAGGTCAACATTGGATCATTCAGAGATCCTCACTGAACTTCTGGAGAGCGTTTGCTGCACTGAAAGTAAAGGGGCTGAATAATTTTGCACGCCCAATTTTTCAGTTTTTGATTTGTTACAAAAGTTTGAAATATCCAATAAATGTCATTCCACTTCATGATTGTGTCCCACTTGTTGTTGATTCTTCACAAAAAAATACAGTTTTATATCTTTGTTTGAAGCCTGAAATGTGGCAAAAGGTCGCAAAGTTCAAGGGGGCCGAATACTTTCGCAAGGCACTGTATGTTATACATTTTGCCCGACTTTCTCACATTTCCACCAAGAAGATAAGAGAATCTCCCTGAACAAATCCACTATGACAAGAAATAGTTTTTCCTACAGATAAAGCAAGCATATAATACTTGTTTTTAAAACGCTAGCAAAGAATACTACTTTAACCTCTAGCATCGAGCAACCTGTATCTGGGAGCGTAATCATAGCCTCAAACTCATTAGCATAACGCAACGTTAACTATTCATGAAAATCGTAAATGAAATGAAAGAAATATATTCACTCACAAGCTTAGCCTTTTGTTAACAACACTGTCATCTCAGATTTACAAAATATGCTTTTCAACCATTGCTACACAAGCATTTGTGTAAGAGTATTGATAGCTAGCATAGCATTAGCCTAGCATTCAGCAGGCAACATTTTCACAAAAACAAGAAAAGCATTCAAATAAAATAATTTACCTTTGAAGAACTTCGGATGTTTTCAATGAGGAGACTGTTAGATAGCAAATGTTCAGTTTTTCCAAAAATATTATTTGTGTAGGAGAAATCGCTCCGTTTTGTTCATCACGTTTGGCTAAGAAAACCCCCCGAAAATTCAGTCATGACAACGCCAAACTTTTTTCCAAATTAACTCCATAATATCGACCGAAACATGGCAAACATTGTTTAGAATCAATCCTCAAGGTGTTTTTCACATATCTATTAGATGATAAATCATTCATGGCAGTTGTGTTTCTCCTCTGAAGAAAATGGAAACATGCACGCAGCTGGAGATTACGCAATAATTTTGACGGAGGACACCAAGGGGGCACCTGGTAAATGTAGTCTCTTATGGCCAATCTTCCAATGATATGCCTACAAATACGTCACAATGCTGCAGACACCTTGGGGAAATGACAAAGTGTAGGCTCATTCCTGGCACATTCACAGCCATATATGGAGACATTGGAACACAGCCCCTTCAGAATCTGGGCCATTTCCTGTTTGAAATTTCATCTTGGTTTCACCTGTAGCATAAGTTCTGTGGCACTCACAGATAATATCTTTGCAGTTTTGGAAACGTCAGTGTTTTCTTATATGCATAGTCGAGCATCTTTTCGTGACAAAATATCTTGTTTAAAACGGGAACGTTTTTTTATCCAAAAATGAAAAGAGCGCCCCCTATATCGAAGAAGTTAACCCACTAAAAGGAACCACCAGCTTTCATATGTTCTCATGTTCTGAGCAAGGAACTAAAACTTTAGCTTTTTACATGGCGCATATTGCACTTTAACTTTCTTCTTCAAATTGAACATGTTTCATTATTTATTTGAGGCTAAATGGATTTTATTTATGTATTATATTAAGTTAAAATAAAAGTATTAATTCAGTATTGTTGTAATTGTCATTATTTATATATATATAATAATATATAATAAATATATATATATATAAATATATATATATATATATATAATATATATTATATAGAAATCTGCCAATTAATCTTTTTAGGCTTTTTTTGGTCTTCTAATTATCGGTATCGGCGTTGAAAAATCATAATCGGTCGACCTCTGGTTTAAGCTACAGATGTTTTTTTTGTTGCATTGTATACGTCTCAATCCACCGCATGCGCCAATATCGCATCTGCAGTGTTTGTCAGACCATGAGACAACAGTTTGGGCTACACACTAATATGACCCCTTGTGGAAAGGTGAGACTCCCTAGAACACGTACATGTTGTGTTGCTCTAGGATGCTCACAGGCCTCGCAAGACTCATCTGAAGCTCCCCCGTACCAGTTGAAAAAAAATGTATGGAAGTGTATATATACAGTTGTAGTCGGAAGTTTACATACACTTAGGTTGGAGTCATTAAAACTCGTTTTTCAACCACTCCACAAATTTCTTGTTAACAAACTATAGTTTTTCCAAGTCGGTTAGGATATCTGCTTTTTGCATAACACAAGTAATTTTCCCAACAATTGTTTACAGACAGATTATTTCACTTATAATTCACTGTATCACCATTCCAGTGGGCCTTTAAACAGCTTGGAAAATTCCAGAAAATATCATGGCTTTAGAAGCCTCTGACAGGCTAATTGACATCATTTAAGTCAATTGGAGGTGTACCTGTGGATGTATTGGGAAAATGGGAAAATCAAAAGAAATCAGCCAAGAACTCAGAAAAAAGTGGTAGACCTCCACAAGTCTGGTTCATACTTGGGAGCGATTTCCAAACTTTTGAAGGTACCACGTTCATCTGTACAAACAATAGTATGCAATTATAAACACAATGGGACCACGCAGCCGTCATACCGCTCAGGAAGGACACACGTTCTGTCTCCTAGAGATGAACGTACTTTGTTGCGAAAAGTGCAAATCAATCCCAGAACAACAGTAAAGAACCTTGTGAAGATGCTAGAGGAAACGGGTACAAAAGTATCGATATCCACAGAAAAATGAGTCCTATATCAACATAACCTGAAAGGCCGCTCAGCAAGGAGAAAGTCACTGCTCCAAAACCGCCATAAAAAAGCCAGACTACAGTTTGCAATTACACATGGGGACAAAGATTGTACTTTTTGGAGAAATGTCCTCTGGTCTGATGAAACACAAAAATAGAACTGTTTGGCCATAATGACCACCGTTATGTTTGGAGGAAAAAGGGGGAGGCTTGCAAGCTGAAGAACACTATCCCAACCGTGAAGCATGGTGGTGGCAGGATCATGTTGTGGGGATGCTTTGCTGCAGGAGGGACTGGTGCATGTCTCAAAATAGATGGCATAACGAGGAAGATGATTATGTGGATATATTGAAGCAACATCTCAACACATCAGTCAGGAAGTTGAAGCTTGGTCTTCCAAATGGTCAATGACCCCAAGCATACTTCCAAAGTTGTGGCAAAATGGCTTAAGGACAACAAAGTCAAGGTATT
This sequence comes from Oncorhynchus masou masou, assembly GCF_036934945.1. NCBI lineage: Eukaryota > Metazoa > Chordata > Actinopteri > Salmoniformes > Salmonidae > Oncorhynchus > Oncorhynchus masou. The sequence goes on from NC_088224.1 coordinate 41,540,243, forward strand.
GGAGTGGCCATCACAAAGCCCTGACATCAATCCTATAGAAAATGTGTGGGCAGAAATTAAAAAGTGTGTGCGAGCATGGAGGCCTACAAACCTGACTCAGTTACTCAAGCTCTGTCAGGAGGAATGGGCCAAAATTCACCCAACTTATTGTGGGAAGCTTGTGGAAGGCTACTGTAAACATTTGACCCAAGTTAAACAATTTAAAGTCAATGCTACCAAATACTAATTGAGTGTATGTAAACTTCTGACCCACTGGGAATGTGGTGAAAGAAATAAAAGCTGAAATCAATCATTCTCTCTACTATTATTCTGACACTTCAGTCTTAAAATACGGTGGTGATCCTAACTGACCCAAGACAGAAAATCTTTACTAGGATTAAATGTCAGGAATTGTGAAACTGAGTTGAAATGTATTTGGCTGAGGTGTATGTAAACTTCCGACTTCAACTGTGTATATGCATAAATGTGTGTGTGTAACACTGTTTACTGCCAAAAGTAAGGGGTTAAGTACATGTAATAAAAAATAAATAATTGTTTCCTGATCTTTCTTATACTGTATCACTCAGATATACGGTGCAGTCAGTGTTCAGGCCTCTTCACTTTTTCCACATTTTGTTACGTTGCAACCTTATTCTAAATGTAAATTTGAATTGAGACTCAAATTTGAGCTCAGTTGCATCCTGTTAACATTGCGCATCCTTGAGATGTTTCTACAACTTGTAGTCGACCTGTGGTAAATTAAATTGATTGGACATGATTTAGAAAGGCACACATCTGTCTATACAAGGTCCCATAATTGACGGTGCATTTCAGAGCAAAAACCAAACCATGAGGTCGAAGGAATTGTCCGTATAGCTCCGAGACAGGATTGTGTCGAGGCACAGATCTGGGGAAGGGTAACAAAAAATGTCTGCAGCACTGATGGTCCCCAAGAACACAGCGGCCTCCATCATTCTTAAATGGAATAAGTTTGGATCCACCAAGACTCTTCCTGGAGCTGGCTGCAAAGCCAAACTGAGCAATCGGTGGAGAAGGGCGTTGGTTATGAAGGTTACCAAGAAGCTGATGGTCACTGTCAATGCTTCCGGAGTTCCTCTGTGGAGATGGTTGTGCTTCTGGAAGGTGCTCCCATCTCTGTAACACTCCACCAGTCAGGCCTTTATGGTAGTTGCCAGACAGAAGCCGCCACAAAATAAAAGACACATGACAGACTGCTTGGAGTTTGCCAAAATGCGCCTGAAGGACTCTTAGATTCTCTGGTCTGGTGTAAACAAGATTGAACTCTTTGGCCTGAATGCCAAGGGTCATGTCTGGATAAAACCAGGCAAAACTGGCAGCATCCCTACTGTGAAGCATGGTGGTGGCAGAATCATGCTGTGGGATGTTTTTTAGTAGCAAGGACTAGGAGACTAGTCAGGATCGAGGGAAAGATGAACTGCGCAAAGGACAGAGATCCTTGATGAAAACCTGCTCCAGGGCGCTCAGTACCTCAGACTGGGGTGAAGTTTCACCTTCCAACAGGACAACGTCCCTAAGCACACATCCAAGGCAACGCAGGAGTGGCTTTGTGACTCTGAAGTCTCTAAATGTCCTTGAGTTGCCCAGCCAGAGCCTGGACTTGAATCCGATCAAACATCTCCGGAGAGACCTGAAAATAGCTGTGCAGCGATGCTTCCCATCCAACCTGACAGCGCTTGAGAGGATCTGCAGAGAAGAATGGAAGAAACTTCCCAAATACTGGCGTGCCAAGCTTGTAGCGTCATACCCAAGACTCTAGGCTGTCATCACTGCCAAAAGTGCTTCAACAAAGTACTGAGTAAAGGCTCTAAATAGTTATGCAAATGTGACATTAACTTGTCATTTTTTTTCAAACCTGTTTTTGCTTTGTCATTATGCTGTGTGTGTGTGTGTGTGTGTGTGTATTGTTTGTTGTTTTGTCTAAATACTTTATGAATTTATTTATTTATTTAACCTTTATTTAACCAGGAAGGGCTCATTGAGATTTAAAATCTCTTTTTCAAGAGCGTCCTGGCCAAGATAGGCAGCACCAAGTCATTACAAAAATTACAGACAAACAACGTGAAAAATGACAAGTAATCTAGTAAAAACCATAGACTTCACAAGAGTGTAACAAAATCAAAAACAGCAAATTAAAAACATTGACCGGTCAGGGAATCAGTCTCAAGATCATTCATCAGTGGTTTAAAAATACCAATCGGGACAAGTTCTTCCAGTTTAAAAGTATTTTGTAAGGCGTTCCAAGACAATGGCACAGAGTACATAAAAGCCCTTTCACCAAATTCAGTTCGGACGTTTGGAACAGTTAGCAGGATAAAGTCCAGCGAACGAAGAGAGTACCCACCACATTTCTGAAGAATACAAATGCCCAAATAAAAGGTAGTAAACCCAAAATGGCTATGTAAATAAAAAAATATACCTGTGACTGGAGAAGGCCAGCCAACCCTGGTATACAAAGTGCAGGGGTGCATAAGGGTTTTGCAGTTTAAAATAAATCTCAAAGTGCCATGGTAAAGGGTGTCAATTGATCTCAAACACTGAGCGGAAGTATTCATATATAAAATATCCCCATAGTCTCGTCTATGAATGCACTGTATAACAGACACTTCAGAACAAACGTCCTTTACATGTTTAGGGGGGGACTATTTGTTGTTCCATGTAGTGTATCAAAGTTATTCAATGCGCTTGTATGGGCTAATAGCATTAAGGCCAAATAAAATGTTTAATTAAATAATTGTTTTATATATTTCTTTGATACTTCAAAGGGTCTTACAATTCCAAATCAAGTAGCAAAATGATCCTAGGTATGACCTAATTAAAACAATTCCAGATACAAAGTATGTTGACGCCCCTTCAAATTAATGGATTTGTCTATTTCAGCCACACCTGCTGCTGACGTGTAAAATCCAGCACACAGACATGCAATTGCCATAGACCAACATTGGCAGTAGAATGGCCTTCTGAAGTGACTTTCAGTGACTTTCAATTTGGCACCGTCATAGGATCCCACCTTGCCAACAAATCATTTCAGAGAATGCTTCCTGCTCCAATACATGGTGCCAACTGTAAAGTTTGGAGGAGAAATAATGGTCTGGGGCTGTTTTTCATGGTTCAGGCCCCTTAGTTCCAGTGAAGGGAAATCATAACGCTACAGCATACAATGACATTCTAGGCGATACTGTGCTTCTAACTTTGACCGCATTTTGGTGAAGGTCCTTTCTTGTTTCAGCATGACAATTTTAATTAATTTGACCTTTATTTTACTAGGCAAGTCAGATAAGAACAAATTCTTATTTTCAATGACTGCCTAGGAACAGTGGGTTAACTGCCTGTTCATGGGCAGAACGACAGATTTGTACCTTGTCAGCTCGGGGATTTGAACTTGCAACCTTTCAGTTACTAGTCCACCGCTCTAACCACTAGGCTACAATGCCCCCGTGTACAAAGTCCGGTCCTTACAGAAAATTATTTGTGTGGAAGAACTTCAAAGGCCTGCACAGATCTCTGACCTCAACCCCCATCGAACACCTTTGGGATGAATTGGAATTGCCCAACCTCACTAATGCTTTTGTGACTGAATGGAATCAAGTCTCCGCTGCAATGTTCCCAACATCTAGTGGAAAGCCTTCCCATAAGAGTGTTATAGCAGCAAGGGGGGACCAACTTCATATTAATGCTCATGATTTTGGAATGAGATGTTTGACGAGCAGGTGTCCACATATTTCTGGTCATGTAGTGTAGCTTAGTAGGAACCCCCCCTCACTCTTCAGGCTTAGACTGTTTAGTGCCAAAAAATAAGGGGATAAATACATATGTTTACTGGTCTTTCTTAAATCACATATTTGTTTTTTTTATTTTTTATTATTTAACCTTTTATTTAACTAGGCAAGTCAGTTAAGAACAAATTCTTAATTACAATGACGGCCGACACCGGCCAAACCCGGACGATGCTGGGCCAATTGAGCCACCCTATGGGACTCCCAATCACGGCCGGTTATGATACAGCCTGGATTTGAACCAGGGTGTCTGTAGCAACGCCTCTAGCACTGAGACGCAGTGCCTTAGATATAGCATACACTTCCAAACAAACTTCCCTTTTAGAATATATTTTTGTGTGTGGGTGTGGAAAGACTACTGAATCTGTTATTTGTTGTATGTGCTAATTGCAGTAAGGCAAAATACTATTTTTCTTATATGGGGAGGCAGTGTAGCCTAGTGGTTAGAGCATTGGACTAGTAACCGAAAGGTTGCAAGTTCAAATCCCCGAGCTGACAAGGTACAAAATCTGTCGTTCTGCCCCTGAACAGGCAGTTAACCCACTGTTCCTAGGCAGTCATTGAAAATAAGAAGTTGTTCTTATCTGACTTGCCTAGTAAAATAAAGGTCAAATTAAAAATTAAATATGTTTGCTACTTAAAGGGATCGTAAAATTCCAAATCAAATAGCTAAATGATCCTTGGTATGACCTTAAAACAATTGCATATAGCTTGCAGCAACCCCCTCACCCCCTTCCCCTGACTTAGACAGGACTTAGACTCTTATGGGCTAAAAATTCTCTGTTGCTGAGCAAGTCTCCCCCCTCTTCTGTCTCAGTGGTATGCTCCCCGAGGCAGTTCTTCCTCCATCTATGGAGCACAGCTATGCACAGTGGCTGGAGAGGACGTACCAAGTTACCAGTGGTTCAGGCTTTCTCCAGCAGGGGAACAGCGTCCCTCCCCCATCCTCAGGTACCACCCATCAGCCCTGGGCGCTGGAGGGCCTCCCACTCAAATCCCAAGGTATGTAGTCTATGGCTGTTTCCCAAATAGGGAGTCTGGTCATAGGTATAGGGCTATGGTCAGCTGTAGCGCACTACACAGCTCTGTAAATGAAGAGACCACTGCAAAATTATCAGTTTCTCTGGTTTTACTATTTATAGGTACTTGTTTAGGTAAAATTAACATGTTTAGTTTTATTCTATAAATTACTGACAACATTTCTCCCAAATTCCAAATATGAGTATTGTCATTTAGAGCATTTATTTGCAGAAAATGACAACTGGTCAAAATAACAAAAAAGAAGCAGTGTTGTTAGACCTCCTCAAATAATGCAAAGAAAATAAGTTAGTATTCATTGTTAAACCCAATAATGTTTCAATTTTGGAAATCAATATTTGGTGGAATATCTCTGATTTTCAATCACAGCTTTCATGCATCTTGGCAGTCTTTCACATTGATGTTGGGTCACTTTATGCCACTCCTGGCACAAAAAAATCTAAGCAGCTCGGCTTTATTTGATGGCTTTATTCTTCCTCTTGATCACATTCGAGAGGTTTTCAATGGGGTTCAGGTCTGGAGATTGGGCTGGCCATGACAGGGTCTTGATCTGGTGGTCCTCCATCCACACCTTGATTGACCTGGCTGTGTGGCATGGAGCATTGTCCTGCTGGAAAAAACAATCCTCAAGAGTTGGGGAACATTGTCAGACTAGAAAGTTTTATTCCAGGACAAACTTGTACGTGGCTTGATTCATGCTTCCTTCACAAAGACAAATCTGCCCAAATCCAGCCTTGCTGAGCACCCCCAGATCATCACCGCCACCAAATTGCCATTGTACGTGGCTCGTTGGCATTTCCAGGTCTCGCAACCACTGAAATTTGGTGGAGGATCTGAAGGCTGGAATCAGGCAAATGTCTTTGTAAAGGACACATGAATCAAGCCACGTACAGTGTTGTCCTGGAAGAAAACTTGCTTCTTTCTACTCTGGCAATGTTCCCCAACTCTGAGGATTGGTTTTTCCAGCAGGACAATGCTCCATGCCAAGACACATGAAAGCTGTGATGGAAAATCAGGGTTATTCCACCAAATATTGATTTCTGAATACTTCCTAAGTTTAAACAACACGATACTAGTGTTTTAACGAATATGAACTCATTTTCTTTGCATTATGAGGTCTGACAACACTGCATATTTGTTATTTTGGCCAGCTGTCATTTCCTGCAAATAAATGATCTAAAAATGTTAATTTGGAATTTGGGAGAAATGTTGTCAGTAGTTTATAGAATAAAACCAAAATGTTAATTTTACCCAGACACATACCTATAAATAGTAAAACCAGAGAAGCTGCTAATTTTACAGTGGTCTCTTCATTTTTTCCCAGAGCTGTGTTAGGAATAGGGTGCCATTTGGGACAAAGCTTATGTCCTAGTCTTAAAGCAGACATGTAACCCCATTCACCAGCACAAGAAGATCTTTGTTGTGTGTAAAGAAATTGAGTGCAATGACTGATTTTGCATTTCCCTTGATCCTAACAATGTGAATGGTCAATTAAATAATTGTGTTTGGTGTATCTTGTCTAGGTACAAATGGTGCTGTAACCGGGGCCCTGGAACTCGACCGGACCAAAGATGAGAGACAGTGTGCACTCTGCCAAAAGTGTGGTGACGCCACACCCAACGTGAGTTCTTCTGCCCACCTATGAACATATCCCACTCAGTAAAACCGGATATCATACATAGGTCATTCGGAAAGTTTTCAGACCCCTTAATATTTTGTTACGTGACAGCTTTATTCTAAAATGGATTAAAAAAGTCTCATCAATCTACACACAATACCAATAATTACAAAGCAAAAACAGGTTTTTAAAAATGAAATATCACAGTATTCAGACCCTTTACTCAGTAATTTGTTGAAGCAACTTTGGCAGAGATTACAGCCTTGAGTCTTCTTGGGTATGACGCTACAATCTTGGCACACCTGTATTTGGGGAGTTTCTCTCATTCTTCTCTGCAGATCCTCTCAAGCTCTGTCAGGCTGGGGAGCGTTGCTGCACGGCTATTTTCAGGTTTCTCCAGAGATGTTCGATCGGGTTCAAGTCCAGGCTCTGGCTGGGCCACTCAAGGACATTCAGAGACTTGTCCCGAAGCCACTCCTGCGTTGTCTTGGCTGTGTACTTAGGGTCGTTGTCCTGTTGAAAGGTGAACGTTCGTCTCAGTCAGGTCCTGAGTGCCCTGGAGAAGATTTTTTTGCGAATCGCTCTGTACTTTTCTCTGTTCATCTTTCCCTTGATCCTGACTAGTCTCCCATTCCCTGACACTGAAAAACATCCCAACAGCATGATGATGCTGCCACCACCATGCTTCACTGTAGGGATTGTGACAGGTTTCCTCCAGACGTGTGACGCTTGGCATTCAGGCCAAAGAGTTCAATTTTGGTTTCATCAGACAAGAGAATCTTGTTTCTCCTGGTCTGAGAGTCCTGAGGTGCCTTTTAGCAAACTCCAAGCGGGGTGTCATGTGCCTTTTTTACTGAGGAGTGGCTTCTGTCTGGCCACTCTACTATAAAGGCCTGATTGGTGGAGTGCTGCAGAGATGGTTGTCCTACTGGAAGGTTCTCCCATCTCCATAGAAGAACTCTGCAGCTCTGTCAGTGACCATCAGGACCTTGGTCACCTCCCTGACCAGGGCCCCTTTCCCCCGATTGCTCAGTTTGGCCGGGTGGCCAGCTATAGGAAGTGTCTTGGTCATTTCAAACTTCTTCCATTTAAGAATGATGGATGCCACTGTGTTCTTGGGGACCTTCAATGTTGCAGACATTTTTTTTGTGTCCTTCCCCAGATCTGTGCCTCGGCACAATCCTGTCTCGGAGCTCTACGGACAATTCCTTCGACCTCATGGTTTGGTTTTTGCTCTGACATGCACTGTCAACTGTGGGACCTTTTTATATAGACATATATTTATTTCCAAATCATGTCCAATCAATTGAATGTACCACAGGTGGACTCCAAGATGTAGAAACATCTCAAGGATAAGCAATGGAAACAGGATGCACCTGAGCTGAGTTTCGAGTCTCATAGCAAAGGGTCTGAATACTTAGTTGAAGTCGGAAGTTAACATACACTTAGGTTGGAGTCATTAAAACTCGTTTTTCAAACACTCCACAAATTTCTTGTTAACAAACTATAGTTTTGGCAAGTCGTTTAGGACATCTACTTTGTGCATGACACAAGTCATTTTCCCAACAATTGTTTACAGACAGATTATTTCACTTATAATTCACTGTATCACAATTCCAGTGGGTCAGAAGTTTACATTCACTAAGTTGACTGCCTTTAAACAGCTTGAAAAATTCCAGAAAATGATGTCATGGCTTTAGAAGCTTCTGATAGGCCAATTGACATAATTTGAGTCAATTGGAGGTGTACCTGTGGATGTGTTTCAAGGCCTTCCTTCAATCTCAGTGCCTCTTTGCTTGACATCATGGGAAAATCAAAAGAAATCAGCCCAGACCTCAGAAAAACAATTGTAGACCTCCACAAGTCTGGTTCATCCTTGGGAGCAATTTCCAAACACCTGGAGGTACCACGTGCCCTACTGTTTGTACAGATGAACAAGTATAAACACCCTGGGACCATGCAGCTGTCATAACACCCAGGAAGGAGACGCATTCTGTCTCCTAGAGATGAACATACTTTGGTGCAAAAAGTGCAAATCAATCCCAGATCAACCGCAAAGGACCTTGTGAAGATGCTGGAGTCAACAGGTACAAAAGTATCTATCCACAGTAAAACGGGTCCTATATCGACATAACCTGAAAGGCCGCTCAGCAAGGAGGAAGCCACTGCTCCAAAACCGCCGTAAAAAAAAAGCCATACTACGGTTTGCAACTGCACATGCGTACAAAGATTATACATTTTGGACAAATGTCCTCTGGTGTGATGAAACAAAAATAGAACGGTTTGGCCGTAATGACCATCGTTATGTTTGGTGGAAAAAGGGGGTGGAATACAAGCCGAAGAACACCATCCCAACCGTGAAGCACGGTGGGGACAGCATCATGTTGTGGGGATGCTTTGCTGCAGGAGGGACTGGTGCACCTCACAAAATAGATGGCATCATGAGGAGAGAAATATGGGGATATATTGAAGCAACATCTCGAGACAACAGTCAGGAAGTTAAAGCTTGGTCGCAAATGGGTCTTCCAAATGGACAATAACCCCAAGCATGTGTGGCAAAATGGCTTAAGGACAACAAAGTCAAGGTATTGGAGTGGCCATCACAAAGCTTTGACCTCAATCCTATAGAAAATTTGTGGGCAGAACTGAAAAAGCGTGTGCGAGCAAGGAGGCCGACAAACCTGACTCAGTTACGCCAGCTCTGTCAGGAGGAATGGGACAAAATTCACCCAACTTATTCTGGGAAGCTTGTGGAAGGCTACCCAAAACATTTGACCCAAGATAAACAATTTAAAGGCAATGCTACCAAATACTATTTGAGTGTATGTAAACTTCTGACCCACTGGGAATGTGATGAAAGAAATAAAAGCTGAAATAAATCGTTCTCTCTACTATTATTCTGACGTTTCACATTCTTAAAATAAAGTGGTGATCCTAACTGACCTAAGACAATGAATTTTTACTAGGATTAAATGCCAGGAGTTGTGAAACTGAGTTTAAATGTATTTGGCTAAGTTGTATGTAAACCTCCGACTTCAAATGTATGTAAATAAGGTATTTCTATTTTTTATTTTGAATACATTTTTGATAATTACAAATGTTTTCACTATCATTATGGTTTGTGTGTAGTTTTGAGGATATATGCATATATTTTTATCAATTTTTAAATAAAACTAATGTAACAACATGGAAAAAGGGAAGGGGTCTGAATACCCTCCGAATGCACTGTATTAGTGTTTCTAAACTCCGGTCTTTGAGTTCTTCCAACTGAACGTAATATTGTGACGATAACTACTGTTCCCTGAAGGAGGGAAACGACGTACTATGGGGGAGTCGTGCTCTCGTAACATCGGCAGAAGTATCTAAAATCACGCCTGACAAGGCCAATGAAATTTCCGCCTTGCTTGAATTCCACAGTTGATAAGCGTGAGGCTCGTATATCCTTACATTGATAAAGCCTCACAAAAGTATGTGATGATGCCCGACTCGCCGCAGCACAAATATCTCCTGCAGTCAACTCTTTAAACAACGCCAGACCCCTGGTGGTGTGGGCATGTACACTGCTAGGTAACCCTTGCTTTTTGCTGCAATATTTCAGGGAGAAAGCCTCCACAATCCAGTGGGAGAGACGCTGCTTGGTAACACACAGTGCCTTCAGAAAGTATTCACAGCTAGGGCTGTGGAGGTCACGAAATTTTGTCCGCTGCTGGTTGTCAAACAAATAACTGTCAGTCTCGTGGTAATTTACTGTTTAATTAACACAAACACATTTAGCATTTCCTGGCTTCCACAATAGTCTACAAGCCACTGATCCAGACCTTTGGAACATCTACCTTTTAAAAAAAAGTCTAATAAATCCATGTAATATAGCCTACACCGTCACAATAAATCCATTTATTTTAGACAGGTCTAAAGAAGCATGATTTGAGGAAAATGTAGTCTTATTTCAGAACAGAATTTGCATACTCTGAGTTGTCCCTATGTTAGGTCCTAATCTGGCTATGCCAAATGGCTGTGGGCTACACTAGTTCATTTAGCAGACAAGTTTTGTTTAGAATTCCATGGAATTATTTTATAGTATGAAGAATACAATTGAACAAAGCTGAATAAAATAGAAAGGATATTTTCTCCGAACGATTTTGATGGATTGCACACATGTGAGCGGTTAACAAATAAATAATTATTTCTATATTCTTACTTTAGAGTTACATTAACTAATTGTTCTACAAATGTTGGGCTATATGTTTCGATTTTTTTAATACATTGTAATGCTGCATGATGGGACTCTATGATTTGAAAAAAAGTTATATTTATTTCACCTTTATTTAACCACTTAGACCTGGCCAAGATAAATCAAAGCAGTGCGACACAAACTACACAGTTACACATGGAATAAACAAACGTACAGTCAATAACACAATAGAAAAGTCAATATACCGTGTGTGCAAATGAGGTAGAATTAGGGAGGTAAGGCAATAAATAGGCTGTAGTGGTGAAGTAATTACAATTTAGCAATTAAACACTGGAGTGATAGATGTGCAGAAGATAAATGTGCAAGTAGAGATACTGGGGTGCAAGGGAGCAAAGAAACCATAACAATATGGGAATGAGGTAGTTGGATGGGCTATTTACAGATGGGCTATGTACAGGTGCAATGATCTGTAAGCTGCTCTGACAGCTGATGCTTAAAGTTAGTGGGGGGGAAATGAGTCTCCAGCTTCAGCATTTTTTTGCAATTCGTTCCAGTCATTGGCAGCAGAGAACTGGAAGGAAAGGCAGCCAAAGGAGGAATTGGCTTTGGGGGTGACCAGTGAAATATACCTGCTGGAGTGCGTGCTACGGCTGGGGGCTGCTATGGTGACCACTGAACTGAGATAAGGTGGGGCTTTACCTAGCAAAAACTTATAGATGACCTGGAGCCAGTGGGTTTGGTGACGAATATGAAGCGAGGGCCAGCCAACGAAAGCATAAAAGGTTGCAGTGGTAGCTAGTATATGGGGCTTTGGTGACAAAACGGATGGCACTGTGATAGAATGCATCCAATTAGCTTGAAAGGCATGAGCTCTGCTTTGTTTTTTGCGCAGGCTGTACACATTTCATCAGTCACTCATTCACAATTTGACAAGTACTTCACTTCGGCATTCCGAGGTGTATGTTGAAGATATTGGAGGAACTGTTGATAGAGGAATTCTAAATTCCTATATGTTTTGTAGCCAAAACCAAATTCACACTATCTATTTCATAATAAGTTGTAAGTTTATCATTTTTGCATGAAATAGATCGAGACCAGTCTTAAAAGTCAGGTAACAGCGTTTAATTCGAGAGTACTGGTACATACATTTTTCCACAGGTTATAAACTGAAAATGACGTCAGCGTTTTCTCACACTCTCTCCGATCCACACAATAGCGCAGTGTCTTCAGTTCTGGAGATTGTGTCCTACTCCCCTCATAAAGCAAACATTCCAATCTGTCTAAAAGACATTTTCTCCTCCACTAATGGAACATCAAAGAATATTCTTATCTGTCTGAAAAGATATATGCCCTCCTTTCTCCCTTAAACCCGCAAGGTACAGACAATTAATTTGTTTTACCTACATTTTTGGTCCTAGTTTAACCAAAAATCCATACATTTCATATCATAACATAATAGTATTAAAACTTAATGGTTCTAATAATAATGTATACATAATTAATCATTTCAACTATAATTTCCTCCAACTCTGTCCACATTTACTTTTCATCAGCCATCAAGATGAGTAGGCCCAACAAACAGCAAAAGCACTAGTTTATGTCAATCTACTATCCCTCATAATAAAAAAGTAGGCCCAAATTAATACAACCATTTTTTGCGCAATGTGGCTGACACAACGGATCAGAGCGTTTACCTTAAAATGTTGATCAACTATTAAGCTATTTCTTCACATTATAAGCTCAGCAATGCGCTCATGGTAGTAGGCTGTAAGCGCAAATGTTCCATGAGCTGGAAAACACCATTGTCAAAAGTGACTGCAAATGCAATTATGCATGTAATGCATTTATTATAAAGGTGCATATTTATGTTTACAATTATTTTCCCCAAACTTGAAACTCACGTGCTGCTTATGTACAGTGGGGCAAAAAAAGTATTTAGTCAGCCACCAATTGTGCAAGTTCTCCCACTTAAAAAGATGAGGGGCCTGTAATTTTCATCATAGGTACACTTCAACCATGACAGACAAAATGAGAAAAGAAATCCAGAAAATCACATTGTAGGATTTTAAATTTATTTGCTAATGATGGTGAAAATTAAGTACTTGGTCACCTACAAACAAGCAAGATTTCTGGCTCTCACAGACCTGTAACTTCTTCTTTAAGAGGCTCCTCTGTCCTCCACTCGTTAACTGTATTAATGGCACCTGTTTGAACTTGTTATCAGTATAAAATACACCTGTCCACAACCTCAAACAGTCACACTCCAAACTCCACTATGGCCAAGACCAAAGAGCTGTCAAAGGACACCAGAAAGAAAATTGTAGACCTGCACCAGGCTGGGAAGACTGAATCTGCAAGAGGTAAGCAGCTTGGTTTGAAGAAATCAACTGTGGGAGCAATTATTAGGAAATGGAAGACATACAAGACCACTGATAATCTCCCTCGATCTGGGGCTCCATGCAAGATCTCACCCCGTGGGGTCAAAATGATCACAAGAACGGTGAGCAAAAATCCCAGAACTACACGGGGGACCTAGTGAATGACCTGCAGAGAGCTGGGACCAACGTAACAAAGCCTACCATCAGTAACACACTACGCCGCCAGGGACTCAAATCCTGCAGTGCCAGACATGTCCCCCTGCTTAAGCAAGTACATGTCCAGGCCCGTTTGCTAGAGAGCATTTGGATGATCCAGAAGAAGATTGGGAGAATGTCATATGGTCAGATGAAACGAAAATAGAACTTTTTGGTAAAACCTCAACTCGTCGTGTTTGGAGGACAAAGAATGCTGAGTTGCATCCAAAGAACACTATACCTACTGTGAAGCATGGGGGTGGAAACATCATGCTTTGGGGCTGTTTTTCTGCAAAGGGACCAGGACGACTGATCCGTGTAAAGGAAAGAATGAATGGGGCCATGTATCGTGAGATTTTGAGTGAAAACCTCCTTCCATCAGCAAGGGCATTGAAGATGAAACGTGGCTGGGTCTTTCAGCATGACAATGATCCCAAACACACCGCCCGGGCAACGAAGGAGTGGCTTCGTAAGAAGCATTTCAAGGTCCTGGAGTGGCCTAGCCAGTCTCCAGACCTCAACCCCATAGAAAATCTTTGGAGGGAGTTGAAAGTCCGTGTTGCCCAGCAACAGCCCCAAAACATCACTGCTTTAGAGGAGATCTGCATGGAGGAATGGGCCAAAATACCAGCAACAGTGTGTGAAAACCTTGTGAAGACTTACAGGTAACGTTTGACCTCTGTCATTGCCAACAAAGGGTATATAACAAAGTATTGAGAAACGTTTGTTATTGACCAAATACTTATTTTCCACCATAATATGCAAATTAATTAATTAAAAATGTGATTTTCTGGATTTTGTTTCTCATTTTGTCTGTCATAGTTTAAGTGTACCTATGATGAAAATTACAGGCCTCATCTTTTTGAGTGGGAGAACTTAAACAATTGGTGGCTGACTAAATACTTTTTTGCCCCACTGTATGCCAGTTAGGCTCTACACCCCTTGCAAAGTGGATTGTGCATAATTTTAAGAAGTTATTTGGCCGCTTTAGTTGTGATACAAACCTTAACACATATATGCCTATCGGAGAGGTTACATGAGGCGTGCGACAATGATTAGAAAAAGTGGCAGCAAAAAGGCATTCACAAGTGATAGGCTAATATTAGCACTCTTCAGACTATTCTTGATTTAATCTGGTCTTTACATATACTAAATAATATATGTTTGAAATGTTTTATTTGGAATTAAGCATTATCATGCACCTGTATCACAACCGGGACAGCGGTAAAAAAGATACATGTCATCTATGCACTTAAAATAGTGAATGGAGGACGCTTTTCCCGTGGTTCATTTTCATGCAAGCCAAGTAGGGTATACTCCTGTTGTAAAGATAAACAATGTGCTTAATATTAGGAAAGTTGAGAAATAAATGTAGTAGGCCTATAGAAAGCTGATGGAGTCCTATTTTTAGTAGAGGCCATCACTCTGTTTTCTGAGTACCAGGCAGCAGCATCAGAGCTTGGAGAAGCCTATTTACACTGACTGCCTTTGTGACCGTCGGTGTGGCGGTAACATGGTCACCGCAACAGCCCCATTCACACCCCTTTACTTTTTCCAATTTTAGTTGTATTTTTTTATCAGTAAAAAAAAGAATTGGTCACTGGCCTACACACAATACCCCATAATGTCCAAGTGGAATTATGTTTTTAGGACATATTTACAAAGTATTAAAACATTTTAAAGCTGAGATGTCTTGAGTTCAAGATTAAAAAAGATAAAAACTTGTTCTGTGTGCAATAATGCTGTTTAACATGATTTTTGAATGACTACCTCATCTCTGTACCCCAGACATATACAATTATCTGGAAGGTCCCTCAGTCGTGCAGTGAATTTCAAATACAGATTCAACCACAAATACCAGGGAGGTTTTCCAATTACATGTTGGATGCTGTATCAATACACCCAGTCACTACAACAATACAAAACAGTTAACAGCTTAATGACTGTGAGAGAACTGAAGATGGATCAACAACATTGGTTGGAGCCAACAGCGAGCCTCCTGTCAAGTGTAGTCTGGGAGATATTGGTTATTTTTCCCTTTCCACCTCTCTCAACCACCACGTGTATAAATGTGGAGAAGGGACATTTTTCATTGTACCCACACGTGAGAGATGCAACACTTTTGTCACCTGTGAACATTATGGAACTTTCGTTTGACACAACTGTTTGTGCCAAGGTTTGCCTGAAGCCCGGTCTACTCTGGGTTCAGGGGCTCTGGCAATCAGTGAAGTACCCCGATTTGCAGTGCCCCTTGGGGGTACTTCTGTCACAACGAGCATCAGTCGATTTTAGGCGGTAAGATGCGTCCCAATAACCTGCTGGCACCCAGCACTGCACAGCTCCCATTAAACATTTACCCAGGAGAAAATCGCTATCATGATGGTTGTCATAGATACTGGTGCAACAGCACCTTGTAACCCAGCTGGAAAAGGGACAGACTGCTCTGAAAAACTGGTCCCTTCTGATCCCTTGTGGTAAGACAAGTGATTTGTAATTGAATTTAATTCACAGGGATGCAACGAATCGCTTATAGAACCTATGACCTGTATCACTAAGCACCTCATAGGGACTTGTGAGCTACAGGCAGGAATCAGCAATGAATCCCAGTAGTGAGCCACCTATGGGTGAGTGCCCCCTTGTGGACTGAGAGCGAATCGCCCAATTTATAATTCTCACCCCGGGAGATTGATATAACCCTTGAACCCTGTGAACACCAAGGAACGCAGGATAACCTTTTGGGCACGGGCTGAGCGATAGGGCTTAAAAATCTTTTTTTTTTAAATCTTTTTTTTATGTATGGGCTATTCACGATATACATCTAGATTTGTTTGTTTTCTCTTAAGCTTTGTTGTACTATTTTCAAGGTCAAAAGCACCGCATATCGACCAGTCGTCAATGATCAAATTAATTCAAGGCTTGTGAAATTATACCTAGACTAAATATAAAAAATAAGCTTTCCACAACCATAAGACCCACTGTCATTATTTTATCAAAATTCACTGAACAAAAATATAAACGCAAATTGCAACAATTTCAAAGATTTTACTGAGTTACTGTTTATATAAGGAAATCAATCAATTGAAATACATTTATTACGCCCTAATCTATGTATTTCACACAACTGTGAATATAGATATGCATCTGTTGGTCACAGATACCTTTAAAAAAAGGTAGGGGCGTGGATCAGAAAACCAGTCAGTATCTGGTGTGACCACCATTTGCCTCGTGCAGCGCGACACATCTCTTTCACATAGAGTTGATCAGGCTGGTGATTGTGGCCTGTGGAATGTTGTCCCACTCCTCTTCAATGGCTGTGCGAAGTTGCTAGATATTGGCAGGAACTGGAACACACTGTCGTACACGTTGATCCAAAGCATCCCAAACATGCTCAATTTGTGACATGTCTGGTGAGTATGCAGGGCATGGAAGAACTGGGACAGCTTCCAGGAATTGTGTACAGATCCTTGCGACATGGGGTTGTGCATTATCATGCTGAAACATGGGGCGATGGCGACGGATGAATGTCACGACTGTAGGCCTCAGGATCTCATCACGGTATCTCTGTGCATTCATATTGCTATTGATAAAATGCAATTGTGTTTGTTGTGCGTAGCTTATGCCTGCCCATACCATAACCCCACCGCCACCATGGGGCACTCTGTTCACAACGTTGACATCAGCAAACCACTCGGCACACAACGCCATCTACCTGGTATAGTTGAAACCGTGATTCATCCTTGAAGAGCACACTTCTCTAGGGTGCCAGTTGCCCACTGAAGTTGGTTAACATTCCCGAACTGCAGTCAGATCAAGATCCTGGAGTGGACGACAAGCATGCAGATGAGTCTCCCTGAGATGGTTTTGACAGCCAGTTAAACGGCCTGCCAAATACTCTAAAACTGTCGGAAGCAGCTTATGGTAGAGAAATCAACATTCAATTCTCTGGCAACAGCTCTGGTGGACTTTTCTGCAGTTAGCCTGCCAATTGCACGCTCCTTCAACTTAAGACATCTGTGGCATTGTGTTGTGTGACACAACTGCATGTTTTAGAGTGGCCTTTTATTGTCAACAGTACAAGGTGTGTAATGATCATGCTGTTTAATCAGCTTCTTGTAATGCTGCACCTGTCAGGGGGAAGGTTTATCTTGGTAAAGGAGAAATGCTCACAAACGGATGTAAACAAATTTGTGTACAAAATTTGATAGAATGGAAAATTGGGAATGCTTATGGAATATTTCTGGGATCTTTTATTTCAGTTCATGAAACATGGGACCAGCACTTTACATGTTGTTTATTTTTGTTCAGCATAATTCAATCTATCGCGTAGCCCTACACAATGGGCTCTGGCAATGGCTGACGAAGCCCCCTTTTTGGCCGCAACCAAAGGACCCAATCCATCTTTGCATCCTGTAGCCGAGCTACAGGCACCTGGGAGAGGAAGTCATTATCTTTAACACCACGCCCCTTAAGGAATGCTGCACGGTTGTTAAGAGAACCTGCGCTGCGAACTAGTAGGGGAACTGTGCAAGCCGTCTTCTAATCTCGCACACAAACTGATTCAAGTGAGGGCAGCCTGAGCATGCGCTGAGACACACAAGACTACAAACATGAGTATATTTGAATTAATTGGGTCATGGTTGGGAACCTGAACCCGGCTTGTTGGCTTTTTTTTAGTTTCGGACTCGTTAGTCATCTTATGTATTGCTATAGCCAGGCCTCGGAATCTGAAGAATAACTAACTAATTGTTTGTGATTGGGAAACTTATGAGAACCATTCAAACTTCAACACCCAATGTCCAGGGGGAGAGCACACACTACCACTTAAGGGACAGTTTAGTTGGCACAACGTAAGATTGTCTCGTGTTCCAATTGTTTGTTTTAGTAGCACGAAACATTCCTGTTCACACCAAGTTGAAGAGCGGAATAACTGAGAGTGAATCTGAGTCTTACGCTTATCACCTGTGGAAGGAGGGTCTTTCAGCGAGGCACAGATTTCATTGGCCTTGTCAGGTGTAATTGTAGCTCCTTCAACCGAAGACGTGAGATTGCAACTCCCCCATAGTATGTTGTACTGAAGTTAACTGACAAAGAACACATTTCAACTAGTCATCAAGCACTTGACTAGTTGAATTACGTGTGCTTTTATGCAGCTACAACAAAAATGTATTATATTTGGGAGTACTCAAGGACTGGAGTTGTGAAACAATTCTATCGTACATCATTCCCACAGTCATGGTATTGCCAGCTATTGTCTCAGGTCCACTCTAAATCTGAACGTCCTCGTCTTTATTTTAGGACGCGGGCAGACTGCTGTACCTGGGGCAGAACGAGTGGGCCCACGTTAACTGCTGCCTGTGGTCCGCTGAGGTGTACGAAGACAACGGAGCTCTGCTCCAAGTACACAGTGCTGTCTCCAGGGGGCGCCACATGGTAGGAATGCATAGAAATTCATCATAGTTGCATCTCAAATGGCAACATGTTTCCTATAAACTGCACTTATTTTGACCAGGTCCCATAGTGCACTGTGTAGGGAATAGGGTGACATTTGAGACACCTCCCACATATCAAGGCTGTAGTACATCCTTACTCGATAGACTTTGTATTCAGGCATTACTATTCAATTGCCCGTTTGTAACATTGTCATAAGATAACTTTATTGTTCCAAAGTCTGCTATTTAGTTAAAATGATCATGTTTACTCTTCAGGGACTTTACCATTAGTCTTTTTCATTCGTTGTTTTCTTTCCTATCCTTGCACTCATTCCACCTTTCTTCCCTACAGCGCTGTGAGCGTTGTGGCCAGGCGGGGGCGACGGTGGGCTGCTGTCTCTCGTCCTGTCAGAGTAACTACCACTTCATGTGCGCCCGCGCCCGCAACTGTTTCTTCCAGGAGGACAGGAAGGTCTTCTGCTCCAGGCACCACGAACTCGTCAGTGAGAAGGTGAACCTTTGTATACGGGCTAATGAGGGACACGCACACACACACACACACAAACATATTGTTGTCTTTCCAACCTTGAGCACCACCACTTTCACTGTGACTTGTCAGCAGCATTCAAACTTCACACCTGGTCACTTATTGTGTAGCACTAGGACCAATGTTATGTCTTAGGACACACACACACACACACACACCTACTGCACAGGATTTACACCTGTTTCCCCTCTTCTCCAGATGGTGTCTGGGAATGGGTTTGAAGTTCTCCGGCGGGTCTACGTGGACTTCGAAGGGATCAGCCTCCGTAGGAAGTTTCTGACTGGCCTGGAACCAGAGTCTATAAATATGACCATCGGTGTGTATGGTACATCCCCAACGGCACCTTATTCCCTATGTCGTGCAGTACTTTTAACCCTTTACGCTCGTGGGAATTGGCCTATATGGATGGGGATAAATTGAAATATTTTTTACTTACTGAAGAAATATGGAAAGCATATGCATAACCATGGTAGCAATTAAAAGGGAACAGTTTGGATATTATGGGCAAATTATTAGACTAAAGGTGAGAACACAACAGTTCTCCTAACACAAGACTGAATCCAAACATTACACTGTTCATTTTATGTGCATTTTACATTTACTGTACTTTTCGCCACATGTGTTGATAACAAAATCTGAAAATACTATGGATACATTCAGTAACGTAATATGAATATTCTTGAAAAATGTGGTTGAGGTTCAATTTACTAAGCAACTGTGTACACTTTGGAGGTGTGGCCACTTGGAGATACCAGTTTGACCTCACTCAAACCCGTGGCATTTTTTTTGTCTTATACAAAAAAAATGCCACGGGTTTGAGTGAGGTCAAACTGGTATCTCCAAGTGGCCACACCTCCAAAGTGTACACAGTTCCTTAGTAAATTCAAGGCACATTTATGACTTAAAGAAGAGTCTTCAACTATAACGTGCTTTTGTGAGCTCTCCTAGCTGTGCTGTTGAGGAACTACAGCAAGCACACTTGTTTTGTTTGGAACACAGCTCTGCATCCCTGCCATCACACAGTTACTGTTGTTTATCCAAAAACTGTCCATTTATAAATTGCTGTCTGGGTCAGGTGGGTATCATTTGAAAGCTTGTTCTGTTACCAACATGACTAGCTAGATCTTGGTGTTAAGCTTTCACAAGACAACTCAGAGAAGCAGTAATTTTTGGTGATCATAGAATGGAATCAGGAGTGCATTCAGATGCGTGGACCGCTGCAAATTTGCTTCACAATACAGAAAACGTCTCATTTGGTTAAGGACCACCCAGGGTAAAACACCATGTCATCTTGTAACTATACATCAAACATAGTGATCGTAAACGTTGACTCTGTAAATTACACGAGTTTTGTATGGAAATGCGAAGTGCACATTTAAGACTTGCTTTGTATGACACAAAACCGGTATTTATTATAATCCTCTACGTCTCACCTTTCAAAACAGATAGTCCTCTTAATATACAGCAAAACCTCTTGTTGCACGCAGTGCTCAAGTTCAGAACTGCTGTCAGTCAAAACCTGTAAAGCGGAGACCCTGAGCTCTGACGTATAGCATGGAACTGTGTAGCCACTGCATTCCAATGTAGGAACATATCAGTGTACGGGTATGAGTGTAAAGGGTTACCAAGAGCCCCAGGCTCTGGTCAAAAGTAGTGCACTACATAGGGAATAGGGTGCCATTGGGAACAAAGCCTCCCTGCTTTTTATTTGGAAGGTGTGACCCAGATGCTCTAAAAGTATGGCCAGTAAGGGATTTATATTACCGCCAACAATCATTCCCCTTTTTACATGTGAAACCCTCTGGAACCATCCACCTGTCTCCTTCTATATCCAGGCTCTCTGCAGATCAACAGGCTGGGTGTGCTGACTGAACTATCAGCCAATGGAGCGAGGTTGTGTCCTGTGGGCTATCAGTAAGTGACCAATAATCCACGTGACCAGACATCGACAGCATCCATTTTGATTCCTGTTGAATAATCAATTTCTGAATGATTTAATCAGGGTTGTCATTGTCTAATTTAATATACTGTTAATATAAGAAATGAATGGCCGTATAAAACTCCTGAGTTACTTTGTAGGATAGCTTCCCTCAAGTTCATTTTAGAATGATAGTGTTGTTTATATATTTTACTTTACTCACCTTTTTCCTCTTCTCCTTCCTCTTCCTCCATCCAGGTGCTCTCGGCTGTACTGGAGCACAGTGGACCCTCGTCGGCGCTGTAAGTACACCTTTAAGGTGACAGAGGTGTGTTCGCCACTCGAAGAGAAGCCAGGGGAACCACTGTGGTGGGAGCAGGAGGAGAACCGAACCATAGCCCACAGCCCCAGCTACTATCAAGGTCAGGAAACTCACACCTGCCCCTATCTGGTAGTAGGGTGGAGCACTTCAATGGATAACCTTGATGTCCCCTATTTTATATTTGTTTATGTTCTATTGAAATAAATAATGGAAGGATAAGTATAACAACTTAAGTACATGGGGATCATACAATCTTTTCTATTGATAAGGGAAAATCTACTAATTCTCAAAATTGACTCTTCAAAGTAAATAATGCTCCTTTCTTGTTCCTTGACCAGAAATGGATATTCCAGAGGCTGTGTTGAGTCCTCCGCCCATTGAGGTATCTCCCAGCACCACCCAGTCTCCCCTGAAACAGGAGACGGGGGCCAAAACCCCTGGTTACTCACAAACCAGGAGACCAGCAGGAGGAACATCTCGACCTCTTCCCTCCCCAGGTAACAAACACCACTCCCTTAGACATTAAGTTTGATATCAATACCAGTTTATATTAGTTTCATATCTAAATAATTTAAAAGTGAAATATCTGCTTTATTGAGGAAAGTTTTTACTCGATATGAAACTAAGTCCCTAAATGACCTCAATGTTTAATGTTAATATCACTTTTCTGCCATGACACTGACTGGTGATCCTCTTCTCTCTAGGGAGTGCCATGTCCAAATCCCACCACATCTTGACTCTCAGAGACCTGGACGATACCCGCCGGCCGCGTCGCCTGTCTCTGAGCTGCCACTCAGGGGACTCCTCCTCCCCCACCGACGGCCTCGCAGGACCAATGACACTCCGTTCAGGGGGCACCCTCCACCCCAGGTCCCTCCCCTTCAGTTCCCCTCCCAGAACCAGTGAAAACCTCCTGAGTTCCCCTCGGCAAGTACGACCTCTTGCTGGCTCCTCCAGCTGGGGTTCCTCCCTTGTCCCCCTCCAGTCTTACCCACCCTTTCTCCCTGCGGCGTGGCGCCGCCGGCAGCCCCCCCTCTAACCTCCATCTGGCCTTCCGCCACTCCTCTAGGATCAGACAGCCATTCAAAATCCGAACTCCAGTGTCCACTGAGGTGCCGCAGTACTTCTTAGCTTCATCCGAGCCAGAGAAAGCAGAGGTGGCGCCCTCAAACGGGATCACATTGACAGCAAATAACATGGAGGAGGACACAGACGTCAGCCCCCTGATGTCGGATCAGGACTTGCCCTTCACAACATTCGAAGTGGCGGACGCAGACGTTGCGGTGGCCTCTGTGCTAAATGCCAAACTGGAGTTTGACGAGGCCTTACTGAACGAGACTGTGGCGCTTCACTGTGGAGGGTCCCATACAGGTGGAGGAGATATGGAAGAGGAGGAGGCACTAGAGGAGGAGACCCAGACTCAGGGTAGGGACAATATGGACACCAACAAGGCCTC
The DNA here is from genome assembly GCF_036934945.1 of Oncorhynchus masou masou. Taxonomy (NCBI): domain Eukaryota; kingdom Metazoa; phylum Chordata; class Actinopteri; order Salmoniformes; family Salmonidae; genus Oncorhynchus; species Oncorhynchus masou. The sequence goes on from NC_088224.1 coordinate 41,563,130, forward strand.
AGTATTCACCAAAGACATGGCCTCTAAAGATGATCTGGAGAACGGTTCCTCAGACGAAGACATGGATCACTACTTGAAGTTCTCTCGTACAGTGGTGGTGTGCGAAGCCTCCAAGGACTCAGGGCAGGAAGGTCTCCCTCTCACCCCACCACTTCCTACGTCTCAGTCCATTGCTCAGCTTGACGGAGCGGATAATGGCTCTGAGAGTGACTCGAGTGAGGCTACTGGCGATCAGGAAGAAACTCAGGAAGAGGGGAAGAGTGGGGAAGCTCAGGGGGCTGACAGTCAAGAAGTGTTTGAAACCTGTGACCCAAATAACGACATGATGTCTATTGAAGAGGAGATTCTGATGGACTCTGACCAAACGGAATCCCAGAATGAGGTTCTTCTGGACCCAAGTAGTGGCCATTTTGTTTCAGCTGACGACGGCACCAGAGTGTACCTGGCCAATAATAAAAAAGCAACTCTTGATGACAGCGATAGTGACAGCTCTGGATCCTCTACAGATTCTCTCATTGGAGTGGACGATGAAATGGGAGACCCAGACTTCGAGCCGGAACCCAAGCCCAAGCCCAACCCAAAACATCTTGTAAAAACCATCAAAGTCATGCAACGCCCTAGTCCCGTGAGCATGAAAACTATTACTCCTAAACCCACACCAACACAGAAGAAAATCATCAGGGTGTCCCTACCTTCTGCACCTGCTCTTCCTCTGAATGTAGCCTCCTCTTCCCCACCCATCATTGTTCGAAGCGTTCCAAGGACAGTCCCCTCCACCGCTTTTCCGACCCCGTTTGTAATAAACGGCATGAACTCTATACCCTTCCAAACAGGGGCCACTAGGGGCAGAGCTATCGCTATCCGCCTGGCCACCCCCAGACAAGAAGCTCAGCAGCAGCTGACGGCCACTATTCTGTCTGGTGCCTCCAACTCAGCCCCGTCCCCACAAGTTCTGCTAGTCAACCGTCAAGGTCAGATTCTGATGAAAGATCCAAATACCAACACGTTCCAGACGGTCAGCACCAGTTCTCCGTCCTACAGCCGCATCAGCCAGATCGCCAAGATGATCCACAGCAGTGGTGCCCTGCCACGGGCAGTTCCCCAGGTTGTGGTCGTACCCTCTACGTCAACACCCTCACCACGGACAGCAGTCTTCCATAGTTCACATCTCATCACCACTAACAGAAACAACACCACCACATCAACCACCATCTCTAACAGAAACATCACACCAGCAAGCAACACCAACCTCCTGATCAGGGCCCCACAGAGTTTGCATGATGGGCGAGTGCTGGTCCAAGCCATGCCCATGACGAGTGGAGCAAAACCAGTGAGGGTCAAGTGCGTCTCTTTGCCTGGCAACCAGGCCCAAGCTATTTTAGACAGAGCCATGGCTACTCATCGCGAGCCCTCTCGGATACGGCCTAATATCCTCAGGGTGAGCCCATCTCAGCTGAGCCCATCCCAGTTTCAGGTCCACCCCTTCCTCAACAAACTTCAGTCCCCTGTAGCCATTTCTGCCGCTCCTGGACAGATGCTCCGTCACGAGCCGGCCATCGTACCAGAGTCCCAGTCCCAGGTCCGCGTTAAGAGAGTGTCCTCCATCGCTGAGCGTCCCGGCAAGAAGAAATGCAAGACTGATTTCCTCCCGCAGTTGCCCTCTAGTGACGTGGATGACCTAGATGCCAGCAGGTAAGGCAGAGTACCATATCTACGATATGATATTTATTGTTTCTTCTTTAACTTTTTAATGTTGGAACCCTGACTGCACTACACATTTTCCAATTTGGACAATTAAAGATATTGATTGCTAGATTTTTACAGACTAAGAGTCACTGTTTTCTTCACACAGAAATAGTGGTGTTCGAATCAAAGCCCCAACAATGAAAGATGTGCTGGATCTGGACCAGGAGAAGGTTGAGCTCAAGGTCATCCCACCACCACAACCTGAGAATATCAGGTTAGTTTCTTCTCAGATGTGACCATAGCAAGATGGATGCCAGAAATACACACTGCAAGGTTCATTTTAAATCCCTCAAATAATGTTATAATGCGTCGGTACGGAGAGCCTTAGTGGTTATGGTGAAGGAAAAGTACAGCTAGACTAACCACGTTCCCTCTGGGATTTTTATTCCTTCCCTATTTTTTTTCTCCCTGAATATCAAAATTCGATCCCTCAATTGTATTAATCTATTCCCTCAATTTATTAATTTGTCTCCCCTGCAGAGTTGAGCACATGTCCTTATCATGAATTGATCAGAGTTAATTGAATTCTACTTCAATCTGGGCTTGAAATTAATCAAAGTTTATTAGTTGCGTACACAGATTTGCAGATGCTATTTTCTTCTTGTTTGAATATGTTATTGAGAACCTCACTCTTTCACTGCCTTTTTAGTCTATACTCCGGCAGAGTTTGTTTGCTACTTATCCTATCCTGTCATCGCAACAAATCAAATAGCTATCAGTTTTAGTTACGAACATAGACGGTTTAAATCGACTCTGGCTCTATCTGTGCCTGGTTGGTTAAGTCGCTATACAGCTATAGCGAGCAAGATGCCTAGCTAGCAGCTAAATTAGTTAGTCACACATACGCAAGCAAACACACACACGCAGCAGCATGTTTCTGAATTTCTGGGAAAGGAGTGGAGAGGGCGACAGAATGCCGATTCAGAGGACAATTACATGATTGAGGGAACAAATTCCTAAATTAAGGGAATGGATTAATAAAATTGAGGGAACTAATGAAAAAACATATTAGCCGAGCTGTTATTTTTGACTCCACCATGACCCATAAGGCTACTCTTGTATTGCTCTTTTATTAATACAAAAAAAAGCTGCCGTCTTTTGACTTCAGTCGGTCCGCCATCACATTTCTTTTTTGGAATGACTCAACCCAGCACCCCTTTCCATAGAAAGGCACATCAATATCTAAACTCTTTTACACCTTAGTTTTAATTCATATAACACCATGTCTGTGTGTCTTGTCTTATAGACCCCCTCCCATACCTCAGACGGAGCGTCAGCGCAACAGCAGCACCACTCAGAGTAGCAGCAACATCCATGGGAAAACCCATGTGTGGGTCAGCGCACGCCACGGAGATCTCTCTGACTGGGGCCCCTACTCAGGTGGGCAACCTTGAGCGGTTATACATATGATTATTTAATATTTTTCCCCATTCAACCAAAACCCATATTTAAAGTGTGTTATGAATGATAAAAAATATTTATAATTTCTGATAAATAAAATCTGACTTAACCTTCCTATTCTTAACACACTAAAAACCGCTCAGGTTTTAGCTCAGACGAGGACATGCCGCCACCTAAACAGGACAAGACCATGTTCGCCCACAGGAACCAGCCCCACCTGCGCTTTGAAATCACCAGCGACGACGGCTTCCATGTACAGGCAGACAGCATAGAGGGTGAGAATCTCAGCCTAACTACGGAAACACTAGCTGTAACTTACATAGGTGTAGCTATTCCTTTTTGTATATAAAAGCGTTCTCTATGCAGAATCTGTTTGTACTGGCTTTTAACTCCAAGACTAGGCTTAGTCTGAGTCCAGTAAAACGACCCTATGCAGTATCATTCTAATACTTTGTTATTCATATCCTTTTTTTTCTTTCTTGCCTCTCCCTCAGTGGCATGGCGAGCGGTGATTGACGGCGTCCTGGAGGCCCGAGCAGGGTTCCATCTGAAGGCGTTGCCCCTCGGTGGGGTGAGCGGGGCGCGCGTTCTGGGCCTGCTCCACGACGCTGTCATCTTCCTACTGGAGCAGCTGCAGGGCGCCGCAGGGTGCAAGCAACACCGCTTTCGCTTCCACCGCTACGACACCCCTGACGACGAGCTGCCCATCAACCCCAGTGGCTGTGCCCGCGCTGAGGTCTACTCACGGTAAGAACCAAGCACTGATGTCTGTGGTTAAAATAGGTATGTTGAGGACCGAGCCATCTCGCCATAAGGGCGCCATAACTTTATCCCTTAATAGAATGTAGAAGTGATTTTATATTTTGAAGCTTACTGTCAGATTTGTAAAGTCATTGAATCTGAATGTTATAGCCCGAATCCTACATCTCCTGCATTTAAACAAATTCCCTCACTGCCCATGTCCCCTCACAGGAAGTCAACCTTCGACATGTTCAACTTCTTGGCATCTCAACACAGACAGCTGCCTGACATCATGTCGACGCCATGTGACGAGGAGGATGATGACTTCCCACTGAAATCCACTAGGTTAGACAACTCCACAATTACCATTGAGTTTATGCTGTCATTTAATTGTTCTAGGTGAAATAAGTTCTAACCTACTGGATTCTCCATGTTCCTATCTCATAGACGAGCCACCAGCACAGAGCTTCCCATGGCCATGCGCTTCAGACACCTGGAGAAGACCTCCAAGGAAGCCGTGGGGGTTTACAGGTCACTAAGAAACCATTTTTAAACGTTCTGATATTATTACTATTATGATTACTTTGTTTTTTAGGGTAAAATACTTCATCCTTACTATTTTTCTTTTTCACTCTATATTTGATCTTTTCCTTATCCTAGGTCTGAAATTCATGGACGCGGTCTGTTCTGCAAGAGGAACATTGAGGCAGGGGAGATGGTGATCGAGTATGCAGGCAACGTCATCCGTGCTGTTCTCACAGACAAGAAAGAGAAATACTATGACAGCAAGGTTGGTCAACAACAATCAATGGAGCGATCATACAGAGGAAAATACATTTAAGAAAATACACCAAAGCAAAATATACAGCAATGCATCTAATTTCATTCAGTAACTAAGTATATTTTTACCATTCGCAATGATACATTTTAATCTACGCACTTTGATTTTAACTTGCATTCATGGTGTGTGGCTTTTAGTGTGTCTTTTATGTATTGGTGTTTTAATCTGGTGCAAACATTTCACCTTTGGGTTTTCAATAAAGTACTATCTAAAACCCTCTTATCTCCTCGTCAGGGCATCGGCTGTTACATGTTCCGAATTGATGACTTTGATGTGGTTGACGCCACCATGCACGGCAACGCCGCCCGTTTCATCAACCACTCGTGCGAGCCCAACTGCTATTCACGCGTCATCCTCGTGGACAGCCACAAGCACATCGTCATCTTCGCCCTGCGTAAGATCTACCGCGGCGAGGAGCTCACCTACGACTACAAGTTCCCCATTGAGGATGATGGCAGCAAGCTGCACTGCAACTGTGCCGCCAGGCGCTGCCGCCGCTTCCTCAACTAAAAGACCAGCCAAACACACCACGTTGGAGGAGTACTTGAATTCATAGAGGAATATGGACCAGGAGACGAGGGAAAATGCAATGATATGGCGATAGGAGTGTTGCCAATAAGTACTGATGGATTGGAGCCTCCTCCGTAGTTAGTTTAATTTAAAGTCTGACTGATATGACGCGTTTTAATTTAAAGACTGACTGGTGGACATTTTTGGGTTCTTTCCTACAGCAGGGTTTCCCAAACTCGGTCCTGGGGCCCCCTGGATGCACGTTTTGGTTTTTGCCCTTGCACTACACAGCTGATTGAAATAATCAAAGCTTCATGATGAGTTGGATATTTTAATCAGCTGTGTAGTGCTAGGGCAAAAAAGGAAATGCGCACCCAGGGGGAGCCCCAGGATCGAGTTTGGAAACACCCTGTCCTAGAGGGCTTCTTGAGCCGCTCCCTCTGTCGCAGAAACCAAAAAGGGCGCCAAATGATACAACACGTTTGTGGTATGAAGAGCTATCAGTGTTTGTGACAAAATGTCTACAGCTACAGGCATTTATTCTAGGCCTGCAAGGCAACCCAGTTGATTCAGACCTCAGTAATTTCGTACACTGGTGACATTACGCAATCTCATGGTCAACTCGCTTGGTTTGTCTACGTTCTTGACTCAGTCCCCAATGGCCTCTAATAAAAATGGAGCTAAATATCCCACAGTTGTGGTGCTGATCACTTGGACCAGAGATGTGGTTGTTTATGTACTTCATTTCAGTTGTTTCTCATCAGACAATTACTCTGTTTTAAAGAGGAATTCCATGTTATTGTAGCTATGACAATAGAAGGCTACATTCAAGTGGAGGCAACTGATTTTAGCACCTTATTTTCCATGGTCATAAGCGCAAGCATTGCTGTACATAAAAGGCAACGTTGACCTGTAAATTGGACGAAGAAAAGCCTGTTTTATTTTTTTACTTTGACCCAAGCCACCTCCAGTATACATTTTTAGAGCAGCTATATTTTAATTGTCCATTTCGATATTATGGAGACCATTATAACAGTCTGCATCCCAAATTCCCTACATAGTGCACTACTTTTGTCCAGGGCCCATAGGGAAAAAGGTAACATACAAGACAGAACTCTTATGAGCATGGGGCAAGTTCAGATTGTTGCTCTTTTATGAAGGTGCTGATGAAAACTACCCAAAAGATTTGCTTTCACCTATGTTTTTAATGAAATCCCTGCATGATTAAAGGTACACTCAGCGAAATGACGTTGCCACGAATAGCAAGACTTCAATCTAACAAAGTGTCTGCACATGTGCGCACAAGTTCAGTTCACAAGGTTACAGCGTGTTACCAAGGGCACCAAAACAGTGACGAAGTTGAACCTCGTTCTTAAGTGTTCTAGTTGTTGCGGAAATTGACCCACTATGCTGTTTACTTTCTGCATCTACATCATATCGCTGAATCTACCTTTAAACATGTTATTCACTCATTTCTCCCCTGTACTTGAAATTAGAATGTCATTCTTTAGATCTGTGAAAACATCTTGTGACACACCCCTCTAGAAAGAAATAATGAAACATGTTTTTAGTCTGCCAGGTATACTTTTTTCACTATTGTTTTTGTGCCGTTTTGTTCATGATCTTCCAGACTTTAATATTGGGGAAAGTAATATGGTTTGGGGTGAGGGAAAAAAATGCTTTGATAGTACTCTACTCCCTCCCTATAATTTTACAACCCAATTTGTATATGTATTGTTGTATATTGGTATAAATGAATAATCAAAATGCTAATGAAAATAAATAAATATGTGTTGTCAAATATTAACCTGGTTTATATTCGCTACTGAACACCCACTAATTTTAAACAGGGGCATGAAACTTACAGTACAATACCTGGTCGAAGCCTATGTTCAGTTAGTCGTCCTTTATCTTCTCGGTTTTCCCCTTCTACTTACCTGACAGTGACACTCCTCTCCCCTGTCTCTTGCGGGTGTACTACCTCTGTGGCTCACCATGACAAACAAGAGAAGATAATGACTGTTACAGTAACTACTTCAGCCAGTGCTTGAGGTGCTGGAACTCAGTTTCTGTTTGTTCCAGCCCAAGTCAAGCATTGACTGTAGCATACCACTTAGAATGCATGGCCAATCCAGCTTCATTCTAAGTGATATGCTAATATGGATATTGTAACTTGCTCTTGGTTTCCAACTGGTGCTGTGCTGGCTCGAATGTGCAACCCAATTTAGGGCACTGAGCTGGCTGTGCATGCATCAAAGGACACAATCTACATGTTTCGGATTTTAGTTGGGGTTTGGAGGGGTCTCTGCCCCAGAGTAATGAATAAATGCAGTTTGTTATTTCTGTAGGATTATTTAAATATATTTAAAATAAAAATGAATCTCTCATTGCGTGTTGAACATGGTTCTGTTACCTTGGCACAAAGCAAACTTTGTCTGTACATAGTTGTATACAACATTTCTAAACCTGTTACATCTTTTCTACGCACTTTTTATTTTATTCTTGATGTTCTTGGCTTAATAAAGATCTTGAAAGGTTTGAAGAAATGTTAGAGGGATTTGTTTTTGATTCGATTCAACTTTAAATGATGATTGTTATAAGCTCTGCTTGTCTGTCTTGATGTACACTTTGTGATTGTGTTAGGTAACAGGGTGGGTTGGGGGGAGAAATTAGTGGGAGCATGATTGAGCTCACAGCGCAACCGATAAGACAGGCTGACCCTAGCCCCCCGGTACATACAGCTGTTGCAGCATACATACTGGGGACTGAAACGGGGGTCGCGAGACACTGGTTCACCAGTAGTCAGTAATGCGTTGATTAATTGACTGGCTGTTTTGACACTTTAGTGTACTTCAAAATGTGGTTGAGCATCAGCAGTTTCTCTTGTTTTGTCACTGATAGTCACTCAATTAGCCATGTCAGCTAACCATTTTTAGAATGGTAAATTAATCTATCCAGTTATCTAAACTTCTAGTAATCATGGCCGAATACCGACCGGGTGCCCAGGGGCCCTGACCTCCAGGGTGCCCCCATTGATTTTGTTAGTCACTCATATCATTAACGTGACATAAGCAGTGGTGGTAAAAGTATACAATTATCATACATGAGTTAAAGTAAAGGGTAACGCTTTACTTGGCATGTCATTTGACATAAAAGCTGACAACTTGTCATTGTAATGACATATTTAGACCTGTTGTGGCATGCGTTATTTTATGGCTGTTATGACACCTACATAAATGTCAAAACATTCCATTACACCATAGCCTACGTGTTAACAGTGTGTTAACTTTTTTATTTTATTGACCATATTCATTATTGTAATTGCATACACATTGCTGTTAGACTTGTGACTGCTCTGTTGCTGATGAATGCAGGAGAAGACACCCTCTTTTTTACTGATGACTGATATAAGGGCATGTACATGATAACCCTATCTGGCTTATATGATGGTTAAATATAAAAATACAAATAAAAACTGACCAGTTAGGCTAGTTGATAACAAGAACACAAAGTATCTAGCTAGACATTATCTCAAATTTATTTTAGACAAGAATGTGGTTTCTACTACGGAGATTTGTATAAACCTTGCGGTCTGTCTCCAACATTTGCAACAGTTTCAATATTCAAATTCGATCTCCAGCTGTCCCATAGTAATTAACGTAACGGGAGTAGGGACGAGACAGACAGTTGAAATCATGAATCCGCTGGCATCATTTTTATGGATATATGCAAAGAATTGTCAAACGAAACGAAGTGCAGCTCGTTTGCAGTCTTTCCAGCTTCAGTTTGAAGTGATTGCGTTAGCTGTGTTGTTGGCTAGCGCCACTGAACAACCGTGTCCTGACGGGTGAGCACATTTTCTATGCCAGGCGAAATCGCGCCTCAGCTCATTGTTATGGATGTATCCAAATAAATGTCACTAGGAAACAGCTTTAACAAATGCAGCTACTTTGTTATTCTGGCTGCACTTTTTTGACGTGACTATAAAGTAGCCTTCCTGGGCTAGCTAGCAAGCAAGGGATAATAACGTTGCCAACCAATATGGAAATGGGACATTTAGAACGAACGACTGGGTTGTGTCCATAGATACAGAACAAAAGGTCAACGACTGAGTCGCATCCATAGACACAGAACAAAAAGACTGAACGATTGGGTCCTGTCTCTAGAAACCGAAACGGTAGAACGAACGACCAGCCGGCTTCGGTAGAAGCCCTAGATTTGTGTCGGGACTATATCTTGTGGAAGGTTGAGTAGATAATTGCCAATTTTTTTAATAAAATTGCAAAATGTATAGAACTGCAGAAAACCTGCTTTAAAACTTAACATTTTCTCTCCAACATGAAGAGGTTGGCCCCTAAAAGGCTAGTCCAAGTCACTTATTTCTACATATAAGCAGGCTCTAAAGCCTTGTTCACACCGCAGGCCTGAAAGCTCAAATCAGTTTTGCTTTAAAATCCATTTGAAATACTGACTACAAACAGTAAGTTACAAGTGACTAAATCGGATTTCTTGGTGTTCGGACAGCAGTCATTTGCTGACATGGCTATGTTTGTTGTCATAGTAACGATGGGTGTATGTAGGCTGATTGGTGGTGGTGTTCGTGGTTCCTACTCTGAAGTTATGTAGCAAGCTAAGTAGACGTGGAATGTTCAAAATCATAGTGTAAGAACACTTTTAAAGCCTCAAAGGATAAGATGAAAAAGCGAGATATTTACAACACATGGACACTTACCGAGGCTGAATCAAAGGTACTGAAAATATACTACGATCGTTTTGAAGCATATGTTGCGCCGAAGACCAATACGATTGTCGCTAGGTACAAATTCCATGAGAAAGTACAGGGAGCTAGCGAGTCTTTTGAACAGTTTGTGACAGAGCTGCGTCTGCTTGTGAAAGACTGATTATGCAAACTAGGATGAGATGGTCAGGGACCGTATTGTATTTAGAATACACTCACCGCGAGTGAAATAAACTTTAGAATGTTGGGTGTGAGGTAATGCTGGACAAAGCTATCGACATAGCCAGATCTCACGAGCTAGCTCGGATGAAAATCATTTCGCGCGGCATCACGTGAACACGCAGACATCAAAGCACACCTCTGGTGCACAGAGAGCGCGTTTTATAAACGGAGAGACACAGACTCAAAACATGTGGATACAAATTGCCCAGCTAAAGGTAAACAGTGTACTAAATGTGGAAAATGGAATCACTTTGCAAAAGTGTGCAGAGCTTACCGTGGAAAAACAGTACACACAGTGAGTGAAGATGAAATGTCAATCAAAGAGTCAAACGCTGATGAACTGTTTATTGATTCAGTGACACAGTGGCAAGCCTTTGCTGACATTGAGATAGGAACACAAGGCACAAAGCTGAAATTCAAACTAGACACTGGTGCGCAAGTTAACATTATTCCTCTGAATAAGTACCGCAGCTTGACATCTGAGTGCTTGACATCTGAGTGCGAGCTACAGCCCACCACGCGGCAGACTGACTGGTTATGGTGGTGAACAGCTCCCAGTAAAAGGCACATGGCACTTTCAAATGCAAATACAAGGAAAGTGACATGATGTTAGACGTTTATATTGTTGACACTAGAGCACCTGCAATGCTAGGTCTTAAAGCATGTTTAGACATGGACCTCATCAAGCTAGTTTTATCAGTGACAGCACCAGTTGTTAGAGTTGCGTCAATTGGAATCTGTTATCAGGATAAATATGACAATGAGTCACCGATTGTATACTATGTATTTTTTATTAGCTAAGCAATAAGTGGTAAATGCAATTTTCGTATATACGGGCTCTCTGTCCCACCTCGCAGGGCAAAACAGAGAACTGACAAAGATATTATAATATACCCTGATTGACAGTATTAGTTCCTGCTTCCGAGCCGGCCTGTCAGAGTAGAGACTGGGCGTGGTTTAGACTCACCCAGCCTATCGTTGATTGTTGTCGAACGAGCTGGTACCAGCCCCCGGGCGCTCCAGTTGATAGATGTAACTTGCTGTGAAGCATATCTATGCGCTCATGCTCGATACCGTTATCTCGCACCTGGCTCCTGTTATCGAACAAAAGACCGTTTGTTCTCGCAACACTACGTTCTGAATGTGCCCCCCCAACTCAATTGCACAGTTCCTGTCTTCATGTTATTCTGTATTTTTCCATCATGAGAAAGGCCCATGGCCCTGAAACTGTTAACAATGTTTCAAGTCAGCTATGTTGCAAAACACATACATACATCCACACAAGCCAACAGCAGATAATATTCAATCACATATATGGTAATGGGCTATAGTGCATAACCCAGAAACCTCATAAAGTAGAGACAGACAATTTATTGGAGGAGGTTGCTGATGTTTTTACAGGAATAGGATTATTCCCAGGAGAATGTACCATTCACCTTGACCCAGATGCAACCCCTGTGGTCTACCCACTGAGAAAGATCCCCCTTGCTCTCCGTGCCCGTCTGAAGAAAGAGTTGGAGAGCATGGAGCAATCTGACATAGTCACCAAGGTTACAGAACCGACTGACTGGGTAAACGCGTTAGTGGTGGTGGAGAAAGCACACACAGGCTCCGAGTATGTCTCGACCCAAGAGACTTGAACAAGGCTATCATTGTCCTTTACCGACGCTAGATGGCATCACACACACACAAGCTAGCGGGAGCACACTACTTCAGTGTCATGGATGCTAGATCAGGCTACTGGGCTATTTAGCTCACGGAAGAGTCATCTAAGCTCACAACATTCAACACACCGTTTGGACGCGACAGGTTCCATCGCCTGCCTTTTGGGATTATCTCAGTCCAAGACGAGTTTCAGCGAAAGATCGACGAAGTGTACAAAGGCCTCGACGGAGTTGTGGCAATTGTGGACGACATCCTTGTCTATGGTCGAATCAAAGGGGATCACGACCGAAATCTCCGTTTGATGCTGCAAAGATCCCGCGAGAGAGGAGTCCGGCTCAACCCCGAGAAGAGCACGACTGGAATCAAGCCAGATCCACAGAAGGTCTTAGCTATAAAAGAAATGGAGCCACCAAAGAACCATGCAGAGCTGGAAACCGTGCTTGGCATGGCCAACTACTTAGCCAAGTTCGCACCCAGCCTCTCCAATCCTAATGCACCCCTACATCAACTGCTAAAGCAGTCCAGTGAGTTTCTCTGGGACAAGCAACACAACATTGCTTTCCAGAATGTGAAAGACTTGATCACGAGAGAACCAGGACCAATCATTGCCTACTACGACCCCAACAAAGAGCTCAGACTCCAAGTGGACGCATCGAAGTATGGACTAGGTGCAGTGCTACTGCAAGAAGGAAAGCCCATCGGCTACGCTTCCAAATCTCTCACAGACTGTGAAATCAACTACACTCAAAATCGAAAAGGAGCTCTACGACATTCTGTTCGGATGTAAACTTTTCCATCAGTACATGCAGTGGGGCAATAAAGTATTTAGTCAGCCACCAATTGTGCAAGTTCTCCCACTTAAAAAGAGAGAGGCCTGTAATTTATCATAGGTACACTTGAACTATGACAGACAAAATGAGAAAAGAAATCCGGAAAATCACATTGTAGGATTTTTAATTAATTTATTTGCAAATTATGGTGGAAAATAAGTATTTGGTCAATAACAAAAGTTTCTCAATACTTTGTTATATACCCTTTGTCATTGCCAACAGAGGTCAAACGCTTTCTGTAAGTCTTCACAAGGTTTTCACACACTGTTACTGGTATTTTGGCCCATTCCTCCATGCAGATCTCCTCTAGAGCAGTGATGTTTTGGGGCTGTTGCTGGGCAACACAGACTTTCAACTCCCTACAAAGATTTTCTTTGGGGTTGAGATCTGGAGACTGGCTAGGCCACTCCAGGACCTTGAAATGCTTCTTACGAAGCCACTCCTTCGTTGCCCGGGCGGTGTGTTTGGGATCGTTGTCATGCTGAAAGACCCAGCCACGTTTCAACTTCAATGCCCTTGCTGATGGAAGGAGGTTTTCACTCAAAATCTCACGATACATGGCCCCATTCATTCTTTCCTTTACACGGATCAGTCGTCCTGGTCCCTTTGCAGACAAACAGCCACAAAGCATGATGTTTCCACCCCCATGCTTCACAGTGGGTATGGTGTTCTTTGGATGCAACTCAGCATTCGTTGTCCTCCAAACACGACGAGTTGAGTTTTAACCAGAAGTTCTATTTTGGTTTCATCTGACCATATGACATTCTCCCAATCTTCTTCTGGATCATCCAAATGCTTTCTTGCAAACTTCAGACGGGCCTGGACATGTACTGGCTAAAGCAGGGGGACGCATCTGGCACTGCAGGATTTGAGTCCCTGGCGGCGTAGTGTGTTACTGATGGTAGGCTTTGTTACTTTGGTCCCAGCTCTCTGCAGGTCATTCACTAGGTCCCCCTGTGTGGTTCTGGGATTTTTGCTCACCGTTCTTGTGATCATTTTGACCCCACGGGGTGAGATCTTGCGTGGAGCCCCAGATCGAGGGAGATTATCAGTGGTCTTATTATGTCTTCCATTTCCTAATAATTGCGCCCACAGTTAATTTCTTCAAACCAAGCTACTTACCTATTGCAGTCTTCCCAGCCTGGTGCAGGTCTACAATTTAGTTTCTGGTGTCCTTTGACAGCTCTTTGGTCTTGGCCATAGTGGAGTTTGGAGTGTGACTGTTTGAGGTTGTGGACAGGTGTCTTTTATACTGATAACAAGTTCAAACAGGTGCCATTAATACAGGTAACGAGTGGAGGACAGAGGAGCCTCTTAAAGAAGAAGTTACAGGTCTGTGAGAGCCAAACATCTTGCTTGTTTATAGGTGACCAAATACTTATTTTCCACCATAATTTGGGATAATTTTCAAAAGGAATAAGAGAGTTGGTTGCAGTGTTGCCAACAAATTTTCAGGCTAAGTTGCATCATTACGTAGAATACACAATAACGTTACTCAAATTGATTTGACAGTTGTTCAGGTACAGACTCTCACTCTTTTCTGTACTTCTGGCAGTACAATTTTGATTGTTGTAAGTTCTGTTCAAGATCAAACATTTGTGATCAACTATATTCATTGGGTTTGGCTTGTGGAACCCGTACTGCTGTCAGCCAACAATGATTTGCAATTCGCTGAAACTGCTGCTGCCTGGGTACGGGCTGAGCGCCTGCTGCTGACGTCACTCACAATGCACTTTTGCAGCCAGGCAATGATGTTGTGATGAGAAAATTGTCATTTAGAGGGAAAATACGTTCATTATAGCTTTGAGTCACTTTTAAAAAGTTGCTAAAAGTTCCAAATACATTTTTAAAAGTTGCTAAATTTGTCAGGGTAGTCTGAAACGATGCTAAAACTAGCAACAAAATTGCTAGGTGGGCATCACTGGTTGGTGGCGCTCACTGGGCTATATTTGGCTGTAAGAGAGGGAGGTCTGAATAGTTGAATCGTAAAAGTTTTGTGATAGTTCCTAGTTATTGATTTTGGGTTTGTTGTTTAGGTAACACCAGTGAATTTGAACAGGAAGTTAATGTACTCTAAACATTATAATCTGTTTCCATTACGTGGAACCATGTTGGGAAAGGGGATTGCAGGTTGTGTTAATTTTATTTTAAAGGGACAGTGCACGTTAATCACAGTTGTGGGTGTCTGATGGTGTCACACCCTGGCCATAGAGAGTCTTTTATTCTCTATTTTAGTTAGGCCAGCGTGTGACTAGGGTGGGCATTTTATGTTCTTTTTTCTATGTTTTTGTATTTCTTTGTTTTTGGCCGGGTATGGTTCTCAATCAGGGACAGCTGTCTATCGTTGTCTCTGATTGGGAACCATACTTAGGTAGCTCTTGCCCACATGGGTTTTGTGGGTAGGTGTTTTCTGTATAGTTAGTTTCCTCACAGAACTGTTCGTTTTCCTCTTTGTTATTCTTTGTTCTAGTGTTCTGGTTTTAATAAAATATCATGAACACGTCTCATGCTGCGCTTTGGTCCAGTCATTCACAGGAAGAGGATCGTTGCAGCGTGGCCAGGAGAGGCAGCCCCTCTACATTTTGGGGGGGGGAACATGGGACGTTCGGCAGAGCCACGGATGCTTTTCTAGCTTTGACTGTAAAGCATATTTTGAAAATCTGAGATGACAGGGTGATTAACAAAAGGCTAAGCTGTGTCTCAATATATTTCACTTGTGATTTTCATTAATGGGAATATTTATGTCTGTTGCGTTATGCTAATTAGTGTCAGTCGAAGATTACGCTTCCTCACGCGGGATGGGGAGTCACTAGAGGTTAACTAAACCTGTATGTCCAAGATTTTATGCTCTACAGGTGAATTACAGGAGAAGGTGATTCACTCAATCCAGTCCCTGAGGAGAATAGACGGGAAGCAGCCCCGTTGGGAGGGGCCATACCAAGTACTCCTGGTGACAGCCGTCACGATGAGAATAGCTGAAAGAGCTACCGGGGTTCATATCACACATTGCAAGAGGGTAAGACACCCTGACACTGTCGAACAATCACAGAGTTAGGAGAAGAACTGAATACCAATAGGGTTCGGGGGTTGCCTCTCTAACGAAGATTCCCTGACCCTGCCCTATCCTCCCTGTGTGCGTTCGTAGAAGTGAAAGTGTGGGCTGGCCTCTGGCTGAGGATATGTTCTCCAGGAAAGGGTGGGGCCTTACAGGAGTGCTGATTGGTGTGGGAGCCATCGTCCTAATACATCATGACCCATCCGAGATGGAAGAAGGTGAAGTACAGTGAAGGTGAGGATTTTGGACTCTAATCCGGATCGAGATAAATATTGCGTAAAGGTACGAATTACTATTACAAACGTAAAGGAAGAGGATCTCGGGTTATGGTATGTTGGATTTGATCAGGTTTCAGTTGATACCCTAGTGCCCTTCCGGGTAGAAGCGGTTAGGGCAGGTGATAGCTCTATAGTCAGCCAGAATACAAGCAGAGCCCCTGACAAAACAGATATTGACAGTGGAGTCGTAAAGAGCAACGGCCCGGGGCGGATAGCTCAGACGAAAGATCTTAAGGAAGTGATTGAGGTGGAAACTGGTTATGGTTATACAGCCATACTGTCACGAATCCCGCCGAAGAGGGTGCCTCTTCCTGTTCGGGCGGCGCTCGGCGGTCATTGTCACCGGCCTATTAGCTGCCATCGATTCCCTTTCCTTTTGTTTCTGTTAGTTGGGTCTAATTGGTTACAATGTTTTGAGTTAGTTTTGTTTGTGGGCTATTTAAGGGCACTAGGCCCGCTGGGTATTGTGAGGGCTTGTTCTCTGTTTATTGGTTTTGGTTGATTAGTGTGATCTCCTCTATTTTTCCGGACAGTTTTAGTCCTGTTTATTTTGGACGGGTTGTTTCATGCGCCCTTGTGTTTTGCATGTCCGTGTCTCCGCTGCCTTTGGAATAAAAGTATCCACGTACGGAATTACCTGCTCTCTGCGCTTGACTCCTCCACTCACCATTCATAGAAGTCATAACAGGTGCGTGATATTTGGAACAATGTGCTGTACCTTCATCCCAAATAACACAGCTCCGGATGGATTAGTGACTAAGGCCCTGGCTGGTTTATCCACCTTAGCTCACGAATTAGCAGAAAACTCTGGGGTGGATACTTCTCTGACGACTTGGTTTGGAAAAATGTCATGATCACTGTGTTGTGAGCAACCTTCACCTGTGTGACTGTGTTAGTTTTGTGCGGATGTTGTTTGATTCCGTGCGTGAGAGGTCTCATTTCCAGGACTCTGGAGAAATCGATGACACATCAGATGGTGAGATACGGGCCGATGCCGAGCTCTGACCAGTGGAATGATGAATGCATACCCCCAGACCTAGTAGATGGACCTGGCTCCTTCACTTACGAGGAGCCTATGTTAGATGAGACCATTTTTAATGTTTAGGTTCCTTCTTGTTTTGATGTTTAGACTGTTTTTTTATGAAGATTATAACGAAAATCCTGACAAGAAGAGTTATGATTCTGATGTAGGCCTAGAACAGTCATTGTAAATACATATATTGTTTTTCTGTGTGGTTGATTTTGAGTATAATGGATAATTCTAATAAAAATTATGTGTGATTAAATGTTTAATATTTAGTCAAAGGGTGGATTGTTATTAATTAGATGTATAATGTCTAAATTATGTATACATTTAAAGTAATGATAGATATATTCCTAACAGAATTCTACCCTGTCAATGTATAACGATGAAGAATGTTTGTCCATGAGAAAGAGGGACTGTTAGCAGGTAAGGAACTGTGGCAGACAACTTGCGACCACTGTGAAACTGATAACAGGGAAGGAAGTCTCCCCATCCAGGGAGAGGAGAAACCTTGGGATGCAGTATATTGTGTAACATGTTGCAGGATGTGATAAGCAATGTAAGTGTAGGCGAAGACTCGTAAACTATATTGTCATTGTCCGAGAGGAGGAGGGACATTTATGATGAAATGAGAGGTATATAAACCAATGTACATGAAATGATAAGCAGAGCTCTCGTAAATAAACATTGCTGACTATTGTAGACCGTCCTCTGTCTGTTTCATTTCAACAAGAATCTTGCAAATTCTTGTTGAACATTTCTACCAGACCGGGTAGTTTAATTGAAGTTCAGTTTATGAACATTGAACATAATTCTTGTGACATTTTCTGAAAGCATAGTAATAACACATTGGGAATTCAACAAACTTTTGTCTGTCTTTTTGAGTGTGTGAAAATAGGTTGGAATCTCATTGATCAAATCGATTCTCCACGTTGAAATGACGTGGTGTGCCCAATTTCATTGAACCAACGTGGAATAGACGTTGAACTGACGTCTGTGCCTAGTGGGCTATTCCCTATGCGGCTTTGGTCAAAAGTAGTTTCCTAAATAGGGAATAGGGTGCCATTTGGGAGAACCTAAAACTATATAGTTGATATGCACTGTTACGTTTTGTTTAGTTCTTACTCTGGCTGTGTTGGTATAACATGGTTTGAACTAATGCCCTCTCGCTCTCAGTGCTGCCTGTGATGAAGTGACTAAAGTATATCCCAAATTAATTCAAATTTAAGAGGAAATCCAGCTGAGAATCTAGAGAAATTATCTGTGCTGAAGTAAACCTAACAAAACTAGCTTTTTATATTTGTCCTATTTTCTTTTAAACTCCTTCAGAAATTAGGCTCTGTTCGACTTGTAAAGGGTCATCACACTCCAAAATCAAAGTTTGTGAGACATTTTCAGACCTCAAAAGTGGACTTATGTTGAGATAGATCCATGTCCCAGTCCATATATTGTGTACATCCAACTGTATGCAGACAACTTCAAGTGAATGGAAAACATAAATACCATATAATGTTCTGATCTATTCGGTGATAGTTTTAGCTCTACATTGAATAAAAATGTTACATGGTGAAATATTGGCAAAATGGAAACAAATAGATTCCCTCTGCATTTAAGCTCCAATGAAGCTATTGATATATCAATATCAAATCATTTCTAGTTGACAATTAAGTACCTTACTGTGATTGTTTTAAATTAAAATGGTTAAAAATAAATAGTTTATTATCAAAAAGCCATTTCTCTAGCAATAATTTCACTAGGGCTGTCTGTGAGTGGCCTGAGTGAGGGACCAAATTGGAGGAGCCTAATGGGAGGGATATGTCACTTGAAAACTACCTGTTATTGGCAGAGAGGTTTGAAACTCTCTGTTATGGGTCTATTAACTTATACCGCATGGGGATGTCACCAGCCAGGCCAAAACTCCACCCATTCAAAATGAGCTGAAAATTCTGTCTTTTCAAACAGCTTTTACGCTCAAAGGGTATTATCATCATTTTAAAATGTCTAACTTCAAACTCTCAAAACTTCAAATTTCTAACTCTCACTGCCTCCGACCAGTACCCTAATGGTCCTCATGCCCAGGCCCTAGCTCCAGACCAAGGGGATGAGGATATCCCGTCCTATGATGACGACGGCGAGGGGATTAGAATCCTCTTTACAGCAGACGAGGAGGAGATGGAATATGAGGCGCAAGCCGACAAATCCTCTTCCACCCTTAGTGGGGCATCGTCACTGGATGAGAGATACTATTCACTGCTCGATGTCTGCAAACGGGCAGCGGTGAGACTCAACATTTAGTGGTCTGAGCCATTGGGGAGCGGCGACGCAGACAGGGACTTTTACGATGGGCGGCGTCTCCCTTCTGATACTGTTCCAGGCAAGCAGTTCCTCTCAGCTGTCCCAGCATGCATGATGGAAACCAAGGGCAATTTGGTCAACCCCCTCACCTCCAAAGCTCAGACCAGGCATTTTGCCAACATAGAGGTCAGGGACATAAAGGACCTGGGTGTCGGCAGTCCACTGATAATTGACCTATAGTTTCCCAAATACCTTAACCCTGGTTCTTTGTCTATGACGGGGACACCTCTCTTCCTGGAACAGCGGATCGATTCAACACTTCCATTTACCAGAAGGTTTACCTGTCTGCCGCACGTTCAGAAGAGTTCTGAATGTGATGTCCCTGCTCCTGGTGTACCAGGTCAAACTGATGCAAGGCTATCCAGGACGTCTCGGGGAGCCATTCAAGGCTGTGGCCGTGCCATTAGCCTGGCGGTGGTAGGAGAGAGCCTTGTGACTCAACCTGTCAGGTCTCTTGGACAAGGAGAAAGCTGATTTCCTTGACAACCCCGTGGTGCCTAAGGTGCTGTTACAGCTTTCTGTTGCCACCATATGACAGAAGCGCAAACTTTACACTGACCAGCCTTCAACTGCAACCCAGGCTACACCCCGCCAGCATATGATTTTTAAAGAAAATGGCCTAGGCTACATAACAATATAAGAAATGACTTGCTCGGTGGCCATTAGGTGGGGGTACAGTGGCAATGAGGTGGGGGTAAGATGGTGGACAGAAAAATGTGAAAAGTGGAACATGTTTTGAGTGACAGAATTTATGGAAGAGCTACAGAAGGAAATTGAGCATGAGAGTGAGAATGAATTAACTGCAGTGGCAGGTGCGGTGAAGACTGCCGGGTTTGCGCCTCCTCCTGGTGATGACAAAGATGATTCTGGTCCAGTGGGAGAGAATGGATCCTTGCCTTCTAGCAGATTAATATGTGGTGTCTGGTTGGGTGGAGAAGAGGTTGGGGACTGTTAAGTTGGTGAAAGCAACTTGAAGTGGATTTGTGATGATTTTTTGTGTTTCTTCTGTCCAGAGGGAGCGGGCGCTCCAGACCACACGACTAGGGACAAGAGCTGTGACCTGCTTTGCTCTCCGAAGCAGGGCGCAGTTAAAAGGTGTAATAACGGGGTGGCGTTAAAACTGCAATATGTTACTTTTTGGGAGACCCAACTAAGTTGACATAGAAATGTGGGTTATAGATCTGTCATTCGCATTGAAAGCAAGTCTAAGAAGCTGTAGATCTTTTCTGTGTGCTTTATTTCTATGCTTCATGTTCTAAAGTTTAGTTTTTGCGTCTTTATTTTTGGTTTTGTACACCACCACTATAGTTGATTGTTTTGTTACATAAACTGAAATTAGGCAAACTATTCGAATTTTAGCAACCAGGAAATGGCGGGGCAATTTCTGCATAGTGCATCTTTAAGTTGGAAGAGGATCAACTTAAATTGAAGATTCCCGGTGTCTGTGATGCCCACCGTTTGGTGCAACACAGACCCGGTGAAGAGAGTGGTGTCTTTGTTTTAGTATGGCCAGGGCACGAGTTGGGTGTGTTGTCTATGTTTGTTTTTCTATGATTTGGTATTTCTGTGTTTGGCCTGGTATGGTTCTCAATCAGAGGCAGCTGTCAATCGTTGTCCCTGATTGAAAACCATACTTCGGCAGCCTGTTTTCACCCTTGAGTTGTGGGTGATTATTTTCTATTGAGTGTTTGTATCGGCACCAGACAGAGTTCGTTCGTTCGCGGTTTTGTTCAGTGTTCATTTACTTTATTAAAAAGATGGACACTTACCATGCTGCGCATTGGTCCTCACCTTCTTCCACCACCAACGATGAACGTTACATCTATTATGTGAGAATATTACTTTTTGAGTCAATGAATGAGTCATTGAACACACACAATTACTTCAGGTGTCTAGGCAAATGTCAATTTACTCTAGAGCCTAAATTAAAGAAAATCTCATTTTATTGGTCACATACACTTGGTTAGCAGATGTTAATGCCAGTGTAGCGAAATGCTTGTGCTTCTAGTTCCGACCATGCAGTAATATCTAACAATTACACAACTACCTTTTACACACACGTGTAAAGGAATGAATAAGAATGTATAAAAATATGGATGAGCGATGGCCGAACGGCATAGGCAAGATACAGTAGATGGTATTGAGTACAGTATATACATATGAGATGTAGGGTATGTAAACATATAAAAGTGGCTAGTGAGACATGTATTACATAAAGATGGCAAGATGCAGTAGATGGTATAGAGTGCAGTATATACATACAGTGGGGAGAACAAGTATTTGATACACTTCTGATTTTGTAGGTTTTCCAACTTACAAAGCATGTAGAGGTCTGTAATTTTTTATCATAGGTACACCTGATAAAATAAAAATCATACAATGTGATTTTCTGGATTTTTGTTTTAGATTCTGTCTCTCAAAGTTGAAGTGTACCTATGATAAAAATTACAGACCTCTACATGCTTTGTAAGTAGGAAACACTGCTGATTTTGCAGGTTATCAAATACTTGTTCTCCCCACTGTATGAGATGAGTAATAACAGGAACAATGGTACAAGAAGAGGGCTGAGAACGCATCCTTATGGGTGTGTAAACATTATATATAGTGGCATTGTAGTGACCAGTGATACATTTAATACATAATACACATTTGAATGATTAATGTAGCTAGAGATCTGAGTCCGTATGTTGGCAGCAGCCACTCAATGTTAGTGATGGCTGTTTAACAGTCTGATGGCCTTGAGATAGAAGCTGTTTTTCAGTCTCTCGGTCCCAGCTTTGATGCACCTATATTGACCTGGCCTTCTGGATGATAGAGGGGTGAACAGGCAGTGGCTCGGGTGGTTGATGTCCTTGATGATCTTTATGGCCTTCCTGTAACATCGGGTGGTGTAGGTGTCCTGGAGGGCAGGTAGCTTGCCCCCGGTGATGCGTTGTGCAGACCTCACTACCCTCTGGAGAGCCTTACGGTTGTGGGTGGAGCAGTTGCCGTACCAGGCGGTGATACAGCCCGACAGGATGCTCTCGATTGTGCATCTGTAAAAGTTTGTGCTGTTGCGCCTTCTTCACCACGCTGTCTGTGTGGGTGGACCATTTCAGTTTGTCCGTGATGTGTACGCCGATGAACTTAAAACTTCCAACCTTCTCCACTACTGTCCCATCGATGTGGATAGGGGGCTGCTCCCTCTGCTGTTTCCTGAAGTCCACAATCATCTCCTTTGTTTTGTTGACGTTGATGTTATTTTCCTGACACCACACTCCGAGGGCCCTCACCTCCTCCCTGTAGGCCGTCTCATTGTTGTTGGTAATCAAGCCTACCACTGTAGTGTCATCTGCAAACTTGACGATTGAGTTGGAGTCGTGCATGGCCACGCAGGCATGGGTGAACAGGGAGTACAGGAGAGGGCTGAGAACGCACCCTTGTGGGGCCCCATTGTTGAGGATCAGAGGGGTGGAGATGTTGTTTCCTACCCTCACCACCTGGGGACGTCCCGTCAGAAAGTCCAGGACCCAGTTGCACAGGGCGGGGTTGAGACCCAGGGTTTCGAGCTTAATGACGAGTTTGGAGGGTACTATGGTGTTAAATGCTGTGCTGTAGTCAATGAGCAGCATTCTTACATAGGTATTCCTCTTGTCCAGATGGGTTAGGGCAGTGTGATTGCGATTGCGTCGTCTGTGGACCTATTGGTGCTGTAAGCAAATTGAAGTGGGTCTAGGGTGTCAAGTAGGGTGGAGGTGATATGATCCTTGACTAGTCTCTCAAAGCACTTCATGATGACAAAAGTGAGTGCTACGGGGCAATAGTCATTTAGCTCAGTTACCTTAGCTTTGTTGGGAACAGGAACAATGGTGCCCCTTTTGAAGCATGTGGGAACATCACACTGGGATAGGAATTGTTTGAATATGTCTGTAAACACACCAGCCAGCTGGTCTGTGCATGCTCTGAGGACGCGGCTAGTTGGAAGCCTATTGTTTATTCTTATGCTTGGAATGTCATACAGTAGATACCATGATGTGACTCAGAGGAATATGTGTGAATCTGAATTATCCTATGTTATTGAACACCTTTTTTACAAATTACTGCACAGGCTCATGTTTCAAGGACTGTTAAACTCTTAGGACATGCTATCTAATTTGTGTCCCAAAATTTCCCAAGGCTACTCAGAAGTACATTTAAACAAACACAACTAATATGATAAGGGCAGAACTGATGAGGTTATCTGAGTTGACATAATATTCCTTGCTGACCCTGGCTAGAACAGGAAAGGAGCACCCAGAACAGTATTTATTTATAAATAAAAATAATGTGCTCATATATACAGTATTCCTATACGTTGCAAGTTATCATGTATTATGTGAGAATATGACTTTTTGAGTCACTTAACACACACAATTACTTCAGGTGTCTAGGTAAATGTCAAATTACCTGAGTCTATAGTTTATCTTTACGTTTGGAATGTCATACAGTAGATAACATGACGTGGCCCCTAGTTGGAGGCCTAATGGTTCCATACTACACCCATATTGAATTAGGTGTTCTGGAGCCATATGCCCTATTCCCAGGAAGAACTGGTTTTAACAGTACCTTGAAAAAGTGGAGATAGCGTGGAGTGGTACAGTATATATAGCCTTGGTTGTGGGAGCGCCATACGTTCAAACAAACATGAAAGCCCTGATTCTTCTGGCTTTGCTCGGAGCAGTATGTAAGAAAAACAAATCACTCTACAGGAAAGTGGACTGATGTGCCTATCCTTGTTAACTAAACTGTTTTAAAAATCTTCTTTATTAACGGATCCATCAGCTTATGGCTCTTATTATCTACTCTTCTGGATGTAAGTATGATCGGGCTTAACTCAAAACCTGATTGTTTCAGTTGCTGCCCCGGTGGAGGAGAGGGATGAG
Source organism: Oncorhynchus masou masou (assembly GCF_036934945.1). Taxonomy (NCBI): domain Eukaryota; kingdom Metazoa; phylum Chordata; class Actinopteri; order Salmoniformes; family Salmonidae; genus Oncorhynchus; species Oncorhynchus masou. The sequence continues at coordinate 41,587,437 of NC_088224.1, forward strand.
AAGGTTGTCGGAGGGTATGAGTGCCCTGCCCACTCCGTGCCCTACCAAGTGTCTCTGAACGCTGGCTACCATTTCTGCGGTGGCTCCCTGATCTCCAGCCAGTGGGTGGTGTCTGCTGCCCACTGCCACAAGTCGTAAGTACTGACAGGGCTTTATTAAACTGATGTAGGCCTATTTGATGTCAGTGTTTTAGCCTTTAATTGGGCCCACTTGTTATAGACTATAACAAGCGGGACACAGTCTTTCTTGGTAAGATAATCATATGGTCAAGAAAGAGTCCGGTATAATAGGTGATGTTGGTCAGGTAGTAGTCTAAATGTATTGTTTACTACAGAACCACATTTCAATATATGCCATTTCACAGTCGCTTTTTTCCAAAGCGACTTACAAGTAGCGTGTGCATACATTTTCGTATGGCTGGCCGACCGCGGGACTTCACACAATCTTAGATGTTTACTTTACTTTTCATTCACTCCAAAATTACGGATTTCCTAAAACCCTCTCCTGATCCTCAGTCGTATCCAGGTGCGTCTGGGTGAGCACAACATCCAGCAGAATGAGGTCACTGAGCAGTGGATCGACTCCGCCAAGCTAATCAAGCACCCGAACTACGACAGTTACACCCTGGACAACGACATCATGCTGATCAAGCTGAGCAAGCCTGCCATCCTCAACAGGTGAGTAATGAGCAGTGTTGTGGAGTAGTGAACTACATTTAGTTCAACTAGTAATTCTGTGGTCGTTGAACTAAATAAAATATAGTTTGTGTTTTCAGTAGTTAATTACTGTTTTGCCATGTAGTGGTTGAGCAAACTACTGGAACTGCACTACTCTTCTTTCTAAAATAACATATTGGTTGTGTTTTCAGTAGTTAATTACTGTTTTGCCATGTAGTGGTGGAGCTAACTACTGGAACTACACTACTCTTCTTTCTAAAATAACATATTGGTTGTGTTTTCATTAGTTAAATACTGTTTTGCCATGTAGTGGTGTAGCTAACTACTGGAACTACACTACTCTTCTTTCTAAAATAACATATTGATTGTGTTTTCAGTAGTTAATTACTGTTTTGCCATGTAGTGGTGTAGCTAACTACTGGAACTACACTACTCTTCTTTCTAAAATAACATATTGGTTGTGTTTTCAGTAGTTAATTACTGTTTTGCCATGTAGTGGTTGAGCTCACTACTGGAACTACACTACTCTTCTTTCTAAAATAACATAACAGGCAAGAATTGACATACTTTCTTTTTTGGCATCAGACTTGTCTAATTCTCACTTTTTGTATTTAATAGGCTAAATTACACATTTTGACTGGCAATTTGTAGTCTATAACATTTCATATTTAGATATGATAATTTTTCACGGAGTAGTTTGATGTAGTGCACTACGTTTTCTAAGTAACTAGTTAAGTAAAGTGTATTTTTCTTAAAGTTAGCTTTAATGTATCTTAACTTCTTACAGCGTGAAGTAATTGGTAGCTTGGTAAACTATATTTTCAGAGTAGCTTCTTTAAGTCTTGAAGATCCTTTTTTTGTCCTTTTATCAATTTATAAATAAATATGTATTTAGTTAGGCCTATGCCATTTGGGTTTCAATATGTACCGACTGCTGCTATTTAGGTGGAATATAACATATGAACATGAACTTTTCAGCTACGTCCAGACTGTGGCCCTGCCCTCCCGCTGCCCCCAGGCCGACGAGAACTGCCTGGTGTCCGGCTGGGGCAACACCATCCCCAATGGAAGTAAGTGAGAGGCTGGAAGCTAAACGTAGAAGTTGCACCTAACCGTAGGCTTAGGATGTGACTAGCCAACCCACAATCTTAAACGTAAAACTATTAGGAGAATACAAAATAATCCTGTATTAGTGGTTATGGGCCCTTTCTACAGTTCCATAACTATGCCATGATAAAGAGGACACACACTACAGGGGAAATCAGAGGGGATTGGGATTTGAAGTTAATAAGTGCTTTCTTTGATTAAAGCAAATTTACTTGAAGGGTATGCTTTTTTTGTGTACATGATGCATAACATTTCAAACGCAAATGGTCCAGGGCTGACTTGAATGCACACAACACAGCACCTCTCGTGCAGAATACTGTATGTTGAATGAGAGGCTGTGCAAGTGGGGCATAGCATATTCATTGATTTATTTCTGCTTTGCCAGACAGCTTTCCTACTAAACTCCAGTGCCTGAGGCAGCCCATCATCGATCACAGAATCTGCGAGAATGCTTACCCCCATCTGTTCACAGAGAACATGGTATGTTCCGGATTCATGCACGGAGGAGCCAGCAGCTGTCAGGTTAGTCGGCCTAAACCACTGAGAAAAAGGGGGTGGAGATACCGATATAGGACTGTTTGACTATACTATAAGGTTCAGCCACAGCCTTTTCCTGCTTTCATTCTTCACCCCCTCTACCACTTGTATTGATAGTATTCTCTAACCGTCTACCCAACACTCTCCTTTAGATTGTCTTACTACAGTCTCCTGAGAATATTCACTTTAATTCTGACCTTTTTATCCTCTCCCTCTCTGCCTTTCTCTGTGTGTGTTTGTGTGTGTGTGCACGCAGGGGGATTCCGGAGGACCCCTGGTGTGTAATGGTCAGCTGCAGGGTGTGGTGTCCTGGGGTTACGAGTGTGCCCAGGAGGGACACCCCAGTGTCTATGCCCGCGTTTGCCAATACAACAACTGGATCAGCAATATCATGAGCAGCAACTAAACACAAATACACAGTGTTGTACACACACACATGTACTGTAATGCTCAGACACTCATTCAAGGTCACACTAACTATGCCAATCAGAAACATTCACTCTACCTCTGAGTTAACAGACAGTGTATCAGTCAATACGTTGGGATACTGTGCAGCACTCTCACACCCTGTCAGTAATATACCGTTTGGAACACACACACTATATCCCGTGCAGACTACAGCCTACCCCCAGAGAAGTTTAGGCTATATCTATGAAATGAACTACAATAAATCCTATCAGTGTGTTTTTTTTATCTTCTTCAAAATGATTCAAACTGTTCTTCAAAACACAGACAGGTACAACACATTGTGATGGGAACAGCATGTGAGCCACACAGTTGTTGGGGGGGGGGGGTGTTGCGTTTTCTCAACATTTTGTTTCACAGCAGTCTGAGAAGGTGATGTTCACAGACAGTCTAGTTGATACTATTGGGCTCCTCCTTTCAGGAATACATGTGGGCATTTTCAAAGAACATGTTCTAAGAGACCTGAGCTGTAGCCTGCAGTATGTTACCCCCCAAATGGCACCCTATTTCCTATTTAGTGCACTACTTTTGACCAGGGCCAACAGGACTCAATATGTCAAAGTAGTGCACTATATAGGGAATAGGGTGCCATTTGAGATGCATTCCAAGCCTGTCACAAGGGATATCAACTATTGTCTGTTTCAGGTTGTTAATTAAGAATAGGTTGTAAGGGGAAAATGTGCATTACTTTAAGGTTTATATAAATGATAGGTGTGTACAATCCTGTTACTCTGGATGTGTAAGTTGCTGTTTTCACACAACTCTGTACCTAATTCATCACGGCTCTGCACATCTCGTGTTCTTACCCCCGTTCTCTATACTCTGAAACCTGCATGTTCAGAACGAGGTGTCTCTGTACTGAATGAAGTCTCTCCTCGTCCTCTATTCTAAGAACAAACAGTTGTTAGGACTTGCAGGAGAACACAGAGGACTCCGAATATAGATATCTGTTGGTTCGGCACACTGAGATAGTTGTGGTGGATGAAGGAAACGTAACAAGGTTGGGCTATATAAGGCAAGCCTCAACTCAGAATCATTGGGAGCTCAACGAATCAGCTACGGGTGGGTTGTTGACCAGCTACATTATTGCAATAATTAATCGATTGTTGTTTGAAGAAATGACAAAGTCTCTCTCACTTGATTAGGATTTTTCACGACAAGGTTCACTTGCAGTTCAAATGGAGGTCAAAGTGCAGGGAAAACATGACAGGAATGTGTGTTTCTCTTCTATCATACTTCTTGTGAACTTCACTCACTGCTTGTTGTTTGCAGAAGGAAGCTGTAAATAGAGAGACATAAGTTGATCAGTATGGTACACCCTTCTAACCTCCATCTTAACTCCTCCTCCATATTTACTGGATTGGTTCAATAGTGCAGAAGAGAACCTCCCCAGAAAGAGAGAAACGCCGCTCAGACATTTATTTTTCGCCTGCTACGTTAGGTTATGACCCACCTGACCAGCAATTCTATCTAGCTCTCTTTGGCCCTGAGGAATGAGTCTTCGCCCCCTGCAAGAAAGAACAAATAACAAACATGATAACATCAACCAGTTGCGTTAAAGTGTCACTAAGAGGCTATTCATGAGCCTATTCAACATGCAATTCAATCTAGTACAGGATTACCTAAATGAACAACAGAGACGGAATGCAATATGACATTTTATTAAATAGTTTGGGGAATGGCTTCGTCTCCAGAGGAAGATCCTCTGAGCCAGAGGATATGATGGAATGTGGCCCTATGCCGGGCTGCTGGGAGAAAGGAGTTCCAATGACAGGCCTTATAAGGTTATTATACACTGCTCAAAAAATAAAGGGAACACTAAAATAACACATCCTAGATCTGAATGAATGAAATATTCTTATTAAATACTTTTTTCTTTACATAGTTGAATGTGCTGACAACAAAATCACACAAAAATGATCAATGGAAATCAAATTTATCAACCCATGGAGATCTGGATTTGGAGTCACACTCAAAATTAAAGTGGAAAGCCACACTACAGGCTGATCCAACTTTGATGTAATGTCCTTAAAACAAGTCAAAATGAGGCTCAGTAGTGTGTGTGGCCTCCACGTGCCTGTATGACCTCCCTACAACGCCTGGGCATGCTCCTGATGAGGTGGCGGATGGTCTCCTGAGGGATCTTTTTTTTTAACCTTTATTTAACTAGGCAAGTCAGTTAATAAGAACAAATTCTTATTTTCAATGACAGCCTAGGAACAGTGGGTTAACTGCCTGTTCAGGGGCAGAACGACAGATTTTTACCTTGTCACCTCGTGGGTCCTCCCAGACGTGGACTAAAGCATCCTCCAACTCCTGGACAGTCTATGGTGCAACGTGGCGTTGGTGGATGGAGCGAGACATGATGTCCCAGATGTGCTCAATTGGATTCAGGTCTGGGGAACGGGCGGGCCAGTCCATAGCATCAATGCCTTCCTCTTGCAGGAACTGCTGACACACTCCAGCCATTGTCTAGCATTGTCATGCATTAGGAGGAACCCAGGGCCAACCGCACCAGCATATGGTCTCACAAGGGGTCTGAGGATCTCATCTCGGTACATAATGGCAGTCAGGCTACCTCTGGCGAGCACATGGAGGGCTGTGCGGCCCCCCAAAGAAATGCCACCCCACACCATGACTGACCCACCGCCAAACCGGTCATTCTGGAGGATGTTGCAGGCAGCAGAACGTTCTCCATGGCGTCTCCAGACTCAGTCATGTCTGTCACATGTGCTCAGTGTGAACCTGCTTTCATCTATGAAGAGCACAGGGCGCCAGAGGCAAATTTTCCAATCTTGGTGTTCTCTGGCAAATGCCAAACGTCCTGCACGGTGTTGGGCTGTAAGCACAACCCCCACCTGTGGACGTCGGGCCCTCATACCACCCTCATGGAGCCTGTTTCTGACCGTTTGAGCAGATACATGCACATTTGTGGTCTGCTGGAGGTCATTTTACGAGGCTCTGGCAGTGCTACTCCTGCTCCTCCTTGCACAAATGCGGAGGTAGAGGTCCTGCTGCTGGGTTGTTGCCCTCCTACGGCCTCCTCCACGTCTCCTGATGTACTGGCCTGTCTCCTGGTAGCGCCTCCATGCTCTGGACACTATGCTGACAGACGCAGCAAACCTTCTTGCCACAGCTCGCATTGATGTGCCATCCTGGATGAGCCTCACTACCTGAGCCACTTGTGTGGGTTGTAGACTCTGTCTCATGCTACCACTAGAGTGAAAGCACCGCCAGCATTCAAAAGTGAGCCAGGAAGCATAGGAACTGAGAAGTGGTCTGTGGTCACCACCTGCAGAACCACTCCTTTATTGGAGGTGTCTTGCTAATTGCCTATAATATCCACCTGTTGTCTATTTGCACAACAGCATGTGAAATTTATTGTCAATCAGTGTTGCTTCCTAAGTGGACAGTTTTATTTCACAGAAGTGTGATTGACTTGGAGTTACATTGTGTTGTTTAAGTGTTCCCTTTATTTTTTTGAGCAGTGTAGTTGGAGGTGGAGAGTTGTTGTTCACTTTTGCTGTATCACAGCAAGAAAGAGAACATGAGTAAGTTTGACATGTAAATACATCCCAAGATTTATGACCACAAAAAGGTGATAATTGCAAGATTTAGACCGTATGTGAGAGGAATATGCGTTATTGTGCTCATAGGTTGAGGTAAATGGGTGAATGACAGTCCCCACGTGGTTAATAGAAAAGATTAGGAGAGATATGACGCTATGCTAATGATGATAACGTTTGTAACTTCTAACATATACACTGAGTATACCAAACATTTGCCCTCAGAACAGCATTAATTCGTCGGGGCATGGACTCTACAAGCTGTTGAAAGCTTTCCACAAGGATGCTGGCCCATGTTAACTTCAATGCTTCCCACAGTTGTGTCAAGTTGGCTGGATGTCCTTTTGGTGGTGGACCATTGTTAATACACACGGGAAACTGTTGAGTGTGAAAAACCCAGCAGCGTGTCAATTCTTGACACAAGCAAATGCGCCTGACAAACAAATTATTTCAACGCTTAAAAATCCTTCTTTAACTCATATCCTCCCCTCCATCTACTCTGAATTAAGTGGATTTAACAAGTGACATCAATAAGGGATCATAGCTTTCGCCTGGATTCACCTGATCAGTCTATGTCATGGAAAGAGCAGGTGTTCCTGATGTTTTATATACTCAGTGTACATTCCCACTACGCACATAGAATAGGAACCTGTGACTTATATTATGCTTACTGTATTCAGTTAATGTGAGCATTCAGACCTGCGTTACTGATTGAACTTTTGTAAACTACATTTCAATCTACAGCAGAGACGGAATGCAATAGGACATTTTATTAAATCGTTTGGGGAATGGCCTTGTCTCCAAGGGAAGATCTTCGGAGCCAGATGATGTGATGGCAGGTAGCTCTATGCTGGGCTACTGGCATCGAAACCCTCCAAAAATAATATAAGTTACTCACCAGGGAGAAGCAACAATTGGATCTTAAGAAAACAATGATTCCTTAGATGTAAAAGATATGTATGTGAAGAATAGAACTAAAGAGAGATTATGCTGTAATGGAAAGTATTATATGAATTTTTTCAATGCTGAGCGTGACAATCAAACATTTGCTGATGTGTTTAGATGAAATGCCACGTATGCTTGTACATAGAACCCAATCACGCATGTTGTATTGATAAAATGAGACGGTTGCTTTGCATCGAACACAGGCATGCATGCCGTAATGCGAAGTGATAGGGATATGTGCCCCAGAGTGTCTGACCCAATGTTGGTCTGCTGAGTGGCTTGCACTGTTACATTTGAGAAGGTGCAATAATGAATGGCTGCCATCGTTATGGAAACTCGACAAGTGGTGTTGCCAACTACTGTGGTTGTTCAATTCTGAACAAGTGACCAGTGTGGCGTTGAGGTGAATGATTACACTGTTGCATTACTTAAAGGTGAGAAGTAAATCAGAATTTGGAAAGTATAGAAGAGAGACGAGAAAAAGGATGATGTGGAGCATCTGACCTGCCCCCTGAGCCCACTCAGACACTCTTGACACCTATCCCAAATGGGAACTACAAATATGGCTCATGCGCACAGTGTAATAGCACTATAAAAACATCCTTCTTCAGACACCCACATACAGGTGGAAAAATCCCTATTAGGGGTATCATCTCATGCAAGACCAAGGCAGTAATCTATCTCATCACCTGTTCATGTGGAAAAGCCAACGTAGGACAAACAAAAAGACAATTAAAACAACGCAGAGCTGAACACCGCAGCTCAATCAGGTGTAAGAGCATTGACTATTCAATAGCAGCTCACTTTGTTGAAGCTAATCATCCCATCTCCTCCCTCAAATACACAGGCATTGAGCATGTTGCTCTACCAAGGGGGGGAGGTAACATTGAGATTCTACTACTACGAAGGGAGGCTTACTGGATATTCTCTCTAAAACATTGACCCCTAGTGGCCTGAATAATGACTTTGATCTCAGGTCCTTCTTATGACCACATTTTCCTTTATGAACAAGTCTTATAAATTGAACATTTATTTTTTACAGCTTATTAGCATATACCTAATACGTTCTCCCTGTTGATGATGATCATTATATATTAAGGTTGAACCAATATTACATGTAACAAAAATGAAATACGAAATTATGTGAAATTGAATGAAACAATATTGTATGTTGACGCTAATATAATGTACAGTATTCCATTATGTTTCTATATGATAACAATAGCATAATATATTTAATATGCCATATAATATTTTTATATTTTTATAGACTTAGCCTATATGCCATAAATTGTAAGGCTGTAAAATGTATCTGTAAAAAATGAACACGTATTAAACGTGTATGGCTTCTGAGTTTGTTTTTGTTCATTTAAGTTTATTGAAAAGTTTGTGTTCACAATGCAGCAAATGATAACAGAAAAGTAGTGCCTGATATTTGTCTAGTATAACAAAGATGTAAAACAGAACATTTATTAAAAATGGTTAATGTGCCATTAAATTGCCCCCAAATGATATGAAAGCCATGCTGCTAACGCAAAGTAAAAACAAGCTGCTGTGAATATGAGGGGGTGCCCAGTGCTGGTGTCTTTAATGGAGATGATTTGTGTACTCTCCATTCATCCCCTCTTGTAGTGTTCAGTGGACAAACTTGCCATTTTCATGGTTTTTAACTTTCTCATCCTGAGAAGGAAGAGCAGTTCAAGCACTAGCATATCACAATTCATAGAGAGATGTGGACAAAAGTGAGCGCTGCCCCCCAAATACAACCCCGCCCTTGCACAGGCATGCAGGTCAATCGACAGAGTAAAGCTTGTTGCAACCTTGAAAGAGAAGTTGACTATTTTATAAATTGATGTTAGATGGTGTTGTGTAAAAAGAAAAAAAAGAAAAGAACTGTAGATTCTTCAAACAACAACTTTATTATAATATTTCCAAATCTTGAGCAGTTAACAATTACTCAATGGTGCAGAGCTAAGGGCCCAACGAACAGAGTTGGGTCTCAGCTTTTATAAAATACAACCTCTTTTTCTACGTGACAGTTAGCAGATGTGTGAGAGTCTGGTGGGAACATAGCGTGCAAACAAATGATAACGTCAGTTGTGTTACCCCTTTCTGCTGATATCTAGGTGCTGCTCAAGCTAGCTCCTGTTCTTCTCATATCGCCACACAGCTGTGTCCTTGACAGATACCAAAAAAACATGATATACCAAGACTCTGGTCACCCTCAAACGGCTCTTAGCTGTACGCCCAGACTTACGACTAGGCCAGACAAAGTCAGATTGTCTCAGTGTAATTGTACTTTTCCACCATAATGGTTTAGATGAATGACAGGTGAGCTCTTAACCCATTCATGTCCAAAAACAGAAATGTATTATTTCCATTGGTACATATTTCTTATTTTTTTATCAGACAAAGTGTTTGTCTACAATGTGAGTTTATGATATTGTACTATATTTAGTCTTTGGACAGATGGGGTTACTAATCAAGCCATGTGAATACATGTTCAAATCATCAGATCTTAGTGATTGTTAGTATATAGAAAAAAAGGTGCTATCTTGAACCTAAATGGGTTCTTCGGCTGTCCCAATCGGATAACAATTAAGAAACATTTTGGGTTCCATGTAGAGACCTTTCTACAGAGGGTTCTCCACGGAATCCAAAACGGTTCTGCATGGAACCCAACAGGGTTCTCCTATGGGGGCGGCAGGGTTGCCTAGTGGTTAGTGCGTTGGACTAGTAACCGGGTTGCAAGTTCAAACCCCCGAGCTGACAAGGTACAAATCTGTCATTCTGCTCCTGAACAGGCAGTTAGCCCACTGTTCCTAGGCCGTCATTGAAAATAAGAATTTGTTCTTAACTGACTTGCCTAATTAAATAAAGGTTAAAAAAAGAACACTTTTGGAACCCTTTTTTTCTAAGAGTGTATACATGAAAACAATACCTAAAGAAATCCACTCACAGTCTCTTTCACACACACCCCCAAGGATCTATTTTAACAAACATAATGCAATGGTAAATCTTAGTACTGGCTGTGTGGTGTGTCAGAAATATTTTCACACCCTAAATGATGGGTGCAGTAGCTGGTGATGGCGCAAAAGGGCTGGGTTTTGATGAATAAACAATTTTTGGGTGTGTCAAGGCTTGGCCCCTCACTGGCCAATCAGAACGTGCTCAATTGCTTAATATGTAGTTTCTTCAAGTTGTGTATGTACAGTTGAAGTCGGAAGTGTACATACACTTAGGTTGGAGTCATTAAAACTAGTTTTTCAACCACTCCACACATTTCTTGTTAACAAACTATAGTTTTGACAAGTCGGTTAGGACATCTACTTTGTGTGTAACACAAGTAATTTTTCCAACAATTGTTTACAGACAGATTATTTCACTTATAATTCACTGTATCACAATTCCAGTGGGTCAGAAGTGTACATACACTAAGTTGACTGTGCCTTTAAACAGCTTGGAAAATTCCAGAAAATGATGTCATGGCTTTAGAAGCTTCTGATAGGCTAATTGACATCATTTGAGTCAATTGGAGGTGTGCCTGTGGATGTATTTCAAGGCCTAACTTCAACCTCAGTGCCTCTTTGCCTGACATCATGGGAAAATCAAAAGAAATCAGCCAAGACCTCAGAAAAAAATTAATACCTCCACAAGTCTGGTTCATCCTTGGGAGCAATTTCCAAACTCCTGAAGGTACCACGTTCATATGTACTAACAATAGTACGCAAGTAGAAACATGGGACCACACAGCCGTCATACAACTCAGGAAGGAGATGCGTTCTGTCTCCTAAAGATGAACGTACTTTGGTGCGAAAAGTGCAAATCAATCCAAGAACAACACCAAAGGACCTTGTGAAGATGCTGGAGGAAACAGGTACAAAAGTATCTATATCCACATTAAACGAGTTCTATATCGACATAACCTGAAAGGCTGCTCAGTAAGGAAGAAGCCACTTCTCCAAAACCGCCATAAAAAAGCCAGACTACAGTTTGCAACTGCACATGGGGACAAAGATCAAACTTTTTGGAGAAATGTCCTTTGGTCTGATGAAACAAAAATAGAACTGTTTGGCCATAATGACCATCGTTATGTTCGGAGGAAAAAGGGGGAGGCTTGCAAGCTGAAGAACACCGTCCCATCCGTGAAGCACGGAGGTGGCAGCATCCTGTTGTGGGGGTGCTTTGCTGCAGGAGGGACTGGTGCACTTCACAAAATATATGGCATCGTGATGTATGAAAATTATGTGGATATATTGAAGCAACATTTCAAGACATCAGTCAGGAAGTTAAAGCTTGGTCGCAAATGAGTCAGGCCTATAAACCTGACTCAGTTACACCAGCTCTGTCAGGAGGAATGGGCCAAAATTCACCCAACTTATTGTGGGAAGCTTGTGGAAGGCTACCGAAACGTTTGACCCAAGTCAAACAATTTAAAGGCAATGCTACCGAATACTAATTGAGTGTATGTAAACTTCTGACCCACTGGGAATGTGATGAAAGAAATAAAAGCTGAAATAAATCGTTCTCTCTAGTGTTATTCTGACATTTCACATTCTTAAAATAAAGTGGTGATCCTAATTGACCTAAGACAGGGATTTTACTAGGATTAAATGTCAGGAATTGTGAAAACGGAGTTTAAATGTATTTGGCTAAGGTGTATGTAAGCTTCCAACTTCAACTGTATATGATTTGATTATTTGTATCAAATCAACACTTTACTTTCTATGCAAATCTAAGGTTGTAAAAGTAGGCTAGACCTTTTTAGAATAAGTAGCACTTGTTTTGATTTTTCTATGACAATCAATGCAAAAGTTATTGTTAACAATAGATTAAAATGCATTTTTACATGATTTTATTATTTATATCAAATCAACACTTGACTTTTAAGGCAAATAAAGGTTGGAAAAGTAGGACAGACCTTTTTAGAATAATTAGCATTTGGTTTAATGTTTCAATGACAATCTGTCACACCCTGATCGGATTCCAGACCTCTGCCTGCCCTTGACCTCTGCCTGCCCCGTTTGGGTTAATAAACATCTTCCGGGCACTGACAGGGATGGCCGCCTCGCTTCGCTTTCCTAGGAAACTATGCAGTATTTTTTTTTTATGTGTTATTTCTTACATTGTTACCCCAGGTAATCTTAGGTTTTATTACAAACAGTAGGGAAGAACTATTGGATATAAGAGCAACGACAACTCACCAACATTACGACCAGGAATATGACTTTCCCGAAGCGGATCCTCTCTTTGGCCAACCACCCAGGACAATGGATCGGATCCCAGCCCCGACCCAAAACAACGGAGCCGTAGAAAGGGCAGACGGAGTGGTCTTCTGGTCAGGCTCCGTAGACGGGCATATCGCGCACCGCTCCAATGTCCAGTCTCTTTACAACAAGGTAGACGAAATCCGAACAAGGGTAGAATTCCAGAGAGACATCCGAGACTGTAACATTCTTTGTTTCACGGAAACATGGCTCACTCGAGACACGCTATCTGAGTTGGTACTGCAACCTGATTTCTTCACGCATCGCGCCGACAGAAACAAGCATCTCTCTGGTAAGAGAAGGGCGGGGGTGTATGCCTTATGATTAACGAGACGTGGTGTGATCATAACAGCATACAGGAACTCAATTCTTCCAAGATAGCGTAGCAGTGAAGACGTGTTTGTTTTGTCCTCTCGTGTACGTTTGTATTTTTTGTATATATATATTTCCATTTATTTTCAATCTCTTTTTGATTTTTAATTCAATTATACCTTTCGGTAACCTGCCTCACCCAATGTGATACGGAATCGCTATTATGTTACATTTTAGAACACATTCAAGAACCTCCAGAAGCTAACCAGCTAATTAGCTACAAGCTATTTAGTCATTGTTAGTCACTGCGAGCGGCTTTTACCTTCTGCACAGATACAAGCCCTGATTTTTGCCTGGACAATACTCGCTAGTATATCAGTATCGGACTGTCTCTCCACAACAACGCCGGATTCCTGCCATAATCCCTGGACCACTACTTCTGATTTTCACAGCTAGCTGGACTGTCCATTAATCACGGTACTCCATTCGGTTTATTTCTTTTTTATCTGTCGGCCCCAGCCGCGAACTCAGGCTCTGTGTGTAGTTAATCCGATCCTCTCTGCCTAGTCATCGCCATTTTACCTGCTGTTGTTGTGTTATCTGATTAGTTGTTGTTGTCTCACCTGTTGTTTTAGCTAGCTCTCCCAATCAACACCTGCGATTACTTTATGCCTCGCTGTATGTCTCTCTCAAATGTCAATATGCCTAGTATACTGTTGTTCAGGTTAGTTATCATTGTTTTAGTTTACAATGGAGCCCCTAGTTCCCCTTTTCATACCTCTGATACCTCCTTTGTCCCACCTCCCACACATGCGGTGACCTCACCCATTACAACCAGCATGTCCAGAGATACAACCTCTCTTATCACCCAGTGCCTGGGCTTACCTCTGCTGTACCCACACCCCACCATACCCGTCTGCACATTATGCCCTGAATATATTCTACCACGCACAGAAATCTTCTCCTTTTATTCTTTGTCCCCAATGCTCTAGACGACCAGTTTTGATAGCCTTTAGCCGCACCCTCATCCTACTCTTCCTCTGTTCCGCGGGTGATGTGGAGGTAAACCCAGGCCCTGCATGTCCCCAGGCACCCTCATTTGTTGACTTCTGTGATCGAAAAAGCCTTGGTTTCATACATGTCAACATCAGAAGCCTCCTCCCTAAGTTTGTTTTACTCACTGCTTTAGCACACTCTACAAACCCTGATGTCCTTGCTGTGTCTGAATCCTGGCTTTTGAAGGCCACCAAAAATTCTGAGATTTCCATACCCAACTATAACATTTTCCGTCAAGATAGGACTGCCAAAGGGGAAGGAGTTAGCCTGCAAAGTAATGTCATACTTTCCAGGTCCATATCCAAACAGTTCGAACTTCTAATTTTAAAAATTAATCTCTCCAGAAATAAGTCTCTCACTGTTGCCGCCTGCTACCGACCCCCCTCAGCTCCCAGCTGTGCCCTGGACACCATTTGTGAATTGATTGCCCCACATCTAGCTTCAGAGTTTGTTCTGCTAGGTGACCTAAACTGGTATATGCTTAACACACCGGCAGTCCTACAATCTAAGCTAGATGCCCTCAATCTCACACAAATCATCAAGGGACTCACCAGGTACAACCCTAAATCTGTAAACAAGGGCACCTTCATAGACGTTATCCTGACCAACTGGCCCTCCAAATACACCTCCGCTGTCTTCAATCAGGATCTCAGCAATCACTGCCTCATTGCCTGTATCCGCTACGGGTCCCCAGTCAAACGACCACACCTAATCACTGTCAAACGCTCCCTAAAACACTTCTGCGAGCAGGCCTTTCTAATCGACCTGGCCCGTGTATCCTGGAAGGACATTGACCTCATCCCGTCAGTTGAGGATGCCTGGTCATTCTTCAAAAGTAAATTCCTCACCATCTTAGATAAGCATGTTCCATTCAAAAAATGTAGAACTAAGAACAGATATAGCCCCTGGTTCACTCCAGACCTGACTGCCCTCGACCAGCACAAAAACATCCTGTGGCGGACTGCAATAGCATCGAATATTCCCCGCGATATGCAACTGTTCAGGGAAGTCAGGAACCAATACACACAGTCAGTCAGGAAAGCAAAGGCCAGCTTTTTCAAGCAGAAATTTGCATCCTGTAGCTAACTCCAAAAAGTTCTCCATGGAGAACAAGAGCACCTCCTCCCAGCTGCCCACTGCACTGAGGCTAGGTAACACGGTCACCACCGACAAATCCATGATAATCGAAAACCTCGACAAGCATTTCTCAAAGGTTGGCCATGCCTTCCTCCTGGCTACTCCAACCTCAGCCAACAGCTCTGCCCCTCCCGCAGCTACTCGCCCAAGCCTCCCCAGCTTCTCCTTTACCCAAATCCAGATAGCAGATGTTCTGAAAGAGCTGCAAAACCTGGACCCGTACAAATCAGCTGGGCTTGACAATCTGGACCCTCTATTTATGAAACTATCCGCCGCCATTGTCGCAACCCCTATTACCAGCCTGTTCAACCTCTCTTTCATATCGTCTGAGATCCCCAAGGACTGGAAAGCTGCCGCGATCATCCCCCTCTTCAAAGGGGGAGACACCCTGGACCCAAACTGTTACAGACCTATATCCATCCTGCCCTGCCTATCTAAGGTCTTCGAAAGCCAAGTCAACAAACAGATCACTGACCATCTCGAATCCCACGTACCTTCTCCGCTGTGCAATTTGGTTTCCGAGCCAGTCACGGGTGCACCTCAGCCACGCTCAAGGTACTAAACGATATCATAACCGCCATCGATAAAAGACAGTACTGTGCAGCCGTCTTCATCGACCTGGCCAAGGCTTTCGACTCTGTGAATCACCATACTCTTATCGGCAGACTCACTAGCCTCGGTTTTTCTAATGACTGCCTTGCCTGGTTCACCAACTACTTTGCAGAGTTCAGTGTGTCAAATCGGAGGGCATGTTGTCCGGTCCTCTGGCAGTCTCTATGGGGGTGCCACAGGGTTCAATTCTTGGGCCAACTCTTTTCTCTGTATAGTTCAATGATGTTGCTCTTGCTGCGGGCGATTCCCTGATCCACCTCTACGCAGACAACGCCATTCTGTATACTTCTGGCCCTTCCTTGGACACTGTGTTATCTAACCTCCAAACGAGCTTCAATGCCATACAATACTCCTTCTGTGGCCTCCAACTGCTCTTAAACGCAAGTAAAACCAAATACATGCTTTTCAACCGTTTGCTGCCTGCACCCGCACGCCCAACTAGCAACACCACCCTGGATGGTTCCGATTTAGAATATGTGGACATCTATAAGTACCTAGGTGTCTGGCTAGACTGTAAACTCTCCTTACAGACTCATATCAAATATATCCAATCCAAAATCAAATCTAGAATCAGCTTTCTATCTCGCAACAAAGCCTCCTTCACTCACGCCGCCAAACTTACTTTAGTAAAACTGACTATCCTACTGATCCTCGACTTCGGCGATGTCATCTACAAAATAGATTCCGATACTCTACTCAGCAAACTGGATGCAGTTTATCACAGTGCCATCCGTTTTGTTACTAAAGCACCTTATACCACCCACCACTGTGACCTGTATGCTCTAGTCGACTGGCCCTCGCTACATATTCGTCGCCAGACCCACTGGCTCCAGGTCATCTACAAGTCCATGCTAGGTAAAGCTCCGCCTTATCTCAGTTCACTGGTCACAATGGCAACACCCACCCGTAGCACGCGCTCCAGCAGGTGTATCGCACTGATCATCCCTAAAGCCAACACCTCATTTGGCCGCCTTTCCTTCCAGTTCTCTGCTGCCTGTGACTGGAACGATTTGCAAAAATTGTTGAAGTTGGAGACTTTTATCTCCCTCACCAACTTTAAACATCTGCTATCTGAGCAGCTAACCGATCGCTGCAGCTGTACCTAGTCCATCTGTAAATTGCCCACCCAATTTACTTACCTTATCTCCATACTGTTTTTATTTATTTACTTTTCTGCTCTTTTGCACACCAGTATCTCTACCTGCACATGACCATCTGATTATTTATCACTCCAGTGTTAAATTGTAATTATTCGCCTACCTCCTCATGCCTTTTGCACACAATGTATATAGACTCTTTTTTTTCTTTTCTTTTTTTATACTTTGTTATTGACTTGTTTATTGTTTACTCCATGTGTAACTCTGTGTTGTTGTCTGTTCACACTGCTATGCTTTCTTTTGGCCAGGTCGCAGTTGTAAATGAGAACTTGTTCTCAACTAGCCTACCTGGTTAAATAAAGGTGATTTTTAAAAGTAAAAAAATGTTTTTTTGTTCATCTGACTTAGAATTCCTCACAATCAAATGCCGACAGCATTATCTACCAAGGGAATTCTCTTCGATCATGATCAGTCGTGTATATTCCCCCCCAAGCAGACACATCGACGGCCCTGAAAGAACTTCATTGGACCCTATGTAAACTTGAAACCACATATTTAACAAGGCTAATCTGAAAACAAGGCTCCCCAAAATCTATCAGCACATCGATTGTGCTACCAGTGCTGGCAAAACCCTAGACCACGGATATTCTAACTTCCGCGATGCATATAAGGCCCTCCCACGCACTCCCTTCGGAAAAGCTGACCACAACTCCATTTTGTTGCTCCCTGCCAGAAACTAAAACAGGAAGCTCCCGCACTCAGGTCTGTTCAACGCTGGTCCGACCAATCGGATTCCACGCTTCAAGATTGCTTCGGTCAAGTGGACTGGGATATGTTCCGCATTGCAATGAACAACAACATTGACAAATATGCTGATTTGGTGTGCGAGTTTATTAACAAGTGCATCGGTGATGTTGTACCCACAGCGTCTATTAAAACATTCCCCAACCAGAAACCGTGGATTGATGGCAGCATTCGGCAAAACTGAACGCACGAACCACTGCTTTTAATCAGGGCAAGGTGACCGGAAACATGACCGAATACAAACAGTGTAGCAATTCCCTCCGCAAGGCAATCAAACAAGCTAAGCGTCAGTACAGAGACAAAGTGGAGTCGCAATTCAACGGCTCAGACACGAGGTATGTGGCAGGGTCTACAGTCAATCACGGACTACAAAAGAAAAACCAGCCCCGTCGCGGATCACAATGCCTTGCTCCCAGACAGACTAAACAACTTTTTTAATCGCTTTGAGGACAGTACAGTGCTACTGACACGGCCCGCTACCAAAACTTGCGGGCTCTCCTTCACTGCAGCCAAGTAAAACATTTAAACGTGTTAAACCCTCGCAAGGCTGCAGGCCCAGACAGCATCTCCGGCCGCTTCCTCAGAGCATGCGCAGACCAGCTGGCTGGTGTGTTTACAGACATATTCAATCATTCCTTATTCCAGTCTGCTGTCACCACATGCTTCAAGAGGGCCACCATTGTTCCTGTTCCCAAGAAAGCTAAGGTAACTGAGCTAAATGACTACCGTCCTGCAGCACTCACTTCCGTCATCATGAAGTGCTTTGAGAGACTAGTCAAAGACCATATCACCTCCACTCTACCTGACACCCTAGACCCACTCCAATTTGCTTACCTCCACAATAGGTCCACAGACAACGCAATCGCAATCACACTACACACTGCCCTAACCCATCTGGACAAAAGGAATACCTATGTAAGAATGCTGTTCATCGTTTACAGCTCAGCATTTAACACCATAGTACCCTCCAAACTCGTCATTAAGCTCAAGACCCTGAGTCTCGACCCCGCCCTGTGCAACTGGGTCCTGGACTTCCTGACGGGCCGCACCCAAGTGGTGAGGGTAGGTAACAACATCTCCACCCCAATGATCCTAAACACTGGGTCCCCACAGGGGTGTGTTCTCAGCCCTCTCCTGTACTCTTTGTTCACCCACGACTGCGTGGCCATGTACGCCTCCAACTCAATCATCAAGTTTGCAGACGACACTACAGTGGTAGGCTTGATTACCAACAACGATGAGACGGCCTACAGGGAGGAGGTGAGGGCCCTCGGAGTGTGGGGTCAGGAAAATAACCTCACACTCAACGTCAACAAAACAAAGGAGATGATTGTGGACTTCAGGAAACAGCAGAGGGAGCAGTCCCCTATCTATATTGACGGAACAGTCGTGGAGAGGGTGGAGAGTTTTAAGTTCCTCGGCGTACACATCCCGGGCAAACTGAAATGGTCCACCCACACAGACAGTGTGGTGAAGAAGGCGCAGCAGCGCCTCTTCAACCTCAGGAGGCTGAAGAAATTTGGCTTGTCACCAAAAACACTCAGAAACTTTTACAGATGCACAATCGAGAGCATCCTGGCGGGCTGTATCACCACATGGTACGGCAGCTGCTCTGCCCATAACCGGAAGGCTCTCCAGAGGGTAGTGAGGTCTGCACAACGCATCACCGGGTGCAAACTACCTGCCTTCCAGGACACCTACACTACCCGATGTTACAGGAAGGCCAAAAAGATCATCAAGGACAACAACCATCCGAGCCACTGCCTGTTCACCCCGCTATCATCCAGAAGGTGAGGTCAGTACAGGTGCATCAAAGCGGGGACCGAGAGACTGAAAATCAGCTTCTATCTCAAGGTCATCAGACTGTTAAACAGCCATCACTAACATTGAGTGGCTGCTGCCAACATACTGACTCAACTCCAGCCACTTTAATAATGGAAAAATTGATGTAATTAATTCATCACTAGCCACTTTATATAATGTTTACATACCCTACATTAATCATCTCATATGTATATACTGTACGCTATACCATCTATTGCATCTTGCCATCTTGACGTAATGTATCACTAGCCGCTTTAAACAATGCCACTTCATATAATGTTTTCATACCCTACATTACTCATCTCATATGTATACACTGCACTGTATACCATCTACTGCATCTTGCCTATGCCGTTCGCTTATTTATATATTTTTATGTACATATTCGTGTCCATTCCTTTACACTTGTGTGTATAAGGTAGTTGTTGTGGAATTGTTAGGTTATATTACTTGTTGGTTATTACTGCATGGTCGTAACTTGAAGCACAATCATTTCGCTACACTCGCATTAACATCTGCTAACCATGTGTATGTGACAAATACATTTGATTTGATTTGATAGCTGTCTGCATCTGGGTCTTATCCTGAGTTCTGATACAAACATTGCAAAAGGTATTGCAGACAAGAGATTTAACGGTGAATGTCTGTTGAATGTCTGATATAAAAACCCACTGGATCTCGCTGCTGGGTAGGGTTACTGCCTTCAGTTGGAGTATATGTATTCTCCTCATTTTGATATAGTTCTACCCTGCAACTTGGCTTGTAGCCTGCCTGGCAACCTTGTGACCATGTAATTAGGAGTTAGGTGTATTTAAGACAGTTCCAAAGCGATATTGCAAGCGATAGCTATGAGTACAATTTAAATGCCTTTGCTTCTTCAGAGGATGAGGCATGGATGTAAGGGATAATAACCTACTGTGCTATACCAGCAGAGGGCAGGCTTGTTCATTTAATGTCCATGTATTTCTTTCCCCAGACACCATTCCTATACATGAAGTTTGGTGCAGTGGCCTCAGAGAGAAGATAGCCTACGTCATTAGCAAGTTCACTGACCACCTACAAAGGTACCCTATATGAACAAACTGACCTTAGATGAATGATTCCAGGCAACTTAACTGGTGCAGTGACAAGACAGGGTTATGTGCCAAATGACACCCTATTCCCCATAGTTGATATAGTGCAATACTATTGACCAAAGCCCTCGTCAAAAGTAGTGCACTATAGGAATATGGTGCCATTTGGGATGCATACAGGGAGAGCGGTTGAAATGACTTTTTCAACCTTAATGACATATGAATCAAAGCCGCCTACAGTATCCTCTCCTGTGCTCATGTATATGTCATAGTGGCTATTTTATGTTCCTGCTTGTAAACTCAGCAAAAAAAGAAACGTCCCTTTTTCAGGACCCTGTCTTTCATAGATAATTCGTAAAAATCCAAATAACTTCACAGATCTTCATTGTAAAGGGTTTAAACACTGGTTCCCATGCTTGTTCAATGAACCACAATTCATGAACATGCACCTGTGGAATGGTCGTTAAGACACGCACAGCTTACAGACGGTAGGCAATTAACATCACAGTTATGAAAACTTAGGACACTCAAGAGGCTTTTCTACTGACTCTGAAAAACACCAAAAGAAAGATGCCCAGGGTTCCTGCTCATCTGCGTGAACGTGGATTAGGCATGCTGCAAGGAGTCATGAGGACTGCAGATGTGGCCAGGGCAATAAATTGCAATGCTCGTACTGTAAGATGCCTAAGACAGTGCTATAGGGAGACAGGGTGGACAGCTGATCGTCCTCACAGTGGCAGACCACATGTTGCAACAGCTGCACAGGATCAGTACATCCGAACATCACACCTGCGGGACAGGTACAGGATGGCAACAACAACTGCCCGAGTTACACCAGGAATGCACAATCCCTCCATCAGTGATCAGACTGTCCAACAATAGGCTGAGAGAGGCTGGACTGAGGGCTTGTAGATCTGTTGTAAGGCAGGTCCTCACCAGACATCACCGGCAACAACGTCGCTTATGGGCACAAACCCACCGTCGCTGGACCAGACAACACTGGCAAAAAGTGCTCTTCACTGTAACGATTTTCTTCTTCCTCTGTCGAGAAGTATGAGAGATCGGACCAATGTGCAGCATGGTAAGTGTCCATAATATATTTATTAAACTGAACACAGAATACAAAAGAACAAGAGAAATAAATGAAAAACCGAAACAGTTCTGTATGGTAAACACAGACACAGAAAACAACTACCCACAGCCCATAGTGGGAAAACAGGCTGCCTAAGTATGGTTCTCAATCAGAGACAATTACAAACAGCTGCCTCTGATTGGGAACCATACCAGGCCAAACACAGAAATACAAAAACATAGAACAACACATAGAATGCCCACCCCAACTCACGCCCTGACCAAACTAAACTAGAGACATAAAAAAGGAACTAAGGTCAGGATGTGACAGTACACCCCCCCCCCCCAAAGGTGAGGACTCCGCCCGCAAAACCTAAACCCATAGGGGGAGGGTCTGGGTGGACCCCACTCCACCATAGTCTTGGCCCACTTAAGTGGCGCCTTTTGAGCGGCGAACATCGCCGCCGACCTCGGACTGGGGACCCTTGCAGCGGGCCCCGAATAGACGGGAGACTCCGGCAGCGCCGAAGTGAAGGGCGGCCCTGGAGGGAGGAGACGGAGAGACAGCCCTGGTCCTCAGAGGAGGCACAGGATAGACCGGGCCGTGGAGGCGCACTCGAGGTCTCCAACTAAGGGCCTTTACAACCCGTCCTGGCTAGATGGTGATTTTTGAACTGATATGACCCCCCCGCTCCCCACTCTCCTCCATTTCCACCCACATGTCACTGCACCGCCACCTTACTTTTCCCCTCATACCTGCACTGATGCCTGGGGATTTCCTGATGAAATGGAAAATCCTTTGTCAGTATGGCATAAAATGGCTTGGATTTTGTAGATCATGGAAATGGTTTTGCAATAGGACATTGTTAGATGAGTAGCACAGCATAAAGGGCTACCAACTTAGTAATAGTATGATAACAAGTTATAGGTACTCACCAGGAATACATTATTTTACCCAGATACCTTTTTGTGTAAATATATGATTGTCTCAGAGTTGTACGCACCATAAGTAGTAGAGGGGCTAACAATACAAGAAGGCACAATGCTAAATATAATGCAGGAAATAAACCAACCCTCAACTGAAAGATGTAAGACAAGTCATCGTCATTGTGCTGTTATGGGAACTCTTGAATGTGTGTAGTTTGTGGTGTTCGGTGATTGCAGCTTTAAATGAAACAGTCTTGAGGTCCCTGAAGTTTGCTGCTGTTTATGTTTTGATGATTTCCTCCCTCTTCTATATTTGCCATTGCCTCAGGCTTACCAGTGTACCACACATTAAATCAAATTTTAAGACCCAAAGACCCGAGTGACGGACTCCATCCTAGCTGGAGGGGTGCTCTCATCTTATCTACCAACGTAGACAGCGCTCTAACTCTAGCTCCACAATGAAATAGGGTGCAGGCCAGGCAGCAGGCTGTTAGCCAGCCTGCCAGCATAGTGGAGTCTGCCACTAGCACAGTCAGTGTAGTCAGCTCAGCTATCACCATTGAAACCGTGTCTGTGCCTCAACCTAGGTTGGGCAAAACTAAACATGGCGGTGTTCGCCTTAGCAATCTCACTGGAATAAAGACCTCCTCCATTCCTGTCATTAATGAAAGAGTTCATGATACCTCACATCTCAAAATAGGGATCCCTTACTTCAAAGGCAATTATAGTCAATGAACTAATCACTGTTCATAATCTTGATGTGAATGGCCTGACTGAAACATGGCTTAAGCCTGATGAATTTACTGTGTTAAATGAGGCCTCACCTCCTGGCTACACTAGTGACCATATCCCCCGTGCATCCCGTAGCGGGGGTGTTGCTAGCATTTACGATAGCAAATTTCAATTTACAAAAAAAATACGTTTTCGTCTTTTGAGCTTCTAGTTATGAAATCTATGCAGCCTACTCAATCACTTTTATAGCTACTGTTTACAGGCCTCCTGGGCCATATACAGTGTTCCTCATTGAGCTCCCTGAATTCCTATCGGACCTTGTAGTCATAGCAGATAATATTCTAATCTTTGGTGACTTTAATATTCATATGGAAAAGTCCACAGACCCACTCCAAAAGGCTTTCGGAGCCATCATCGACTCAGTGGGTTTTGTCCAACATGTCTCTGGACCCACTCACTGTCACAGTCATACTCTGGACCTAGTTTTGTCCCATGGAATAAATGATCTTAATGTTTTTCCTCATAATCCTGGACTATCGGACCACCATTTTATTACGTTTGCAATTGCAACAAATAATCTGCTCAGACCCCAACCAAGGAACATCAAAAGTCGTGCTATAAATTCACAGACAACACAAAGATTCCTTGATGTCCTTCCAGATTCCCTCTGTCTACCCATGGACGCCAGAGGACAAAAATCAGTTAACCACCTAACTCAATTTAACCTTGCGCAATACCCTAGATGCAGTTGCACCCCTAAAAACTAAACATTTGTCATAAGTAACTAGCTCCCTGGTACACAGAAAATACCCGAGCTCTGAAGCAAGCTTCCAGAAAATTGGAACGGAAATGGCGCCACACCAAACTGGAAGTCTTCCAACTAGCTTGGAAAGACAGTACCGTGCAGTACCGAAGAGCCCTTACTGCTGCTCGATCATCCTATTTTTCTAACTTAATTGAGGAAAATAAGAACAATCCGAAATTCCTTTTTGATACTGTCGCAAAGCTAACTAAAAAGCAGCATTCCCCAAGAGAGGATGGCTTTCACTTTAGCAGTGATAAATTCATGAACTTCTTTGAGGAAAAGATCATGATTATTACGAAGCAAATTACGGACTCCTCTTTAAATCTGCGTATTCCTTCAAAGCTCAGTTGTCCTGAGTCTGCACAACTCTGCCAGGACCTAGGATCAAGAGAGACGCTCAAGTGTTTTAGTACTATATCTCTTGACACAATGATGAAAATAATCATGGCCTCTAAACCTTCAAGCTGCATACGGGACTTCCAACTAAACTACTGAAAGAGCTGCTTCCTGTGCTTGGCCCTCCTATGTTGAACATAATAAACGTCTCTCTATCCACAGGATGTGTACCAAACTCACTAAAAGTGGCAGTAATAAAGCCTCTCTTGAAAAAGCCAAACCTTGACCCAGAAAATATAAAAAACTATTGGCCTATATCGAATCTTCCATTCCTCTCAAAAATTTTAGAAAAGGCTGTTGCGCAGCAACACTGCCTTCCTGAAGAAAAACAATGTATACGAAATGCTTCAGTCTGGTTTTAGACCCCATCATAGCACTGAGACTGCACTTGTGAAGGTGGTAAATGACCTTTTACTGGCATCAGACCGAGGCTCTGCATCTGTCCTCGTGCTCCTAGACCTTAGTGCTGCTTTTGATACCATCGATCACCACATTCTTTTGGAGAGATTGGAAACCCAAATTGGTCTACAAGGACAAGTTCTGGCCTGGTTTAGATCTTATCTGTCGGAAAGATATCAGTTTGTCTCTGTAAATGGTTTGTCCTCTGACAAATCAACTGTACATTTCGGTGTTCCTCAAGGTTCCGTTTTAGGACCATTATTGTTTTCACTATATATTTTACCTCTTGGGGATGTCATTCGAAAACATAATGTTAACTTTCACTGCTATGCGGATGACACACAGCTGTACATTTCAATGAAACATGGTGAAGCCCCAAAATTGCCCTCGCTAGAAGCATGTGTTTCAGACATAAGGAAGTGGATGGCTGCAAACTTTCTACTTTTAAACTCGGACAAAACAGAGATGCTTGTTCTAGGTCCCAAGAAACAAAGAGATCTTCTGTTGAATCTGACAATTCATCTTAATGGTTGTACAGTGGTCTCAAATAAAACTGTGAAGGACCTCGGCGTTACTCTGGACCCTGATCTCTCTTTTGAAGAACATATCAAGACCATTTCAAGGACAGCTTTTTTCCATCTACGTAACATTGCAAAAATCCAAAACTTTCTGTCCAAAAATGATGCAGAAAAATTAATCCATGCTTTTGTCATTTCTAGGTTAGACTACTGCAATGCTCTACTTTCCGGCTACCCGGATAAAGCACTAAATAAACTTCAGTTAGTGCTAAATACGGCTGCTAGAATCCTGACTGGAACCAAAACATTTGATCATATTACTCCAGTGCTAGCCTCCCTACACTGGCTTCCTGTCAAAGCAAGGGCTGATTTCAAGGTTTTACTGCTAACCTACAAAGCATTACATGGGCTTGCTCCTACCTATCTCTCTGATTTGGTCCTGCCGTACATACCTAAACGTACGCTACGGTCACAAGACGCAGGCCTCCTAATTGTCCCTAGAATTTCTAAACTAACAGCTGGAGGCAGGGCTTTCTCCTATAGAGCTCAATTTTTATGGAACGGTCTGCCTACCCATGTCAGAGACGCAAAATCGGTCTCAACCTTTAAGTCTTTACTGAAGACTCATCTCTTCAGTGGGTCATATGATTGAGTGTTGTCTGGCCCAGGAGTGGGAAGGTGAACGGAAAGGCTCTGGAGCAACGAACCGCCCTTGCTGTCTCTGCCTGAACGGTTCCCCTCTTTCCACTGGGATTCTCTGCCTCTAACCCTATTACAGGGGCTGAGTCACTGGCTTACTGGGGCTCTCTCATACCGTCCCTGGGAGGTGTACGTCACCTGAGTGGGTTGAGTCACTGATGTGATCATCCTGTCTGGGTTGGCGCCCCCCCCCCCCTTGTGTTGTGCCGTGGCGGAGATCTTTGTGGGCTATACTCAGCCTTGTCTCCGGATGGTAAGTTGGTGGTTGAAGATATCCCTCTATTGGTGTGGGGGCTGTGCTTTGGCAAAGTGGGTGGGGTTATATCCTTCCTGTTTTGGCCCTGTCCGGGGGTGTCCACGGATGGGGCCACAGTGTCTCCAGCCTCCAGTATTTATGCTGCAGTAGTTTATGTGTCGGGGGGCTAGTTGTTTTATCTGGAGTACTTCTCCTGTCCTATTCGGTGACCTGTGTGAATTTAAGTGTGCTCTCTCTAATTCTCTCTTTCTCTCTTTCTTTCTCTCTCTCGGAGGACCTGAGCCCTAGGACCATGCCTCAGGACTACCTGACATGATGACTCCTTGCTGTCCCCAGTCCACCTGGCCGTGCTGCTGCTCCAGTTTCAACTGTTCTGCCTTATTATTATTGGACCATGCTGGTCATTTATGAACATTTGAACATCTTGGCCATGTTCTGTAATTATCTCCACCAGCCAGAAGAGGACTGGCCACCCCACATAGCCTGGTTCCTCTCTAGGTTTCTTCCTAGGTTTTGGCCTTTCTAGGGAGTTTTTCCTAGCCACGTGCTTCTATATCTGCATTGCTTGCTGTTTGGGGTTTTAGGCTGGGTTTCTGTACAGCACTTTGAGATATCAGCTGATGTACGAAGGGCTATATAAATAAATTTGATTTGAAGTATTAAGTAACAAAAATGATAAGTCACACACACACACACACACAGACACCCTCAGCTCTGAATCAGCCCTTCTACGCCTCTTCCCCTCTGTCACGACTTTCGCCGAAGTCGGTGCCTCTCCTTGTTCGGGCGGCGCTCGGCGGTCGGCGTCGCCCCATTTGCGATCCACTTTTCTTTTTCCTTTGGTTTTGCCTTTGTTTTCACACACCTGTTTTCCATTTCACATTTATTTGTTCCTGTATTTAAACCCGCTGTTTCCCCCATGGTGTTGTGCGGGATTATTACATGTTCAGTTAGGCTTATTTTGATGGCTGTGTTCACCCGTGCGTTATCTTTACCGTCTTGTTTTGGTCAAGTGTATTGTTACCTTGTGCCTTGTTGAGTAAAGTACGTTGCTCACTCATTCTGCTCTCCTGCGCCTGACTTCATGCACCAGCTACACTCACCTTCTGACACCCTCCCTCTATTTACATCTCTCTCCCCTTTTTGTCCCCCTCGCCCTCTCCATATCTCTCGTGTTTAGCCTGCAAGCACTATTTCAATCCTCTGTGAGAGAGAGAGAGAGAGAGAGAGAGCTAGTGCGCGCGAGAGAAAGAGGGAAAGGGGAGGGTATGTCAGACAGGATTTAGTGTTCAAGTGCACATGTAGAAAATTGCCTGAATAAAAGGGAGACTAAGCGGGAAATAAGCAAGGATGAAGGGAGGCAAAAAGAGGCACAAAGTGGAGAGAGCAGTGCTCTTATGCTCTCTTTCTGAGAGAAAATGTATTAACCCAGGAATGAGGGAAGAAATGGAAGTACAAAAATGAATACTGGGAGAGAGAAAAAAAATCCAGCAACCCCCTCCTCTTCCCTCTCTCCCCAACAACACACTCCTCCTCTTCTATCCCTCCCTCCTGGATATTTCACCATGAAATCCCAGTCTCGCTCTAGCTAGCTTTCCCTTTTCTCCCCTCCCACCTCTTTACACACAGGCACACACACCCGGACTGACTCCTTCCCTCACACGCCTACTATCCACTTTCGCCTGAGACCGCAGCCAGAGCAGGGCTCAGTTTTTTATTTGATTTTTTATTTGCCTTGCTTGCTTTGGGTCTTTCCCTCTTGTACAGCGAGACGAGTCCCATTTCACCCCTCCTCTGCCCCTGAAAACATAGGCCCTGGATTGTCCCTGCATCAGACTGCATGCTACCAATTGATTTGTGCATCTACTCCTCCCTATTATTTTAGCTCTTTATATTAAAAATTGCTCTCTAGCTTTAATGTAAAATTCGGTTCATTTTGAGTAATTTCTTCACATACCCATTCTGGAAGAGAGGACGAAGAAAAGACGAGAACGCTCACGGAATGGACAGATGAAAGGGGACAGCAGAAAAAAAGAGTGAGAAAATGGAGAGCATGATCTGTGGGAGAGCAAGAGAGGTAGGAGAGAGAGTACCGGCACTACCAAGAAACATTAGAGGGAGAGAAGAGAAGGGGGGCCAGTAGAGGGTCAAAATCAAGGGAAAATAAGGAAAAAAAGAGAAGGAACAAGACTTATCTCCTAAACGTGTGCTCTACTTTCTATATCGCTTTTGTGTTTTTTGCCCCCTCACTTTTCCTCATCTTTTATAATTCCGTCAATGTCCCTCACGCCTGTGTGTGTCTGTTCATATCCTTTTTTCCTCTTCATACATTTATCGCTTTCTTTCTCTCAGATTCTCCTTTCTCCCGCCCTCCTCATGCCTTGCTCCATTTTTCAACTATTTTAAAATGTTTCCCCTAGGATCCTAATCCCCCATCCTATCCCCCCCCTCTCTCTCTCTCCTTCTCTCTCTTCCCTATCTCCCTCTCTCTCTTACTCTCCCCCCTCTGCTGTTCTCTAACATATGCTATCTTAAGTGCCTCCCTGTAGGATTACCCTTGGTCGCATTTAGATGGGTATTTTGGAGGGGGCTGCATTCAGAGCATCCAGTTTTGGGAGTCCAGACAGAGGAGAAAGAGAGAGAGGGAGACTGGGTCTGGGGGGTTGGAGTGAGCGGTGCCTGGCGGATCACTCTTCTGTGTCTCCCTACGCATTCGTGGGGTTGTACCAATCACGTTTCATGTTATATATCGATGTGTGTATCGAAAGGATGTTGTGTGTTATAATGAAGCGTTAAAGGAGGCATGAAGGACATGTCGGACATGAAGGACATGTTATATGCTCCTACTATCTTTTTCCCCTTTTCTGTCCCGTCTTCCATCCGGGTACCCCTCAATCTGTCTGTCCTTCTGTATTGAAAGACAATATTCACAAATCAGGACATGGTCTGGTGTCATCAATAGATTGGGGGAAAATTTAACTACTGGTTCCGAAACACTCAAAAAGTTTGTTTGATTGTCTTTCCTGCATTTTTGGGGATAACTTGTTTGATGTGGTGATATTTACTGGTAAAGAGAGAGACTTGGTATGTACATACAATTTAGACACCGAGCAATAGCAATAGTAGTATCTTGTGTTAATTGTAAGATATTGTGGTCATTCATTACTTTGCCTCACATGTCATATTAATGTAATGACATGTGAGGCAATGGCGATTCACACTACATATGTCATTGATATGTGATTGTTGGTTAGAAAAAGACCCAAATATTCTCTACCCAGCTGCTAATCCAACCATATGTATTGTATGTCCAGTACCAGTATGTAAACCCACCTTCTCCTCTCCATCATCAGCCTGATATACACTACATATACACAAGTATATGGACACCCATTCAAATTAGTAGATTCGGCTATTTCACACCTGTTTCTGACAAGTGTTTAAAATCGAGCACACAGCCATGCAATCTCCATAGACAGACTTTGGCAGTAGAATGTCCTTACTGAAGAGCTCAGTGACTTTGTGGCACCTTTCCAACAAGTCAGTTCGTCAAATTTCTGCCCTGCTAGAGCTGCTCCGGTCAACTGTAAGTACTGTTATTGTGAAATGGAAACGTTGAGGAGCGACAACTGCTTAGAGCGAAGTGGTAGGCCACACAAGCTTACAGAACGGGACCGCAGACTGCTGAAGCACGTAGCACATAAAAATCCTCTGTCCTCGATTGTAACTCTCACTACCTAGTTCCAAACTGCCTCTGGAAGCAACGTCAGCACAATAACTGTTCGTCGGGAGCTTCATGAAATGTGTTTCCCTGGCCGAGCAGTCGCACACAAGCCTAAGATCACCATGTGCAATACCGTGCATCGGCAGGAAGCGTTCTCCTGGCATCCGCCAAACCCTGATTTGTCCGTCAGACTGCCAGATGGTGAAGCGTGATTCATCCGTCCAGAGAATGTGTTTCCACTGCTCCAGAGTCCAATGGCGGCGAGCTATACACTAGTAGTGTATAGCTCAACTATAGTCCCAACTATAAAGTTTGGTGGAGGAGGAGTAATGGTCTGGGCTGTTTTCATGGTTCTGGTTAGGCCCCTTAGTTCCAGTGAAGGGAAATCTTAATGCTACAGCATACAATGACATTTCAGTCAATTCTGTGGTTTCAACTTTGTGGAAACAGTTTGGGGAAGGCCCTTTCCAGTTTCAGAATGACAATGCCCCCGTGCACAAAGTGAGGTTCATACAGAAATGGTTTGACGAGATTGGTGTCGAAGAACTTGACTGGCCTGCACAGAGCCCTGACCTCGAACACCTTTGGTATGAAATGGAACACCGACTGCGAGCCAAGCCTAATCGCTAAGTAGGAGTTCCCGACCAAACTAATGCTCTTGTGGCTGAATGGAAGCAAGTCCCCGCAGCAATGTTCCAACATCTGGTGGAAAGCCTTCCCAGAAGAGTGGAGGCTGTTATAGCAGCAAAGGGGGGACCAACTCCGTATTAATGCCCATAATTTTGGAATGAGATGTTTGACGAGCAGGTGTCCACATACTTTAGGTCATGTAGTGACCAATCTTTCCCTTTCTCTCTTCCCTCCCCTGTGTTTAAGTCGAACGAGTATGACTACAATACGCGGCCTAATTTCATTGCATGTTTCATGCATAGTTACAGGATGAATTCACATGTATTGATTTGATTAAAGAAGACGTCATCTCAATAGTTTGCGTGGGACGTCCCTTTGTTTAGTGGC
The DNA here is from genome assembly GCF_036934945.1 of Oncorhynchus masou masou. Classification (NCBI taxonomy): domain Eukaryota; kingdom Metazoa; phylum Chordata; class Actinopteri; order Salmoniformes; family Salmonidae; genus Oncorhynchus; species Oncorhynchus masou. The sequence continues at coordinate 41,618,460 of NC_088224.1, forward strand.
GTTCCAGCCCTGGCACCACCACAACCTCCCTATGGCTTTTAAAGAAAGGGGGGGCCTTTGATGTCAAAGTTCACATGAGGCAAACGTCTGGGTTTGCAGCAGCATCAGTCAGGGGAGGATCCCATGATCCGGCAGTACACTTGTTTGATTCAAATCCACCATCAGATGTCTCTGAATGTTCCTCAACCTCAACAAACCGCCTTTGATTTCGGTCCTGTAGGTAGTTGATGGTAATGCCAGTGTACTGTATTGGGACCCGGGTGTTTTGTAATCTTTACGTGACAGTGGCTGGATGGGGGTGCAGGCTCATGATCAGTGGTAGTGAACTACTTGGATCTACCCCTGGCATGGACTCGATTGCCCCATCCTAGCACCTATAGCACAGTACATACCTGTGCTTGCAGTGGAAGAGACAGGTTGTAAATTACAAGAATGCTGTATGTCTCAGAGGGAGGTTGACATCACATCTAAATACCACAAGAGTACATTATTATCATAATATTTAGTTGTACCCGATTTCAAATCTACTAGATCCATCCATTTCAGAAATGTGGAAATCATTCATCATCACATTAGGCTCATATGGAGAATTTTAACGAATATACGAACAATGTCACCCGCCAGCAGCTCATGTGATATTCCAAACATGTAATAGAAATACATATTGTACAAGCCCATCACTCTAATCTGTCTGAATCTTGCTCTCTTAGGTTAGGTCTCAAATAGCACCATATACCCTTTGTAGTGCACTACTTTTGACCAGAGCTGTATGGGGGCTCTGGTCAAAAGTTGTGCGCTACGTAGGGAATAAGTGTACCATCGACGTGTACCATTGTTTTAGCATCCGAATGTTCCTCTCACCATCAGTTCCATTCTTCTGTAAGTGAATCTGTTGCTCATACTTAAGAGATAATATTCAACCGCAGCATCCTACATTAACTGGATCAGTGCAGACCTAAGGATTTCCTCTGCAGGCTGGCTCTGTGTGTGTGTCTAGATGGGGTTGACTCATTTAGATACAGGGCCTTCAGAAAGTATTCACACCCTTTGACTTCTTCCACATTTTGTTGTGTTACATGCTGACTTTAAAATGGTTTAAATTGAGATTTTGTGTCTCTGGCCTCCACAATGTCCCATAATGTCAAAGTGGAATTGTGTTTTCAGAAATGTTTACAAATGAATTAAAAATGAAAAGCTGAAATGTCTTGAGTCTATAAGTATTCAACCCCTTTGTTATGGCAAGCCTAAATAAGTTGTTTAACAATAATAGTATTGAACGTGATTTTGTAACGGTACCTCATCTCCGTACCCTACACATAAAATTATCTGTAGGCTCCTCAGTCAAGCAGTGAATTTCAAACACAGATTCAACCACAAAGACCAGGGAGCTTTTCCAAAGCCTCGCAAATAAGAGATGGGTAAAAAAAAGAAAGAGCATACATTGAATATCCGAGAATGGAGAAATTAACATGATTTTTTAGTGACTACCTCATCTCTGTACCTCACACGTATATTTATCCCGTAGTCAAGCTGTCAATTTCAAACACAGATTCAACCACAAAAACCCGCAAGGTTTTCAAATGCCTCTCAAAGAAGGGTACCTAAAGCAGACACTGAATATCACTTTGAGGATGGCGAAGTTATTAATTACACTTGTGGTTGAATCTGTGTTTGAAATTGACAGCTTGACTGAGGGATAAATGTATGTGAGGTACAGAGATGAGGTAGTCACTAAAAAATCATGTTAAACACTATTGCACACAGTGTGTCCATGAAACTTAAGCACATTTTTACTCCCAAACTTATTTTGTCTTGTCATAACAAAGGGGTTTGAATACTTATTGACTCAAGACAATTCAGATATTGAATATCCCTTTAAGGATGGTGAAACTAAGAATTACACTTTGGATGGTGTACCAATACACCCAGTCACTACAAATATGCAGGCGTCCTTCCTAACTCAGTTGCCGGAGAGGAAGGATACAACTCAGGGATTTCACCATGAGGCCAATAGTGACTTTAAAACAGTTACAGAGTTTATGGCTGTGATAGAAAACTGAGAATAGATCAGCAGTTTTAATTTATTTTTTTAACCTTTATTTTGAGAGGGAAGTCATAAATAGGGTCTCTTTTACAGATGAGCCCTGCATAAATACATTGAACATATACAATGTACAAAATTACAAAAACTTTATCAACATAGAGATCATTACTCTGAACTGACCAAGGGTGACACCTAATTTCAGAGAGCTCTGTAGTTACTCTGCAATACTAACCTAAATGACAACGTTAAAAAAAGGAAGCCTGTACAAAATAAAAAATATTCCAAAACATGCGTCCTGTTTGCAATAAGTCACTAAAGTAAAACTGCAGAAATGTACTTTATGTCATGAATACAAATTGTTATGTTTGGGGCAAATCCAAAACAACACATCACCGAGTACCGCTCTTCATATTTTCAAGCATTGTGGTGGTGGCATCATGTTATGGGTATGCTTGTCATCAGCAAGGTCTAGGGAGTTTTTTAGGGTAAAATAAATGGGATAGAGTTAAGCACAGGAAAAATCATGGAGGAAAACTTGGTTCAGTCTGCTTTTCAACAGACACTGGAAGAAAAAATCCCCATTCAGCAGGACAATTACCAAAAGCACAAGGAGAAATATACACTGGAGTTGCTTACCAAGACAACATTGAATGGTCCTGAGTGGCCCAGTTACAGTTTAGACTTAAATGGGCTTGAAAATCTATGGCAACACTTGAAAATGGCTGTTTAGCAATGATCAACAACCAACTTGACAGAGTTTGAAGAATTTTGAAAAGAATAATGGCCAAATGTTATACAATTCAGGTGTGCAACACTCTTAGAGACTTACCCAGAAAGACACAGCTATAATCACTGCCAAACATAATTCTAACACATGTATTGAATCAGGAATGTGAATACTTATTCATTTGCGATATCTGTATTTCATTTTCAATACATTTACAAACATTTCTAAAAACATGTTTTCACTTTGATATTATGGGGTATTTTGTGTGAGAGCAAAAAAATATAGTTAATCCATTTTGAATTCAGGCTGTAACACAACACAATGTGGAAAAAGTCAAGGGGTATGAATCTTTCTGAAGGCAGGGGTTGAATGTCAATTTCTGGTGTGGAAGAACTCCCAGTGTGACAGTTGCAAAGAGTAGGAGCAATATATCCGCAGAGCAATAGCCAGATTGGTATACATACAGTTGAAGTCGGAAGTTTTTCTTGTTAAATTTCTTGTTAAGTTTTGGCAAGGCGGTAAGTACATCTACCTTGTGCATGACACAAGTATTTTTTTCCAACAATTGTTTACAGACAGATTATTTCACTTATAATTCACTGTATCACAATTCCAGTGGGTCAGAAGTTGACTGTGCCTTTAAACAGTTTGGAAAATTCCAGAAAATGATGTCATGGCTTTAGAAGCTTCTGATAGGCTAATTGACATAATTTGAGTGAATTGGAGGTGTACCTGTGGATGTATTTCAAGGCCTACCTTCAAACTCAGTGACATCTATGTTTGACATCATGGGAAAATTAAAAGAAATCAGCCAAGACCTCAGAAAAAAATGGTAGATCTCAACAAGTCTGGTTCATCCTTGGGAGCAATTTCCTGATGGTCTGAAAGAAACCAGGTTTATCTGTAAAAACAATAGTACGCAGGTATAAACACCATGGGACCTCGTAGCCGCCACACCGCTCAGGAAGGAGACCGTTCTGTCTCCTAGACATGAACATGCTTTGGTGCGAAAAGTGCAAATCAATCCCAGAACAACAACAAAGGACCTTGTGAAGATGCTGGAGGAAACAGGTACAAAAGTATATATATCCACGGTAAAACGAGTCCTATATCGACATAACCTGAAAGGCCGCTCAGCAAGGAAGAAGCCACTGCTCCAAAACCGCCATAAAAAGCCAGACTACGGTTTGCACATGGGGACAAAGATTGTACTTTTTGGAGAAATGTCCTCTGGTCTGATGAAACAAAAATATAACTGTTTGGCCATAATGAGCATCGTTATGTTTGGAGGAAAAAGGGGGAGGCTTGCAAGCCAAAAAACACCATTCCAACCGTGAAGCATGGGGGTGGCAGCATCATGTTGTGGGGGTGCTTTGCTGCAGGAGGGACTGGTGCACTTCACAGAATAGATGGCATCATGAGGTAGAAAAATGATGTGGATATATTGAAGCAACATCTCAAGACATTAGTCAGGAAGTTAAAGCTTGGTCGCAAATGGGTCTTCCAAATGAACAATGACACCAAGCATACTTCCAAAGTTGTGGCAAAATGGCTTAAGGACAACAAAGTCAAGGTATTGGAGTGGCTATCACAAAGCCATGACCGCAATTCTCTAGAACATTTGTGGGCAGAACTGAAAAAGCATGTGTGAGCAAGGAGGCCTACAAACCTGACTCAGTTACAGCAGCTCTGTCTGGAGGAATGGGCCAAAATTCACCCAACTTTTTGTGGGAAGCTTGTGGAAGGCTACCTAAAACGTTTTACCCAAGTTAAACAATTTAAAGGCAATGGTACCAAATACTAATTAAGTGTATGTAAATTTCTGACGCACTAGTTGTCTCTGCCTGGCCGGTTCCCCTCTCTCCACGGGGATTCTCTGTCTCTAACCCTTTTACAGGGGCTGAGTAACAGGCTTACTGGTGCTCTTTCATGCTGTCCCTTGAGTGGGTTGGGTCACTGACGTGATCTTCCTGTCTGGGTTGGCGCTCCCCCTTGGGTTGTGCTGTGGCGGAGATCTTTGTGGGCTATACTCGGCCTTGTCTCAGGATGAGGACCTGAGCCCTAGGACCATGCCTCAGGACTACCTCGCATGATGACTCCTTGCTGTCCGCAGTCCACCTGGCCGTGCTGCTGCTCCAGTTTCAACTGTTCTGTCTGCGGCTATGGAACCCTGACCTGTTCACCGGACGTGCTACCTGTCCCAGACCTGCTGTTTTCAACTCTCTAGAGACAGCAGGAGTGGTAGAGATACTCTTAATGATCGGCTATGAAAAGCCAACTGACATTTACTCTTGAGGTGTTGACTTGCTGCACCCTTCGACAACTACTGTGATTATTATTATTATTGGACCATGCAGGTCATTTATGAACATTTGAACATCTTGGCCATGTTCTGTTATAATCTCCACCCGGCACAGCCAGAAGAGGACTGGCCACCCCTCATAGCCTGGTTCCTCTCTAGGTTTCTTCCTAGGTTTTGGCCTTTCTAGGGAGTTTGTCCTAGCCACCTTGCTACTACACCTGCATTGCTTGTTGTTTGGGGTTTTAGGCTGGGTTTCTGTACAGCACTTTGAGATATCAGCTGATGTAAGAAGGGCTATATAAATACATTTGATTTGATTTGACTGGGAATGTGATGAAAGAAATAAAAGCTGAAATAAATTATCTCTACTATTATTCTGACATTTCACATTCTTAAAATAAAGTGGTGATACTAACTGACCTAACACAGGGACTTTTTACTAAGATTTAATGTCAGGAATAGTGAAAAGAGTTTAAATGTATTTGGCTAAGGTGTATGTAAAGTTCAGACTTCAACTGTATACAGTAAGCGGACATGCTAATAGACATACTGGGAAACAGACAGGTGGATGTACAGTAAAAACAATGGACAGCCTAACAAACAAGCCAAGACAAATATATAGAAAACAGAGGCTACCTCTCTTCAGGGGTATTAGGGGAGCAGCAGTCAAGCATACAGAACTAGAACAGGAAGTTTTCAAAAGTAAAGATGACTGCAAAAAATGTAACCGTTTTTTTTCTTCTCTTTTTCAGACCTGACCTATGCACCCAACATTGCCAATCCCATTCCATGTAGCCCGAGACCTGAAAAGTAAGCAGCGGTGTAAAATATTACTTAAGTAGGTTTTTTGGGTATCTGTACTTTACTTTACTATTTATATTTTTGACTACTTTTACTTCACTACATTCCTAAATAAAATGATGTACTTTTTTACTCCATACATTTTCCCTGACACCCAACAGTACTTATTACATTTTGAATGCTTAGCAGGACAGGAAAATGGTCCAATTCAAATACTTATCAAGAGAACATCCCTGGTCATCCCTACTTCCTCTAATCTGGCGGATTCACTAAGCATGCTTTGTTTGTAAATTATATCTTAGTGTTGGAGCGTGTCCCTGGCTATCCGTAAATTTTAAAAAACAACATGAAATTAGGCTGTCTGTTACATGTACTTATTTAAAAGCAAATACTTTTAGACTTTTACTTAAGTAGTATTTTACTGGGTGACTTTCACTTTTACTCGAGTCATTTTTTTATTAAGGTATCTTTACTTTTACTCAAGTATGATTTTTGGGTGCTTTTAGCCCCCCCGAAAGTAAGGAGATATTTTTATTTTCAGTCTAAACTTAACCAACACAAATCATCCATCATACTTCACTTACCTTTCAGGGAAGTCATCTGAATGTGAATAGAATCAAGTGCTCTATCGGTCATCTTTTTTCTCAAACATCTAGCAGCGAGGAAGATCACTTGGTCAGCCATTTCGAGCTCGGAACCGATCGACCCATTGATTTACCACCAGAACAATTGAATTACAACTCCCTGAGTCATCCTATAATGATTCCGTTTAAGGTTGTTCTACCAAGGAGGCTAAAGAGCAAACTAATGATAATGTTCTACAGTGATGGGTATTTCATGTCACTTTGACATACTGTATTTCCTACTGAGTTACAAGTGGTGAGGTTGCCAGTTGGTCATGTCCTGATCCTGCAGTCTTGTATGTAATGAATTGCTAGGGAATCATGGAGAAGCAGAGGAGTATAAAGAAGAGCATGTGGTTTGAGAAGCTTCACATTACATTTTTGCCTTTGTAACTCCCCGTCCCCAGTTCCCACCAGCAGAATAAGACATTCTGCCCTGGTGACACAATAGAGCCCTTCATATCCAGATATTGTCACAATGTGTTTTTGCAGCACCATATGCACACCTCCACCCAGTTCAATGGTTCACTTGGTTATGCTACGTACCTTACCTGATCAACGCATTCTTGTTTACTGTGTTCGTTTAGAAATGTGTATAGGCTCCCTTCAGTGTTTGTGTTTGTGTGTGTGTGCCGTGGCAGTTTAGGCATCACAATTAATCATGCTTCAATATATGTAGATTATTGGCTTTTCAGATACAGTATATGTGATGATTTATTGTGTGTGCAGAACTAGGCTTGGTGAATGTGTGCACAGGACAGTACTGATGAAGTGGCTCGTGGTGGCCTGTGGTGGTATAGCCGTTTACTGTGGCTGCCTTTGGAGCACTGTCTCCCTTCATTGTCTCTATCCAAGAAAAAATAAATAAATAAATACAAATTTAAAACAATGAGTTGCTAGTGTAGAGCATTGTACAATGGTGCAACCCAGTGCCAGTGAGGGCTGCCAGTGTAGCCCGCTCCACCCCAACAGGGCGGCAGCGCTTGGGTTAATGTCTGAGGACCGGAGGAATGTGTCCTGTTAGACAGGGAGAATTCCTCAGTCCTGCATGAGTAGGTCACAGTGCTGACAAGAGCCTGCCTCTTATTTTAGCACACACCCTCCCGCCTTTTTCTCTCTCTCTCTCTCTCTCTCTCTCTCTCTCTCTCTCTCTCTCTCTCTCTCATAGAATAGAATAGAATAGAATAGAATAGAGTAGAACAGAATATTCTATTCAATTCAATTCGCTTTATTGGCATGACGTAACAATGTACATATTACCAAAGCTTATTTTGGATATTTACAATAGAGAAATAAATAAAAATGAGAATCAAAATTGTCAACGGGACAACAGTAACAACAATAACCAAGTGTCAAAATAACCATACATTCAATAATAATAAGCATACAGTAGAGAACATGTGCAGGTTGATTGGTCTGTCAGACACTGTCCCTCAACTTATGGCAGGCAGCAATGTAGTGCGCTGTCAACCCACAGCTCTCTGCATCCTCCCCCAACAGGACGGGTAGCCTATCCTCATCAGAGGTCTTTGAAACCTTGAATAAGGGTTTCAAAATTTGGGAAAATAACACTCTCTAATTGTTTTATATTTTTTACATTTTGTCAGGAAATGCAGCTACGTCTCAGGTTTCTCTCTCTCTCTATCTCTCTCTCCCCTAACCTAGGCCCTTTCTGCCTTGCTCTCTCTCTCTTTCATCGTGCACTCTCTCTCTTTCATTGTGCTCTCTCTCTCTCTCTCTCATCTCGCTCTCTCTCTCTCTTCGCTCGCATCCTCTCATAGCGCTCTCTCTCTCATCGCACTTTCTCTCTCTCTTTCATCGCGCTCGTGCAATCTCATCGCTGTCTCTCATCGCTCTCTCTCTCTCTCTCTCTCTCTCTCTCATTGCGCTCTCTCTCTCTCATCGCTCTCTCTCTCTCTCCCCCAGGCCTTTTCAGCCCCTCATTCTTCCTCCTTCTCTGTCTTACTTTCTGCTCTCTTTTCACTCCTGTTCATTGTCTCATTTGTTCTTTATCTCCATGTCTCTCTATTCACATTCACATATCCTCCACTTACATCAGGTATCCTATTATCTTTATGCACTATACCTACCCTTCATTGATCTCTTTCTCCTCTCAATTCAATTTCAATTCAAATTTAAGGGCTTTATTGGCATGGGAAACATATGTTAACATTGCCAATGCAAGTGAAGTAGATTATAGCTCTCTCTCTCACTTCAGCACATGGAGTTCAGTACCTGCTGTGCTGGGGGTTGGTTGAGAAAGGGAAAGATACAGACTGTGTGTCTGTGCGTACTTGTTATTAATGCAGCACGGTACAGTGTCTGTATAGTGTGCCTGGTGCTGCTGGTCATGTATGATTTATAACATCTGTTCCCAAACAGAGGAGGTTGGTGGCACCTTAATTGCGGAGCACAGGCTTGTGGTAATGGCTGGAATGGAATGAGTGGAATGGTATCAAATACTTGAAACCTCACTTTTGAGAAGAATGGCCCTTGGATGTTCTGGTACACCTACTGGAGAGCTCTTCTTTGTCTGCACCCATTCAGCATCATTCACACCCTCTTAAGCTTTAGTCCCACCCAGTTCTTTAACTTTTTATGGCTGCAGGGGCAGTATTGAGTACCTTGGATGAAAAGGTGCCGTAAACTTTTTTTGAAATCTGACACAGCGGTAGCATTAAGGAGAGGCATATCTATAATTCCATGTGTATAACTTCTATTATCATCTACATTTATGATGAGTATTTCTGTTGAAACGATGTGGCTATGCAAAATCATTTGATGTTTTATGAACTAGTGAATCTAATACGCCAATGTAAACTCAGATATTGATATAAATATGAACTTTATCAAACAAAACATGCATGTATTGTGTAACATGAAGTCCTATGAGTGTCTCTATTTCTGCTTTTGTGAATGCTATATTTCGCTGGAAAATGGCTGTGCTTATTGTGGTTTGGTGAAGACCTAACATAATCGTTTGTAGTGCTTTCGCTGAAAAGCCTATTTGAAATCAGACACTTTTGGTGGGATTAACAACAAGATTAACTTTAAAATGATAAAAGAAACATGTATGTTTTAGGAATTGTAATTGTGAGACTTCTGTGGTTTGAATTTGGCGCCCTCTATTTTCACTGGTTTATACCACGTGTGTGTTTGTAAATTCAATCTGGAGTGCCAGAGTATGCACTCTGGGCGTTTGTTTCACTCTCTGAGCATTCAGAGTGCACACTGGACTCTCTGGCCGAGAAGTTGGGTTGATCTGGGCATTCTGCAGTCAAGCACCCAAGCTAACTGGCTAACGTTGGCTAGCTTGCTAGCTACTTCTAGACATAAATTAGGGAACACCTCACTCTGACCATTGTACTCACACTAGCAGAGCTGGTTAGGCTGTTTTTATGTAAGCCAGAGCATTGGTGACTGCAACTGTGCTGCTTTTAACAATTTAATTACGCGTTTTTGCAAACATTTACTGACACCGGCCATATTCAACGGGTGTTGAGCGTTCATAAATTTGTTAGTTATTCTGTGTTCTGGCACAGCTACGTCTATCAAAAGTTATCAAAAGACATCATGAACAGTCTATTGAAATGGTTATTTGCATAGTGGAGTCTTTTGTTTAGATATGTAGCTAGCTATCTAGCTAAACATCAAGCCATAATCCCAACTCATTATGTTACTACCCTGCATGAATCTGCAGGTAGCTAAACCACCAGGTTCAATGTTAGCTAGCTAACATTGAGTAGCAATGCAAATGGCTCTGAGATACTAATAATATTACCACACAGATCATACACATTAGCTACCTAGCTAACAGTACACTTGTTATGAAAACGACTTTCTGACAAAATTAGAAACGTGTAACATCTGAAAATGTAGCTAGACTATCTTACCCGTATACATGGACACTTCTCCCTCTCTGTCACAGATGCCATAGTTGCCTTAGCTTGAAGATGTAATCCGGAGACAGGTGTTTTATATAACAGCCTTCGTGTGCTTTCTTTTCGACTCAGTTTGTAATTTAACAATTTTGTTTACAGATGGCAAATGTATTTACAAATGGCATTATTAAGGCACATGAAAGTTAACATGTTCCAGAAAGCATTTCTGCCCAAAAATGAATTTTGATTAAAAAATGAAGTTTATGTTCAAATGGCTCTGCTGTGAAGTAGTGACGCACGACATACACGTAGTTTCCTGAAATGAGTCATGTATGAGCTATCTGGATATCTGACTGTAGTAAACCAAAGCTGTGATTCTCTCTTTCTGTAACCCCCCACTATCCCCAATCCTGACTGGTTCATATTGTGAGTGACGGACTCAAAAGATAGCCCCCTCAGGTACACTGATGTTCTTGATTCTGTCAGATGGGGGATTTGACATACTTTAAACCTCATACACACGCTCCTTGAATGAAAGTACATTTCACATACACAGATGTAGGGCATCTCATATCTGACGCAAAGGAAGCTTTTAATGCCAGATTGGCAGGGAATAGAATTTAGCTCAGGGGGACAGACAGAGGGAGGGAGGGCGGAGAAAGAGGGGGAAGGGGGAAAAAGAGATCAGAGAGAGAGTCTCCTGGTCTGTCTCACTCAGACACACATACAAACATACACACACAGCTCTGTATTACTATACTTGTGAGGACTTTTTACCCTAACCCTAAACCAAACCCTTATAATAACCCTAATTCTAACCCTAAACCTAACCCGAAGCCTAAAATAACCTTTTTAGAAGTGAGGACCGGCCAAATGTCCTCACTTCTCAGAATTGTCCTTGGTTTACCATTGATGTGAGGACTTCCATTGCTGTGAGGACATTGTGCGCTGAGGTGGAAGGGGTGGCAATATCTGAGGTGCGTCTTTTAAAACATGTGCCAACGTGCCAATTTCAGGCAGCGCTGGTGGGGATATTTAAGGCCAACCAAAAGCTGGTCATAGCGCTTATGGCATGGATTGTGACGTTGGAAGCACAGCCTATCCAGCCGTGATGCACAGTGCCCGTATGCACATGGAGCATGAGAGATGTGCTTTTTCCCCCCATTTATTTTAATTTAATTAAAAACTAAGCATATCCTCCACTCTCAATGAAGGCTGTTTTTGTAATGCCCAAGAGAGAGAGATACTTACTTATCTTGGACACATTCTATAACTATTCTCACAATGAACCAGTCGTACGCGATGTGATCATGGTTCAAGACTTCTAATCCATTTCTGTCATGGTTTCACCTGTCACCAGAGGGCGGCAGAGACCATCCTAGAGACATTAACGACACTCAGGTGTGTCTTATTTACTCATTATGATTTCCCTGTTAAAATAGGTGTGTTTTCTGTTGTTCTTTTCTGAAGTTGTGTGCGTTTGTCTCCTAAGTGAGTTTGAGACTTAGTGTTTGTTGTTTTCCCAGTGTTACTGTGATCCTTCCGTTACCGTTTCTCAGTAAAGTATTATGCTTATCCTTAACCACTGATTCCTCGTCTGGTCTCATCTCTGCACCTGGTCCAACCTCACCATGTCACAGCAAGGTTCAGTCTACAACATGGACCCAGCAGAGGTCAGTCAGGTCAAGAATATTGTAACCCATCAAGGAGCACTGCTGGGTCGGCAGCAAGAACAACTCTTCCAGATATCAGAAACCTCTGGGCACTTACCGACTCACTCCATCCACAGTCCAACCCCAACCCAGGAGGAGCCAATGTCCAGGTCTCATCGCCCAGTGCTACAGGCGTCGCCATATTTCCTCCAGGGAACCTGCACCGGGAACCGAAGATCCCAGCCCCTGAGTGGTATGACGGCCACCCTGGAGGATGCAAGGGGTTCCTCACCCAGTGCTCTCTGGTGTTCGAGCTACTGTCCTCCTCGTTCCACACCGATAGGGCCATTATCGCCTATATAATCTCTCTACTCTTGGGCAAGGCCCTGGCATGGGAAATGGCGGTGTGGGAACAGCAGCCACCATCCTGCAGCTGCACTGTCACGCCCTACCTTAGTTATCTTTGTTTTCTTTATTATTTTGGTTAGGTCAGGTTGTGACTATGGTGGGTATGTTAGTTTTTGTATTGTCTTGAGGTTTTTGTATATCTAGGGTTTTTGCAAGTCTAGGTATTTGTATGTCTATGGTGGCCTGAATTGGTTCCAATCAGAGGCATCTGTTTATCGTTGTCTCTGATTGGGGACCATATTTAGGTAGCCATATTCCCTTGGGTATTTTGTGGGTTCTTGTCTATGTGTAGTTGCCTGTCAGCACTCGTTTATATAGCTTCACTGTTCGTTTTGCTATTTTTGTTAGTTTGTAGTCTGTGTTCATTCGTCTAATAAAAGAGAATGTACGCATAACACGCTGCGCCTTGGTCTCCTCCATACGACGACCGTGACACTCACCCCCTATTAACTTCTTATCAGACCCAGGGTCCCCTTCAAGACCTTTTGCCACATTTCAGGCTTCAAACATAAAGATATAAAACTGTATTATTTTGTGAAGAATCAACAACAAGTGGGACACAATCATGAAGTGGAACGACATTTATTGGATATTTCAAACTTTTTTCAAATCAAAAACTGAAAAATTGGGCGTGCAAAATTATTCAGCCCCCTTAAGTTAATACTTTGTAGCGCCACCTTTTGCTGCGATTACAGCTGTAAGTCGCTTGGGGTATGTCTCTATCAGTTTTGCACATCGAGAGACTGAAATTTTTTCCCATTCCTCCTTGCAAAACAGCTCGAGCTCAGTGAGGTTGGATGGAGAGCATTTGTGAACAGCAGTTTTCAGTTCTTTCCACAGATTCTCGATTGGATTCAGGTCTGGACTTTGACTTGGCCATTCTAACACCTGGATATGTTTATTTTTGAACCATTCCATTGTAGATTTTGCTTTATGTTTTGGATCATTGTCTTGTTGGAAGACAAATCTCCGTCCCAGTCTCAGGTCTTTTGCAGACTCCATCAGGTTTTCTTCCAGAAAGGTCCTGTATTTGGCTCCATCCATCTTCCCATCAATTTTAACCATCTTCCCTGTCCCTGTTGAAGAAAAGCAGGCCCAAACCATGATGCTGCCACCACCATGTTTGACAATGGGTATGGTGTGTTCAGGGTGATGGGCTGTGTTGCTTTTACGCCAAACATAACGTTTTGCATTGTTCAATTTTGGTTTCATCTGACCAGAGCACCTTCTTCCACATGTTTGGTGTGTCTCCCAGGTGGCTTGTGGCAAACTTTAAACAACACAGTGCAGGTGCATTTATACAGAGACTTGATTACACACAGGTGGATTGTATTTATCATCATTAGTCATTTAGGTCAACATTGGATCATTCAGAGATCCTCACTGAACTTCTGGAGAGAGTTTGCTGCACTGAAAGTAAAGGGGCTGAATAATTTTGCACGGCCAATTTTTCAGTTTTTGATTTGTTAAAAAAGTTTGAAATATCCAATAAATGTCGTTCCACTTCATGATTGTGTCCCACTTGTTGTTGATTCTTCACAAAAAAATACAGTTTTATATCTTTATGTTTGAAGCCTGAAATGTGGCAAAAGGTCGCAAAGTTCAAGGGGGCAGAATACTTTCGCAAGGCACTGTATGTCCTAGCTTTAGGAATTAATACTCCACCATCTACACTGATCCATAATCAGTATGCAACACCGGAGGCAATCATTCTAGGACCTCAAAAGGAATCTCACACATACTCACTCTCAATTCATATAGACTGAATTCAACAGCAAGACCTAATTCTGTTTTAGATGCCTCACACTGGGCACCAATATGTCATAACTTTACTTTCATTAATATGATGACTGTTATTTATTTAATCCACTAACTGTGTTAAACTGTAACCCAATTAAATGAATCATGTAACAATGAAATCATTAGGATTTGGGGCACTATGGAAGATGTTGGTTTAAAGAGTTACCATCTCCCGAATTAAATTCTATAAGGTATATCAATTTCATCGAAAAACAATAATCTCTTATCATATCATCCTTCTGACCAGTCGTTTTTTATTTATTTTATTTCTCCTTTATTTAAGGACAGCAAACTCAAGGTATTGGAGTGGCCATCACAAAGCCCTGACCTCAATCCCAATTGAAAATTTGTGCGCAGAACTGAAAAAGCATGTGCGAGCAAGGATGCCTACAAACCTGACTCAGTTACATCAGCTCTGTCAGGAGGAATGAGACAAAATTCATCCAATTTATTGTGGGAAGGTTGTGGAAGGCTACATTAAATGTTTGACCCAAGTTAAACAATTTAAAAGCAACACTACCAAATACTAATTGAGTGTATGTAAACTTCTGACACACTGGGAATGTGATGAAAGAAATAAAAGCTGAAATTAATCATTCCCTCTACCATTATTCTGACATTTCACATTCTTAAAATAAAGTGGTGATCCTAACTGAGCTAAGACAGGACATTTTTTACTAGGATTAAATTTTAGGAATTGTGAAAAACTGAGTTTAAATGTATTTGCCTAAGGTGTATGTAAACTTCTGACTTCAACTGTATTTATTCATCAGAATTCGCCCATAATTCTGGTTATGAAAATAGCAAAAATATTTCTGACACCCCAGAACCTAATAGCGCTAACGCCAGCGCTAAGATATACCATTAAGTTAGGTTTGTTAAAATAGAGCCCTAAATATAGTTGAAGTCGGAAGTTTACATACACCTTAGCCCAATACTTTTAAACTCAGTTTCACAATTCCTGACATTTAAAGTACATTCATCTCGAGGAGACAGAACGCATCTCCTTCCTGAGCGGTATGACGGCTGGTATGCGCATGCATCGATATTACCTAGGATGCACCTGTTTGAACACTAGTTAGGTTTCCATTCAATCGGCGACAGACTTTCATGCAAATGTAACAAAAAATATGCATAAAGAAAAATTTTCCCGCCAGTGGTGTGTTTCCACCAAACGGACTTGTTGCGGATGGAAATCAGTGTGTGATGATGTAGTCCACACAAAATGTAATTTTTCACTTAAGTTTTCATGTATTGAATAAAAATCTAAAGTTCTATTTGTTTCCATTGCATTTTCAACTTTACCCATAGTTTTATCACAAAAAGTGTTACGTTAAATAGCAAATGTGGTTCCCATCAGCTCCCGAGTGGTGCAGCAATCCCGAGTGGTGCAGCAAGGCACTGCATCACAGTGCAAGAGGCGTCACTATAGTACCTGTTTTGAATCCAGGCTGTATCACATCCGGTTGTGATTGGGAGTCCCATAGGGCGGCACACAATTGGCCCAGCGTCATTGGGGTTTGGCCAGAGTAGGACGTCATTGTAAATAATATTATTTTTCACCACTAGGCTGTATTTCTACACAGATCATTCAGAAGAAACACCACTAGGCTGTATTTCTACACAGATCATTCAGAAGAAACACCACTAGGCTGTATTTCTACACAGATCATTCAGAAGAAACACCACTAGGCTGTATTTCTACACAGATCATTCAGAAGAAACACCACTAGGCTGTATTTCTACACAGATCATTCAGAAGAAACACCACTAGCCTGTATTTCTACACAGATCATTCAGAAGAAACACCACTAGGCTATATTTCTACACAGATCATTCAGAAGAAACACCACTGGGATGTATTTCTACACAGATCATTCAGAAGAAACACCACTAGGCTGTATTTCTACACAGATCATTCAGAAGAAACACCACTAGGCTGTATTTCTACACAGATCATTCAGAAGAAACACCACTAGGCTGTATTTCTACACAGATCATTCAGAAGAAACACCACTAGGCTGTATTTCTACACAGATCATTCAGAAGAAACACCACTAGGCTGTATTTCTACACAGATCATTCAGAAGAAACACCACTAGGCTGTATTTCTACACAGATCATTCAGAAGAAACACCACTAGGCTGTATTTCTACACAGATCATTCAGAAGAAACACCACTAGGCTGTATTTCTACACAGATCATTCAGAAGAAACACCACTAGGCTGTATTTCTACACAGATCATTCAGAAGAAACACCACTAGGCTGTATTTCTACACAGATCATTCAGAAGAAACACCACTAGGCTGTATTTCTACACAGATCATTCAGAAGAAACACCACTAGGCTGTATTTCTACACAGATCATTCAGAAGAAACACCACTAGGCTGTATTTCTACACAGATCATTCAGAAGAAACACCACTAGGCTGTATTTCTACACAGATCATTCAGAAGAAGTGGTCCGTTTGACTTGTATGCGGCGGCCTTTCTAATTAAATGTGCTGAGGAACCTTGAGCGAGATGGAGAGCAGGTTCAATAGCAGTCAGGTGTTTGTTTTCACCACTTCACATCAAAACGCCCAGTATAGACACCGAAATGGCCTTCTGCGCTTTGATCTCGCCACCAAGCAACGAGGCGTTGTAGAAACCCAAGTTATCCTGTTTTCACTTTTGAGATGTGTGAAGACATTGGCTGAAAGAATTTGAAATGTTTGTCACAATAGACAAAATAATACCAGTCTGAAAAGGGAATCGATAGTAGGAAAATATAGAATGTATGGTATGTATAGTGCATGATACTTGCATATATGCATTTCTAAAAACAAAAGATGGAGATTTGCTTTAGACGGTGGGGTGACAGATTGATGGTAAGAGTCCACTTGGCCCGCAGCTGTAGCTTGTCTGCCTCTATCATACAGAGCCAGATTTCACTGACTGGGGTTCAGAGGTCAAGGATAGGAGACACACAGCCATACCCTGGACACCCTCCAAACTGTGGCTTTGTCCCAAATTGCACCATATTCTCCATATAGTGCACTGGTCAAAAACAAATAATGTCTCTCAAACAGAATGGGGAACTAACAAAGAGTCACTGACAACAACCAAAATGAAACAGGTGGGATTTTTAGAAGGGGTTCTGAAAGATACTCGTGGGGGTGCCCACTGAAAGTTGACTAGCAACAACAACTGGAACCTAAAAGACACCGACCCGACCATGAGCGCCCATCAAACTTGGAGCAAAACATATTCAGACAAATTATTGTTTTTCTAGACATCAAAATAGGAATAGCCAACGAAAGGTGTTAACGCTCTGCATCTAACAAGACAATTGGAGTACTGGGCCAGCCACTCTTAAATAGCACCTGGGCCAGCACAGATGAAACACCTTCCCACTGATGAGATGAACAAGACACCACAGGTGTAACACATACTGACTAACGATGTGACACCAATCGGTACGTCCTAAGTGCTAACGTACTAAAGTCTAACCTCAAAACATAAATGGAAAAACCAAAGCCTGTAATAATATCCAATTCCCTCTCTCAAAGTCTGAGCCACTGCTTTAACAGAATGTCAATAACAATGCAGGAAGGTTGAATTAGTCTCCAGTATCTCTCTGCTCTCCTCTCTCTCCCCTCCTTGACCCTCTTTCTTCACTGTCACTGACTTCTAGAGTTTAAGTACTTAGGTTGTGCTGTAGAGATGGCTGGTTTCTCCCCAGTGTACAGTTAGCCAGTGCTCTAGCACAAACAGTCAGCCCCCCGTCCAACTCACCACCTCCCACTTCTTCATCCCCCTCCTCCCTTTTTCTCTCTAACCCCTTCTCTCTCCTTCACTCTCTCACTTGGCTTCATATTGATCTGAATTCCTTTGTTTCTTATTGATCCGCCACTCCACCCTCTGCCGCATTAAACAAACATAAAGACACACACACACTCACATAGGACATATGTGAACTGCGTCAATGCATGCACGTTGTGAAGGTCTGTATCTGAATTGTATTGAATGGAAATACCACTATGCATGCATAAATATGCACTCACTCAGGGCTATTCCCGTCAATGTGTGTATGTCTCTATCTCTCTCTGTCCCACACACACCTGCGGACACACTTAAAAAGGTCTCTACTAAATGACCAGACAAGCTAATGACACAGAATGGAGACCAGATTCCATATTGACCCAACACTCCAGAGCTGAATTGAAAACAGAGAGTCAGACCTTGCAGGTAACACAATTAGGCTAAAACTGCTGTTCATTTTCCAGTGTTGACGTTTTTGAAGGGGCTTTGCATTTTTGTTTAGTGTTGCATTGTCATTGTTGTTTTTTGCCAACACTGGCACCACACATACAATTCATTCATAGAAGGATGTCTACACTCTTAGAAAAGTGAAACAGCACAATTACCGATGAAGGGGGGGTAGACTTTTTTGTCAACACTGGCACCACACATACAATTCATTCATAGAAGGATGTCTACACTCTTAGAAAAGTGAAACAGCACAATTACCGATGAAGGGGGGGTAGACTTCGCCTTCCGAACAGCCCTTTAAAAACTTGTCGAAGGCCAAAACCAACAAAAACGTCACAAAATGTAACTTCCGAACTTCAGTTTGCCTCAAACATTTGTGTGTGTACGAACAGCTGAAAAAACCCTTGCTGAAGGACAAAACGAACGACAACGTCACAAAATGTCACCATAATATATGCACAAACTGTTCCAAACTGTTTCAGATGGGAAGCATGCAGACGCCTTTAGTAAGAGATCAGTGTTGCCTACAGTACATTCTGATTTAAAGTCACCAGAGGAAGCATTTCCCCTTCCCCTGCCTCTCCCACCCCTTTGAATTGAAACCATGGCTGGAGATGTCTGATTGAGCACAGCATGCCCTTAAAGGAGGTCAAAGACCAGGCTAAACAGTCAGGTGTTACGGCAACTTGATGCCACCAAACAGAGATTGTGAGGGGGGATGGTTTGAGAGGTCAGACAACCAGGGGGTTATTATCAGAGACACATCATTCTGGTTCTGAATCGGCAAGAAGGAAGTTGAGCCTAAAATATTGATGCTGGAAAGGACTCTACATGGAACCCAAGAGAGTTCCACCTGGAACCAAAATGGTTCTACACAGTATAACATGTACAACCATGTAGAGTCCTTTCCACAGAGGGTTCTACATGGAACCCAAAAGGGTTCTCTGGGGACAGAGAGTGTAGTATGCATCGGGAAGTATGAAAGACACAAGTGAAAAGTCAATGAGTATCCAGACCGAGATTCACTTGAGAATTCACTTTAAGAAGCATCAATATTTTAGGCTCAACTTCCTTCTTGCCGATTCAGAACCAGAATGATGTGTCTCTGATAATGACCCCCTGGTTGTTTGACCTCTCAAACCATCCCCCCTCACAATCTCTGTTTGGTGGCATCAAGTTGCCGTAACACCTGACTGTTTAGCCTGGTCTTTGACCTCCTTTAAGGGCATGCTGTGCTCAATCAGACATCTCCAGCCATGGTTTCAATTCAAAGGGGTGGGAGAGGCAGGGGAAGGGGCAATGCTTCCTCTGGTGACTTTAGATCAGAATATACTGTAGGCATCACTGATCTCTTACTAAAGGTGTCTGCATGCTTCCCATCTGAAACAGTTTGGAACAGTTTGTGCATATATTATGGTGACATTTTGTGACGTTGTCGTTCGTTTTGTCCTTCAGCAAGGGTTTTTTCAGCTGTTCGTACACACACAAATGTTTGAGGCAAACTGAAGTTCGGAAGTTACATTGTGTGACGTTTTTGTTGGTTTTGGCCTTCGACAAGTTTTTAAAGGGCTGTTCGGAAGGCGAAGTCTACCCCCCCTTTATCGGTAATTGGTCAACAGTAAGGATTATTCAATGAAGAGTTTGTTGTCATTCAAAGATAGACGACTCGTTTTCATATACATTTTTTTCATTTCAGGAATACTGCACCAAACATCCTAGTTAAATATAAAATTGTGCAACTAAGATCTCCTTGGCAAAAATGTAAAAGTGAATGACATATCTTGACTATTTTGAGGAAGTGTATACTGGCTACGCGTCTCCAGATTGACAAACAGTACTAGGATTTTTTTTTTTTTAAGCCAAGTTGTTTTCAAGCGAAGGTCGAAGGTATGCAAGCACACTCGTTCGGTTCGCCCACACCGAGTTCAGCCAGCTGAACCGAAGCATGCAGAGGCCTTAAGTGCATGCAAACACTGTGTTGAGATGTAATAATTATTGCATTTGTTTGGCTCACTACTATTTAATTTATAATGTCGGATTGTGTTGTTCATCATTGTTAATGTATTATTCATCACTATTGTCTTAAAGCATCTCTTCGCGGCTTTGTCATGTTCTATTCAATCTTTGTCAATAGCACAACAACATTGTGATATTTTCACTCTTCCATTTTCCCTTTCATTATCTACACAGATAATATTGAGGATATACTCTGTTTCCTGACTTAAAGCTACATTACGTAACTTTTTGTTATAGATCTTTCATTCCCATTGAAGGCAAGTCTTAATAAGCTGTAGATCTGTTCTATGTGTGCTGTTTCTATTCTTCCCTTTCTGAAGTTTCATTTTTGCTCTTTTGCTGTGGTTTTGTAGACCAGCTTCAAACAGCTAAATATACAATATTTTTTCATATGGAAAATATATTTCACAGCGGTTTAGATGGTACAATGATTCTCTACACAATGACTGCTTGTTTTGTCAAAAACTGAAATTTGGCAAACTATTAGAATTTTAGTGATTTCTGCATAGTGTATCTTTAAGACTATTAGCTATTATGTTTTTGGTTCAATGGGTTTACTCTACTATTGTTATTTATTGTTCAAAGATTTACGTCACAAATGTTTAGCTTACATTATCCAATGCTCTATGTTTCCATCGGAAATAGCACTGGACAAGGTCAGGTCTGAACTGTGGACATATGAATTGATTTATTAATAGATAATAATAAACATCCTATTCTCTGTTGCTTTCAGGAATGCTGTGGTCTACTCTTGTCTTGAGTCCGTGGAAACTTCCCACTAAGGAGTAACAATGGAAAGAATTTCAGTCCAGCCTAAGTAAGGTAAAGCTGCCTCCAATCTTTCTCTCACTCACCCTTTTTTTCACACCCTCTTTTTCTCTTTCCCTCTCTCGCTCTCTCTCTTTGTCTCCTCTCTCTCTCTCTCTCTCTCTCTCAGACACACACACACACACACACACACACACACACACACACACACACACACACACACACACACACACACACACACACACACACACACACACACACACACACACACAAAGAGAGACACAGAAACATGCACATATACACACATATGTGAATGTTCTGGCACCTTCAAATCTCATTCCACTCACAAACACTCCCACTAGTAGCTATTTCAAACAGATGGTAGAATATCTCATTTACATAAAACATCAAATAATGAGCTATATCAACTTTTTCAATGGGCTTTATTAGAATTGGGTACAAGTACATTGACTTATACATAGGCTACAAAAACACATGTTCCACACGTGCACACACACTCACAGGATTGGTACAATACCCATAGCAACTGAAAACTGCACCATAGTAACTATTGGGCATCTTGCCAAGCCATTGAGGTTGCCAGGCAGTGTCAGTGTTCCCATGGTAACATCTTATGCTGCCTTTGTAAATATGGGAGAGAGAAATGGGGGAAGAGAAAAGAGGGGTTGGGACTACTACAGCATCTTGTATCATCTTAAGAAAGCTAATAATTTATGGTCTGGGAGTAGCAGATACTTACCCTGGACTTGAATCAAGTTGTCATCTGGCTGAAGAGGGAATGTTTGTCTGCGGGGTGGTCTGAGCCTTGCTCTCCCATGCAGAGAACCAGACCCAAACTCTAAAGAGGACAAGGGACTGAATATGACTCCAGAGAGGAGTATAACACATTTCAGCATCCTCCCCAACGTCTAACTGTCACATAAACACACTCATAAAAGTTCTGAAAATAAAGGGGAAAATAATTACCACATATCCACACAGTTTATACTCCCACCTGCTTCAGCTCTGGTGAGGTAATGAGTGTCACGTCGACTTGCCGTCCAACTCAATCTGCTTTTCCAGTTAGAAGAGGAGACAATGTTGGTTTGAGTCAAGACTCTCCACTCAACAATTTATTTGTTGCTATGCAGACTTCATGGACTCTGCTCTATGGCTGTCTGGGTTTCGCCACACACATTGGCTTTGTTGTCTGTCACTCAAATCACAGTGGAGACATGTTAAGTCTTAAGATGTGTCCTTTTTTAAGTGTGTCAAAGGTGTATCTGTCACCTGTGCTCATTATTTTTAGCTTTGTATCCAGAGAATTATCTCAGTGATTGACAAAGATCAGACAGGCACGTTTGATACCAATGCATCTGTCACGATGCTCGAGTGTCTCTATCCAGTCAAGTCAGAAGCATATCATTTCAAAAGCTTTTGTTTTGCGTTCCCTCCCTGTTAAGTCAAACTGTGTTTTAAATGTATATCTTCCTCAAATCTCATTTAAGACTTTGTCAATCTCTCAACTTTTGACTTCAAGAACAGATATTAAGTTTATTCTTTTAACAAACAAACAAGCTTTGGTTACTTTTTTTCCTTCTCCTCCTTATATCCTTAATGGATCAAAGAAAATGTAACTGCTAGTTACTCAGAAGGGTGCCAATGTCCTATCTTCAGTGGATATCCAGTGGGACACTATTTGCCTCCCAAAAGGCACCATATTCCCTACATAGTGCACTACTCTCAGCCCTGGTCAATGGCTGTGCACCATATTGGGGAAACGGTGTAATTTGTGAGGTAGACACTGTTAGTTACAGAGATGGGCTGGGAGGGAGCCACCCACTGTGAAACAGCTGGAAAGTTTGACCATCCATCAGTCAACTGGGCAGTGCCAAGTTTGGATTCTGTCTTCGGATGTGCTTCCCTCTCTCACCTTAACAAGCCCAACTCTGGTGTCTGGTGCAAAGTCACAGATTCCCAGACAGAGCCTAATAAGTGCATGTACTGTCACTTTCTGAATATACAGAGAGGAATTTCTAATTCTTTATTATATCTAAATATTCTTCATCAATATTTTTCTTGAAGGTGGAGCTCTATGCTTCGATCCTACGACCCTCCCAATTAATTTGGTGTCAATCAAGTTGTTTGAATAGTAATCTACAATAGCTTCACATAACCCCAAACCAACTGGGGTTCATAAACCATGGACTGGCATCCAACGCAAGGGCTTTCCATCAGGCTTACATTGGCACACAAACACACACACACAAACAGACTGGCAGAGAAATGGCATTGGCACAGCCATGCCGCATACACGCGTGATTCGACTACGAATGAGACAGTGAGAGAGATTTGAAAGGGGAGGAGCGGAATCAAGGGGATGAAGAAAGGAGACCTGTATGAAAAGAGAGATTGTCCAACAACAACAAAAAGAGCTGGAAAAGATTTCTCAGACAAATGTTTGGCAATGAAGGACAACTGAGAGGCACTTAGAGGCCGGGGAAGCTGGCCAATGAAAGCGAATGAAGGGTAGACAGACGGTCGGCTTTGTGGGGTAAACTGAAGAAGAAAGAAAGCAAGAAAGAGAGGAGTGGCGAATGGGGTTTGCAGTTGGATGCCATCCAACATGAGTAAAAAAAAGAAAAAGATTACGATCTGTAATGTCTCCACTAATCCTACTTTTCATCATAGCATAGCATTTGAAATAGGCACTAAATCTATTGAAGGGCATAAAAGTTGGTCTTTCCTACCTGATATATCTATATAATATATCAAACGAAGGGTAGAATCACTTAGCAAGATAGCTGGCGCACCGGCTATGGTGATGGCATTTATGCTCATACATAGTCCTAGACAAAAAGCCACTGACGTAATTGTCGCAATATGAATTTCCCAGTCAATATGCATCAGTTGACATGAAACCTTGATCCCGCTCCTCAACCTTTTGGTCAACATAAATTCAGTAAGGCTTTAGCAAGCCAACTCAGAAGTGAACAATTTTTTGGGGTGCATTAACCAAACTGAATGGGGAGCCTAGCAAAGCTGTGTAGCTATCAAGTAATCAGTGAGTCCTTCAGGCACAAAGGAAGAGTGTCAAAACAGCACCATTGACTTCCAACAAAAGCCAATTTACTGCTGTTATTATCAGAGAAGAAAAGATCTGTACCTCACTCTGCAGTCTGTACGCGCCAATCAAAATCAGCTCCCTGTGCTGTGAGATAGACTGACCTAATGTTGAGCTGTAGATATGTACCTCACTCTGCAGTCTGTACTCGCCTATCAAAATCAGCTCCCTGTGCTGTGAGAAAGACAAACCTAATGTTGAGCTGTAGATCTGTACCTCACTCTGCAGTCTGTACGCACCTATCAAAATCAGCTCCCTGTGATGTGCAGTGAGATAGACTGATCTAATGTTGAGCTGTAGATCTGTACCTCACTCTGCAGTCTGTACTCACCTATCAGAATCCGCTCCATGTGCTCTGCAGTGAGATAGACTGACCTAATGTTGAGCTGAAGATCTGTACCTCACTCTGCAGTCTGTACTCGCCTATCAAAATCAGCTCCCTGTGCTGTGAGATAGACTGACCTAATATTGAGCTGTAGATCTGTACCTCACTCTGCAGTCTGTACTCACCTATCAAAATCAGCTCCATGTGCTGTGCAGTGAGATAGACTGACCTAATGTTGAGCTGTAGATCTGTACCTCACTCTGCAGTCTGTACGCGCCTATCAAAATCAGCTCCCTGTACTGTGAGATAGACTGACCTAATGTTGAGCTGTAGATCTGTACCTCACTCTGCAGTCTGTACGCGCCTATCAAAATCAGCTCCCTGTTCTGTGCAGTGAGATAGACTGACCTAATGTTGAGCTGTAGATCTGTACCTCACTCTGCAGTGTGTACGCGCCTATCAAAATCAGCTCCCTGTGTTGTGCAGTGAGAAAGACTGACCTAATGTTGAGCTGTAGATCTGTACCTCACTCTGCAGTCTGTACGCGCCTATCAAAATCAGCTCACTGTGCTGTGCAGTGAGATAGACTGACCAAATGTTGAGCTCTAGATCTGTACCTCACGCTGCAGTCTGTACGAGCCTATCAAAATCAGCTCCCTGTGATGTGAGATAGACTGACCTAATGTTGAGCTGTAGATCTGTACCTCACTCTGCAGTCTGTACTCACCTATCAGAATCCGCTCCATGTGCTCTGCAGTGAGATAGACTGACCTAATGTTGAGCTGAAGATCTGTACCTCACTCTGCAGTCTGTACTCGCCTATCAAAATCAGCTCCCTGTGCTGTGAGATAGACTGACCTAATATTGAGCTGTAGATCTGTACCTCACTCTGCAGTCTGTACTCACCTATCAAAATCAGCTCCATGTGCTGTGCAGTGAGATAGACTGACCTAATGTTGAGCTGTAGATCTGTACCTCACTCTGCAGTCTGTACGCGCCTATCAAAATCAGCTCCCTGTACTGTGAGATAGACTGACCTAATGTTGAGCTGCAGATCTGTACCTCACTCTGCAGTCTGTACGCGCCTATCAAAATCAGCTCCCTGTGTTGGGCAGTGAGAAAGACTGACCTAATGTTGAGCTGTAGATCTGTACCTCACTCTGCAGTCTGTACGCGCCTATCAAAATCAGCTCCCTGTGCTGTGCAGTGAGATAGACTGACCAAATGTTGAGCTCTAGATCTGTACCTCACGCTGCAGTCTGTACGAGCCTATCAAAATCAGCTCCCTGTGATGTGAGATAGACTGACCTAATGTTGAGCTGTAGATCTGTACCTCACTCTGCAGTCTCTACTCGCCTATCAAAATCAGCTCCCTGTTCTGTGATGTGAGATAGACTGACCTAATGTTGAGCTGCAGATCTGTACCGCACTCTGCAGTCTCTACTCGCCTATCAAAATCAGCTCCCTGTTCTGTGCAGTGAGATAGACTGACCTAATCTTGAGCTGTAGATCTGTACCTCACTCTGCAGTCTGTACTCGCCTATCAAAATCAGCTCCCTGTGCTGTGCAGTGAGATAGACTGACCTAATGTTGAGCTGCAGATCTGTACCTCACTCTGCAGTCTCTACTCGCCTATCAAAATCAGCTCCCTGTTCTGTGCAGTGAGATAGACTGACCTAATGTTGAGCTGTAGATCTGTACCACACTCTGCAGTCTGTACGTGCCTATCAAAATCAGCTCCATGTGTTGTGCAGTGAGATAGACTGACCTAATGTTGAGCTGTAGATCTGTACCTCACTCTGCAGTCTGTAAGCGTCTATCAAAATCAGCTCCTTGTGCAGTGCAGTGAGATAGACTGACCTAATGTTGAGCTGAAGATCTGTACCTCACTCTGCAGTCTGTACTCACCTATCAAAATCAGCTCCCTGTGCTGTGAGATAGACTGACCTAATGTTGAGCTGTAGATCTGTACCTCACTCTGCAGTCTGTACGCGCCTATCAAGGTCAGCTCCCTGTGCTGTGAGATAGACTGACCTAATGTTGAGCTGTAGATCTGTACCTCACTCTGCAGTCTGTACGCGCCTATCAAAATCAGCTCCCTGTGTTGTGCAGTGAGAAAGACTGACCTAATGTTGAGCTGTAGATCTGTACCTCACTCTGCAGTTTGTACTCACCTATCAAAATCAGCTCCCTGTGCTGTGAGATAGACTGACCTAATGTTGAGCTGTAGATCTGTACCTCACTCTGCAGTCTGTAGGCGCCTATCAAAACCAGCTCCCTGTGCTGTGCAGTAGACTGACCTAATGTTGAGCTGTAGATCTGTACCTCACTCTGCAGTCTGTACTCGCCTATCAAAATCAGCTCAATGTGCTGTGCACTGAGATAGACTGACCTAATGTTGAGCTGTAGATCTGTACCTCACTCTGCAGTCTGTATGCGCCTTTCAAAATCAGCTCCCTGTGTTGTAGAGTGAGAAAGACTGACCTAATCTTGAGCTGTAGATCTGTACATCACTCTGCAGTCTGTACGCGTATGTAAAAATCAGCTCCCTGTTCTGTGCAGTGAGATAGACTGACCAAATATTGAGCTGTAGATCTGTACCTCACTCTGCAGTCTGTACTCGCCTATCAAAATCAGCTCCCTGTGCTGTGAGATAGACTGACCTAATGTTGAGCTGTAGATCTGTGCTTCACTCTGCAGTGTGTACGCGCCTATCAAAATCAGCTCCCTGTGTTGGGCAGTGAGAAAGACTGACCTAATGTTGAGCTGTAGATCTGTACCTCACTCTGCAGTCTGTACGCGCCTATCAAAATCAGCTCCCTGTGCTGTGCAGTGAGATAGACTGACCAAATGTTGAGCTCTAGATCTGTACCTCACGCTGCAGTCTGTACGAGCCTATCAAAATCAGCTCCCTGTGATGTGAGATAGACTGACCTAATGTTGAGCTGTAGATCTGTACCTCACTCTGCAGTCTCTACTCGCCTATCAAAATCAGCTCCCTGTTCTGTGATGTGAGATAGACTGACCTAATGTTGAGCTGCAGATCTGTACCGCACTCTGCAGTCTCTACTCGCCTATCAAAATCAGCTCCCTGTTCTGTGCAGTGAGATAGACTGACCTAATCTTGAGCTGTAGATCTGTACCTCACTCTGCAGTCTGTACGAGCCTATCAAAATCAGCTCCCTGTGCTGTGCAGTGAGATAGACTGACCTAATGTTGAGCTGCAGATCTGTACCTCACTCTGCAGTCTCTACTCGCCTATCAAAATCAGCTCCCTGTTCTGTGCAGTGAGATAGACTGACCTAATGTTGAGCTGTAGATCTGTACCACACTCTGCAGTCTGTACGTGCCTATCAAAATCAGCTCCATGTGTTGTGCAGTGAGATAGACTGACCTAATGTTGAGCTGTAGATCTGTACCTCACTCTGCAGTCTGTAAGCGTCTATCAAAATCAGCTCCTTGTGCAGTGCAGTGAGATAGACTGACCTAATGTTGAGCTGAAGATCTGTACCTCACTCTGCAGTCTGTACTCACCTATCAAAATCAGCTCCCTGTGCTGTGAGATAGACTGACCTAATGTTGAGCTGTAGATCTGTACCTCACTCTGCAGTCTGTACGCGCCTATCAAGGTCAGCTCCCTGTGCTGTGAGATAGACTGACCTAATGTTGAGCTGTAGATCTGTACCTCACTCTGCAGTCTGTACGCGCCTATCAAAATCAGCTCCCTGTGTTGTGCAGTGAGAAAGACTGACCTAATGTTGAGCTGTAGATCTGTACCTCACTCTGCAGTTTGTACTCACCTATCAAAATCAGCTCCCTGTGCTGTGAGATAGACTGACCTAATGTTGAGCTGTAGATCTGTACCTCACTCTGCAGTCTGTAGGCGCCTATCAAAACCAGCTCCCTGTGCTGTGCAGTAGACTGACCTAATGTTGAGCTGTAGATCTGTACCTCACTCTGCAGTCTGTACTCGCCTATCAAAATCAGCTCAATGTGCTGTGCACTGAGATAGACTGACCTAATGTTGAGCTGTAGATCTGTACCTCACTCTGCAGTCTGTATGCGCCTTTCAAAATCAGCTCCCTGTGTTGTAGAGTGAGAAAGACTGACCTAATCTTGAGCTGTAGATCTGTACATCACTCTGCAGTCTGTACGCGTATGTAAAAATCAGCTCCCTGTTCTGTGCAGTGAGATAGACTGACCAAATATTGAGCTGTAGATCTGTACCTCACTCTGCAGTCTGTACTCGCCTATCAAAATCAGCTCCCTGTGCTGTGAGATAGACTGACCTAATGTTGAGCTGTAGATCTGTGCTTCACTCTGCAGTGTGTACGCGCCTATCAAAATCAGCTCCCTGTGTTGGGCAGTGAGAAAGACTGACCTAATGTTGAGCTGTAGATCTGTACCTCACTCTGCAGTCTGTACGTGCCTATCAAAATCAGCTCCCTGTGCTGTGCAGTGAGATAGACTGACCAAATGTTGAGCTCTAGATCTGTACCTCACGCTGCAGTCTGTACGAGCCTATCAAAATCAGCTCCCTGTGATGTGAGATAGACTGACCTAATGTTGAGCTGTAGATCTGTACCTCACTCTGCAGTCTCTACTCGCCTATCAAAATCAGCTCCCTGTTCTGTGATGTGAGATAGACTGACCTAATGTTGAGCTGCAGATCTGTACCGCACTCTGCAGTCTCTACTCGCCTATCAAAATCAGCTCCCTGTTCTGTGCAGTGAGATAGACTGACCTAATCTTGAGCTGTAGATCTGTACCTCACTCTGCAGTCTGTACGAGCCTATCAAAATCAGCTCCCTGTGCTGTGCAGTGAGATAGACTGACCTAATGTTGAGCTGCAGATCTGTACCTCACTCTGCAGTCTCTACTCGCCTATCAAAATCAGCTCCCTGTTCTGTGCAGTGAGATAGACTGACCTAATGTTGAGCTGTAGATCTGTACCACACTCTGCAGTCTGTACGTGCCTATCAAAATCAGCTCCATGTGTTGTGCAGTGAGATAGACTGACCTAATGTTGAGCTGTAGATCTGTACCTCACTCTGCAGTCTGTAAGCGTCTATCAAAATCAGCTCCTTGTGCAGTGCAGTGAGATAGACTGACCTAATGTTGAGCTGAAGATCTGTACCTCACTCTGCAGTCTGTACTCACCTATCAAAATCAGCTCCCTGTGCTGTGAGATAGACTGACCTAATGTTGAGCTGTAGATCTGTACCTCACTCTGCAGTCTGTACGCGCCTATCAAGGTCAGCTCCCTGTGCTGTGAGATAGACTGACCTAATGTTGAGCTGTAGATCTGTACCTCACTCTGCAGTCTGTACGCGCCTATCAAAATCAGCTCCCTGTGTTGTGCAGTGAGAAAGACTGACCTAATGTTGAGCTGTAGATCTGTACCTCACTCTGCAGTTTGTACTCACCTATCAAAATCAGCTCCCTGTGCTGTGAGATAGACTGACCTAATGTTGAGCTGTAGATCTGTACCTCACTCTGCAGTCTGTAGGCGCCTATCAAAACCAGCTCCCTGTGCTGTGCAGTAGACTGACCTAATGTTGAGCTGTAGATCTGTACCTCACTCTGCAGTCTGTACTCGCCTATCAAAATCAGCTCAATGTGCTGTGCACTGAGATAGACTGACCTAATGTTGAGCTGTAGATCTGTACCTCACTCTGCAGTCTGTATGCGCCTTTCAAAATCAGCTCCCTGTGTTGTAGAGTGAGAAAGACTGACCTAATCTTGAGCTGTAGATCTGTACATCACTCTGCAGTCTGTACGCGTATGTAAAAATCAGCTCCCTGTTCTGTGCAGTGAGATAGACTGACCAAATATTGAGCTGTAGATCTGTACCTCACTCTGCAGTCTGTACTCGCCTATCAAAATCAGCTCCCTGTGCTGTGAGATAGACTGACCTAATGTTGAGCTGTAGATCTGTGCTTCACTCTGCAGTCTGTACTCACCTATCAAAATCAGCTCCCTGTGCTGTGAGATAGACTGACCTAATGTTGAGCTGTAGATCTGTGCCTCACTCTGCAGTCTGTACTCACCTATCAAAATCAGCTCCATGTGCTGTGCAGTGAGATAGACTGACCGAATGTTGAGCTGTAGATCTGTACCTCACTCTGCAGTCTGTACGCGCCTATCAAAATCAGCTCCCTGTACTGTGAGATAGACTGACCTAATGTTGAGCTGTAGATATGTACCTCATTCTGCAGTCTGTACTCGCCTATCAAAATCAGCTCCCTATGCAGTGAGATAGACTGACCTAATGTTGAGCTGTAGATCTGTACCTCACTCTGCAGTCTGTACGCGTATGTAAAAATCAGCTCCCTGTTCTGTGCAGTGAGATAGACCGACCAAATATTGAGCTGTAGATCTGTACCTCACTCTGCAGTCTGTACGAGCCTATCAAAATCAGCGTGCTGTGCAGTGAGATAGACTGACCTAATGTTGAGCTGTAGATCTGTACCTCACTCTGCAGTCTGTACGCGCCGATCAAAATCAGCTCCCTGTGCTGTGAGATAGACTGACCTAATGTTGAGCTGCAGATCTGTACCTCACTCTGCAGTCTGTACGCGCCTATCAAAATCAGCTCCCTGTGCTGTGAGATAGACTGACCTAATGTTGAGCTGTAGATCTGTACCTCACTCTGCAGTCTGTACTCGCCTATCAAAATCAGCTCCCTGTGCTGTGCATTGAGATAGACTGACCTAATGTTGAGCTGTAGATCTGTACCTCACTCTGCAGTCTGTACGAGCCTATCAAAACCAGCTTCCTGTGATTTGAGATAGACTGTCCTAATGTTGAGCTGTAGATCTGTACCTCACTCTGCAGTCTGTACTCACCTATCAAAATCAGCTCCCTGTGCTGTGCAGTGAGATAGACTGACCTAATGCTGAGCTGTAGATCTGTACCTCACTCTGCAT
The DNA here is from genome assembly GCF_036934945.1 of Oncorhynchus masou masou. NCBI lineage: Eukaryota > Metazoa > Chordata > Actinopteri > Salmoniformes > Salmonidae > Oncorhynchus > Oncorhynchus masou. The sequence goes on from NC_088224.1 coordinate 41,650,116, forward strand.
TCTGTACGCGCGTATCAAAATCAGCTCCCTGTGTTGTGCAGTGAGAAAGACTGACCTAATGTTGACCTGTAGATCTGTACCTCACTCTGCAGTCTGTACGCGCCTTTCAAAATCAGCTCCCTGTGCTGTGAGATAGACTGACCTAATGTTGAGCTGTAGATCTGTACCTCACTATGTAGTATGTACGCGCCTATCAAAATCAGCTCCCTGTGTTGTGCAGTGAGAAAGACTGACCTAATGTTGAGCTGTAGATCTGTACCTCACTCTGCAGTCTGTACTCGCCTATCAAAATCAGCTCCCTGTGCTGTGCAGTGAGATAGACTGACCTAATGTTGAGCTGTAGATCTGTACCTCACTCTGCAGTCTGTACGAGCCTATCAAAATCAGCTCCCTATGATGTGAGATAATCTGACCTAATGTTGAGCTGCAGATCTGTACCTCAGTCTTCAGTCTCTACTCGCCTATCAAAATCAGCTCCGTGCTGTGCAGTGAGATAGACTGACCTAATGTTGAGCTGTAGATCTGTACCTCACTCTGCAGTCTGTACGCGCCTTTCAAAATCAGCTCCCTGTGTTGTGCAGTGAGAAAGACTGACCTAATCTTGAGCTGTAGATCTGTACCTCACTCTGCAGTCTGTACTCGCCTATTAAAATCAGCTCCCTGTGCTGTGCAGTGAGATAGACTGACCTAATGTTGAGCTGTAGATCTGTATCTCACTCTGCAATCTGTACAAGCCTATCTAAATCAGCTCCCTGTGATGTGAGATAGACTGACCTAATGTTGAGCTGTAGATCTGTACCTCACTCTGCAGTCTGTACTCACCTATCAAAATCAGCTCCCTGTCCTGTGCAGTGAGATAGACTGACCTAATGTTGAGCTGTAGATCTGTACCTCACTCTGCAGTCTGTACTCGCCTATCGAAATCAGCTCCCTATGCTGTGCAGTGAGATAGACTGACCCAATGCTGAGCTGTAGACCTGTACCTCACTCTGCAGTCTGTACGCGCCTATCAAAATCAGCTCCCTGTGCTGTGAGATAGACTGACTTAATGTTGAACCTGTAGATCTGTACCTCACTCTGCAGTCTGTACGAGCCTATCAAAATCAGCTCCCTGTACTGTGAGATAGACTGACCTAATGTTGAGCTGTAGATATGTACCTCACTCTGCAGTCTGTACGCGCCTATCAAAATCAGCTCCCTGTGTTGTGCAGTGAGAAAGACTGACCTAATGTTGACCTGTAGATCTGTACCTCACTCTGCAGTCTGTACGAGCCTATCAAAACCAGCTTCCTGTGATTTGAGATAGACTGTCCTAATGTTGAGCTGTAGATCTGTACCTCACTCTGCAGTCTGTACTCACCTATCAAAATCAGCTCCCTGTGCTGTGCAGTGAGATAGACTGACCTAATGTTGAGCTGTAGATCTGTACCTCACTATGTAGTATGTACGCGCCTATCAAAATCAGCTCCCTGTGTTGTGCAGTGAGAAAGACTGACCTAATGTTGAGCTGTAGATCTGTACCTCACTCTGCAGTCTGTACGAGCCTATCAAAATCAGCTCCCTATGATGTGAGATAATCTGACCTAATGTTGAGCTGTAGATCTGTACCTCACTCTGCAGTCTGTACGCGCCTATCAAAATCAGCTCCCTGTTCTGTGCAGTGAGATAGACTGACCTAATGTTGAGCTGTAGATCTGTACCTCACTCTGCAGTGTGTACGCGCCTATCAAAATCAGCTCCCTGTGTTGGGCAGTGAGAAAGACTGACCTAATGTTGAGCTGTAGATCTGTACCTCACTCTGCAGTCTGTACTCACCTATCAAAATCAGCTCCCTGTCCTGTGCAGTGAGATAGACTGACCTAATGTTGAGCTGTAGATCTGTACCTCACTCTGCAGTCTGTACTCGCCTATCGAAATCAGCTCCCTGTGTTGTGCAGTGAGAAAGACTGACCTAATGTTGAGCTGTAGATCTGTACCTCACTCTGCAGTTTGTACTCACCTATCAAAATCAGCTCCCTGTGCTGTGAGATAGACTGACCTAATGTTGAGCTGTAGATCTGTACCTCACTCTGCAGTCTGTAGGCGCCTATCAAAACCAGCTCCCTGTGCTGTGCAGTAGACTGACCTAATGTTGAGCTGTAGATCTGTACCTCACTCTGCAGTCTGTACTCGCCTATCAAAATCAGCTCAATGTGCTGTGCACTGAGATAGACTGACCTAATGTTGAGCTGTAGATCTGTACCTCACTCTGCAGTCTTTATGCGCCTTTCAAAATCAGCTCCCTGTGTTGTAGAGTGAGAAAGACTGACCTAATCTTGAGCTGTAGATCTGTACATCACTCTGCAGTCTGTACGCGTATGTAAAAATCAGCTCCCTGTTCTGTGCAGTGAGATAGACTGACCAAATATTGAGCTGTAGATCTGTACCTCACTCTGCAGTCTGTACTCGCCTATCAAAATCAGCTCCCTGTGCTGTGAGATAGACTGACCTAATGTTGAGCTGTAGATCTGTGCTTCACTCTGCAGTCTGTACTCACCTATCAAAATCAGCTCCCTGTGCTGTGAGATAGACTGACCTAATGTTGAGCTGTAGATCTGTGCCTCACTCTGCAGTCTGTACTCACCTATCAAAATCAGCTCCATGTGCTGTGCAGTGAGATAGACTGACCGAATGTTGAGCTGTAGATCTGTACCTCACTCTGCAGTCTGTACGCGCCTATCAAAATCAGCTCCCTGTACTGTGAGATAGACTGACCTAATGTTGAGCTGTAGATATGTACCTCATTCTGCAGTCTGTACTCGCCTATCAAAATCAGCTCCCTATGCAGTGAGATAGACTGACCTAATGTTGAGCTGTAGATCTGTACCTCACTCTGCAGTCTGTACGCGTATGTAAAAATCAGCTCCCTGTTCTGTGCAGTGAGATAGACCGACCAAATATTGAGCTGTAGATCTGTACCTCACTCTGCAGTCTGTACGAGCCTATCAAAATCAGCGTGCTGTGCAGTGAGATAGACTGACCTAATGTTGAGCTGTAGATCTGTACCTCACTCTGCAGTCTGTACGCGCCGATCAAAATCAGCTCCCTGTGCTGTGAGATAGACTGACCTAATGTTGAGCTGCAGATCTGTACCTCACTCTGCAGTCTGTACGCGCCTATCAAAATCAGCTCCCTGTGCTGTGAGATAGACTGACCTAATGTTGAGCTGTAGATCTGTACCTCACTCTGCAGTCTGTACTCGCCTATCAAAATCAGCTCCCTGTGCTGTGCATTGAGATAGACTGACCTAATGTTGAGCTGTAGATCTGTACCTCACTCTGCAGTCTGTACGAGCCTATCAAAACCAGCTTCCTGTGATTTGAGATAGACTGTCCTAATGTTGAGCTGTAGATCTGTACCTCACTCTGCAGTCTGTACTCACCTATCAAAATCAGCTCCCTGTGCTGTGCAGTGAGATAGACTGACCTAATGCTGAGCTGTAGATCTGTACCTCACTCTGCATTCTGTACGCGCGTATCAAAATCAGCTCCCTGTGTTGTGCAGTGAGAAAGACTGACCTAATGTTGACCTGTAGATCTGTACCTCACTCTGCAGTCTGTACGCGCCTTTCAAAATCAGCTCCCTGTGCTGTGAGATAGACTGACCTAATGTTGAGCTGTAGATCTGTACCTCACTATGTAGTATGTACGCGCCTATCAAAATCAGCTCCCTGTGTTGTGCAGTGAGAAAGACTGACCTAATGTTGAGCTGTAGATCTGTACCTCACTCTGCAGTCTGTACTCGCCTATCAAAATCAGCTCCCTGTGCTGTGCAGTGAGAAAGACTGACCTAATGTTGAGCTGTAGATCTGTACCTCACTCTGCAGTCTGTACGAGCCTATCAAAATCAGCTCCCTATGATGTGAGATAATCTGACCTAATGTTGAGCTGCAGATCTGTACCTCAGTCTTCAGTCTCTACTCGCCTATCAAAATCAGCTCCGTGCTGTGCAGTGAGATAGACTGACCTAATGTTGAGCTGTAGATCTGTACCTCACTCTGCAGTCTGTACGCGCCTTTCAAAATCAGCTCCCTGTGTTGTGCAGTGAGAAAGACTGACCTAATCTTGAGCTGTAGATCTGTACCTCACTCTGCAGTCTGTACTCGCCTATTAAAATCAGCTCCCTGTGCTGTGCAGTGAGATAGACTGACCTAATGTTGAGCTGTAGATCTGTATCTCACTCTGCAATCTGTACAAGCCTATCTAAATCAGCTCCCTGTGATGTGAGATAGACTGACCTAATGTTGAGCTGTAGATCTGTACCTCACTCTGCAGTCTGTACTCACCTATCAAAATCAGCTCCCTGTCCTGTGCAGTGAGATAGACTGACCTAATGTTGAGCTGTAGATCTGTACCTCACTCTGCAGTCTGTACTCGCCTATCGAAATCAGCTCCCTATGCTGTGCAGTGAGATAGACTGACCCAATGCTGAGCTGTAGACCTGTACCTCACTCTGCAGTCTGTACGCGCCTATCAAAATCAGCTCCCTGTGCTGTGAGATAGACTGACTTAATGTTGAACCTGTAGATCTGTACCTCACTCTGCAGTCTGTACGAGCCTATCAAAATCAGCTCCCTGTACTGTGAGATAGACTGACCTAATGTTGAGCTGTAGATCTGTACCTCACTCTGCAGTCTGTACTCGCCTATCGAAATCAGCTCCCTATGCTGTGCAGTGAGATAGACTGACCCAATGCTGAGCTGTAGATCTGTACCTCACTCTGCAGTCTGTAGGCGCCTATCAAAACCAGCTCCCTGTGCTGTGCAGTAGACTGACCTAATGTTGAGCTGTAGATCTGTACCTCACTCTGCAGTCTGTACTCGCCTATCAAAATCAGCTCAATGTGCTGTGCACTGAGATAGACTGACCTAATGTTGAGCTGTAGATCTGTACCTCACTCTGCAGTCTGTATGCGCCTTTCAAAATCAGCTCCCTGTGTTGTAGAGTGAGAAAGACTGACCTAATCTTGAGCTGTAGATCTGTACATCACTCTGCAGTCTGTACGCGTATGTAAAAATCAGCTCCCTGTTCTGTGCAGTGAGATAGACTGACCAAATATTGAGCTGTAGATCTGTACCTCACTCTGCAGTCTGTACTCGCCTATCAAAATCAGCTCCCTGTGCTGTGAGATAGACTGACCTAATGTTGAGCTGTAGATCTGTGCTTCACTCTGCAGTCTGTACTCACCTATCAAAATCAGCTCCCTGTGCTGTGAGATAGACTGACCTAATGTTGAGCTGTAGATCTGTGCCTCACTCTGCAGTCTGTACTCACCTATCAAAATCAGCTCCATGTGCTGTGCAGTGAGATAGACTGACCGAATGTTGAGCTGTAGATCTGTACCTCACTCTGCAGTCTGTACGCGCCTATCAAAATCAGCTCCCTGTACTGTGAGATAGACTGACCTAATGTTGAGCTGTAGATATGTACCTCATTCTGCAGTCTGTACTCGCCTATCAAAATCAGCTCCCTATGCAGTGAGATAGACTGACCTAATGTTGAGCTGTAGATCTGTACCTCACTCTGCAGTCTGTACGCGTATGTAAAAATCAGCTCCCTGTTCTGTGCAGTGAGATAGACCGACCAAATATTGAGCTGTAGATCTGTACCTCACTCTGCAGTCTGTACGAGCCTATCAAAATCAGCGTGCTGTGCAGTGAGATAGACTGACCTAATGTTGAGCTGTAGATCTGTACCTCACTCTGCAGTCTGTACGCGCCGATCAAAATCAGCTCCCTGTGCTGTGAGATAGACTGACCTAATGTTGAGCTGCAGATCTGTACCTCACTCTGCAGTCTGTACGCGCCTATCAAAATCAGCTCCCTGTGCTGTGAGATAGACTGACCTAATGTTGAGCTGTAGATCTGTACCTCACTCTGCAGTCTGTACTCGCCTATCAAAATCAGCTCCCTGTGCTGTGCATTGAGATAGACTGACCTAATGTTGAGCTGTAGATCTGTACCTCACTCTGCAGTCTGTACGAGCCTATCAAAACCAGCTTCCTGTGATTTGAGATAGACTGTCCTAATGTTGAGCTGTAGATCTGTACCTCACTCTGCAGTCTGTACTCACCTATCAAAATCAGCTCCCTGTGCTGTGCAGTGAGATAGACTGACCTAATGCTGAGCTGTAGATCTGTACCTCACTCTGCATTCTGTACGCGCGTATCAAAATCAGCTCCCTGTGTTGTGCAGTGAGAAAGACTGACCTAATGTTGACCTGTAGATCTGTACCTCACTCTGCAGTCTGTACGCGCCTTTCAAAATCAGCTCCCTGTGCTGTGAGATAGACTGACCTAATGTTGAGCTGTAGATCTGTACCTCACTATGTAGTATGTACGCGCCTATCAAAATCAGCTCCCTGTGTTGTGCAGTGAGAAAGACTGACCTAATGTTGAGCTGTAGATCTGTACCTCACTCTGCAGTCTGTACTCGCCTATCAAAATCAGCTCCCTGTGCTGTGCAGTGAGAAAGACTGACCTAATGTTGAGCTGTAGATCTGTACCTCACTCTGCAGTCTGTACGAGCCTATCAAAATCAGCTCCCTATGATGTGAGATAATCTGACCTAATGTTGAGCTGCAGATCTGTACCTCAGTCTTCAGTCTCTACTCGCCTATCAAAATCAGCTCCGTGCTGTGCAGTGAGATAGACTGACCTAATGTTGAGCTGTAGATCTGTACCTCACTCTGCAGTCTGTACGCGCCTTTCAAAATCAGCTCCCTGTGTTGTGCAGTGAGAAAGACTGACCTAATCTTGAGCTGTAGATCTGTACCTCACTCTGCAGTCTGTACTCGCCTATTAAAATCAGCTCCCTGTGCTGTGCAGTGAGATAGACTGACCTAATGTTGAGCTGTAGATCTGTATCTCACTCTGCAATCTGTACAAGCCTATCTAAATCAGCTCCCTGTGATGTGAGATAGACTGACCTAATGTTGAGCTGTAGATCTGTACCTCACTCTGCAGTCTGTACTCACCTATCAAAATCAGCTCCCTGTCCTGTGCAGTGAGATAGACTGACCTAATGTTGAGCTGTAGATCTGTACCTCACTCTGCAGTCTGTACTCGCCTATCGAAATCAGCTCCCTATGCTGTGCAGTGAGATAGACTGACCCAATGCTGAGCTGTAGACCTGTACCTCACTCTGCAGTCTGTACGCGCCTATCAAAATCAGCTCCCTGTGCTGTGAGATAGACTGACTTAATGTTGAACCTGTAGATCTGTACCTCACTCTGCAGTCTGTACGAGCCTATCAAAATCAGCTCCCTGTACTGTGAGATAGACTGACCTAATGTTGAGCTGTAGATATGTACCTCACTCTGCAGTCTGTACGCGCCTATCAAAATCAGCTCCCTGTGTTGTGCAGTGAGAAAGACTGACCTAATGTTGACCTGTAGATCTGTACCTCACTCTGCAGTCTGTACGAGCCTATCAAAACCAGCTTCCTGTGATTTGAGATAGACTGTCCTAATGTTGAGCTGTAGATCTGTACCTCACTCTGCAGTCTGTACTCACCTATCAAAATCAGCTCCCTGTGCTGTGCAGTGAGATAGACTGACCTAATGTTGAGCTGTAGATCTGTACCTCACTATGTAGTATGTACGCGCCTATCAAAATCAGCTCCCTGTGTTGTGCAGTGAGAAAGACTGACCTAATGTTGAGCTGTAGATCTGTACCTCACTCTGCAGTCTGTACGAGCCTATCAAAATCAGCTCCCTATGATGTGAGATAATCTGACCTAATGTTGAGCTGTAGATCTGTACCTCACTCTGCAGTCTGTACGCCTATCAAAATCAGCTCCCTGTTCTGTGCAGTGAGATAGACTGACCTAATGTTGAGCTGTAGATCTGTACCTCACTCTGCAGTGTGTACGCGCCTATCAAAATCAGCTCCCTGTGTTGGGCAGTGAGAAAGACTGACCTAATGTTGAGCTGTAGATCTGTACCTCACTCTGCAGTCTGTACTCACCTATCAAAATCAGCTCCCTGTCCTGTGCAGTGAGATAGACTGACCTAATGTTGAGCTGTAGATCTGTACCTCACTCTGCAGTCTGTACTCGCCTATCGAAATCAGCTCCCTATGCTGTGCAGTGAGATAGACTGACCCAATGCTGAGCTGTAGACCTGTACCTCACTCTGCAGTCTGTACGCGCCTATCAAAATCAGCTCCCTGTGCTGTGAGATAGACTGACTTAATGTTGAACCTGTAGATCTGTACCTCACTCTGCAGTCTGTACGAGCCTATCAAAATCAGCTCCCTGTACTGTGAGATAGACTGACCTAATGTTGAGCTGTAGATATGTACCTCACTCTGCAGTCTGTACGCGCCTATCAAAATCAGCTCCCTGTGTTGTGCAGTGAGAAAGACTGACCTAATGTTGACCTGTAGATCTGTACCTCACTCTGCAGTCTGTACGAGCCTATCAAAACCAGCTTCCTGTGATTTGAGATAGACTGTCCTAATGTTGAGCTGTAGATCTGTACCTCACTCTGCAGTCTGTACTCACCTATCAAAATCAGCTCCCTGTGCTGTGCAGTGAGATAGACTGACCTAATGTTGAGCTGTAGATCTGTACCTCACTATGTAGTATGTACGCGCCTATCAAAATCAGCTCCCTGTGTTGTGCAGTGAGAAAGACTGACCTAATGTTGAGCTGTAGATCTGTACCTCACTCTGCAGTCTGTACGAGCCTATCAAAATCAGCTCCCTATGATGTGAGATAATCTGACCTAATGTTGAGCTGTAGATCTGTACCTCACTCTGCAGTCTGTACGCGCCTATCAAAATCAGCTCCCTGTTCTGTGCAGTGAGATAGACTGACCTAATGTTGAGCTGTAGATCTGTACCTCACTCTGCAGTGTGTACGCGCCTATCAAAATCAGCTCCCTGTGTTGGGCAGTGAGAAAGACTGACCTAATGTTGAGCTGTAGATCTGTACCTCACTCTGCAGTCTGTACGCGCCTATCAAAATCAGCTCCCTGTGCTGTGCAGTGAGATAGACTGACCAAATGTTGAGCTCTAGATCTGTACCTCACGCTGCAGTCTGTACGAGCCTATCAAAATCAGCTCCCTGTGATGTGAGATAGACTGACCTAATGTTGAGCTGTAGATCTGTACCTCACTCTGCAGTCTCTACTCGCCTATCAAAATCAGCTCCCTGTGTCAGGATTTGGCCAGGGTTGTTCCAGTTGTTTGTCAGTAGATGTCCCCATTGTGCTTTTTGTCCCTGTGTTTTTCCCTTGACCCCCATTATTGTTTGCACCTGTGTCTCGTTTCCCCTGATTGTATTTAAACCCTTTGTTTCCCTCAGTTCTGTGCTCTGTGTTTGTATGTTAGCACCCTGCCCTAGTGTTCTGTGTGCTCTTGTCGATTCCGGGTAACGTTCTTGTGGTATTCTGTTTTTTGTTTTAGTTTAGTTTTGGTGAGTTTCTTTTTAGATCTTTTTGTGTTTTTCCTTCCACCTTTTGGATTTGCCATTTTTTATTTTTTAGGATTTTTTCTTCATTAAATACACCGTCTTAAGTACTGCTGTGTCTGCCTCATCTTCTGGGTTCTGCTGTCTATTCGTGGCTCAGTTGGTTAAGTGACTGTTTCTCACTCCGGAGACCCAGGTTCGAAACCGGGTCCTGACAGAAACACAGAGCCAAAAATGAACCCAGAGGCAGCCAGTTCCCAGGACCTTTTGCCACGCTGTCCCACCACCAGGAGACTGTCCAACGCCACGAAGCCGCCCTGGTTCAGCAAGAGGCCTTAATGGCAAGACATTCTCATCTTCTGTCAGAGATGCTGACTTCCATTAAGCAAATGTCTGATCGACTTACCCCGGCAACAGTTCCCGTCCCAGTACCTCAAGTTCACGTACCCATGGCAGTTAACCCCCTGGCTGAACCTCGTCTTCCACCTCCCCAACGGTTCTCAGGTGATCCAAGTGCTTGTAAAGGGTTTCTCACTCAATGTTCTCTCTCCTTTGAGCTGCAACCCTCGTCGTTTCCCACCGACCGGTCTAAGATCGCATATATCATCACCCTGCTGTCGGAAAAAGCCCTGGCCTGGGCTACTGCTGTGTGGGATGCCCATAGTTCCTGCTGTGCCAGCTACTCTGCCTTTGCTGAGGAATTCAAACGAGTGTTTCAAGGCCCAAGCAGTGGTTCTGACTCAGCCAAACAACTCCTGACTCTCCATCAAGGTTGGCGCAGCGTGACGGACTATGCCATCCAGTTCCGCACGGTGGCAGCAGCGAGTGGCTGGAACAACGAGGCGCTCACGGTGTGCTTTCTGAAAGGCCTTTCCGACACTATCCAAGATGAACTGGCCACTCGGGAACCACCGGACAATCTCGAGTCCCTGATCAAGTTGGCCTCACGCATTGACCAGCGTCTGAGAGAGAGAGAACTCAACCGTAGACCTCTAGCCCCTATCAGTCCCAGCTCCGAGTCCCCACCTTTATCATCACTGGCTCCACCGGAACCCATGCAGATTGGACGCATCTCCCAGGCTGAGAGAGACCGCCGGATGAGGGAGCGACGCTGTCTATATTGCGGCAAACCGGGCCATTTCCGTTCCACGTGTCCCGGGCTCCAGGGAAACGCTCTGTCCCGTACAGACCGGGGGAACTGTAACGGGAAACATAACCTCCTCCCATCCGTCCAACTCCCGTCTGCTCATTCCAGTCACCCTCTCCTGGGACAACCACAAGCTTCACCTTCAAGCCTTGGTAGACTCTGGAGCCGCAGGTAACTTCATGGATGGTGTCTGGGCGAAGGAGAATGGCGTTCCCTCTGAACCTCTAAGTGACCCCATGAGGGTTACTACATTGGATGGAAGCCCTTTGGGATCTGGACTTGTCACTCATGTCACTACCTCCTTGAGACTTTCAGTTTCACAACACCAGGAATTGATGAACTTTCATTTGATCTCCTGTTCCGAGTTCCCTCTCGTCCTTGGATACCCCTGGCTTCACAGCCATAACCCTCACATCGACTGGTCTGTGGGCACTATCAAGCAGTGGGGTCCTACGTGCCAAGCTACTTGTATTTTCCAGAATTCCCGAGTTCTACTCCCGAGTCTTTAGAATCCATCGACCTGACCCGAGTTCCCGAGTGTTACCATGACCTCAAACTGGTGTTTAGCAAACAGAGGGCCACCATGCTACCACCCCATAGATCTTACGATTGCCCCATCGACCTGTTTCCGGGCACTTGCCCCCAGGGGTCGGATCTTTTCCCTATCTCCACCCGAACGAGCTGCTATGGATACCTACATCAAGGACTCTCTGGAAGCAGGCCTCATGCGTCCATCCACCTCCCCGGCGGGAGCAGGGTTTTTCTTTGTGGCCAAGAAAGACGGTGGGTTACGTCCTTGCATCGACTACCGGGGACTCAATGACATAACCGTCCGTAACCGTTACCCGCTACCCCTTATGGCCACAGCCTTCGAGCTGCTCCAGGAAGCAGTTGTTTTCACTAAGCTTGACCTGCGGAACGCATACCATCTTGTGCGGATCAGACCTGGTGACGAGTGGAAGACCGCTTTCAACACGCCTACTGGTCACTATGAATACTTGGTGATGCCCTTCGGCCTGACCAACGCCCCAGCGGTGTTCCAAGCGCTCATAAACGATGTGCTTAGGGATATGCTTAACATATTTGTGTTCGTTTACTTGGATGACATCCTCATCTTTTCGAGCTCCCTTCAAGAACACACTAAGCATGTCAGACAAGTACTCAAACGCCTCCTGGACAGCCATCTGTACGTTAAGCCGGAAAAATGTGAATTCCATTCATCCCGAGTACAATTCCTGGGATTTGTAGTGGAACCCGGTCGAATCCAAATGGACCCTAGGAAAGTAGGGGCGGTAGCGGATTGGCCCACCCCCAAATCCGTTAAGGATGTTCAGCGTTTCCTGGGCTTCACAAACTTTTACCGCAAGTTCATCAAGAACTTCAGTTTGGTGGCAGCTCCTCTCTCAGCTTTAACCAAAGGTGGCAATGCAAGGTTTTTTGGGGAAGAGAAGCTGAGACGGCCTTCCTAGGACTCAAGCAGCGCATCCTCTCTGCTCCCATCCTGATACTACCGACTACGGATGAACCATTTGTGGTGGAGGTAGACGCATCAGAGGTTGGTGTCGGAGCTGTCCTGTCTCAGAGGGGTGAAGACAAGAAGCTTCATCCGTGCGCTTTCTTCTCACACCGGCTTACCCCGACTGAGAGGAACTACGATGTGGGGGATCGTGAACTCCTAGCGGTTAAGATGGCATTGAAGGAATGGAGACACTGGCTCGAGGGGCTTCTCACCCGTTTCAAGTGCTTACGGACCACAAAAATCTGGAGTATATCCAGCAGGCGAAGCGATTGAACTCTAGACAAGCTAGATGGTCTCTTTTCTTCAATCGATTCCAGTTTATCCTCACCTATCGGCCCGGGTCGAAGAATCTCAAACCGGATGCCCTGTCCCGAGTCTACGCTCCTGCCATTCGAGATGACACGGACATGCCTGTCCTTCCTGCTGCTAAGATTGTGGCTCCGATCTCGTGGCAAGTTGAGGATACCGTGAGACGTGCTCAAGCTAGCGAACCGGACCCTAAAGGAGGCCCTGCCAATCGGTTGTTTGTCCCCAAGGCAGTGAGGACTCAGGTCCTTCTGTGGGGGCACTCCTCTCGCCTCACCTGTCATCCGGGCGTAGGTCGCACCTTGGAGTTCATCCAGCGTAAGTTCTGGTGGCCTACCATAAGAGAAGACGTTGCCACTTTCGTCAATGCCTGCCCCGTGTGCTGCCAGGGCAAATCTTCTCACCTCCGCCCTCAAGGACTCCTTCACCCTTTACCTGTTCCCCACAGACCCTGGTCCCATATCTCATTGGACTTTATTACTGGACTTCCTCCATCCCATGGCAATACTACTATCCTAGTCATAATCGACAGGTTTTCAAAGGCGGCCAGGTTCGTCCCTCTGACTAAGTTACCTTCTGCCAAGGAAACGGCTGAGTTGGTAATTAATCATGTGTTCCGAGTCTTCGGCATTCCTCAAGATGTGGTTTCTGACAGAGGTCCCCAGTTCGCCTCAAGGTTTTGGAAGGCCTTCTGCCAACTCATGGGGGCTTCTGCCAGTCTATCTTCAGGGTACCATCCGGAGTCCAACGGCCAAACAGAGAGGATGAATCAAGAGCTGGAAACCACCCTCCGATGTATGACTCGTGACAACCCGTCCACATGGTCATCCTTTATTGTTTGGGCCGAATACGCGCACAACACCTTGCGCTCCTCCTCCACTGGTATGTCCCCGCACGAGTGTCAGTTTGGCTATGCTCCTCCATTGTTCCCGGACCAGGAGGCAGAAGTCAGTGTGCCTTCAGCCTTGAGATTCGTCAGACGCTGTCGGCTTATGTGGAGGAAGACCCGTCTTAATCTGATGCGTTCCTCACAGAGGTATCAACAACAAGCCAACAGACGTCGCCGTCCCGGGCCTACCCTGCGCCCCGGCCAGAGAGTCTGGCTCTCCACAAGAGACTTACCTCTACGGGTGGAGTCTCGCAAGCTGTCCCAAAAATACATCGGTCCCTTCAAGGTTGCCAGGAGAGTTAACCCAGTTTCTTATCGCCTACACTTACCCAGATCCCTTAAGATTAATCCCACATTTCATGTGTCTTTGTTAAAACCTGTTGTTTTTTCTCCCCTTGTCCCGGCAGACAGACCTCCCCCTCCGCCTCGTGTCATTGGAGGCCAGCCGGCTTATACCGTCCACCGGATACTGGATTCCCGCCGGGTGCAGCGGTCCTGGCAGTATCTGGTGGACTGGGAAGGCTACGGTCCTGAGGAGCGCTCTTGGGTTCCTGCCAAAGACATCCTGGACCCTGACCTCATTCGTCAGTTCAGGGTCCTCCACCCTGAGAGAGCTGGTAGGAACGTCAGGAGCCGTTCCTAGGGGGATTCTGTCAGGATTTGGCCAGGGTTGTTCCAGTTGTTTGTCAGTAGATGTCCCCATTGTGCTTTTTGTCCCTGTGTTTTTCCCTTGACCCCCATTATTGTTTGCACCTGTGTCTCGTTTCCCCTGATTGTATTTAAACCCTTTGTTTCCCTCAGTTCTGTGCTCTGTGTTTGTATGTTAGCACCCTGCCCTAGTGTTCTGTGTGCTCTTGTCGATTCCGGGTAACGTTCTTGTGGTATTCTGTTTTTTGTTTTAGTTTAGTTTTGGTGAGTTTCTTTTTAGATCTTTTTGTGTTTTTCCTTCCACCTTTTGGATTTGCCATTTTTTATTTTTAGGATTTTTTCTTCATTAAATACACCGTCTTAAGTACTGCTGTGTCTGCCTCATCTTCTGGGTTCTGCTGTCTATTCGTGGCTCAGTTGGTTAAGTGACTGTTTCTCACTCCGGAGACCCAGGTTCGAAACCGGGTCCTGACACCCTGTTCTGTGCAGTGAGATAGACTGACCTAATGTTGAGCTGAAGATCTGTACCTCACTCTGCAGTCTGTACTCACCTATCAAGGTCAGCTCCCTGTGCTGTGAGATAGACTGACCTAATGTTGAGCTGTAGATCTGTACCTCACTCTGCAGTCTGTACGCGCCTATCAAAATCAGCTCCCTGTGTTGTGCAGTGAGAAAGACTGACCTAATGTTGAGCTGTAGATCTGTACCTCACTCTGCAGTCTGTAGGCGCCTATCAAAACCAGCTCCCTGTGCTGTGAGATAGACTGACCTAATGTTGAGCTGTAGATCTGTACCTCACTCTGCAGTCTGTAGGCGCCTATCAAAACCAGCTCCCTGTGCTGTGCAGTAGACTGACCTAATGTTGAGCTGTAGATCTGTACCTCACTCTGCAGTCTGTACTCGCCTATCAAAATCAGCTCAATGTGCTGTGCACTGAGATAGACTGACCTAATGTTGAGCTGTAGATCTGTACCTCACTCTGCAGTCTGTATGCGCCTTTCAAAATCAGCTCCCTGTGTTGTAGAGTGAGAAAGACTGACCTAATCTTGAGCTGTAGATCTGTACATCACTCTGCAGTCTGTACGCGTATGTAAAAATCAGCTCCCTGTTCTGTGCAGTGAGATAGACTGACCAAATATTGAGCTGTAGATCTGTACCTCACTCTGCAGTCTGTACTCGCCTATCAAAATCAGCTCCCTGTGCTGTGAGATAGACTGACCTAATGTTGAGCTGTAGATCTGTGCCTCACTCTGCAGTCTGTACTCACCTATCAAAATCAGCTCCATGTGCTGTGCAGTGAGATAGACTGACCGAATGTTGAGCTGTAGATCTGTACCTCACTCTGCAGTCTGTACGCGCCTATCAAAATCAGCTCCCTGTACTGTGAGATAGACTGACCTAATGTTGAGCTGTAGATATGTACCTCATTCTGCAGTCTGTACTCGCCTATCAAAATCAGCTCCCTATGCAGTGAGATAGACTGACCTAATGTTGAGCTGTAGATCTGTACCTCACTCTGCAGTCTGTACGCGTATGTAAAAATCAGCTCCCTGTTCTGTGCAGTGAGATAGACCGACCAAATATTGAGCTGTAGATCTGTACCTCACTCTGCAGTCTGTACGAGCCTATCAAAATCAGCTCCCTGTGCTGTGAGATAGACTGACCTAATGTTAGGCTGCAGATCTGTACCTCACTCTGCAGTCTGTACGCGCCTATCAAAATCAGCTCCCTGTGCTGTGAGATAGACTGACCTAATGTTGAGCTGCAGATCTGTACCTCACTCTGCAGTCTGTACGCGCCTATCAAAATCAGCTCCCTGTGCTGTGAGATAGACTGACCTAATGTTGAGCTGTAGATCTGTACCTCACTCTGCAGTCTGTACTCGCCTATCAAAATCAGCTCCCTGTGCTGTGCAGTGAGATAGACTGACCTAATGTTGAGCTGTAGATCTGTACCTCACTCTGCATTCTGTACGCGCGTATCAAAATCAGCTCCCTGTGTTGTGCAGTGAGAAAGACTGACCTAATGTTGAGCTGTAGATCTGTACCTCACTATGTAGTATGTACGCGCCTATCAAAATCAGCTCCCTGTGTTGTGCAGTGAGAAAGACTGACCTAATGTTGAGCTGTAGATCTGTACCTCACTCTGCAGTCTGTACTCGCCTATCAAAATCAGCTCCCTGTGCTGTGCAGTGAGATAGACTGACCTAATGTTGAGCTGTAGATCTGTACCTCACTCTGCAGTCTGTACGCGCCTATCAAAATCAGCTCCCTATGATGTGAGATAATCTGACCTAATGTTGAGCTGCAGATCTGTACCTCAGTCTTCAGTCTCTACTCGCCTATCAAAATCAGCTCCGTGCTGTGCAGTGAGATAGACTGACCTAATGTTGAGCTGTAGATCTGTACCTCACTCTGCAGTCTGTACGCGCCTTTCAAAATCAGCTCCCTGTGTTGTGCAGTGAGAAAGACTGACCTAATCTTGAGCTGTAGATCTGTACCTCACTCTGCAGTCTGTACTCACTTATCAAAATCAGCTCCCTGTCCTGTGCAGTGAGATAGACTGACCCAATGCTGAGCTGTAGACCTGTACCTCACTCTGCAGTCTGTACGCGCCTATCAAAATCAGCTCCCTGTGCTGTGAGATAGACTGACTTAATGTTGAACCTGTAGATCTGTACCTCACTCTGCAGTCTGTACGAGCCTATCAAAATCAGCTCCCTGTACTGTGAGATAGACTGACCTAATGTTGAGCTGTAGATATGTACCTCACTCTGCAGTCTGTACGCGCCTATCAAAATCAGCTCCCTGTGTTGTGCAGTGAGAAAGACTGACCTAATGTTGACCTGTAGATCTGTACCTCACTCTGCAGTCTGTACGAGCCTATCAAAACCAGCTTCCTGTGATTTGAGATAGACTGTCCTAATGTTGAGCTGTAGATCTGTACCTCACTCTGCAGTCTGTACTCACCTATCAAAATCAGCTCCCTGTGCTGTGCAGTGAGATAGACTGACCTAATGTTGAGCTGTAGATCTGTACCTCACTATGTAGTATGTACGCGCCTATCAAAATCAGCTCCCTGTGTTGTGCAGTGAGAAAGACTGACCTAATGTTGAGCTGTAGATCTGTACCTCACTCTGCAGTCTGTACGAGCCTATCAAAATCAGCTCCCTATGATGTGAGATAATCTGACCTAATGTTGAGCTGCAGATCTGTACCTCACTCTGCAGTCTGTACGCGCCTTTCAAAATCAGCTCCCTGTGTTGTGCAGTGAGAAAGACTGACCTAATCTTGAGCTGTAGATCTGTACCTCACTCTGCAGTCTGTACTCGCCTATTAAAATCAGCTCCCTGTGCTGTGCAGTGAGATAGACTGACCTAATGTTGAGCTGTAGATCTGTACCTCACTCTGCAGTCTGTACTCGCCTATCAAAATCAGCTCCCTGTGCTCCGCAGTGAGATAGACTGACCTAATGTTGAGCTGTAGATCTGTACCTCACTCTGCAGTCTGTACGCGCCTATCAAAATCAGCTCCCTGTACTGTGAGATAGACTGACCTAATGTTGAGCTGTAGATCTGTACCTCACTCTGCAGTTTGTACTCGCCTATCAAAATCAGCTCCCTGTGCTGTGCTGTGAGATAGACTGACCTAATGTTGAGCTGTAGATCTGTACCTCACTCTGCAGTCTGTACGCTCCTATCAAAATCCGCTCCCTGTGCTGTGCAGTGAGATAGACTGACCTAATGTTGAGCTGTAGATCTGTACCTCACTCTGCAGTTTGTACTCGCCTATCAAAATCAGCTCCCTGTGCTGTTCAGTGAGATAGACTGACCTAATGTTGAGCTGTAGATCTGTACCTCACTCTGCAGTCTGTACTCGCCTATCGAAATCAGCTCCCTGTGCTGTGCAGTGAGATAGACTGACCCAATGCTGAGCTGTAGACCTGTACCTCACTCTGCAGTCTGTACGCGCCTATCAAAATCAGCTCCCTGTGCTGTGAGATAGACTGACCTAATGTTGAGCTGTAGATATGTACCTCACTCTGCAGTCTGTACGCGCCTATCAAAATCAGCTCCCTGTGTTGTGCAGTGAGAAAGACTGACCTAATGTTGACCTGTAGATCTGTACCTCACACTGCAGTCTGTACTCACCTATCAAAATCAGCTTCCTGTGATTTGAGATAGACTGACCTAATGTTGAGCTGTAGATCTGTACCTCACACTGCAGTCTGTACTCACCTATCAAAATCAGCTCCCTGTGCTGTGCAGTGAGAAAGACTGACCTAATGTTGAGCTGTAGATCTGTACCTCACTCTGCAGTCTGTACCCGCCTATCAAAATCAGCTCCCTGTGCTGTGAGATAGACTGACCTAATGTTGAGCTGTAGATCTGTACCTCACTCTGCAGTATGCACTCACCTATCAAAATCAGCTCCCTGTGCTGTGCACTGAGATAGACTGACCTAACGTTGAGCTGTAGATCTGTACCTTATTCTGCAGTCTGTATGCGCCTATCAAAATCAGCTCCCTGTGCTGTGAGATAGACTGACTTAATGTTGAACCTGTAGATCTGTACCTCACTCTGCAGTCTGTACTCGCCTATCAAAATCAGCTCCCTGTGTTGTGAGATAGACTGACCTAATGTTGAGCTGTGGATCTGTACCTCACTCTGCAGTCTGTACTCGCCAATCAAAATCAGCTCCCTGTGCTGTGAGATAGACTGACCTAATGTTGAGCTGTAGATCTGTACCTCACTCTGCAGTCTGTACTCACCTATCAAAATCAGCTCCCTGTGCTGTGCAGTGAGAAAGACTGACCTAATGTTGAGCTTTAGATCTATACCTCACTCTGCAGTATGTACTCGCCTATAAAAATCAGCTCCCTGTGCTGTGCACTGAGATAGACTGACCTAATGTTGAGCTGTAGATCTGTACCTCACTCTGCAGTCTGTACGCGCCTATCAAAATCAGCTCCCTGTACTGTGAGATAGACTGACCTAATGTTGAGCTGTAGATATGTACCTCACTCTGCAGTCTGTACTCGCCTATCAAAATCAGCTCCCTTTGCAGTGAGATAGACTGACCTAATGTTGAGCTGTAGATCTTTACCTCTCTGCAGTTTCTAGTCGCCTATCGCCTTTTTTAGGCACTCCCATATGATTATTAAGACAGCATGTCTACTGATACAATAACTCATGTTGTGGTGATTGAAAGAGTGTGCTAAAAGAATATATCTAGCATCATAATTTCCAAATCACTACACTCTATGTCTTGATCATTCTTGTGTCACAATCTTATTGCCATCAGCTGATATTCTAGTGAAGAGAGATCCTACAGACCTTATGACCTGAGTAAAGTGATGATTTTCAATCCACAGAGACAATACTTACATTCTGATGTTCTTTTTGTGGGAGAATAAAGAGAAAGTGAGAGAAAAAAGATGAGACTGAACCCAGCATTTCTAGACTGATTTAGAATAATGAAGTATTCTCAGTATTCAAGGGGGTGAAGATTTAGAACCACATTATTGTTTAAGTACATCAGACAGACTGCAGGTAGAGTGCCTGGCTTTGTGATGTGAGACAGTGAAGGGATGCGTACCAAATGGCACCCTATTCCCTTATAGTGCCAGATCTGGTCAAAAGTAGTGCACTATAAAGGGAATAAAGTGCCATTTGGGACGTAACAAGGTCTTGCCTTAAGTGAGTTGAAGGGGGAGGGGATGTCTTGAAGGTTCAATCACATACCACAAGAGGGAGACAATACTACAGAAATGCATTGGGTGGAAGCATTTCTAACCCTCACACATTTTTTTATCACTTTGGAATCTGTACATTTCATCATGATACCCTGTACAATGTTAGGATATATTTAGGATATATTAGGATATATTAACAAACCTTTCTAGAATTTTTATTTTATTTTTTAAATTCAGGATGACTTTCGAACCAATATTGAATTGTATGATCAATCGGGTGAAAAACATACTGTATTTAGAGTTAAAATACTGAAAGGAAACTCCAGCAGTGACCCTGCTCTAAGAGGGCTCTGCAGTGTGAGGTAGTTGGTTGTATTGTTTCGCATAATAAACAGCCTGGAGATAACTGTACAACCTTCTAGCTTTCCCTGCGGTGTCACCAATACATCATCAAATGGACCCCTTCTCTCGACTCCCCTGTGGTAAGTATGAAGAGTCGACTAAAGACCCCACAACAGTTCTGGACATTTAGACAGAGTGGGCCATTTAGAAAGTGTCAGCTCTACACTACGATGCTCCATTAATCTTGCTTTTTAGTCCAGGACTAGGTTGAAACTGTGTCCAGGAAACCGCCCCGTAAAATACCTTTACTATGTATTGTTCTGTCAATTTATAATGAATAATGTATACAAATATAGAGTAATACCAATTGAGTAAGAAATGTGAAATAGGGCTGTGTCCAAATGGCAGCCCCCATGTGGTGAAGGTAGGAAACAACACCTCCACTTCGCTGATCCTCAACAAAGGGGCCCCACAAGGGTGCGTGCTCAGCCCCCTCCTGTACTCCATGTTCACCCATGACTGTGTGGCCATGCACACATCCAACTCAATCATCAAGTTTGCAAACAGTAGTAGGCTTGATTACCAACAATGACGAGACAGCCTACAGGGAGAAGGTGAGGGCTCTGGGAAAGTGGTGCCAGGAAAATAACCTCTCACCCAACGTCAACAAAACAAAGTAGCTGATTGTGGACTTCAGGAAACAGCAGAGGGAGCACCCCCATATCCACATCGACAGGACCGCAGTGGAGAAGGTGGAAAGCTTCAAGTTCCTCGTCGTACACATCATGGACAAACTGAAATGGTCCAACCACACAGACAGTGTGATGAAGAAGGCGCAGCAGCGCCTCTTCAACCTCAGAAGGCTGAAGAAATTTGTCTTGGCACCTAAAACCCTAACAAACTTTTACAGATGCACAATTGAGAGCATCCTATCGGGCTGTATCACTGCCTGGTACAGCAACTAGACCGCCCCCAACTGCAGGGCTCTACAGAGGGCAGTGAGGTCTGCACAATGCATCACCGGGTGCAAACTGCCTGCCTTCCTGGACACCTACAGCACCCGATGTCACAGGAAGGTCAAAAAGATCATCAAGGACAACAACCATCCGGGCCACTGCCTGTTCAACCTGCCAGAAGGCGAGGTCAGTACAGTTGCATCAAAGCTGGGACCGAGAGACTGAAAAACAGCTTCTATCTCAAGCCATCAGGATGCTAAATAGCCATCACTAGCCAGCTTCCACCCGGTTACTCAACCCTGCACATTAGAGGCTGATGCCTGTATACATAGACTTGAAATCACTGGCCACTTCAATAATGGAACAGTAGTCACTTTAATAATGTTTACATATTTTGCATTACTCATCTCACATGTACAGTGGGGAGAACAAGTATTTGATACACTGCCGATTTTGCAGGTTTTCCTACTTATAAAGCATGCAGAGGTCTGTAATTTTTATCATAGGTACACTTCAACTGTGAGAGACGGAATCAAAAACAAAAATCCAGAAAATCACATTGTATGATTTTTAAGTAATTAATTAGAATTTTATTGCATAACATAAGTATTTGATACATCAGAAAAGCAGAACTTAATATTTGGTACAGAAACCTTTGTTTGCAATTACAGAGATCATATGTTTCCTGTAGTTCTTGACCAGGTTTACACACTGCAGGAGGGATTTTGTCCCACTCCTCCATACAGACCTTCTCCAGATCCTTCAGGTTTCAGGGCTGTCGCTGGGCAATACGGACTTTCAGCTCCCTCCAAAGATGTTCTATTGGGTTCAGGTCTGGAGACTGGCGAGGCCACTCCAGGATCTTGAGATGCTTCTTACGGAGCCACTCCTTAGTTGCCCTGGCTGTGTGTTTCGGGTCGTTGTCATGCTGGAAGACCCAGCCACGACCCATCTTCAATGCTCTTATTGAGGGAAGGAGGCTATTGGCCAAGATCTCGCGATACATGGCCCCATCCATCCTCCCCTCAATACGGTAGTCATCCTGTCCCCTTTGCAGAAAAGCATCCCCAAAGAATGATGTTTCCACCTCCATGCTTCACAGTTGGGATGGTGTTCTTGGGGTTGTACTCATCCTTCTTCTTCCTCCAAACACTGCGAGTGGAGTTGAGACCAAAATGCTCTATTTTCTTCTCATCAGACCACATGACCTTCTCCCATTCCTCCTCTGGATCATCCTCTGGCAAACTTCAGATGGGCCTGGACATGCGCTGGCTTGAGCAGGGGGACCTTGCGTGCGCTGCAGGATTTTAATCCATGACGGCATAGTGTGTTACTAATGGTTTTCTTTGAGACTGTGGTCCCAGCTCTCTTCAGGTCATTGACCAGGTCCTGCCGTGTAGTTCTGGACTGATCCCTCACCTTCCTCATGATCATTGATGCCCCACAAGGTGAGATCTTGCATGGAGCCCCAGACCGAGGGTGATTGACTGTCATCTTGAACTTCTTCCATTTTCTAATAATTGCGCCAACAGTTGTTGCTTTCTCACCACGCTGCTTGCCTATTGTCCTGTAGCCCATCCCAGCCTTGTGCAGGTCTACAATTGTATCCCTGATGTCCTTACACAGCTCACTGGTCTTGGCCATTGTGGAGAGGTTGGAGTCTGTTTGAGTGTGTGGACAGGTGTCTTTTATACAGGTAACGAGTTCAAACAGGTGCAGTTAATACAGGTAATGAGTGGAGAACAGTAGGGCTTCTTAAAGAAAAACTAACAGGTCTGTGAGAGCCGGAATTCTTACTGGTTGGTAGGTGATCAAATACTTATATCATGCAATAAAATGCTTAAAAATCATAAAATGTGATTTTCTGGATTTTTGTTTTAGATTCCGTCTCTCACAGTTGAAGTGTACCTATGATAACAATTACAGACCTCTACATGCTTTGTAAGTAGGGAAAACCTGCGAAATTGGCAGTGTATCAAATACTTGTTCTCCCCACTGTATATACTGTATTGTATTATATTCTACTTGTATCTTAGTCTATGCCACTGTGACATTGATCATCTTATATGTATATATTCTTAATTCCGTTCCTTTACTTAGATTTGTGTGTATTGTGTATACTGTTGTGAAATTGTTAGATATTACTTGTTATATTTTACTGCACTGTTGGAGCTAGAAACACAAGCATTGCGTTACACCCACAATAACATCTGCCAAACACGTGTGACCAATAAAATCTGATTTGATTTAGATTTTATGTATTCCCTAAATAGTGCTGTACGTTTGAACAGTGCCCATAGGGATGCAATCTACAGTGCCTTGCGAAAGTATTCGGCCCCCTTGAACTTTGCGACCTTTTGACACATTTCAGGCTTCAAACATAAAGATATAAAACTGTATTTTTTTGTGAAGAATCAACAACAAGTAGGACACAATCATGAAGTGGAACGACATTTATTGGATATTTCAAACTTTTTTAACAAATCAAAAACTGAAAAATTGGGCGTGCAAAATTATTCAGCCCCCTTAAGTTAATACTTTGTAGCGCCACCTTTTGCTGCGATTACAGCTGTAAGTCGCTTGGGGTATGTCTCTATCAGTTTTGCACATCGAGAGACTGACATTTTTTCCCATTCCTCCTTGCAAAACAGCTCGAGCTCAGTGAGGTTGGATGGAGAGCATTTGTGAACAGCAGTTTTCAGTTCTTTCCACAGATTCTCGATTGGATTCAGGTCTGGACTTTGACTTGGCCATTCTAACACCTGGATATGTTTATTTTTGAACCATTCCATTGTAGATTTTGCTTTATGTTTTGGATCATTGTCTTGTTGGAAGACAAATCTCCGTCCCAGTGTCAGGTCTTTTGCAGAGTCCATCAGGTTTTCTTCCAGAAAGGTCCTGTATTTGGCTCCATCCATCTTCCCATCAATTTTAACCATCTTCCCTGTCCCCGCTGACGAAAAGCAGGCCCAAACCATGATGCTGCCACCACCATGTTTGACAGTGGGTATGGTGTGTTCAGGGTGATGAGCTGTGTTGCTTTTACGCCAAACATAACGTTTTGCATTGTTGCCAAAAAGTTCAATTTTGGTTTCATCTGACCAGAGCACCTTCTTCCACATGTTTGGTGTGTCTCCCAGGTGGCTTGTGGTGACCTTTAAACAACACTTTTTATGGATATCTTTAAGAAATGGCTTTCTTCTTGCCACTCTTCCATAAAGGCCAGATTTGTGCAATATACGACTGATTGTTGTCCTATGGACAGAGTCTCCCACCTCAGCTGTAGATCTCTGCAGTTCATCCAGAGTGATCATGGGCCTCTTGGCTGCATCTCTGATCAGTCTTCTCCTTGTATGAGCTGAAAGTTTAGAGGGACGGCCAGGTCTTGGTAGATTTGCAGTGGTCTGATACTCCTTCCATTTCAATATTATCGCTTGCACAGTGCTCCTTGGGATGTTTAAAGCTTGGAAAATCTTTTTGTATCCAAATCCGGCTTTAAACTTCTTCACAACAGTATCTCGGACCTGCCTGGTGTGTTCCTTGCTCTTCATGATGCTCTCTGCGCTTTTAACGGACCTCTGAGACTATCACAGTGCAGGTGCATTTATACGGAGACTTGATTACACACAGGTGGATTGTATTTATCATCATTAGTCATTTAGATCAACATTGGATCATTCAGAGATCCTCACTGAACTTCTGGAGAGAGTTTGCTGCACTGAAAGTAAAGGGGCTGAATAATTTTGCACGGCCAATTTTTCAGTTTTTGATTTGTTAAAAAAGTTTGAAATATCCAATAAATGTCGTTCCACTTCATGATTGTGTCCCACTTGTTGTTGATTCTTCACAAAAAAATACAGTTTTATATCTTTATGTTTGAAGCCTGAAATGTGGCAAAAGGTCGCAAAGTTCAAGGGGGCCGAATACTTTCGCAAGGCACTGTATGTGTGTGATTGAATAAGAGGCCAATTAAGGCACATTAGACTTTGAAAATGTCATTTGAATTTCATCATTAATAAGTATTTGGTGCAGCATGTGGACGTATAGAGCTTTTATCAATTATTTTCATTGCTCAACTGCGCTCTTTTAACTAGAGGTACACATACAATACCATAACCTAAACACCATTATCATGGTTTGTTCATGGTCACAGATTACACAGTGCATTGCCCTTTTTATTGTTGCACTCCCCCATTTCCATTACAGGTTATGACAGCCTCTGGTCCCGTAATATAGAGCAAATGGAAATTTGTGGTGCTTTTAACCATTTTGTCTCCTTTTTGGCCACCTGGCCACCTTTTTGAAAGAATAGTTTATGAGAATTCCTCTAATTTCTCTATAGGGAGTTAATTTAACTTGAAACAGACTGTACAGACAATCTTATTTTTTTCATTTCAAGTATTTTATGTCTGATATATTTAGTACCTTGCTAAAGATCGATGGAAAAAAAATCCCCATGGGCTTACTACAATTCTCTGCCTGACTCATTGTTGAATCATTAACCTGTATTCTTTACTTGACAATTGCTACTGGTGTTATCCCTAAATTCTGGAAAATGGCACGTGTCCTCCCCATACAGAAGGGTGGAGATCCTTCCGACTTAGATAACTTGGAAATTGGGCGACAGTTATCTTGCCAAGCCAAGGTATTAGAATCCGTGACCAACTCCCAGCCCTTGTTGATTTCAAACTTGTATGCGAGCAAAACTAAATATATGTTCTCTAATTCACGCAAAGAAAATTCTCAGATGGACTAAACACAGTGCCTTCAGAAAGTATTCACACCCCTTGACTTTTTCCACATTTTGTTGTGTTACAGCCTGAATTTAAAATGGATGTTTTTGTCAGTGGCCTACACACAATATCCCATAATATCAAAGTGGAATGATTTTTTTTTCAAAACAAATTACAAAGTCTTGAGTGTTCAATCCCTTTCTTATTGCAAGCCTAAATATGTTAATTGAGTAAAAATGTGCTTAACAAGTCACATAATATGTTGCATGGACTCACTCTGTGTGCAATAATAGTGTTTAACCTGATTTTTGAATGAGTACCATCTATAGGCCAGCTATTAGTAGATGGGAAGAAAAAAAGGCAGACAACTACTTTTCTACTTTTCCAATGAGAGACACCTTGGAAAAACTACAACTACTCATTCATTTTTCAAAAAACAAGCCTGAAACCCTTTCTAAAGACTGTTGACATCTAGTGGAAGCCATAGGAACTGCAATCTGGGAGCTATTCATTTGTATATCCCATAGACAAGCATTGAAATGGCCTGTGACCTCCCAAAAATATTTTACGGATGGATTTTCCTCGGGTTTTCGCCTGCCATATCAGTTCTGTTATACTCACATACATTACTTTAACAGTTTTAGAAACTTGTTTTCTATCCAATGCTACTAATTATATGCATATCCTAGCTTCTGGGTCTGAGTAACAGGCAGTTTACTTTGGACACGTCATTCATCCGAACTAACGAACACTGCCCCCTAGCCCTAAGAGGTATTAAATATCTGTGCGTTTGGATTGATAAAGATCTAATCTATTAAAACACTGAACCCATTCCCAGGGATGGTTAACTTTTGGGGTTCCACCAGTCTGAACCAATCTAGGTAGATCTGCTTTCAGTTTTAATGCCCCCTTTCTTGGACTAGCCTGCAGAACTCCTTGCATCTTGACTCCCTGGTGCTGCCAGGGCAGTTTAACATTATAGTATTAGATGTGGTGAATGAAAGTTACAGTTGTTTTGATTGAATTAAGAGATTGTTTTGGTTGTAATGTAGTTTTCTTTTTGTTTTGTTAGAAAGATAATTTTTGTACTGTTGTATTGCTCAGTGAGTTTCCCCTGACTAAATAAAAGTTAAATAAAAAAAATGGGTAAACACCCTGGATTATATAGCCTTTGAATAAAATGGACAGGTGACAGGTTTCTACTGTGATCTCATAATTTCGCCATCTTCCCAAGAGTCTGCTGTTCTGTGTGGTTTCAGGACGTACAGCTATTAGTACCAATGTCCGAAAGCATGGGAGCTTGTGTTTGAGCTCCCCTACCATACTGCCTTCCCCCTCTCCTCCTCCTTGCCGTACAACCCCCCTCCACTCCCCCTAAGTCCCCCCAGTGTGTCTGGCTAGTGGCTCAGACAGTCACTATCCGCATTGCGTTACAGTGCTCGAGTAAGGAGGGGAAAAGAACATATATCATTAATCTGTGCCTGCCACTGTTTTTTCTTTAAGCACTCAAATAAATACTTGCTTGACCTCTCCTCCAACAGGATAAATATACCCAGCATGGCACTAGTGACAAATATTGTCTGCTATTTTGGAATTTTGTGCCATTCATAGCTTTGTGGGGGCACTTTATTATTTTTGACTTTCTGACATTCCTTTCTGCCGTCAACCATTGATGTTTCATTCTTGATATAACCAATTGTCTCATTTGACTTTATCTTGATTGTGTTTTATTCATATACAACCTGTGTTGGTTTAAAAGTGCTACACAACTGTGGCGTGGAATTGAATCAAGTAACATGAAAATAACAGTGAATCTGTTCATGTGTGCATTTAAGATAAACGTGTCCATCACAAGTAGAAATGATCAAAGAAGACATGGCAGTTATATGCATATTATAATTGGGATTCTAACTGTAAAATATTTATATTAAGAGATATTTATAAGAGGAAGATTCTTAGGGACATATTTGCTTCAGAGGTACTGAGTGTTGTTTAGATGTGATGATAGATGTATGTTGTTTAGATGTCCAGTGTATAATAGTGAGGAGGGTGGCGGTCGAACAGAATGTGAGGTTAATCACCTTTGGGTTGATGTGGCTTTGATCCTCATGCTGTGTGAAAACCACAGCCTCAGTCTGCTCCTGCCACTGCCACCTTCCCCCACTCCCTCCCTCCCTCCAGCTCTCACACACATTTACTCTCTTTCCCAGATGCACGAACACAGCAGTGTACGAGCACACACACCACACATGCAAGTGTGCGCACGCACATATGTACAGATAGACACACAGACGTAAAGACACACATGCGCGCACACAGACTGCAAGATGGGCGAGACAAGTCGTCACGCCTGAAAACAACACAAGGGTGAGAGTATGAGCGAGAAAGAGAGAGAGAAAGTGAGAGGGAGAAGGAGGAAAAGGGAATAGATGGAGATGAGGGGAAAGAGGGTGAGAGACAGAGCAGGGGAGGCGGGGACAGAGCGGTGAGAATGTCAGCAGGCAAGAGAGAAAGATGGACTGTAAGCTTGCATATGTGTTTTGTGTGTGTTTGTGTGTGTGCGATGTATATAGGTGACACAGATTTATGAGGGGAGGAGGTCAGAGATGGCGGCGCTGGCTTGTGTTTGTGGTAGAAGGTTGTGGAAGTATGGCTGTAAGTACAGCAGCAATGGCATCAATACGATTGTCTGTGTGTACCTGTCTCACACAATGGCTGCTTGGACTCTAATCGCCTGGAGAATTAGAGATCCGACTTGGCAAATGGAGACAGCCATTAACAGAGCCGGGCACCTTTTTCATGTTACTGTCTAGGCTACAGCCCTGAAAAAAAGGAAGACAGTGAAGATGGAGCAGGATAGGGTTTATTGTGCTTTATTTCCTTTACCGATGGAATAATTGTCCTTTTTCTCAGTGGGGTAATAGATCAATAACTAATCGAGAGAGTGTGTGTCTGTGTGTGCTACTGTGCTACTGTGCATGTTTGCATGTGTGTGTGTGCACGCTCTTGTGTATGTATGTACAGTATGTGCATCCATTTGTGTGCATGTATGTGCACACAGTCATGTGTGTGTTTACACAAGGAACACAAATTCTACACCAGCTAAAGCCAAAATGGTGAGTGGATACACTCGAGCGAACAGGCAAACGAAACGAGAGAAGCTATCCATCTGACCTCTTCGGCTAGCCGCCGTTATTCTCTTAACATTTCTTCTTTCACATTCATCTTGTTTCTTTTTGCGTGGTGTTTCTGCTCCCTCTCTCTCTGGTTTTCTTCATCCACCTTCCTCTTGTGCTCTCATGCTTTGGAGAGAAAGGAGGAGCTCATAAATCTGGGACAGGGAAAACCAGAGGGACAAGAGGAAATTGAAGGGGTCTAATTTCAGATAGTACATGCTCCATGCACCTTCGTTGTGTTGGATTTATTTGCATTACATGTATGTATTTCGTTGCATGAGCAGCAAACTTAGCACTTTGGTAGTATCTCAGTAGTTTTAAGCCTTTTTTTACTTTTAAGAAAGCATATGTTTAGTTGTGTTTCACTGTTGTCTAATATAGACTAGTGTAGAAATGTGTCTGTAAATCAATAATATTTCTACAAAATGTATATTTAAACTCGAATATGTGTGTGGGTGCGCAGACCCACGAACCACTGCCGCCCCCCATGAGTTACATTTTTTTGTGGCCCCCTCCCCATCAACGTTGCCCATCCCTGGTTTCGACAATAGTATGTCAGTCTGTTTCAACAGTAACTTTTTCTCTGTCTGTCTACCACTAGGGGGTAACTATAGGAATGAAATGCATATACAATATCTTCATGTCTTGAGAGATAAAAATGAAAACACAATAATAGTACAGGGCATCAATATCATCCAATGATTTCTTACCCCTGTCTTCTTTTCATCTTTCAGGTAACATCTCTGGCAAGTTTGGAGGTTTAGAGATGAGCCATTATGAGGTGGAGCCGTTCACCAACCCAACACACAACACAATTATATGGTATCCAAACTAGTGGCAAATTGACTCTTTCTTTCAGGGATTGTCGTAAGTAAGTTTCCCACTAACTGCTGTTCACCGTTTTGCTACAAAAGCCTTTATACACCTCTCACTATCATTGTTGTGTTGTACTTTTATCCTCAAATAGATTCACATAAGTATATTTAGAGACTTGACTTATATCTAAGCATGTTTTGTTGTCCCTGAGACCCTTAACCTGTGATTACTTTAAGGTCACAGGTGAGGTCCTTGGGAACAAGGCTGCATGCAAGTTCATCAGAATTTGGGCGAATAAAAAAAACTATTAGGTAGAATGATGTAATCGGGATCAAGATGTCATTGGATGAACAGCCAAGGAAACACAGAAATATCACCACCTAAAGCACCAGTTACCCTACTGGAAATATCACCACCTAAAGCATCAGTTACCTACTGGAAATATCACCACCTAAAGCATCAGTTACCCTACTGGAAATATCACCACCTAAAGCATCAGTTACCTACTGGATATATCACCACCTAAAGCACCAGTTACCCTACTGGAAATATCACCAACCAAAGCACCAGTTACCCTACTGGAAATATCACCACCTAAAGCATCAGTTACCTACTGGAAATATCACTGCCTAAAGCATCAGTTACCGTACTGGAAATATCACCGCCTCAAGCACCAGTTACCCACTGGAATCTTACACAAAATAAACACATTCTATTTGCAATTCTAACATGTTCCACCTCATGTGAAATTACTTGATTACCTGTTTCCTATGCATTTGTAATGTGTTTTGGAACTACAAAGGCACTCCAAACAACCTTTAAGATGTTTATGAAATCATTTTTTATGTTACAATTCGATTTGTGTTATAATAAATTTTGTTATTGTGAAATTAATGTATATTCATACGTTTTTAGCATGTACATTTCTGGTAGGGGACCTTCACAAAAGTGTCTTTAATAGAATAATAATATTAATTTTATTCACAAATGATAAGGCTAAACTCCAATGTATTGATAAAGGAAATACACATTTTCTTGGAAAAAATGTATAAGGGATGACATTGACATTGTAAATAAGGACACTAAAAGTATGTCACACAAGCAATTAACAAAGGTGTATGGAGTATAACGAACTCATCGCAGCTCGGCCACGAAAATGGAAGAGGCAATTTCTCAAAATATAAAGCAATGAATTGGTTTGTCTGCCACCAATGAAAAACCATGCATGGCTTAAAATGACTAGTATAAATAGTAAAAAGTATCAGTTTCACTTAAGGTCGAGAGGTTTGATAACTACACCGCATATAATTCTAGATATTTGGGAACAAATTGTTTATGTCCCAATACCATGGCATCGGGTTTATGAACTGATTTACAAAACAACAATTGAAGCATAAATCCATTATTTTTAATTGAATGTTATTATGTAAAATTCTCAACACAAAAAGAATGCTCAATATATGGGGCATTGAACAGTCAGTCCTGTGCAGACTCTGCCACGAAGAAACAGAATTAATAGATCATCTCTTTTGGTACTACCCTTCGGTGGCTCGCTTTTGGAGTCAGGTCCACAAGTGGTTGTTAAGTCCACAAGTGGTTTTTAATAAGTCTGTGCTCAGATTGACCTACAAACAGTACTGTTAGGAGATTTGAAAAACCCCGATCAATTAATGGGAAATATGATAATACCCTAAGGTAAAGTATTTATTTTTAGGAGAATCTCGGTAGAAATGGAACAAATAGAGACGTTCAAGACCCTCATAAAACATCACAGTAAAATAGGAGGATGTATGCAAAAGGAAATAGTCAAATGTTAGTGTATTGGGAAAGGTGGCTTAGTCTGTGGTTATCTGAGAGTAGGAATTCAGATTTTTTTAAACATTTTTACATTTGACCTTGGAGTCCAGTGTAATTAGGAAAGAAACATCATACACTGACGGTACAAAACATTAGTAACACCTTCCTAATGTTAAGTTGCACCCCCTTTTTGTCCTTGTGAAACGCTTGACACCTTGTCGAGTCCAATCCCCGATGAATTGAGGCTATTATGAGGACAAAATGGAGTGCAACTCATTATTAGGAAGATGTTCCTAATGTTTTGTTCAGTGTCATATATATATTTACAAAGTTTAAGTCGGATGTTTACATTCACTTAGGTTGGAGTCATTTAAAATTAGTTTTTCAACCACTCCAAAATGTCTTGTTAACAAACTATAGTTTTGGCAAGTTGGCTAGGACATCTCCTTTGTGCAATACACAAGTCATTTTCCAACAATTGTTTACAGAGATTATTTCACTTATAATTCACTGTATCACATTTCCAGTGGGTCAGAAGTTTACATACACTAAGTTGCCTGTGCCTTTAAACAGCTTGGAAAATTCCAGAAAAAATGTCATGGCATTAGAAGCTTCTGATAGACGAATTGACATTATAAGAGGCAATTGGAGGTGTACCTGTGGATTTATTTCAAGGCATTCAAACTCAATGCCTCTTTGTTTGACATGTATTTTTTTATTTAACCTTTATTTAACCAGGTAGACTAGTTGAGAACAATTTCTCATTTGCAACTGCGACCTGGCCAAGATAAAGCAAAGCAATTCGACACATATAACAACACAGAGTTACACATGGAATAAACAAACATACAGTCAATAATATAGTAGAAAAAGTCTATATACAGGCAATAAAAAGGCCATGGTGGCGAAGTAATTACAATATAGCAATTAAACACTGGAATGGTAGTTGTGCAGAAGATGAATGTGCAAGTAGAGATATTGGAGTGCAAAGGAGCAAGAAAAAAAGAAATACAGTATGGGAATGAGGTAGTTGGATGGGCTATTTACAGATGGGCTATGTACGGGTACAGTGATCTGTGAGCTGCTCTGACAGCTGGTGCTTAAAGCTAGTGAGGGAGATATGAGTCTCCAGCTTCAGTGATTTTTGTAGTTTGTTCCTGTCATTGGTAGCAGAGAACTGGAAGGAAAGGCGACCAAAGGAAGAATTGGCTATGGGGGTGACCAGTGAGATATATCTGTAGTGCGTGCTACGGGTGGGTGCTGCTGTGGTGACCAGTGAGCTGAGATAAGGTGGGGCTTTACCTAGCAGATACTTGTAGATGACCTGGAGCCAGTGGGTTTGGCGACGAGTATGAAGCGAGGGCCAGGCAACGAGAGGGTACAGGTCGCAGTGGTGGGTAGTATATGGGGCTTTAGTGACAGAACAGATGGCACTGTGATAGACTGCATCCAATTTGTTGAGTAGAGTGTTGGAGGCTATTTTGTAAATGACATCGCCAAAGACGAGGATCGGTAGGATTGTCAGTTTTACTAGGGTATGTTTGGCAGCATGAGTGAAGGATGCTTTGTTGCGAAATAGGAAGCCAATTCTAGATTTAACTTTTTATGGCTGCAGGGGCAGTATTGAGTAGCTTGGATGAAAAGGTGCCCATTGTAAACGGCCAGCTCCTCAGTCTCAGTTGCTAATATATGCATATTATTATTTGAATTTGATAGAAAACACTCTAAAGTTTCCAAACCTGTCAAAATATTATCTGTGAGTACAACAGAACTTATATTGCAGGCAAAACCCTGAGGAAAATTAAAACCGGAAGTGGCTTCTATTTTGAAAACTCCATGTTCCATCGCCTCCTTTTGCTGGATTTAAAGGGATATGAAACAGATTCCTTTTCCTATCGCTTCCTCAAGGTGTCAACAGTCTTCAGACATAGTTTCAGGCTTTTATCTTGAAAAATGAGCCAGAACGATAACATTGCGTCAAGTGGTCACATGAGTTTTGCTCGCGCAACAGAATTTGGACAGCCATTGTTTTCCTCTCTCCTACTGTGAAAGACATTTGCGGTTAATATATTATCGATTATATATTTTAAAAACAACCTGAGGATTGATTATAAAAACGTTTGACATGTTTCTGTGGACATTATGGAAACTATTTGGAATTTTCGTCTGCGTTGTCGTGACTGCTCTTTCCTGTGGATTTCTGAACATAACGCGACAAACAAATGGAGGTATTTTGGTATTTCTTTATGGAACAAAATGAACATGTGTTGTGTAACTGGGAGTCTCGTGAGTGAAAACATCTGAATTTAATTTTACCTTTATTTAACCAGGCAAGTCAGTTAAGAACAAATTCTTATTTTCGATGACGGCCTGGGAACAGTGGGTTAACTGCCTGTTCAAGGGCAGAACAACAGATTTGTACCTTGTCAGCTCGGGGGTTTGAACTCACAACCTTCCGGTGACTAGTCCAACGCTCTAACCACTAGGCAACCCTGCCGCCTGAAGATCATCAAAGGTAAACAATTAATTTGATTGCTTTTCTGATTTCCGTGACCGAGCTACCAGATGCTAAGTGTACTTAATGTTTTATCATGCGATCGATAAACTTACACAAATGCTTGGATTGCTTTCGCTGTAAAGCATAATTTCAAAATCTGACACAAAAGGTGGATTAACAAAAGGCTAAACAGTGTTTTCCTATATTGCACTTGTGATTTCATGAATATAAATATTTATAGTAATATTTATTGTATGTAGCGCTATGCTATTCAGCGGTTGTTGATGACACTTATCCCGATATCGGGATTGCAGCCATAACAAGTTAATTTAGGATTGGAGATGTTTGATATGAGTCTGGAAGGAGAGTTTACAGTCTAACCAGACACCTAGGTATTTATAGTTGTCCACATTGTCACACCCTGACCATAGTTTGCTTTGTATGTTTCTATGTTTTGGTTGGTCAGGGTGTGATCTGAGTGGGCATTCTATGTTGGATGTCTTGTTTGTCTATTTCTATGTCTGGCCTGATATGGTTCTCAATCAGAGGCAGGTGTTAGTCATTGTCTCTGATTGGGAACCATATTTAGGTAGCCTGGGTTTCACTATGTGTTTGTGGGTGATTGTTCCTGTCTCTGTGTTTTCACCAGATAGGACTGTTTAGGTTTTCACACATTTATTGTTTTGTTAGTTATTTCATGTCGAGTTCCTTTTATTAAAGAACATGAATAACCACCACGCTGCATTTTGGTCCGCTTCTCCTTCACCAGAGGAAAACCCTTACACACATATTCTAAGTCAGAACCGTCCAGAGTAGTGATGCTGGACGGGAGGGTGTGTGAGGGCAGCGATCTGTTGAAGAGCATGCATTTAGTTTTACTTGCATTTAACAGCAGTTGGAGGAGAGTTGTACGGCATTGAAGCTCGTCTGGAGGTTACCTCTCTGGGATATGTGGGACGCTAGCCCACCTGGCCAAAAGCCAGTGAAAGTGCAGAGCGCCAAATTCAAATAAATTACTATAAAAATCTAACTTTCATGAAATCACATATGTAAGATACCAAATTAAAGCTACACGTGTTGTGAATCCAGCCAACATGTCACATTTCAAAAATGCTTTTCGGCAAAAGCAAACAATGCTATTATCTGAGGGTAGCACCTCCGTAAACAAAGAAAGAAAACATATTTCAACCCTGCAGGCGCGACACAAAACGCAGAAATAAAAATATAAATCATGCCTTTGACGAGCTTCTTTTGTTGGCACTCCAATATGTCCCATAAACATCACAAAGGGTCCTTTTGTTCGATTAGTTCCATCGATATATACCCAAAATGTCAATTTATTTAGCGCGTTTGATCCAGAAAAACACCTGTTCCAACTTGCGCAATGTCACTACAAAATATGTCAAAAGTGACCTGTAAACTTTGCCAAAACATTTCAAACTACTTCTGTAATACAACTTTAGGTATTTTTTTAAAGTAAATAATCAATCAAATTTAAGACGGGATGATCTGTGTTCAATACAGGAAGAAAACAAAGTGACGCTACCTTTCTGGTCACACACCTCTATCTAACAGTACACTTGAAGTGACCCTCGTTTTTAACAGGGCTACTTCTTCATTACACAAAGGAAAAACCTCAACCAATTTCTAAAGACTGGTGACATCCAGTGGAAGCGGGAGGAACTGCAAGAAGGTCCCTTTCCCAATGAAAATGCATTGAAAAAAGAGAGCGACCTCAAAAAATAAAAATCTGAATGGTTTTTCCTAAGGGTTTCGCCTGCTACATAAGTTCTGTTTTACTCACAGACATGATTCAAACCGTTTTAGAAACTTCAGAGTGTTTTCTATTCAAAACTAATAATAATATGCATATCTTATTTTCTGGGGATGAGTAGCAGGCAGTTGAATTTGGGCATGCATATCATCTGGACTTGAAAATACTACCCCCTTTCACCAAGAAGTTTTAACACAGTGTCCAAAGAAGGGCCAGAGTTATACAGAACGGTGTCGTCTGTGTAGAGGTGGATCAGAGAATCACCAGCAGCAAGAGCGACATCATTGATGTATACAGAGAAGAGAGTCGGCCAGAGAATTGAACCCTGTGGCACCCCCATAAGCGACTGCCAGAGGTCCGGACAACAGGCCCTCCGATTTGACACACTGAACTCTATCAGAGAAGTAGTTGGTGAACCAGGCGAGGCAATCATTTGAGAAACCAGAAGCCGATAAGAATGTGGTGATTGACAGAGTCGAAAGCCTTGTCTCTTGTCGATGGAGGTTATGATATCATTTAGTAATTTTAGTACTTTTAGTACTTTGAGCATGGGTGAGGTGCACCAGCTCTGAAACCAGATTGCATAGAGGAGAAGGTACGGTGGGATTCGAAATGGTCGGTAATCTGTTTGTTAACTTCACTTTCGAAGACCTTAAAAAGGCAGGGTAGGATAGATATAGGTCTGTAGGATGGCCGGGGTGTTAAGCATGTCCCAGTTTAGGTCACCTAGCAGCACAAGCTCTGAAGATACATGGGGGGCAATCAATTCACATATGGTGTCCAGGGCACAGCTGGGAGCAGAGGATGGTCTATTACAAGCAGCGGAGAGACTTGTTTCTGGAAAGGTGGATTTTTAAAAGTAGAAGCTCTAATTGTTTGGGTACAGACCTGGATAGTGAGACAGAACTCTGCAGGCTATCTCTGTAGTAGATTACAACACCGCCCCCTTTGGCAGTTCTATCCTGTTGGAAAATGTTATAGTTAGGGATGGAATTTCAGGGTTTTTGGTGGTCTTCCGAAGCCAGGATTCAGACACGGCTAGAACATCCAGGTTGGCAGAGTGTGCTAAAGCAGTGACTAAAACAAACTTAGGGAGGAGGCTTCTAATATGCATGAAACCAAGGCTTTTAAGGTTACAGAAGTCAACAGATGAGAGCACCTGGGGAGTAGGAGTGGGGCTAGACACTGCAGGGCCTGGATTAACCTCTACATAACCAGAAGAACAGAGGAGGAGGAGGATAAGGGTATGGCTAAAGGCTATCAGAACTGCTCGTCTAGTGCGTTCGGAACAGAGAGTTAAAGGAGCAGGTTTCTGGGCGCGATAGAATAGATTCAAGGCATAATGTACAGATAAAAGTATGGGAGGATGTGAGTACATTGGAGGTAAACCTAGGCATTGAGCAATGATGAGAGAGATATTGTCTCTAGAGATTTAAACCAGGTGATGTCACCACATATGTGGGAGGTGGAACTAAATGGTTGGTTAAGGCATATTGAGCAGGTCCAGAGGCTCACTAGTGAAATAAGACAATAATCACTAACCAGGACATTAATGGACAAGACATATTGATATTAGGGTAGAGGCATGCGTAGCCGAGTGATCATAGGGGTCCAGTGAGTGGTTGGGCTGGCTGGAGACACAGTGATTGAGACAGCTAGCAGGCTGGAGATAGCAAGCTAGCAGAAGAGCCTTATGGAGGGACATCGCAACGGAGGAAAGTCTGTTTTAGCCTGAGCATGCGGTGACGTCGATAGACCAGTCGTGATGGATTAGTAGTGTTCCTAGCAGCAGAGGGGTCCAAGTCTAATTGGCAAAATAGGTACAGTGGCCTAAGGAATTGGACGAATAATCGATTGAGCTAACAGTCCAATATGCTCTAGACAGCTAGCTGGCCGCGGCTAACAGCTAGCGGGCCACGGCAGGCAGGCTAGCAGATGGACATTCAGGGGACGTCGCAAAGTAGGGGCCAGTTGAGTACCCCCTCGAGCAGATTACGTCAGTAGTCCAATCGTGAAGGGGAAATCAAAAGATATCAGCCAAGACCTCAGAAAGAAAATTGTAGACCTCCACAATTCTGGTTCATCCTTGGGAGCAATTTCCAAATGCCTGAAGGTACCACGTTCATCTGTACAAACAGTAGTATGCAAGAATAAGCACCATGGGACCAAGCATACGTTATATGTTATTGTTACAGGAATTAAATTCCTCTGTTTTAATAACCAATTAAAATTAATCACTCTGTCAATTCATAAGAGGTTGTAAGACCCTTATTGGTATAAAATGGACAGAGACCATATAGTACCAGTCAAACGTTTGGACACACCGACTCATTCAAGGGTTTTTCTTTATTTTTACTATTATTTACATTGTAGAATAATAGTAAAGACATCAAAACTATGAACTAACACATAGTAAAAAGTGTTAAACAAATATTTAACAAATCAAATATATTTTAGTCACACTTCACCTTGATGACAGCTTGCACACTCTTGGCATTCTCTCAACCAGCTTCATGGGGTAGTCACTTGGAATGCATTTAATTTAACATGTGTGCCTTCTTAAAAGTTCATTTGTGGAATTTCTTTCCTTCTTAATGCGTTGTGAGCCAATCAGTTGTGTGACAAGTTAGGGGTCGTATACAGAAGATAGCTCTCCCTATTTAGTAAAAGACCAAGTCCATATCATGGCAAAAACAGATCAAATAAGCACAGAGAAATGACAGTCTATCATTACTTAAAGACATAAAGGTCAGTCAATCTGAAATTTTTAAAGAACTTTGAAAGTTTCTTCAAGTGCAGTCGCAAAAACCATCACGCGATGTGATGAAACTGGCTCTCATGAGGACCGCAATAGGAAAGGAAAACCCAGAAAGGAAAACCCAGAGCTAGAGTTACCAACATCTAAAATTGCAGCCCAAATAAATGCTTCACAGAGTTCAAGTAACAGACACGTCTCAACATCAACTGTTCAGAGGAGATTCTGTTAATCAGGCCTTCATGGTTAAATTGCTGCAAAGAAACCACTACTAAAGGACACCAATAATAAGAAGAGACTTGCTTAGGCCAAGATATACGAGCAATGGACATTAGCCAATGGAAATCTGTCCTTTGGTCTGATGAGTCCAAATTTGCCATTTTTGGTTCCAACCCCCGTATCTCTGTGAGATGCAGAGTAGGTGAACGGATGATCTCTGCATGTGTGGTTCACACTGTGAAGCATGGAGGAGGAGATTTGATGGTGCTTTGCTGTTGACACTGTCTGTGATTTATTTTGAATTCAAGGCACACTGAACCAACATGGCTACCACAGCATTGTGCAGCGATACACCGTCCCATCTTTTTTGCACTTAGTGGGACTATCATTTGTTTTTCAACAGGACAATGACGCAAAACACACCTCCAGGCTGTGTAAGGGCTATTTGACCAAGAAGGAGAGTGATGGAGTGCTGCATTAGATGACCTGGCATCCACAATCACCCGACCTCAACCCAATTTAGATGGTTTGGGATGAGTTGGACCGCAGAGTGAAGGAAAAGCAGCCAACAAGTGCACAACATATGTGGGAACACCTTCAAGACTGTTGGAAATGCATTCCAGGGGAAGCTGGCTGTGAGAACGCAATGAGTGTGCAAAGCTTGTTTTGTTTACTACATGATTCCATATGTGTAAGTTCATAGTTTTTATGTCTTCAATATTATTTTACAATATAGAAAATAGTCAAATAAAGAAAATCTCTTGAATGAGTAGGTGTGTCCAAACGTTTGACTGGTATTGTATATACATGTACAGTGCCTACGGAAAGTAATCAGACCCCTTTTATTTTTCCACATTTTGTTGTGTTACAGTCTTATTCTAAAATGGATTTAAAAAAATGACAACTCAGCAATCTACACACAATAAATACCTCATAATGACAAAGCAAAAACAGATTTTTAGTCATTTTCTTCAAATGTATTGAAAACAAAAACTCAAACACCTTATTTACGTAAGTATTCAGACCCTTTGCTATTTGACTTGGAACTGAGCTCAGGTGCATCCTGTTTCCATTGATTATCCTTGGGATGTTTCTACAACTTGATTGGAGTCCAACTGTGGTAAATTCAATTGATTGGACATGATTTGGAAAGGCACACAACTGTCTATATAAGGTCCCACAGTTGAAAGTGCATGTCAGAGCAAAAACCAAGCCATGATCTGGTGAAGGGTACCAAAACATTTTGGCAGAATTGCAGGTCCCCAAGAAAACAGTGGCTTCCATCATTCTGAAATGGAATACATTTGAAACCACCAAAACTTTTCCTAGAAGTGGCCGCTCGTCCAAACTGAGCAATCAGGAGAGAAGGCCCTTGGTCAGGGAGGTGACCAAGAATCCGATGGTCACCCTGACCGAGCTCTAAAGTTCCTCTGTGGAGATGGGAGAACATTCTAGAAGGACAACCATCTCTGCAGCACTCCCCCATTTAGGCCTTTATGGTAGAGTGGCCAGACGGAAGCCACTCCTCCGTAAAAGGCACATGACAGCCCGCTTGGAGTTTGCCAAAAGACTCTCAGACAATGAGAAACAAGATTCTCTGGTCTGATGAAACCAAGATTGAACTCTTGTGCCTGAATGCCAAGCGTCACGTCTGGAAGAAACCTGACACCATCCCTACGGTGAAGCATGTTGGTGGCAGCATCATGCTGTGGGGATGTTTTTCAGCGGCAGGGACTGGAAGACCAATCAGGATCGAGGAAAAGATGAACGGAGCAAAGTACTGAGAGATTATTGATGAAAACCTGCTCCAGAGTGCTCTGGACCTCATACTGGGGTGAAGGTTCACCTTCCAACAGGACAACGACCCTAAACACATAGCCAAGACAACTCAGGAGTGGCTTTGGGACAAGTTTCTGAATTTCCTTGAGTGGCCCAGCCAGAGCCCAGACTTGAACCCGATTGAACATATCTGGAGAGACCTGAAAATAGCTGTGTAGCAAAGCTCCCCATCCATCCTGACAGCGCTTGAGAGGATCTGCAGAGAAGAATGGGAGGACTTCCCCAAATACAAGCTTGTAACGTCATACCCAAGACTCGATGCTTTAATCACTACCAAAGGTGCTTCCAGAAAGTACTTAGTAAAGGGTCTGAATACATACATACATTTTTTAAATATATAAATAATTTTTTTAAATTGCAAAAACCTGTTAATGCTTTGTCATTATGGGGTATTGTGTGTAGATTTATGAGGGGGGAGGGGGACGATTTATTCAATTTTAGAATAAGGCCGTAACGTAATAAAATGTGGAAAAGGTCTGAATACTTTCCGAATTCACTGTATAAAGGGAGATTAGAAATTATGTAAGTAATGTTATTTGAGAGACATCGATTCTATCTGCTAATTTCATAGCTGATATTTTTTTAAATAATTGTCTTGGATAAATTATACATGAACCATAGTGTCAGACTTGTATCTTTGCATCATTGCCATGAGCAACCCATGACCATTGAGACCCCTGGAGGGACAGTCCCTATTGGCCAGCTTTGTGCCATGACCACTAATATGGTCCAATGAGAAGAAGTTATGTATGTTTCATATGTTTCACCTGGGACTTTCAAGATAACTGCCCAGCTGATGAAGACTTGCATGATAATAGAAGTCATTTTAGAGACAGAGAGAGCTTTGATAGTCATCTTGTGTTAGTTAGTGTTCATTGTGTGTTGCAAATCAATAAAAACAAAACTGTGGGATGGATTGTTATGAACATGTTTCATTTCAATTAAGTTACATCTATAAAATGTTATTCATTTGGTTGTTCCAATTATTTTACTGGTAAAGGAAACTGTAATATTCAGTGTCACTTAATTATGTAAATCATCAATGCACATTATGCATATATTTTACAATAACTGCAATAACTGAAAAGATATACAGTCAGGTCCAAAATTATTGCAACCCTTGATAAAGAAAAGAATACAATAAAATAAATTATACAAATGCTGAGCTATATGGTGACATACAGTGCATTCAGAAAGTACTCAGACACCTTCACTTTTTCCACATTTTGTTACGTTACAGCATTTTTCTAAAATGGATTTAATTGTTTGTTTTACCTCATCGATCTACACACAATACCCTATAATGACAAAGCAAAAACAGGTTGTTTGATTTTTTGCAAATGTATAAAAAATACAAAACTGAAATATCACATTCACATAAGTATTCAGACCCTTTATTCAGTACTTTGTTGAAGCACCTTTAGCAGCGATTACAGCCTTGAGTCTTCTTGGGTATGATTCTACAAGCTTGGCACACCTGTATTTGGGGAGTTTCTTCCATTCTTCTCTGCAGATCTTGTCAAGCTCTGTCAGGTTCAATGGGAAGCATTGCTGCACAGCTATATTCAGGTCTCTCCAGAGATGTTCAATGGGGAGCAAGTCCGGGCCCAGGCTGGGCCACTCAAGGACATTCAGAGACATCTGGAGAACCCGTTGTGGGCGGTGCAGTTGCAGTACCAAGCGGTGATACAGCCCAACAGGATGCTCTCAATTGTACATCTGTAAAAGAGTATGTTTTTAGGTGACAAGACAAATTTCATCAGCCTCCTGAGGTTAAAGAGACACTGTTGCGCCTTCTTCACCACACTGTCTGTGTGGGTAGACAATTTCAGTTTGTCAGTAATGTGTATGCCGAGGTACTTAACTTTACACCTTCTCCACTACTGTCCTATAGATGTGGATAGGGGGTGCTCCCTCTGCTGTTTCCTGTTTCCTGTTTCCTTGTACATAGTGTTTCTGCAACCGTATATTACGGAAGAAAAGAGCTTCTGGATATCAGGACATTTGTAAACAACAGCTGGTGCACAAAATCTAAGGAAGTCTCTATATATTGTGATAAACTGCAGGCCACACTACTTGCCGAGAGAGTTCTCAGCTATACTTTACGTGGCTGTTTATTTACCACCACAGACAGATGCTGGCACTAAGACCCCACTCAGTCAGCTGTATAAGGAAATAAGCAAACAGGAAACCACTCACCCAGAGGCGGCGCTCCTAGTGGCTGGGGACTTTAATACAGGGAAACTAAAATCAGTTCTACCAAATCTCTATCAACATGTTAAATGTGCAACCAGAGGGGAAAAAAATCTAGAGCACCTGTACTCCACACACAGAAACGTGTACAAAGCTCTCCCTCGCCCTCCATTTGGTAAATCCGACCACAACTCTATCCTCCTTATTCCTGCTTACAAGCAAAAATTAAAGCAGGAAGCACCAGTATCTCGGTCTATAAAAAAATCATCAGATGAAGCAGATGCAAAACTACAGGACTGCTTTGCTATCACAGACTGGAACATCTTCCGGGATTTTTTCCAATGACATTGAGGAATACACCACATCAGTCACTGGATTTATCAATAAATGCATTGAGGACGTCGTCCCCACAGTGACGGTAGATACATACCCCAACCAGAAGCCATCGATTACAGGCAACATTCGCACTGAGCTAAAGGGTAGAGCTGACGCTTTCAAAGTGCGGGACTCTAATCCGGAAGCTTACAAGAAATCCCGCTATGCCCTGCGACGAACCATCAAACAGGCAAAGTGTCAATACAGGGCTAAGATTGAATCATACTACACCGGCTCCGATGCTCGTCGGATGTGGCAGGGCTTGCAAACTATTACAGACTACAAAGGGAAGCACAGCCGAGAGCTGCCCAGTGACACGAGCCTACCAGACGAGCTAAATCACTTCTATGCTCACTTCGAGGCAAGCAACACTGAGGCATGCATGAGAGCATCAGCTGTTCCCCGGATGACTGTGTGATCACGTTCTCCGTAGCAGACCTTTAAACAGGTCAACATACACAAGGCTGCGGGCCAAGACGGATTACCAGGATGTGTGCTCGGGGCATGTGCTGACCAACCGGCAGGTGTCTTCACTGACATTTTCAACATGTCCCTGATTGAGTCTGTAATACCAACATGCTTCAAGCAGACCACCATAGTCCCTGTGCCGAAGAACACGAAGGGAACCTGCCT
The DNA here is from genome assembly GCF_036934945.1 of Oncorhynchus masou masou. NCBI lineage: Eukaryota > Metazoa > Chordata > Actinopteri > Salmoniformes > Salmonidae > Oncorhynchus > Oncorhynchus masou. Next base: position 41,693,875 of record NC_088224.1, read on the forward strand.
AAATGACTACAGACCCGTAGCACTCACGTCCGTAGCCATGAAGTGCTTTGAAAGGCTGGTAATAGCTCACATCAACACCATTATCCCAGAAACCCTAGACCCACCCCAATTTGCATACCGCCCAAACAGATCCACAGATGATGCAATCTCTATTGCACTCCACACTGCCCTTTCCCACCTGGGCAAAATGAACACCTATGTGAGAATGCTGTTCATTGACTACAGCTCAGCGTTTAGCACCATAGTACCCTCAAAGCTCATCACCAAGCTAAGGATCCTGGGACTAAACACCTCCCTCTGCAACTGGATCCTGGACTTCCTGACAGGCCGCCCCCAGGTGGTGAGGGTAGGTAGCAACACATCTGCCACGCAGATCCTCAACACTGGAGCTCCCCAGGGGTATGTGCTCGGTCCCCTCCTGTACTCTCTGTTCACCCACGACCCAAGTCTAGGACAAAAAGGCTTCTCAACAGTTTTTACCCCCAAGCCATAAGACTCCTGAACATCTAACCAAATGGTTAACCGGGCTATCTGCATAGTGTCCCACCACACGCCAACCCCTCTTTTTACGCTTCTGCTACTCTCTGTTCATCATATATGCATAGTCACTTTAACGATACCAACATGTACATACTACCTCAATAATCCTGACTAACAGGTGTCTGTATATAGCCTTGCTACTCTTTTTTCAAACACACACACACACTTTTTTTCCTGCACCATTGGTTAGAGCCTGTAAGCAGGTTTCACTGTAACCTGTTGTATTCGGCGCACGTGACAAATAAACTTTGATTTGATTTGATATTTTCCTGACACCACACTCCGAGAGCCCTCACCTCCTCCCTGTAGGCTGTCTCGTCATTCTTGGTAATCAAGCCTACTACTGATGTGTCGCCTGCAAACTTGATGATTGAGTTGGAGGCGCGTATGGCCACGCAGTCATGGTTGAACAGGGAGTACATGAGGGGGATGAGCATGCACCCTTGTGGGGCCCCAGTGTTGAGCATCAGCAAAGGGGAGATGTTGTTTCCTACCGTCACCACCTGGGGGCAGCCGGTCAGGAAGTCCAGGATCCAATTGCACAGGGTGGGGTTGAGACCCAGGGCCTCAAACTTAATGATGAGCTTGGAGGGTACTATGGTGTTGAATGAACAGCATACTTACATAGGTGTTCCTCTTGTCTAGATGGGATAGGGCAGTGTGCAGTGTGATGGCGATTGCATCGTCTGTGGACCTATTGGAGCGGTAAGCAAATTGAAGTGGGTCTAGTGTGACTGGTAAGGTGGAGGTGATATGATCCTTGACTAGTCTCTCAAAGCACTTCATGATGACAGAAGTGAGTGCTACGGGGAGATAGTCATTTAGTTCAGTTACCTTTGCTTTCTTGGGAACAGGAACAATGGTGGCCATCTTGAAGCATGTGGGGACAGCAGACTGGAATATGTCAGTAACCACACCAGCCAGCTGGTCTGTCCATGCTCTGAGGATGCGTCTAGGCATGCCGTCTGGGCCAGCAGCTTTGCCAGGGTTAGCACGTTCAAATGTCTTACTCACGTCGACCATGGAGAATGAGTGCCCACAGTCCTTGGCAGCGGGCCACGTCGGTGGCACTGTATTATCCTCAAAGCGGGCAAAGAAGGTATTCATTTTGTCTGGAGGCAAGACGTCCGTGTCCGTGACGTGGCTGGTTTTTCTTTTGTAGTCCGTGATTATCTGCCACATACATCTCGTGTCTGAGCCGTTGAATTGCGACTCCACTTTGTCTCTATACCGACATTCTTCTTGTTTGATTGCCTTGCGGAGGGAAAAACTACACTGTTTATATTCGGCCATATTCCCAGTCACCTTTCCATTGTTAAATGCGGTGGTTCGCGCTTTCAGTTTAGAAGGAATGCTGCCATCTATCCACGGTTTCCGGTTAGGGTAAGTTTTAATAGTAACAGTAGGTAAAACATCTCCTATACACTTCCTTATAAACTCACTCACCAAATCAGCGTATATGGCGGTATTATTCTCAGAGCCTACCCGGAACAAATCCCGGTCCACATGATCAAAATTGATTGTGAGGTATTCAAGGTCAGGTGAACAAAAGTACTTGAGTTCCTGTATGTTGTTAGAATTACACCATGAGTTGTTAATCATGAAACATACACCCCCGCCCCTTCTTCTTCCCGGAGAGATATTTATTCCTGTAGGAGTGACGCACTGAGAAGCCAGGTGGCTGTATCAACTCCGACAGCATATCCCAAGAGAGCCATATTTCCGTGATACGGAGTATGTTACAATATCTGATGTCTCTCTGGAAAGCAAACCTTGCCCTGATTTCGTCGACCTTGTTATCTAGGGAATGGACATTAGCGAGTAATATATTCGGGAGCAGTGGGTTGTGTGCACGCCTCTGAAGTCTGACCAGAAGACCGCTCCGTCTTCCTCTTGTCTGGCGGCATTGTTTTTGGTTGGCCTCTGGAATTAGATCAAATGCCTTGGGTGGTGCGGACAAAGGATCCGCTTCGGGAAAGTTGTATTCCTGGTCGTTGTGCTGGTAAGTTGACGTCACTCTGATATCCTATAGTTCTTGAAGAAAAAGAAATGCACAACTAGGTGCTGGCTAGCGGAGTAGAAAACTTGAAAATAAAAGAGAGCCGCACACTCTCGGAGCTCAGAAACAAAAATGTAATTACCAACGTTTCGACAGCCAAGCTGTCTTCATCAGGGTATAATCACAAACACTGCGGGATGACTCGTTTATGTAGTGTCAAAAGACACAGGTGTCTGCAATCATGGCCAAGAGTGGCCTTATATCATTGGTTAATAATCAAATATTAAAATATCATACAAAGAACAGCATACAAACAACAAATGGATAGCATACGATCATAGATTAATTTGACTACACAAGCTTACAAACAATTACAATGGCAAAGTCACAATAATCACAAGAATGGCTTCAGATCAAAGTCTACGTTGAGATCGAAGGGAACAAGGGTCTTTAAGTTAAAGATCCAGGCAGCCTCTCGTTTTAACAATAAATTATCAAGGTCACGCCCTCTCCTAGGGAGGGTGACATATTCGATGCCAATATAACGCAGAGACGAAATAGAGTGGCCTGCCTCCAAGAAGTGGGCAGCAACTGGGTAAGTAAAGTTTTTACACCTAATGGTGCTACGATGCTCTGAGATACGTACTTTTAATTCACACTTTGTTTTACCTACATCATAGTTCTTCCCAGCTGTATGTAATAACACTTAAGATTTTCTGGGCTAACAATGTACGAAAAAACTAAATACTGCAAAGTTTCCAAAGGACTAGAAGCAAGACAGCCCTCTCTGTCTTTTCTGCACGGAGGTGGAAGGTGTACGATCGCCCATCCCTATGAGCGTGTCACCCTGTAGAAACATCTCAAGCATGATCAATGGAAACAGTATGCACCTGGGCTCAATTTCGAGTTATGTTGAGTCAATTTCGAGTTATGTTGGCTGACAATTTGTTAGCTACGCTGTCATTACGAACCACATAGCATATCGTTACAGCAGAATCCCAGCGAGCAATGAGGAATCGGCCCAGAAGCGGCCCTCTTCTGGGAGGCCGGAACTGATTGAATTGGCTCAGAATCGGGTGTCGGACTCGGCCCGGAATCAAAATGAATGACTTCCCAGAATCCGCCCAAGTACATCGGGCCGTTTCCTCTACCCAAATTCAGCCGACATCTTACCCGAATCTCCCCAGAAGCGGTCCAATGCAAATTTAAATAAATGTATACAAAATTACCCAATTTAGTCATTTTAAATACTACTATTATACATACAAAGTATACACATCCACAAAAAAACTGAGGAAACACAATACACCTGGTGACCGTGTCAGCGGGCATGCGCCTGGCCCGCAGGACCTCCCCTAACTCGGACGTTATTGGTAAAGGACCACATGAGGAGGCAGGTAGCTGGGTCCAGGGGAAGGCAGAAGGTCATACACAGGGGGTCCAAAAAGGCAATAGTACAGGCAGGGAAAAGGCTTGTAACGTCATCCGGGAGATCAGGCAATAGGTTGATAACAGGAAATCCGATAGGCTAAAGTACAGGCAGGGAATAGGCAAAAGGCATCGTTAGTGAGGCAGGCAGAAACTATCATACACAGGAGGAGTAAATCACGGGAACAGAGCTCCGAATAGAAGTGTGTCACAAAACAAACAATGAGCTGTGTCCAGGGGATCTACGTGTTTGAGAGTGTTACAGCAGATGTTACAGGGAGACTCCATCCACAAAGTTTTTAATGCTTATCAATTGCCTTGCACAAAGTATAAAAATTCTAAAATACTACACAGGACTTTTAAAGAATTTCATTTAAATGTTAATTGTATTTTTGGATCACAGAAACAATTAGAAAACATGGAAAAATAAATAATGAAATGTTAATTATTTAAAGCAGCCCTCATCTGCCAGAGAGTGATCCCAATCCGCCGAGCCCCAAAAACTATATTTGGGCAGTAAACTCTCACCGGAATCAGCCCGAGCCCCAAATAATACATTTGGGCCAAATAACTCACACCGGAATCGGACCGAGCTCAATCCCCGCATCCTAGCCATAAGTAATACTGACATCTGCCGAATCTGACTCTCAGCCGAGTTCCCCGACTCTACCCAACGTTTATTGACAAGATTATTCCCGTCATTCTTAGTTTAGCTAAATGGTATAGTCCTTGTGCATTCTCAATGGACATTCTGGTCCTTTCGTAAATTCGCTCTGGCTATCTACAGTACTCTGATTTCAGAGCACTCTCCTCTGAGTGTAATGAATTTATGAGCGCTCAACCCCCATTGAATATGGCTGGTGTCAGTAAACTTCAGCAAAAGAGCGTCATTTACAGTCACAGTTACAGTCACCAACGCTCTGGAAAACTGCCTCACCAGCTCTGCGAGGGCGAGTAAAATGGTCAGAGTGGTCTCATTTGTGTCTGGAAGTAGCTAGCAAGCTAGCCAACGTTAGCTTGGGTGCTTGACTGCCATAAGATCAGAAAGCCAAAAGCTGGAGTGTCCAGTGTGCGCTCTGAGAGCTAAAGCTCTGAATTTACAAACAGACAATCTGACTACGCTCTGAATTTACAAGTGCACTCTGGCACTCCAGATTGAATTTAAGAACACACCCAAAGTTGTAAAATGTTTAGCTAGTCATTTGTTATGCTAACTAGCTAGCAAGAGGTTGCATAACAACAGCATCAACTTCCGGTAGACAAGTGAAGAGACAGTACGCTCAACTGAAAGCATACTGTTCGTTTACAGTATACTAAAATTAACTATGTAGTATATACTCATTAAGTGTGCAGTATACATATGTTAGTATGGGTATTCGCGCGCAGCTCTGGTTAACTCTGCCAGGAGGCTGAAACTTGGCTGCAAAGTGGCTCTTCCAGCAAGACACTAACCCAAAGAACACATAATCTACAAATAAATGATTAATTGACCACAAAACCAATATTTTGCAATGGCCATCTCAGTCTCTTGACTTGAACCCCATTGAAAACCTGTGGTTTGAATTGAAGAGGGCAGTCCATAAACACAGACAAAGGATATCAAGGATCTGGAAAAATTCTGAATGGAGGAATGGTCGAAGATCCCTCCCGATGTGTTCTCCAATCTCATAAAACATTTTAGAAAAAGGCTCAGTGTCATTATCCTCGCAAGGTGAGGTATTGAAAACGGATGACAATTTTGACCCCTATCTTTAAAAATATGTATATTACTTGTTAAACAAAATGTATTTCTCTGAACAATAAAACAACATAATTTTCAAATGTTTTGAGCATACAATAGCTCAGTATTTTTATTATTTATCAAGTGTGCCAATAATTTTCGACCTGACAAAAACAAATAAATCAAATTACATAAAAAGAAATCTCTTGTGCCATAAATTGTGCTAATATATTGTACAAAATTAATTGAATAAATTAAAATTAGTCTCTAATTACTCTTATTTTCTCTAACTCACAAACTAATTCTAAAATCTTTAAGGAGAGCAAGGTATTTTGTTTCATTTCAAAAAAGCATAACATTTTATAAAAGCAGAATATTTCAGTCACCTTACATTATTCAGCCTTGCAGGCAGCTTGGTGGTTTTCCTGGCCCTCTGCTGGTGGTGGTGCATCCTGGGACAGTTGATATTGATTGTGCCATTTGCTGAGGAGACAGACCGAGACACATTAGTACCCAGCTCACCCCTGCTGAAAAACACATTAATTGCCTGCATTGGGAGCCCTGTCTCGTAACCATGGCAAAGCATGCAGGGAGCAGGTAGGGGTATTAGGGGCAGCGGGTTCAACACACAGTCTCTTTGGGATTGTCTCTCAAGCTCTCTCCCTGTTTCTCTCCAAATCCCACACAGAGGCACCTACAGGGTCATGCGCATGCGCACACACACACATACAATTTGTATGTATTTTTCTTATTCAGGCTGCTTCCATCACTCATATGTTACCACATACCTCTTATCTCCCTTAATCTCCATACATCAGTCTGTTTCCTGTCTATGGAGACATGAGAACAAAATATAGAGGTAGGGAAAATAAAGGGGTAGCAAATCAAGTTGTGCGAAAATAACAAAAGTAGTGCTTGATATACTGTATATTTTCATTATTTCTACAGTTATAGATCTATGCCATATTACTTTATACAGAAGCTGTAAAAGTTCTCAGCTATACTGTAGTGATCCTCCCTAATGAGCCACCTTGCAATTCCCACCAAGTGGGTTAACCCTATTGGCGTGATGCGTAGGGGGCTTGCTTTTCACGCCAGTGACACCTGTTCACGACCCACTCCCTCCATTCGCTACATTGGTGTCAGAAGTGGGATGGTGGACATGAGGCCATCAAAACGCACGGCCGGACGTGTGAGGGGACTGAGGTGGGCAAAGCACGGGACAAGCCTTCCCATTCCGAGGGGGTAGTGTAGCAATCCTCGCTAACAGGTTTATGTCTCTGTCCCTCCCGTTTGCTACTCTCACTGATCTTTTAATTATGTTATTATCTAAAAGTTTGCAGTTTCAAGCTAACAGTCTCAAGAACACAGGTACATCTAGCAATTAATAACTAATTAATTGATGAGATATACATTTTCATGATCCAAAGACCAATAGATCTAGCAGGGTTGGCTGCTGTTGGCACTGTACAAAACATTCACTCTCCATCATGGACAGATCATCAGTAAGAGAGCAGAGAACTCGGCGGAAGTGGACGCTGATGTGGAGCGTGAATATAAAGTTGGGGGAATCAAGGAGAATTGGAATGTTGTCCAAAAGAATATAAAACGGAGCAAAGAAGCAGACAGTGATGGGAATGTCCCTTCTTATCTTGTAGGAGTATGTTTTGTTTGAAAATAAGAATTTGTTCTTAACTGACTTGCCTAGTTAAATAAAGGTAAAATAAAAAAATTAAAAGTGATGAATGACATGTTGCAATTGTGGTGGTAACGAATACGCCACCTATTTGGAATGCCCAACAAGGGTGAAAGAGAATGAGGTGACCGATGTTAGGGCATTTAAAAGGGTTGAGGTTTCAAATGCTGTTCCTGAATAGTCAATGGTGGTGGATAGGCATTCGCTGAAGGCTGCAGGGGTTGCCGTTCAACGGCAGAACCCAGATATGTTAAAGGTACAGAAGGTGGACTTTGTCGCCATCATAGCTATGGTGATTAATGGCACTGCCAAGGTGGAGAGGAAGTCCTGGAAAATAGACATCATTTTGGATGCGGCGGAATGTTTCCTGGGACTGAAAGACTTCTTGGCAGAGGAGTTGCATGGAGTATTGTCACAAGCCTCTCAGGTGAGAATTAAACATGAATACATTATTTAACCTTTATTTAACTAGGCTGGTCAGAAGAAGGGAGATATGGGCATTTGATAGGGGGAATTTGATATGGGGAAGGATAGAAGAAGTGGGTGTTTGGGGGTTTTGTTTTTGTCAATGTGGTTTTTATTGTTTTATTTTGTGTGGATTTAAGTTTGTTTTCCCTATCATGTATGGGTTTTATTTTTACCTTGTTTTTTTCAACGTCGTCCAGTTGGTGGCGGTAATACATATTTTGGGGTTGTAGCATGTCCAGATCATCCAGAAGAAGCCCAAGCGTTTTCCCAGGCTTTCAAAGGAAATCAATCTGAGATATGATGCTATTTTGCTTATTTTTTTATTTTATAATAATTGCTCAAGGAAAGAACTCTCCACAAGTGTCATCAGTGTCTTGTGAAAGAACAGGGGTCATAGACAACATCTTATTTATTTCAGGGAGCGGAAATGAAAAACGTTGTTCCACTTCCCCTTTAGTCCTTAGGAAATCAGCTTTCATCCGCCACAACGTCCGGTTGAAATACAAATCGCTAGCTAGCTAAACAATTACAACGAAGGCCGATTAAACATCTGGCGACTTTCATGACAAACGATATCTGATAGAAGTGTATACAGCACCAGCTACGCAAGGATTGTACCAAGGTGAGGCGTGTGCTATTTTCATTAAACTAGTTGAGCCTGATTGAGATCCGGGGCTGTCGTAAGCGATCGAGCTAATGCTAGCTTTGTAAAGATAATTAGCTAGCTACCTAGCTGGATATGCTACGTAGTTTGCTAGCTTATTTTAAAGTAAATTTACTTAGGTAGCTAGTTCACCCCGGTCGTAGAAGATGAATGTGATGTTGCTTTGAACATCTGGTAAAGTTGGCTAACTAGCTACTAGTAAACCAAAACAGTCACTGAATCAGGATACTAGCTAGCTAGATTTCAGTGTCGCGTCAATGCATCAACTTTAGTTTACTTATGGAGGAGAAGACTGTCATATCAGATTTTGTTTATTGTGCACCTTTACATATACATAATTGCAACGTGCACCTTTACATATACATAATTGCAACGTGACCTATCACAAAATGAAGAAACTGCAATTAGTAAACAATCTATGTTTACAATGTGCATATTACAAGACACGTTAGGCTTGACACATTACATTTTTAACAATACTTTTTCTGATGAAACTAGTTCATTGCATCCGCCATGGAGCCCAGTTTCATAATATTACAAATATGTCCCAGCTGTCTGCCGTAGTTTTGAAGTAATCACGAAAAAACAGGCCTTATTTTGGGGCATTTTCCCGGCTCCTAATAGTTCTATTGAGCACCATGGCACCAACTCGCCTTCCGACCGTTCTACTCACATTGTTCTAAGTCACGCCGCCTGCTTCGCTGTTGTTGGCAATGCCCACGTTGGTAGTTAAAATGTACACCACAACACATTACTCATGGAACTACTTCCTTGTTATGCAGACATACTCACACTTGGCACCATCGATGTGCGGATGTTTATTTTCTACACAAGTTATTTTTCAGTTTCGTCCTAAGAACAGATTGTAGTGGTAAAATAAAAAGGGATACATAAATGGAATCATAAGCGTCACTCCAGTCAGAAGAGACCCTGCGAATGTTCAATTCCATTCATATGCTAGTGTTCCAGCTTAGCTAACGTTCTTCTGCCATGTTTCATCCTTGGGGGAATTTTGACTCATTCTATTGTCCAGCCTAGACATGCTAGGTACACTTTCTCGTACCCACGTAGGCCAGTTTTATGAAGGGGTGCGTGCACAAAGAACATTTTGTATTGTAACCTTCTCGATATGGCCTTTACAGTGGGAAGCCCTAAGTAGTTCACAAGACCTCCTAGGAAGTGAGCTGGAAGGAAAGAAAGGAGGAGCCGGGTTGCAAGAAAACAGATGAAAAAAGAAGCAACAATGTCGGAAGAAGGGGCGACAATGTCGGAAGAAGGGGCAACAATGTTGGATGAAACGGCGTCGGAAGAAGGGGAAGGGGCAACGGCATCGGAAGAAGGGGAAGGGGCAACACCATCGGAAGAAGGGGAAGGGGCGTCGGAAGAAGGGGCAATGGATGCCACTGGTAGTGAAGTGGAGTCCGACGAAGCCTTGTCTAATGGCAGCCCCATACCACCTAATAGGGGAAGGGGTAGGCCCAAAGGATCAGGCTCCAAGAAACCTAAGATACTGAGGGTACTAGATAAGCAGCCACGGGGCAGGCCACGTAAAGTGGTTGACCCTAATGCTGTTTCAGCAGAGACAACTGCACCTTTAAAGCGTGGCCGGCCCAAAAAAGTTCAACAACAAAAAAAAATGGGTAGGCCGAGGAAGTACCTGCTGTCACCCGAGGAGGAAGAGGAGAGAAAGATACTGAAAAGCCAACCTAAGGGACCTAGAGTGTGGAAGCCGCTCGGAAGGCCGCGCATCCATCCCCGCGGGGATCCCCCCGCCACACCCACCTCTGCCGAGCCACGGAGAAGAGGCCGTCCACTCAAGGCATCAACAGGTAGAGGTGCCCACTTACGGAAGAACCCACCTCCAACTTCTAAAGTTTCAAAGCCCCCCGCTAAAGATGATTCCCCGCGAAAGAGTGGCCGCCCCTTAGGCTCCTTCAAAGCCAAGAGAGCAGCAGAGACGGATAGGTCCAACAGTTCACCCTCAGCCAAACATGGTTGCACTGTTTCTCCAATAGTAAAGCTTTACCGCTGCTCCAACGGTAAAGCAAATGTGTTTGATGAAGCTGCCTTCCAAGCCCAGAGGCAAAAAGGCAGGAGAAAGACTGTGAACGTTGATTATACAGCTTATGATTCAGAGGAGGAAAATGAAGATACAGAGAGAAATGAGGATGAAGTCTTTTCTCTAGTAGAAGATGACGAAGAAGAGGAAATTAAACCACGCGGTGGTCATGGCAAGGCTAGTGACCCAGGTAAGGTAGCGGCAGCTATTAAGAAAAATGAAGTGGTTGTTCCTAAGAGGGGGGGCAGAAAGCCTGGCTCAATCAAAAAGGTTGTAAAGTAAAAGGAACCTGGGCGGAGCAGACTGAACGAGTATCAGTAGCATCTTGTAAGTTGTTTTTTTTAACATTTTATTATCTCTTACCCAACTCTTGTTTTCTCAACTAACCTATGTGTCTGTTTGCTCTTGCTAATATTTTTTATGGTTTGATGCCTTCGTGGAAAAAACAAGTACTTTTTGTACTTCCTTGGTCATCCATAGCTTGAATGATGTGAAGACAATTTCATTGACAGTTGTTAATCTTGTATTGGTCTGTTCAGACTTATCCCATTTAGATTTTTTCACTGGTACTGTCATTGATACAGTTTCTAATTCCATACACATCCTATAGTTGATGATATTCTCATTGAGGTTTGTTAATCTTGTATTGGTCTGTGCAGATTTGTCCAAATAAGCTCAAATGGTTTAAATCAATTGAATTAGTTAAGTATTTTGTTTTTAGTTTTTATCTCTTCTTAAGCTCTGTAGTTTTCAAATGGCTAATGTCTTCTAATTTTATTTGCCTTAATTGCCAAAGTTTTGAATGTAACAACTTCCCCTTCCCAGCTATCTTTGTTTCGATACAGATGTTGTTAGTATCACTATCATGGCACCCTTTTACCTATAAAGTGCACTACTTTTGACCAAAGCCCCATGGACCCTGGTCAAAGGTAATGCACTATAAGGGGAATATGGTGTCGTTTGGGACGGTACCATAATCATAGTTGTTTTCTTTCACTTGGTTCATTGCATACTTCACCTTGTGGAGTCAAGACGGTAACTGTAAACTTCCAATCCATCATCCTTAAGATTTCTCTTAGAAGATGTATGGTTATTGACTATTGTGATGGTTTTGTTTGCCAGTATCATCCTTGTAATTCACTCAACATCACCTCTCACAGTTATTTTTAAGACTTTTTATGTCAGCTCTTTTTACTTGTTTTTTATCACTTGGCTTTCATCTGAAGTGGATGGCTTGGTTTCACAGACTCGGGGTGATGTTGTGTGTAAATGTTCAGATTGTATGTTAAACATGTCTTCATCTAGCCTGGTATTTGTTTATTTAATTAATTATGTGCTGGACCATGATATCAACAGTTCATACTGCATCACAACTTCATAAATTATGTAATATAAAAATAGTAATTGAGGTACACAACAGAATCTATCATTTGTATGAATTCATGTTCCTGTGACCAAAGCTTGTTAGTTTCATGTTTTCAACTTGGTCTGTTCTTATGATATGTTGCTTGGATTAATACAATGTTCTTCAAGATGCAGTTAGAACTATAGAGATACATACTGTAAGTTTTACCTATGTATTTATCTCTGTGATCAGAAACAGATCTGTGAAACCTCCCCAACGTTCATTTGAGGGTAATGTGAATTTCAGTTTTTTAGAGAGCAAATATTTAGAAAGTTTCATGTAATAAAGTGAAATGTCAAACTGTTTTTGTTGATGTTTTTTAATCTCAATAAAACTTAAAATGTGACTTAATTTGTCTTTATTTGGTATTATTGTAAAGCTTAATTGTTTGAAAAGCAGAATGTGGTGAATAAATGGAAGATTTGATAGAAACATTTCTTCCTGGCTGGTCAGGATCAAAAAGTCAGTGGTGGAATGTTCACACCGTTTATTGGACAGAGCTCAATCCACATTGGGTCTTTTCGTAATACTGATGTCTGCAGAGTCTGACTCTCAGCCGAGTTCCCCGACTCTACCCAACGTTTATTGACAAGATTATTCCCGTCATTCTTAGCTTAGCTAAATGGTATAGTCGTTGTGCATTCTCAATGGACATTGGGTCTTTTCGTAAATTCGCTCTGGCTATCTACAGTACTCTGATTTCAGAGCACTCTCCTCTGAGTGTAATGAATTTATGAGCGCTCAACCCCCCTTGAATATGGCTGGTGTCAGTAAACTTCAGCAAAAGAGCGTCATTTACAGTCACAGTTACAGTCACCAACGCTCTGGAAAACTGCCTAACCTGCTCTGCGAGGGCGAGTAAAATGGTCAGAGTGGTCTCATTTGTGTCTGGAAGTAGCTAGCAAGCTAGCCAACGTTAGCTTGGGTGTTTGACTGCCATAAGATCAGAAAGCCAAAGGCTGGAGTGTCAAGTGTGCGCTCCGAGAGCGAAAGCTCTGAATTTACGAACAGACAATCTGACTACGTTCTGAATTTACAAGCACACTCTGGTACTACAGATTGAATTTAAGAGCACACCCGAAGTTGTAAAATGTTTAGCTAGTCATTTGTTATGCTAACTAGCTAGCAAGAGGTTGCATAGCAACATCATCAACTTCTGGTAGACAAGTGAAGAGAGTATGCTCAACTGAAAGCATACTGTTCGTTTACAGTATACTAAAATTAACTATGTAGTATATACTCATTAAGTGTGCAGTATACATATGTTAGTATGGGTATTCGCACACAGCTCTGGTTAACTCTGCCAGGAGGCTGAAACTTGGCTGCAAGTGGCTCTTCCAGAAAGTCACTAACCCAAAGAACACATAATCTACAAATAAATGATTAATTGACCACAAACACCAATATTTTGCAATGGCTATCTCAGTCTCTTGACTTGAACCCCATTGAAAACCTGTGGTTTGAATTGAAGAGGGCAGTCCATAAACACAGACAACGGATATCAAGGATCTGGAAAGATTCTGAATGGAGGAATGGTCGAAGATCCCTCCCGATGTGTTCTCCAATCTCATAAAACATTTTAGAAAAAGGCTCAGTGTCATTATCCTCGCAAGGTGAGGTATTGAAAACGGATGACAATTTTGACCCCTATCTTTAAAAATATATATATTACTTGTTAAACAAAATGTATTTCTCTGAACAATAAAACAACATAATTTTCAAATGTTTTGAGCATACAATAGCTCAGTATTTTTATTATTTATCAAGTGTGCCAATAATTTTCGACCTGACAAAAACAAATAAATAAAATTACATAAAAAGAAATCTCTTGTGCCATAAATTGTGCTAATATATTGTACAAAATTAATTGAATAAATTAAAATTAGTCTCTAATTACTCTTATTTTCTCTAACTCGCAAACTAATTCTAAAATCTTTAAGGAGAGCAAGGTATTTTGTTTCATTTCAAAAAAGCATAACATTTTATAAAAGCAGAATATTTCAGTCACCTTACATTATTCAGCCTTGCAGGCAGTTTGGTGGTTTTCCTGGCCCTCTGCTAGTGGTGGTGCATCCTGGGACAGTTGATATTGATTGTGCCATTTGCTGAGGAGACAGACCGAGACACATTAGTACCCAGCTCACCCCTGCTGAAAAACACATTAGCTGCCTGCATTGGGAGCCCTGTCTCGTAACCATGGCAAAGCATGCAGGGAGCAGGTAGGGGTATTAGGGGGCAGCGGGTTCAACACACAGTCTCTCTGGGATTGTCTCTCAAGCTCTCTCCCTGCTTCTCTCCAAATCCCACACAGAGGCACGTACAAGGTCATGCGCACTCACACACACACACATACAATTTGTATATATTTTTCTTATTCAAGCTGCTTCCATCACTCATATGTTACCACATACCCTCTTATCTCCCTTAATCTCCATACATCAATCTTTTTCCTGTCTATGGAGACATGAGAACAAAATATAGAAGTAGGGAAAAGAAAGGGGTAGCAAATCAAGTTGTGCGAAAATAACAAAATTAGTGCTTGATATACTGTATATTTTCATTATTTCTACAGTTATAGATCTATGCCATATTATTTTATACAGAAGCTGTAAAAGTTCTCAGCTATACTGTAGTGATCCTCCTCCCTAATGAGCCACCTTGCAATTCCCACCAAGTGGGTTAACCCTATTGGCATGACGCGTAGGGGGCTTGCTTTTCACGCCAGTGACACCCGTTCACGACCCACTCCCTCCATTCGCTACATTGGAGTCAGAAATGGGATGGTGGACATGAGGCCATCAAAACGCACGGCCGGACGTGTGAGGGCACTGAGGTGGTCAAAGCACGGGACAAGCCTTCCCATTCCGAGGGGGTAGTGTAGCGATCCTCGCTAACAATTCCTAAGTGGGTTAACCCTATTGGTGCATATAGGGTGTTTTCTTTTCACGCCAGTGCCACAGGTTTATGTCTCTGTCCCTCCCGTTTGCTACTCTCACTGATCTTTTAATTAATGTTATTATCTAAAAGTTTGCAGTTTCAAGCTAACAGTCTCAAGATCACAGGTACATCTAGCAATTAATAACTAATTAATTGATGAGATATACATTTTCATGATCCAAAGACCAATAGATCTAGCAGGGTTGGCTGCTGTTGGCACTGTACAAAACATTCACTCTCCATCATGGACAGATCATCAGTTAGAGAGCAGAGAACTCGGCGGAAGTGGACGCTGATGTGGAGCGTGAATATAAAGTTGGGGGAATCAAGGAGAATTGAAATGTTGTCCAAAAGAATATAAAACGGAGCAAAGAAGCAGACAGTGATGAGAATGTCCCTTCTTATCTTGTATGTTTTGTTTAATTAGGAGCAGCTGATTGGATTGCCAATTTTGAAGAATCCATTTGAGATGTCAAAACTGGTGGAGAGAGTGCTAGGTAAAGTGAAGGCTGTGAAGATCACTAGAGGTGAGCTTGTTTGGATTCTTTGTTCTTCTGAGTTTTAGAAGGAATGTGTCTCACCCGAGTTTGATGTGTCCTGTGTGTCTCTTCGGAACAGGGCACCCCTCACGGGGGTAATATCTGGCGTTTCACTGGAAGTCAATGTGGCAGAGATTAGTAATATTCCTGGAGTGATTGATACCTGTCGGATGAATTGTGGGGTGTATGAAGAAAAAGTGTTATTTTTGGAATCTCTCCCTGCTCAAGTGCATTTGGGATATATAAACTACAGAGAGAGCATTTGTTTCAAGACCAATGCAGTGTGATCACTGTAAAGCTTTTGGACAAGTTTCAAGTGTTTACAGAAGGAAGAAGCAGAGATGTCCCAAGTTGTGGAAAAGATCATATCATGTGTTTTAAAAGTGGCTGTGGCAGGGTAGCCTAGTGGTTAGAGTGTTGGACTAGTAACCGGAAGGTTGCAAGTTCAAACCCCCCTGAACAGGCAGTTAACCCACTGTTCCTAGGCTGTCATTGAAAATAAGAATTTGTTCTTAACTGATTTGCTGGTAAAATAAAAAGTGATGAAAATATGACATGTTGGGGTGGTAACCAATACGCCACCTATTTGGAATGCCCAACCAGGGTTGAGGGTTTATAATTTTCGACCTGACAAAAACAAATAAATAAAATTACATAAAAAGAAATCTCTTGTGCCATAAATTGTGCTAATATATTGTACAAAATTAATTGAATAAATTAAAATTAGTCTCTAATTACTCTTATTTTCTCTAACTCGCAAACTAATTCTAAAATCTTTAAGGAGAGCAAGGTATTTTGTTTCATTTCAAAAAAGCATAACATTTTATAAAAGCAGAATATTTCAGTCACCTTACATTATTCAGCCTTGCAGGCAGTTTGGTGGTTTTCCTGGCCCTCTGCTAGTGGTGGTGCATCCTGGGACAGTTGATATTGATTGTGCCATTTGCTGAGGAGACAGACCGAGACACATTAGTACCCAGCTCACCCCTGCTGAAAAACACATTAGCTGCCTGCATTGGGAGCCCTGTCTCGTAACCATGGCAAAGCATGCAGGGAGCAGGTAGGGGTATTAGGGGGCAGCGGGTTCAACACACAGTCTCTCTGGGATTGTCTCTCAAGCTCTCTCCCTGCTTCTCTCCAAATCCCACACAGAGGCACGTACAAGGTCATGCGCACTCACACACACACACATACAATTTGTATATATTTTTCTTATTCAAGCTGCTTCCATCACTCATATGTTACCACATACCTCTTATCTCCCTTAATCTCCATACATCAATCTTTTTCCTGTCTATGGAGACATGAGAACAAAATATAGAAGTAGGGAAAAGAAAGGGGTAGCAAATCAAGTTGTGCGAAAATAACAAAATTAGTGCTTGATATACTGTATATTTTCATTATTTCTACAGTTATAGATCTATGCCATATTATTTTATACAGAAGCTGTAAAAGTTCTCAGCTATACTGTAGTGATCCTCCTCCCTAATGAGCCACCTTGCAATTCCCACCAAGTGGGTTAACCCTATTGGCATGACGCGTAGGGGGCTTGCTTTTCACGCCAGTGACACCCGTTCACGACCCACTCCCTCCATTCGCTACATTGGAGTCAGAAATGGGATGGTGGACATGAGGCCATCAAAACGCACGGCCGGACGTGTGAGGGCACTGAGGTGGTCAAAGCACGGGACAAGCCTTCCCATTCCGAGGGGGTAGTGTAGCGATCCTCGCTAACAATTCCTAAGTGGGTTAACCCTATTGGTGCATATAGGGTGTTTTCTTTTCACGCCAGTGCCACAGGTTTATGTCTCTGTCCCTCCCGTTTGCTACTCTCACTGATCTTTTAATTAATGTTATTATCTAAAAGTTTGCAGTTTCAAGCTAACAGTCTCAAGATCACAGGTACATCTAGCAATTAATAACTAATTAATTGATGAGATATACATTTTCATGATCCAAAGACCAATAGATCTAGCAGGGTTGGCTGCTGTTGGCACTGTACAAAACATTCACTCTCCATCATGGACAGATCATCAGTTAGAGAGCAGAGAACTCGGCGGAAGTGGACGCTGATGTGGAGCGTGAATATAAAGTTGGGGGAATCAAGGAGAATTGAAATGTTGTCCAAAAGAATATAAAACGGAGCAAAGAAGCAGACAGTGATGAGAATGTCCCTTCTTATCTTGTATGTTTTGTTTAATTAGGAGCAGCTGATTGGATTGCCAATTTTGAAGAATCCATTTGAGATGTCAAAACTGGTGGAGAGAGTGCTAGGTAAAGTGAAGGCTGTGAAGATCACTAGAGGTGAGCTTGTTTGGATTCTTTGTTCTTCTGAGTTTTAGAAGGAATGTGTCTCACCCGAGTTTGATGTGTCCTGTGTGTCTCTTCGGAACAGGGCACCCCTCACGGGGGTAATATCTGGCGTTTCACTGGAAGTCAATGTGGCAGAGATTAGTAATATTCCTGGAGTGATTGATACCTGTCGGATGAATTGTGGGGTGTATGAAGAAAAAGTGTTATTTTTGGAATCTCTCCCTGCTCAAGTGCATTTGGGATATATAAACTACAGAGAGAGCATTTGTTTCAAGACCAATGCAGTGTGATCACTGTAAAGCTTTTGGACAAGTTTCAAGTGTTTACAGAAGGAAGAAGCAGAGATGTCCCAAGTTGTGGAAAAGATCATATCATGTGTTTTAAAAGTGGCTGTGGCAGGGTAGCCTAGTGGTTAGAGTGTTGGACTAGTAACCGGAAGGTTGCAAGTTCAAACCCCCCCCCCCCCTGAACAGGCAGTTAACCCACTGTTCCTAGGCTGTCATTGAAAATAAGAATTTGTTCTTAACTGATTTGCTGGTAAAATAAAAAGTGATGAAAATATGACATGTTGGGGTGGTAACCAATACGCCACCTATTTGGAATGCCCAACCAGGGTTGAGGGTTTAAATGCTGCTCCTGAATAGTCCATGGTGGTGGATAGGCATTCACTGAAGGCTGCAGGGGTTGCCGTTCAACAGCAGAACCCAGATATGCTAAAGGTGCAGAAGGTGGACTTTGTGGCCTTTATAGCTATGGTGATTAATGGCACTGCCAAGGTGGAGAGGAAGTCCTGGAAAATAGACATAATTTTGGATGCGGCGGAATGTCTCCTGGGACTGAAAGACTTCTTGGCAGAGGAGTAGCAAGCCTCTGAGGTGAGAATTAAACATGAATACATTATTTAACCTTTATTTAACTAAGCTAGTCAGAAGAAGTGAGATATGGGGATTTGAAGGATAGAAGAAGTGGGTGTTTGGGGGTTTTGGTTTTGTCAATGTGGTTTTTATTGTTTTATTTTGTGTGGATTTAAGTTTGTTTTCCCTATCATGTATGGGTTTTATTTTTACCTTGTTTTTTTCAACGTCGTCCAGTTGGTGGCGGTAATACATATTTTGGGGTTGAAGCATGTCCAGATCATCCAAAAGAAGCCCAAGCGTTTTCCCAGGCTTTCAAAGGAAATTAATCTGAGATATGATGCTATTATGCTTCTTTTTTTTAATAATAATTGCTCAAGGAAAGAACTCTCCACAAGTGTCATCAGTGTCTTGTGAAAGAACAGGGGTCATAGACAACATCTTATTTATTTCAGGGAGCGGAAATGAAAAACGTTGTTCCACTTCCCCTTTAGTCGATAGGAAATCAGCTTTCACCCGCCACCACATCCGGTTGAAATTCAAATCGCTAGCTAGCTAAAATTACAACAAAGGCCGATTAAACATCTGGCGACTTTCATGACAAACGATATCTGATAGAAGTGTAGACAACACCAGCTACGCAAGGATTGTACCAAGGTGAGGCGTGTGCTATTTTCATTAAACTAGTTTAGCCTGCTTGAGATCCGGGGCTGTCGTAAGCGATCGAGCTAATGCTAGCTATCTAGCTGGATATGCTACGTAGTTTGCTAGCTTATTTTAAAGTAAATTTACATAGGTAGCTAGTTCACCCCGGTCGTAGAAGATGAATGTGATGTTGCTTCGAACATCTGGTTAAGTTGACTAAGGAGCTACTAGTAAACCAAAACAGTCACTGAATCAGGATACTAGCTAGCTAGATTTCAGTGTCGCGTCAATGCATCAACTTTAGTTTACTTATAGAGGAGAAGATTGTCATATCAAATTTTGTTTATTGTGCACCTTTCCATATACATAATTGCAACGTGACCTATCACAAAATGAAGAAACTGCAATTAGTAAACAATCTATGTTTACAATGTGCATATTATAAGACACGTTAGGCTTGACACATTACATTTTTAACAACACTTTTACTGATAAAACTAGTTCATTGCATCCGCCATGGAGCCCAGTTTCATAATATTACAAATATGTCCCAGCTGTCTGTCGTAGTTTTGAAGTAATCACGAAAAAACAGGCCTTATTTTGGGGCATTTTCCCGGCTCCTAATAGTTCTATTGAGCACCGTGGCACCAACTCGCCTTCCGACCGTTCTACTCACATTGTTCTAAGTCACGCCGCCTGCTTCGCTGTTGTTGGCAATGCCCACGTTGGTAGTTAAAATGTACACCACAACACATTACTCATGGAACTACTTCCTTGTTATGCAGACATACTCACACTTGGCACCATCGAGGTGCGGATGTTTACTTTCTACACAAGTTATTTTTCAGTTTCGTCCTAAGAACAGATTGTAGTGGTAAAATAAAAAGGATGCATAAATGGAATTATAAGCGTCACTCCAGTCAGAAGAGACCCTGCGAATGTTCAATTCCATTCATATGCTAGTGTTCCAGCTTAGCTAACGTTCTTCTGGCCTTGTTTCATCCTTGGGGGAATTTTGACTCATTCTATTGTCCAGCCTAGACATGCTAGGTACACTTTCTCGTACCCACGTAGGCCAGTTTTATGAAGGGGTGCGTGCACAAAGAACATTTTGTTTTGTATTGTAACCTTCTCGATATGACCTTTACAGTGGGAGGCCCTAAGTAGTTCACAAGACCTCCTAGGAAGTGAGCTGGAAGGAAAGAAAGAAGGAGCCGGGTTGCAAGAAAACAGATGAAAGAAGAAGGGGCAACAATGTCGGAAGAAGGGGCAACGGCGTCGGAAGAAGGGGAAGGGGCAACGGCTTCGGAAGAAGGGGAAGGGGCAACTGTTTCGGAAGAAGGGGCAATGGCGTCGGAAGAAGGGGCAATGGATGCCACTGGTAGTGAAGCGGAGTCCGATGAAGCCTTGTCTAATGGCAGCCGCATACCACCTAATAGGGGAAGGGGTAGGCCCAAAGGATCAGGCTCCAAGAAACCTAAGATACTGAGGGTACTAGATAAGCAGCCACGGGGCAGGCCACGTAAAGTGGTTGACCCTAATACTGTTTCAGCAGAGACAACTGCACCTTTAAAGCGTGGCCGGCCCAAAAAAGTTCAACAACAAAAAAAAATGGGTAGGCCGAGGAAGTACCTGCTGTCACCCGAGGAGGAAGAGGAGAGAAAGATACTGAAAAGCCAACCTAAGGGACCTAGAGTGTGGAAGCCGCTCGGAAGGCCGCGCATCCATCCCCGCGGGGATCCCCCCGCCACACCCACCTCTGCCGAGCCACGGAGAAGAGGCCGTCCACTCAAGGCATCAACAGGTAGAGGTGCCCACTTACGGAAGAACCCACCTCCAACTTCTAAAGTTTCAAAGCCCCCCGCTAAAGATGATTCCCCGCGAAAGAGTGGCCGCCCCTTAGGCTCCTTCAAAGCCAAGAGAGCAGCAGAGACGGATAGGTCCAACAGTTCACCCTCAGCCAAACAGGGTTGCACTGTTTCTCCAATAGTAAAGCTTTACCGCTGCTCCAACGGTAAAGCAAATGTGTTTGATGAAGCTGCCTTCCAAGCCCAGAGGCAAAAAGGCAGGAGAAAGACTGTGAACGTTGATTATACAGCTTATGATTCAGAGGAGGAAAATGAAGATACAGAGAGAAATGAGGATGAAGTCTTTTCTCTAGTAGAAGATGACGAAGAAGAGGAAATTAAACCACGCGGTGGTCATGGCAAGGCTAGTGACCCAGGTAAGGTAGCGGCAGCTATTAAGAAAAATGAAGTGGTTGTTCCTAAGAGGGGGGGCAGAAAGCCTGGCTCAATCAAAAAGGTTGTAAAGTAAAAGGAACCTGGGCGGAGCAGACTGAACGAGTATCAGTAGCATCTTGTAAGTTGTTTTTTTATCTCTTACCCAACTCTTGTTTTCTCAACTAACCTATGTGTCTGTTTGCTCTTGCTGTTATTTTTTATGGTTTGATGACTTCGTGGAGACCATGTGGGAAAAAACAAGTACTTTTTGTACTTCCTTGGTCATCCATAGCTTGAATGATTGTGAATCTTGTATTGGTCTGTTCAGAGTTATCCCATTTAGATTTTTTCACTGGCACTGTCATTGATTCAGTTTCTAATTCTATACACATCCTATAGTTGATGATATTCTAATTGAGGTTTGTTAATCTTGTATTGGTCTGTGCAGATTTGTCCAAATAAGCTCAAATGGTTTAAATCAATTGAATTAGTTAAGTATTTTGTTTTTTATCTCTCCTTAAGCTCTGTAGTTTTCAAATTGCTAATGTCTTCTAATTCTATTTGCCTTAATTGCCAAAGCTTTGAATGTAACAACTTCCCCTTCCCAGCTATCTTTGTTTTGATACAGATGTTGTTAGTATCACTATCATGGCACCCTTTTACCTATAAAGTGCACTACTTTTGACCAAAGCCCCATGGACCCTGGTCAAAAGTAATGCACTATAAGGGGAATATGGTGCCATTTGGGACGGTACCATAATCATAGTTATTTTCTTTCACTTGGTTCATTGCATACTTCACCTTGTGGAGTCAAGACGGTAACTGTAAACTTCCAATCCATCATCCTTAAGATTTCTCTTAGAAGATGTATGGTTATTGACTATTGTGATGGTTTTGTTTGCCAGTATCATCCTTGTAATTCACTCAACATCACCCCTCACAGTTCTTTTTAAGACTTTTTATGTCAGCTCTTTTTACTCGTTTTTTATCACTTGGCTTTCATCTGAAGTGGATGGCTTGGTTTCACAGACTCTGGGTGATGTTGTGTGTAAATGTTCAGATTGTATGTTAAACATGTCTTCATCTAGCCTGGTATTTGTTTATTTAATTAATTATGTGCTGGACCATGATATCAACAGTTCATACTGCATCACAACTTCGTAAATTATGTAATATAAAAATAGTAATTGAGGTACACAAAAGAATCTATCATTTGTATGAATTCATGTTCCTGTGACCAAAGCTTGTTAGTTTCATGTTTTCAACTTGGTCTGTTCTTATATGTTGCTTGGATTAATACAATGTTCTTCAAGATGCAGTTAGAACTATAGAGATACATACTGTACGTTTTACCTATGTATTTATCTCTGTGATCAGAAACAGGTCTGTGAAACCTCCCCAACGTTCATTTGAGGGTAATGTGAATTTCAGTTTTTTAGAGAGAGCAAATATTTAGAAAGTTTCATGTAATAAAGTGAAATGTCAAACTTTGTTTTTGTTGATGTTTTTTAATCTCAATAAAACTTAAAATGTGACTTAATTTGTCTTTATTTGGTATTATTGTAAAGCTTAATTGTTTGAAAAGCAGAATGTGGTGAATAAATGGAAGATTTGATAGAAACATTTCTTCCTGGCTGGTCAGGATCAAAAAGTCAGTGGTGGAATGTTCACACCGTTTATTGGACAGAGCTCAATCCATAAGTAATACTGATGTCTGCAGAGTCTGACTCTCAGCCGAGTTCCCCGACTCTACCCAACGTTTATTGACAAGATTATTCCCGTCATTCTTATAAGGTGGAGAACATAGATAATTGGTTGGAGCTAAAGTAACTTAATGTAAAGAACATAACATTCTAAAGAATGCAGAATGATTTAGCTCTGGAGTCTATACAGTGCAATCAGAAAGTATTCAGACCCTTTCACTTTTTACACATTTTGTTACGTTACAGCCTTATTCTAAAATGGATTAAAAATGTTTTTTTTCCTCATCAATCTACACACAATTCCCCATACTGACAGATTGAAAAACTTTTTTTTTTGCAAATGTATTACAAATTAAAAACAGAAATACCTTACTTACCTTACCTTAGATAAATATTCAGACCCTTGGCTATGAGACTAGAAATGGAGGTTCAGGTGTATCCTGTTTACACTGATCATCCTTGAGATGTTTCTACAACTTGATTGGAGTCCACCTGTGGTAAATTCAATTGATTGGACATGATTAGGAAAGGCACACATCTGTCTATATAAGGTCCCACAGTTGACAGTGCATGTCAGAGCAAAAACCAAGCCATGAGGTTGAAGGAATTGTCCATAGAGGTCCGAGACAGGATTGTGTCGAGAAACATCTGAGGAAGGGTACCAAAATATTTTTGGAGCATTAAAGGTTACCAAGAACACAGTAGCCTCAAATCATTCTTAAATGGAAGAAGTTTGGAACCACCAAGACTTCCTAGAGCTGGCTGCCTGGCCAAACTGAGCAAATCGGGGGAGAAGGGACTTGGTCAGGGAGGTTACCAAGAACCCGATGATCACTCTGACAGAGTTCCTCTGTGGGAATGGGAGAACCTTCCAGAAGGACAAATATCTCTGCAGCACTCCACCAATCAGGCTTTCATGGTAGAGTGGCCAGATGGAAGCCACTCCTCAGTAAAAGACACATGACAGTCCGCTTGGAGTTTGCCGAAAGGCACCTAAAGGACTTTCAGACCATGAGGAACAAGATGCTCTGGTCTGATGAAAACAAGATTGGACTCTTTGGACTGAATGCCAAGTGTCACATCTGGAGGAAACCTGGCACCATCCCTACTGTGAAGCTTGGTGGTGGCAGCATCATGCTGTGGGGATGTTTTTCAGCGGCAGGGACTAGGAGACGAGTCAGGATCGAGGGAAAGATGAAAATAGCAAAGTACAGAGAGATCCTTGATGAAAACCTGATCCAGAGCGGGGGCGAAGGTTCACCTTCCAACAGGACAACGACCAGGACAAGTCTCAATGTCCTTGAGTGGCCCAGCCAGAACCTGATTGAACATCTCTGGAGAGGCCTGAAAATGGCTGTGCAGCGACGCTCCACATCCAACCTGAAAGAGCTTGAGAGGATCTGCAGAGAAGAATGGGAGAAACTCCCCAAATACAGGTGTACCAAGCTTGTAGTGTCATGCCCAAGAAGACTCAAGGCTGTATTTTCTGCCAAAGGGTCTGAATATTTATGTAATTTTGAAATTTCAGTTACTTTATTATTATTTATTTTTTAAACTTTTCTAAAAAATGATTTTTGTTTTGTCATTATAGGTTATGTGTTGATTAGATATATATATATTTAATACATTTTAGAATAAGGCTGTAACATAACAAAATGTTGAAAAAGTCAACGGGTCTGAACGCTTTACATGGTGTTATTTCTTGAATGACTGTGGTCTAAATACCCAGCAGCCAATTTTTCTCCGCCCATTCCATTGGTCCCAATACAAAACACTGTAGGCCTATAAATGGGCTTAGAGAGAAAAAAAGATTGTATGTGGTGTCGGGCATACTCAGTAGGGTCTGTAGAATCTATTTGTGGTGTCATTTCATGGGGCTCTGAATAATACGGAGTGTTGCTGGCAATGTTCCCTCAAATGTTTTGGGACACCGAGCATATTTTAGGTCTTATGAGTGGAAACTTGAACCTTGTGAGTATTCTTCTGCAACTTCCTGTGCGCGTTTACAGTGGACACTGAGGCTGTACACTTACAGTTTTGGACAGTAACCAATAGGCTATTGTGGCTATTTGAGCATAATGTAGTCCTAACAACAAAACCAATGGAGCAAATCCCATAACATTCTCACATGGAAATTGTTTTTGATTATATAGTTTTATATGATATAGCCTATATGTGGTGTTCAATGCAGGCCTACATTGCATGCGACTTTTAATAACGTTTTTACATTGTGAAGGACTTTAATTAATACTTTTTTTATTTGGTCTGTAACACCATGGGCCGAATAGGTGACTAAATTGTATTGTCTAATGATGCAAGAGGCACTTTACAAAATAAAAGTTATTATTATTACCATACAGAAATACAACACAATGCAATCGCCTATTTGGCCCATGGTGTTTACAGACCAAGTAAAAAATCATGAACTAAAGTCAAGCCCTTCATAATGTAAAAATGTAATTAAAAGTTGCATGCAATGACTACCACATATAGGCTACTGTAGGTTATATCATAGACATCAAAAACTATTTCAATGTGAAAATGTTATGGGATTTGCTCCATTGGTTTTGTTGGTGGCTTACTTTATACTCAAATAGCCACAATAGACTATTGGCTACTTTCTAAAACTAAGAGTACAGCCTTAGTGTTCACTGTGAAGTTGCACAAAATTCTCACAAGTTTCAAGTTTTCTCTCACAAGACCTCAAATTTGCTCGGTGCCCCCAAAATATTAGAGGGAACATTGCATCCAGGTCCTTGACTTTTGTCATCCCCACCCATACCATCAGGACTATCATCCAGTGTTGAGAGGGCGAAGGTACAGTAGTGAATAATAAAAGTAAGGATGTTGTTTGACAACCTATTCGATTAACCCAGGTATTCCCAAACTGGGGGTACGCGCAATAACGTTGAGGGTACGCCAAATAAAAATTATTCAGATTTTCAAACAGTCCGTTCATATTTTCCAACGGGATTATACATTTGGGTGATTTTTTTTTTCTCACCTGAGTAGTCTTGTTTCACTGCCAAAAATAAAATTAAACCATCTAGCGTTCAGCGAAATAACAACACAATGTCAAATACAGGGAGCCTAGTCAAATAATTAACATCCAATCACATTAACCGTTACTCTCTCGTGGGAATTCCACTAACGGTCCGTATGCAGCCAAACGTAGCTGCTGCTCATGTTGGTATCTGTACTGATGGCACAAAAGCCATGACAGCGAGATGTAGTGGAGTGGTAACGCATATGCAAGCAGTTGCTCCCGACGCCACTTGGGTAAACTGCAGCATCCACTGAGAGGCTCTTGCTGCCAAGGGAACGCCTGACAGCTTGAAAGACATGTGGACACTACAGTGAAAATGGTTAACTTTGCTAAAGCAAGGCCCCTTAACTCTTGTGTATTTTCGACACTATGCAAAGATATGGGCAGCAACCATGTAACGCTTTTACAACATACAGAAGTGTGCTGGTTATCAAGGGGCAAAGTATTGACACTTTTTTTTTCAATTGAGAGACGAGCTTAAAGTTTTCTTTACTGACCATAATTTTCACTTGTCTGACCGCTTCCATGATGATGAGTTTCTCACACGACTGGCATATCTGGGTGATGTTTTGTCTCGCCTGAATGATCTGAATCTAGGATTACAGGGACTCTTCGCAACTATATTCAATGTGCGGGACAAAATTGAGGCTATGATTAAGAAGTTGGAGCTCTTCTCTATCTGCATTAACAAGGACAACACACAGGTCTTTCCCTCATCGAATGATTTTTTTTTGTGTGCAAATGAACTCAACCTTACGGACAATGTCAAATGTGATATAGTAATGCACCTGAGTGAGTTTGGTGCACAATTACGCAGGTACTTTCCCGAAACGGACGACACAAACAACTGGATTCATTATCCCTTTCATGCTCTGCCTCCAGTCCACTTACTGATATCTGAACAAGAGAACCTCTTCGAAATTGCAAAAGGTTCTGTGAAAATGGAATTTAATCAGAAGCCACTGCCAGATTTCTGGATTGGGCTGCACTCAGAGTATCCTGCCTTGCCAAATCGCGCTGTTAAGACACTGATGCCCTTTGCAACCACGTACCTATGTGAGAGTGGATTCTCGGCCCTCACTAGCATGAAAACTAAATAAAGGCACAGACTATGTGTGGAAAATGATTTAAGACTGAGACTCTCTCCAATACAACCCAACATTGCAGAGTTATGTGCATCCTTTCAAGCACATCCTTCTCATTAACCTGTGGTGAGTTATTCACAATTTTTGATGAACAAATTAGGTTTTATATATAAGACGGTTAAATAAAGAGCAAAATTGATTATTGATTATTATAATATTATTATTTGTGCCCTGGTTATTGAATGCGCTGACCCTGGTGCTAGAAGGGGTATGCAGCTGGAGGTTGAATGTTTGAGGGGGATACGGGACTATAAAAAGTTTGGGAACCACTGGATTAACCAATGCCATTAAGAAAGAGGTAGGTGAAGTCACATTAGCCTGGTCGATTGGTAATGGCACACTTGTTAATATTTTGTGCTGACCATGTTCAGCAAGGGAAGATTCTCAAAATGAAAACTCTCAATGGGAAGAAAGCTTTGGCTAAGATGAGGGGGATCATTTCTAGGGTTCCACTTTCTATGTCCATCAATTATTTAAAATAAAATGTAGAGGGGGCATAATGGTTGAAGCCCAAAGTCTATTCAGTAAGAAAGAGCGGCAAAGAAGTGAAAGTCAGTACTCTTAATGTTTGAGAAGGTTCTGCCTGAGACACCTTCTCAAATAGAAGTGCTTCCTGGCTTTCACTGTTAGAGTTTGGCCCACCTCCATTAAGGTGTTTTTAATGCCAAAGAATGGGACATGTAGTGGCTCTGTGCAAAGGAAAGGAAAGATGTGCCAAGTGTGGAGGGGAACATGATTATGGTGAATGTGGGAACAATGTCAAGGCTAGCTATTATAATTCTGGGGGGAACACAGTGGTTACGAGAAATCTTGCTCTCACAAATGGGTTGTGTCAAAGGACACCTTGATAGTTCATCAGATTGACTTCATAGCTTTCATTGGAAAGGTTAACAACCTGACTGCGTTTGTGGAAAGAAGAACTGCTAAATTGAAGATCATTGTGGAAGCAGCAGCAGAGTTTTTAGGAGTAACAGATGTTACTGTCGCCATGATTGTTGATATGTTGACAACTAATAATAGTAATGATGGAATGTCTCAGTATGACGATAATTAGAGTTATGGTTTTTGTCATCCTTTAGTGGAATGCCAGAAGCCTTATTGCTAACTGACTTGCCTCGTTAAATAAAGGTAAAATAAATATCTCCCTCTCTAACTTTAAGCATCAGCTGTCAGAGCAGCTTACCAATCACTTTAGGTTGGATGGGGTGGGTGGGCGGGCAGGCAGGGTAGAAAGGATTTTGGGGATGGGGGAGGGTCATTTAGAAGTTAGTAGGGCTCTTTGTTTTTCTCAGACGTACTAAGTTAGGTAGGAGGATTTAGAAATGTGGAGCTAATATTGTAAACCGTGATTGACCACACACTCCAGCACAGTAGGTGGCGGAATGCACCTTAAACTTTTGTTTGTGTACCGCCAATATATCATAGAAGAAGAATACACTCCGACTTCAGTATGAAATGTTGCCGATTCACAGTGCCTGACTAAAATACTTAATTTTGATAAGTTAATAAATACATGCTGTGTTAATAATGTTGGCATGTTTACCTGCCTACAATACCCACTGTACTGTGCATAGATCTCAAGCCCATAATAAGTCAATAGGGCTAACTGGCTAGCGACTACTGTTGGCTAGCTACTACTTTTAACAAGCCAGACAACCACGAATGATTGACATCTACCTTGCATAACATTAGTTTAATTTTAGGTCATTTTTGCCCATTTGGTTAGCTACATTATTACGATTCACATATAGCTCACTGGAGGCTCCTCCGAGGAGGAAGGGGAGGACCATCCTCCTCAGTAAATTTAAAAAAATAAATAATTGTGAAACATTAAAAAAGTTTACCTTTTTAGATAAAACTATACTAAATATATTAAAATGTCACCAGATAATGGTGCAACCGGGGTGCAACCTGGGGACAGCTGGTTTCCGTCCCCCTCTGAGTACAGTGGTACATTGACTTACAAAACCAAAGAGGCTTGTGGTTCCTACCACCTTCCATAGACTTACACAGTAATGATGACAACTTCCGGAGGACGTCCTCCAGCCTATCAGAACTCTTGCAGCTTAAACTGACATGTTGTCTACCCAATCAAAGGATCAGAGAATGAATCTAGAACTGAAAGCATGAGCTACAGCTAGCTAGCACTGCAGT
The DNA here is from genome assembly GCF_036934945.1 of Oncorhynchus masou masou. Lineage (NCBI taxonomy): Eukaryota > Metazoa > Chordata > Actinopteri > Salmoniformes > Salmonidae > Oncorhynchus > Oncorhynchus masou. Next base: position 41,723,412 of record NC_088224.1, read on the forward strand.
GTATAAAATGTGGTGAGTAGTTGACTCAAGGAGAGAGAAAGACAATAGTTGAACAGTTTTGAACAAATTAATTTCTTCCAAAATTAAAGATAAGCAAGAGAGAGCTAGCTATATTTGGTTGTATTTAAATAAAAACTTTCCCTTTCACCCAGCGAGCATATGCATCTAGCTAGTTTAGCATACTCAAACACCTGGCTAAAACAGAGAGGGATGCTATGTTAGTTTACAAGTCAAAGTAAGCTTTTGGTTTTATTAATTTATTGCCACTGGAGCCTGCCGGTGTAACTGCTAAACTGCTTGCTGCCGACTGTACACTGTACTGTTGCCATTGGCCTGGCTGGATGAAGGTTCCGTGAATCTGGAGGTGCAGCGCGAGGTAATACAGTAGGGGGAGTGTGAGTGCTTCTCAATTGTAATGTTTTGTGCACTCTCCACTCTCTCCACTCAAGAGAACGTCCTTGGAGATGCATATGCATACTGAGAAAACGCCCATTGACCCGTGACGAATGGGAGAGGGTCCATTCAGAGAGAAGTGGTAGGTATAAACTCGGATCTGCAGCCTCTGCTTTAAAAAAAAAAACAGTAGCAGTTGTGGTGTTTATGTGTGCTTGTTCTCTAAGAGGACAATGTGAATACACTTTTTCACAATGGCATGCAAGACTATGTTTTACATGAGTTAACAGAGAGGAAATTACTTGAAAGAAGTTAAGATTTTGAACTTAAATGATAGAGCAGACTGATAAAATGAAGCTTTACGCTTAATAATTAAAATATAAATATGTTATTTATTTCATATAGTGGTGGACACCAAATTGTATAATTTGATATGATATCGATAAGTGTTGTTTGCTCAGACAGTGAAGAGAGTAGTAGAGAAAGATGGGGGATCCTAAGAAGATCCCTGCTGTGAGTAGGCTGAGGCCAATAGATAGTGACAGAAATAACAAGTGCTTCAGTAAAGTTTTTTTTTTTTTTTGGCATTCATGGCCATGGTTGTCATCTGTACTACAGGAATGGGTGCAGGAATTACTGAGGATGCACTTAGGATACATGTTGTGGTGGCAGTTGCAGAGAAGTACTTGGGTATATGAGATTTTACTCCATAAGATTTAAGGTGTTTTGAACGATACGTGTCCCGTCCTCCCAGGCTGGTGTATGATCAGATAGGGCCAAAGTAGTGGAATAGTGGTGAGGTTTTTAATGGGTGTAGGGGAAGTTGGTAGGGCAAAGTGTAATGAATTCATTACACAGAATAGTAGGCTGATACACAGGGTAGCAGGGTAGCCTAGTGGTTAGAGCGTTGGACTAGTAACCGGAAGGTTGCAAGTTCATATCCCATATGACAAGGTACAAATCTGTCGTTCTGCCCCTGAACAGGCAGTTAACCCACTGTTCCTAGGCCGTCATTGAAAATAAGAATTTGTTCTTAACTGACTTGCCTGGTTAAATAAAGGTAACACAGCCAATACAGTAGGTGGCGGCATGCACCTAACCTTTTTTTCGGACCGCCATAATACCAAAGAAGAAGAAGCCCGTCGAAATGGACGTATTTGACAGTGTTGCCACAATTTATCTCGACTTCGTGATTTTGCAAATCGGAGACTTCAGGAGTTCACTGGTCTATCTAATGGTACGTGCATCCATGCATACGAAACGGGGGGAGGGCTGTATGGTAACGGTATCCCTGCGTTAGCGCGTTGACGGGAAGTCTAGATTCCCGTAGACTTTCAGTCATCGCTAGTTAGCATTAGCACGTTAAACTACTGCTAACTTCCTTCATACTGGTCACAGATACATGACAATGGTATCCACGAGTTCATCTGACTCGGGGGAACTATATAAAGGGAATCATTGCCAAAATCCCGAAGTGTTAATGATGAGATAAAAGACGAGTTCAGGTAGCCAGGCTGGAGCTCTGCGAGACATTAACAGCGATGGGGGCAGACGTTTTGATCAAGAGACCTTCAGAAAATATGCTAATTTTCAGACACTAAATATGCAACTATGTATTTTACAGTTATAGGCAAGGTGGATTCTTAAAGTTAGTGGTTTTATAAATTGATTATACTGTATTTAGAAAAAAATACGTAATTTAAAGCCTTACTATTTAATATTTGTACTGTGTACTTGAGCTCTGTGTCCTGAAAAGTGACTACACCTCAGCAATTTATAACTATTTTTTTTACCAGAAATGTGAGATTTTAACCTTTCTTGGTGTATGCAGCATTACTAGTTATTGTTTATAGCCCTCTCATGATAAATCATTACTTTTGGGGATTATGTAAATTACATTTTCAATTACATTTTGTTACTTTTATTTAAGAGGTTTTTAATCAGAGAAGTGTGAACTCACAAAATCAATATGTAGAATAATATGGACTGTTTGTTGTTGTCAGGAGCATGCATGTGTTTCATGGGCTTCACCATTTAGGAATGTGCAAGGGTAAATTTGGTTCATAGTAAATCCCACTTTTTTTGCTGCATTATATTTAACCTAGCCCAAAGGCCGGCAGATGGTGCTATTTATTAGTTTCATCTTACTGTCCGAAGGGAATCTATGCAACGGGTTATACACACGTGACCCTGTGGACTGGTTCGTACATGAAACATTCTCCATTCCGGCTGCAAAGGTGTCAATTTCCTCCTTTATTGCGAGGTGTAAAATAATGGGGAAAATATGCATACTTTCTATATGAAACACCATTTTGCACCACCATATTACAGTGGTGTGGCTATTGCTAGTCCCTGTCCACAGTAGTGTTTGAAAACTATCACTGCCAGTAGTGAAAATTCAGACTACTGCAACCTGATTGGCTGAACGCTATACGCAACATCTGGGACTAGCATTAGCCACTGTAGCATGGTGGGTCATACATTTTTCTGCCTTCTCGCCATTCATTTGAGTTAAGGAGGAAATTGACGCCTTTGCAGCCTGAATCGAGAATGTTTTATGTACGAACCGGTTCATGGAGATATGGGTGTATAGCCAGTTGCATAAATTCCCTGTGCACGGTAAAATGAAACTCCTCAATAACGCCATCTGCCGGCTTTTGGGCTACATTATTACTGTACTAACGTCACATCATTTGATATATTATATCAGACATTCTACAACAAAAGTTACAACATTTACAAATGTTATATAATAATGTATTTATTCTTATATTTAAGCAATAGCCAATCAAGGAGCAACCAGGATAACTGAATGAGTCTGGATATGATCTGCAGTGAGTACATTTAATAATTTATAAATGATGTAGCCTAGAAGGCTATTTTAATCATGATGATGCCATTGCCAATGTTCCATTTTCCCCCCATACAATAGCACTGATATAAGTGCTACTTCTATACAATGCATTCGGAAAGTATTCAGACCCCTAGACTTTTGATTAAATATTTTTTTCCCTCATCAATCAACACACAATACCCCATTATGACAAAGCAAAAACAGGTTTTTCAAAATGATTGTACATTTACTCAGTACTTTGTTGAAGCACCTTTGGCAGCGATTACAGCCTCAAGTCTTCTTGGGTATGACGCTACAAGCTGGACACACCTGTATTTGGGGACTTTCTCCCATTATTTTCTGCAGATCCTCTCATGCTCTGTCAGGTTGGATGGGGAATGTCGCTGCACAGCTATTTTCAAGTCTCTCCAGAGATGTTCGATCAGGTTCAAGTCCGGGCTCTGGCTGGGCAGGGTTGCAAAGAGTGTGAAACTTTCAGGGAACTTTTCCATGGAAAGTTTAGCCCAGGAATTTAGGGAATTTAGCTTAAATTCCTCAAACAATTTAGCTTATAACAGTGAACCTTTTTAGTGGGATACACATAAGGCAATTCTAGGTCCTGTGGCATATTTTGGTTTAACTATCCCCAATTCTATGGAATTGCAACCCTCTGCATGCACAGTGCATTCTTCCATCACATGTAAAGCCGATTCTCAAGATCTTGCTCACTAAGGAGATGTTATTGAGCCCACACTACTACACTGTCTGAGCCAAGGACTACATGCTTTCTGGTAAGTTCTGATTACAATACTGGGTGGGGTGAATATATTTTATATGACATACATGCTTTTTTGTTAACTGGTAAATAGTAGCCTACAGCAACTTGTGTTTAAATCATTTCTAACTTGTTAACTATAGCTAGTTTTTGCTACCATGTGGTTTTTAGCTTGCTTGAGCCTGCTAACTGAGTGTTAAACATGTTTCATTTTAAAACATTTATCTTACAAAGGAATTGTTTAATCTAACTGCTTAACCATTTATCTGTACATGGAATTGTATTTGTTTGTTTTTTTACTCATTCTTTTCTAATCTTTACAGGAAAATGCTATGGGCACAATCTGATGTGTGGAGGCATTTCACTGCAGCTAATGTAGAATGAAAAGCTGTGTACATTTGCAAATACTGTGCCAAATGATATGTGAAGAATGCAATAAAGATGCAGAATCATCTGGCCAAGTGCATAAAGTTCCGTCAGCGCTCACAACAAGCAACCTCTCACAAAAGTCCCTCTACTTCTATTTGAGGTGAAATTTATGAATCAGGCACCTTATCGATGGCAACAGCTCATGGTCCTCCTGGAATCAGAAGTTTTTTTTGACTCAATGGAGGAACGTAGTCAGAGAGGCTGATGAATGTCTTGCTCGAGCTGTGTATGCAACTGGTTCACCTCGGATGCTCATAGGCAATGTGTATTGGAAGAGATTTCTGAATGTTATTCTCCCAGCATACATCCCTCCAATCAGACATGCCTTTTCTACTAATTTGCTGGATGCAGAGTTCATCAGAGTTCAAGAAAATCATAGAGAAAGCAGACTGTATTGCAATCATCTCTGATGGGTGGTTGAATGTTCGAGGGCAAGGAATAATTAACTACATCTCCACCCCTCAACCTGTATTCTACAATAGCACAGATACAAGGGACAACAGACACCGGTCTCTACATTGCATATGAGCTGAAGGCAGTCATCAATGACCTTGGACCACAGAAGGTATTTGCACTGGTGACAGACAGTGCTGCGAACATGAAGTCTGCTTGGTCTAAAGTGGAGGAGTCCTACCCTCACAACACCCATTGGCTGTGCTGCTCATGCAATGAATCTGCTCCTCAAGGACATCATGGCACTGAAAAAAATGTATACACTCTACAAGAGAGCCAATGAAATGGCTAGGTGTGTGAAGGGTCATCAAGTTATAGCAGCAGTCTACCTCACCAAGCAAAGTGAGAAGAATGAGCGCACCACATCGAAGCTGCCCAGCAACACCCGTTGGGGGGGGTTGTTATCACGTTTAACATTCTCCTGGAGGAGAAAGAGTCTCTCCAAGAAATGGCCATATCCCAGTCTGCCGATATGGACAGCCCCATCAAGAGGATCCTCCTGGATGATGTATTTTGGGAGAGAGTGGTAAGCAGCCTGAAACTCCTGAAACCAATAGCAGTAACCATTCCACAGATTGAGGGAGACAATTCCATCCTGTCTGATGTTCAGACTCTGCTTGCAGATGTAAGAGAAGAAATCCGTACTGCCCTGCCCACTTCACTGTTGCTCCAAGCAGAGGAAACTGCAGTTCTGAAATACATCAAAAAGCGTGAAGACTTGAAGCCAATACACGCAGCAGAGTACACGCAGCAGAGTACATGTTGGACGCCAAGTATGTTGGCAAGAGCATCCTGTCTGGTGCAGAGATCAACAAGGCCTATGGTGTCATCACTACAGTGTCTCACCACCTTGTTCTGGATGAGGGCAAGGTTGGCGAAGTTCACTTCCAAGCAAGGGCTTTGGGGTGGCGAAGCAATATGGCAGTCGTGCCAACATATCTCATCAGCTACCTGGTGGAAGGGACTTTGGCAATCTGAGGCTCTTTCTGCTGTTGCCTCCATCCTCCAAATCCTACCAACATCAGCTGCCTCAGAGCCTAACTGGTCCTTGTTTGGGAACACACACACCAAAGCACACAACAGGCTGACCAATACAAGGGGTGAAAAATTGGTGGCCATCTGGGAAAATTTGAGGCTGTTTGAGCCTGACAATGAGCCATCCTCAGCAAGGTTGGAAAGTGACAGTGAAGATGAGGCCTCAGACTCTGATGTTTAAGAGGTGGACATTGAGGATGTCCAGGAGACATGGAAGCCTGAGAGGATGACAACCAAAGCTTTAGTTTCTAGACTATCATTTTACAGATGTATGTTGAAAACATTTTTGGGAGATGCGATGGATCTTTGGGGATAATTCAATATTCCCTTTTGTTGTTCAGTGAAATCATCCCATGTGAAGAGTCAATTCATTTAATTAAAGTTCAATTTTAAAACTTTTTTTTTTAATATATTGGAAGAATTTAATAATTTGCAATTATGTCTTATGATAAGGTAAAAGGTTTCTGTTTCCATATGATATGGTAAATATATCCAATATATAAAAATAAAAAAACATTTACATTGTATTAATATTATTTAGCATATATTTCTGTTAATTCCCATATATTCCTGTTAATTCCCACGGAAAGTTTCCACCTCTGAATGTTGGAAGTTGAACTTTTGCCCCAGGCTGAGGTCCTGAGCGCTCTGGAGCAGGCTTTCATCAAGGAACTCTCTGTACTTTGCTCTGTTCATCTTCCCTCGATGCTGACTAGTCTCACAGTCCCTGCCACTGAAAACATCCCCACAGCATGACGCTGCCACCACCATGCTTCACCATTGGGATGGTGCCAGGTTTCCTCCAGATGTGACGCTTGGCATTCAGGCCTGAGAGTTCAATCATGGTTTCATCAGACCAGAGAATCTTGTTTCTCATGGTCTGAGTCCTTTAGGTGCCTTTTGTTAAACTGTAAGCGGGCTGTCATGTGCCTTTTACTGAGGAGTGGCTTCCTTCTGGCCACTCCATCATAAAGGCCTGATTGGTGGAGTGCTGCAGAGATGTTTGTTCTTCTGGAAGGTTCTCCCATCTCCACAGAGGAACTCTAGAGCTATATCAGAGTGACCATCGGGTTCTTGGTCACCTCCCTGACCAAGGCCCTTCTCCCCCGATTGCTCAGTTTGGACAGGCGGCCAGCTCTAGGAAGAGTCTTGGTGGTTCCAAACTTCTTCCATTTAAGAAAGATGGAGGCCATTGTGTTCTTCGGGACCTTCAATGCTGCAGACATTATTTGGTACCCTTCCCTAGATCCGTGCCTCGGCACAATCCTGTCTCTGAGATCTACGGACAATTTCATTGACCCCGTGGCATGGTTTTTGTTCGGACACGCACTGTCAACTGTGGGACCTTATACAGACAGGTGTTTGCTCTTCCAAATCATGTCCAATCAATTGAATTAAACACCGGTGGACTCCAATCAAGTTGTAGAAAGATCTCAAGGATGAGCAATTGAAACAGGATGCACCTGAGCTCAATTTTGAGTTTCATAGCAAAGGGTCTGAATACTTATGTAAATAAGTTTCCACTTTGTCATTATGGGGTATTTGTGTAGATTGATTTGGACTTAAATATTTGAAATCAATTTTAGATTAAGTCTGTAATGTAACAATGTGGAAAAAGTCTGAATACCTTCCGAATGCCCTGTAAGTGGTTGTGTGTTTCTCTGTTTGGAAAATAGTGGGCAATGTATTTTATATATGTTTGTCATATGAAGGTTGCAGATGAACTTATTGACCAAGTTCTCCTGGAAGCCTTTGACAACATGGAGGAAAGTTGGGACAGCATAGAGGAAGCAGGAGACTACAAAACAGATGCAGCTAGACATTTACCAAGCTGTTCATGTCAGCAAATCACTGAACACAAGGTGGGCCATACAAACATAAATGTATTCCAATTGATGTTTTCGAGACCTTATTCCAACCTCCATAACAATCACTTATTTGTATTCATTCAAATGTTTTGTCAAAAGGGAACAGGAGTGGGAGAAGAGATCCTGACTGACAAGACATATAAGAGCATGACAGCATTTAAGGTGAAGAATGATGAAGGCTCTGCTCCTTTTTCGGACATCCACAGTCATTCAAAGATCATAGCTCAAGATCTTCAACGAAAGGCGGCAGAGAGGAGGGCAACAAAGGTCACCCACGATAAGTGTCCTTCTTTCTCAGAAAGATCATGCCCCGTGGGCCTAACAAATGTTCAGGAAATATGTATTTTGTCTTCTGAATTTGATGTAAAAAAGATCAGAGTGAGAGATTCTGCTGCAGTGGAGGTTGGCACTATAGTTTCTTTCCCCCCCTCTTCAAGCAGTCTGTCAAAAAACATAAAAGGAAATGTCACACTTTCACCCACAGAGAAGATTGCTGTGACTCAAGGGCTATCAGCCTCTTCTCTAAGTGACCACGCACGATATTCAAGAGAGGTAGTGGATGAGAAGACCTATGCTGATGTTTCCCATCAAACGTTACCACTTGCAGATACCAAGAAAAGAAAAGAGAAAATGTCCTTTAATACCCGTTTGCCTGTGATTGAAAAGCAACAAAAGCGAAAAGCTGGTCGGCCATATAAGAAGAAAACTCTAGTGAAAATGGCTAAACTTTTAGCAATTGGCCAAGAACGCTATTCCGATGCCACAGAAATACACGGGGTGACTCACCATAAGGACACTCTAACACCCTCACGCAAACAAACAAAAGAGAAGAAAAAGGATGAAATGTTTCCCCCAACTACCTCAAGTGACACATGGTTTGGATGCAATTCAACATCTGATTCTTCAAACCACCTTACTATTGCACATTCAGATGACATCATTTCTGCACCTCAAATAGCTGGGCCAAGTATTTCTATGGAATTGAACCAACCCTCCAGGATACAGAAAACTTCAAAGACCACACAAAAAGAAGAATTCAAAATAACAGAAGTGTCTGCGCTGAAATTGACCACTGTCACAAAGGGTCAATATTCTCCTATAGAACGAGCTCTGACACACAACACCTTGGTGCCATCTGAGAATGCATTGAAAGTACAAAAGAGAACTGGAAGAAATAAAACGATGCTATCCAAAGGAGGAAATAGAAGAACTCAGGCATTCAAAAGAAACAGAATGAATCCGAGCAGCCCCCAGTCACAGAGTTGCAATGCAACACCCCAAGAAAAAAATTGTTTGGGACTCTCTCAAGATGAGACTCCACTGCAGTCATCAGATATAAAAATGGAGCCCAAATACTTGTCAGACACTTCTGTCTTGGATGTAACGAACAATGTGAAGGAACACCAAAAAAGAGAACCTCCCTCCAAAAACTTTACAGAAGGGAGTATTAAAAGTCCTGGTATAATGTCAGACAAGTCAAAGCATTTTATCACTCAAAAAGATCAGGGGGCACAAAGTGACATGAAGAGGGAAATCAAAGATAATGTAACTGCTAACATATCAGCTGTAGGAAACCAGGGGGAAATGACTCCAAGAACTCAAGAGCGCTCAAGACTAAAGAGTATTGAGGATGTGCTCAAATTGAAGCGGAAAGCTGGTCGACCATTCAAGAAAAATAGGTTGTTTAAAATGGATAAGCTGGTAGCGATAGCACAGGATGGCAGAACTAATGATCCAGAGAATAGTGGCATGACGAAAGAGTGTGTTCCAACATTCCCTGCATATCACCCCCTAAAGTCAAAAGTAAAGAAGGAAAAGACTGACACAAAAACCTTGGCATCAAATTCACCTACAAGCCCCTCAAGAAGATCCAACAGAACATGTAAAACTACCCCAAAAACTGTTCAAAAGATGCAAGTCCTCACACACACGCTCGCCCAATCAGTTTTATCAGTTCCATCCAATCTCATTGAACTCAAATCAGAGGACACTACTCTGATCTCCTCAACGGTCTCTCCAATTATTTTATGTAGTGCAGATATTTTACCTCAACAGGAAAGCCACAAATGTGGAAAACCCCCGAAGAAAAACACAAAAGTTAACAAACACATGACCACTGCAGTCCCACATCCTCCAATATTTGCAGTAGTTTCCAAGGCCCTTGCTGAGATTGTCTCTACAGGGAATGGTAAAGAAGCAAAGAAAGACATTGGATCCAAAAGAAAATACAAACGGGTGCCTGGAACTCGTGGTGTATCAGAATTGCTGTGTACAAATGGAATTCCTCAGGGAGATATACATACCCAAACTAATAGGGATGAGGTGTATTCCAAGACTTCAGGCCCAACTGTGCCACAATCCCAGAACACACGGAAGCGTGAGGTTAAAAATAAAAAAGGTACAGAAAAGGCAGCTGTCCCATTATCTGATGAAACTGTCCTTCCTGATTCAGATTGCCAGGTGCAAAGTCACAGTGCATCTCAGGAAACGCCTTTGCTGCCATCAAAGATTAAGACACAATCTGACACATTATACCTGACACCTAGAACGATTAGGAAGAAAAATCCCAAAACGTGTAAGGAAATAAAAAAAACTTCACCGAAAGTTGAGAAAGCACAGGTGCCATCTCTGGATCCTTCCCTTGGAGTGGAACATAGATGTCATGATGTGCCACATGTGGATCAAATGAAACAAGTGGAAGCAGTGATAGAGTCAGTAATTGAGGATCTCCACAAACCACTGAAACATGTGAGTCATAGACAAAAGATCAAAGAAAAGGCTAGCAATGTTCTTGCATTAACTCTGAATCCTTCACTTGGAGTGGAACATAGAACTCCTGATGTGCCACAAGTGGATCATATAAGACAAATGGAAGCAGTGATAGAGTCCGTGATGGAGGATCTCCACAAAAAAGACGCCAGTAGTGTTGCTCCGTTAAAACCAACCACCTTTTCTGCCTCGGATAACCTGTTGGAACAGCATAACCATAGTACATTACCTCAATCTTCTTTTATGTCATCCGGAGAGACAAAATCAGGCTTGAAACATGCAATACCCAAAACGTCAACAAAAAACAAGTCAAAAACATTAATGAAAGACAAACTTACCTGCAAAAGCTATTCAAAAAATCCTAAGAAAGCAGCTATGCAAACTTCAGTTCCTACATCTGACACAATGCATGCGTCAACAGTTAAGAAGAATTCCAATATTTGTAAAGAAAGAAAAAGATCTTCACAAAAAGCTGAAAAAGCACAGGTGTCATCTCTGGATCCTTCCCTTGAAGTGGAACATAAAAGTCCTGAAATGGATCAATGGAGAGAAGAGGAAGCATTGATTGACTCAGTGAATGAGAATCTCCACAAACTGCTTAAACATAAGGATCGACAAAAAAAGTTACAAGAAGAGGCCAGCAATGTTTCTACATCAACTCTGGATCCATCTCTTGTAGTGGAACATAGATGTCCTGATCGAATAAGACAAGTGGAAGCAGTGATAGACTCCCTGATTGAGGATCTCCACAAACCACTCAAACCTAATGGACAACAAAAACAGTTTAAAGGAGAGACCAGTAATATTTCTGCATTGGAACAAACAGCATTTCTCGCCTCGGATAACCTGTTGGAACAGAATAACCATTGTATGTTACCTCAATATTATTTTCTGACAAAATCAGGCTTGAAGCATGCCAAACCCAAAATGTCAACAAAAATTAAGTCAAAAGCATGCAGTAAAGGGAAACTATTTAAAAATGCTAAGAAAGCTGCTGTAATAACTTCAGATCCTTCTATTGGAGCAGAAAATGGATGTCTTGAAATACCTTCCCACTTTACCCAAGCAGAGAAAGGAGGAAAGGGAGATGTAAAAACCAATAAATATGTAGGAAAGCATGAAAAGGAAGAAGTGATATCAGTGACCGGTGATCATTTGGAAACAGCGGCCCACAAACCACATCAACGTAAGGGGCCAAGAAAGAAGCTAAAAGAAGAGGACAGCAGTGTTTCCAAACCAGAACAAGTAGAATCTACTACTTCAGATAGCCAGCTAAAACAGCATGGCCACAATGATTCACAACAAGTTTCTTTGCTAGTATCGGCGGCAAAGACAGAATCAGGAATAGAGCATATCATGCCAGAAATGGAAATGACAAATAAGCCAAAAACATGCAGAAAAAGGAAAATACTGTCCAAGCAAAGCTCAAAGATCACTGAAACTCCAACCCCACCAAGTTCAAAACCATCTCTTGGAGTGGAATATAGATATTCTGTAATGGCTACCCCTTTCACACATGTGGACCAGGTTCAGAATATTCTTGATACTCCTAAAGGCTCCAAAGCGAGTAATGGAAATACTGGATCAAACCATCCAATATCCAATGTCAGACATTCCAGACGGCCCTCTAAATCGAATTCACATATCACAACTGACTTGATGCAAGATCAAGCCATTTTATCAGTTACATCACATCTCACTAATCAACCTACCAGTCCTGTATCAACAACCGTGTCCTCAACTGCAGCACAAGGACAGCTTACTGAATTAGTGAGTTCTCTTTGTACAGATAAAAGGCCGCATAAAATAGGGAGGCCTCCAAAGAAGAAAAAGTCTCAGAGACCAAAAAGAACCGGTATTGATAAGAATATCACAGATGATGACAAAGTGTGTGTTAAATTCTTATCAGCATTTGTAAAAGAGGAACTAATTGAGGAAGAGAAAAGTCTAGAAAATAGGGGAAAAGAAAAGAACGGCAAAGGGAAGAAAGGCAAAATTCTCCAAACAGACAATGTGAAGGTGAAAGATGGCAATGCATTAGCAGATGACAAATTAGTTTTACAAGTCCCTATAGATGAAGCAGGGGACTCTATATCTATTGCAATAGACCCAATCAGTGCTGTAATTCCCAAACATAAAAAAGGTGGTCGTATTGCCAAGGGTAAAAGAGTGCAAAAAATTGCATCCACCCCCAACATCCCCAGTGACCAGCAATGCATGAATATGTCCCCAGAAGAAATGTCTCTGTGTCTCAGCAATATATCAGAAAAACACAGAAAACGAAAAGTTGACAGCAGCAGTGCTGATTTTGTTAATGCAGATATAAATGTTCTAAATCTTAAAGATGATCTTAGTGATAGATCTGAAATACCGGACTCATCCTTACTAGGGACTCCGAGGGTGAAGAACAAGGGTAAGATCAAATCCAAGACAATTACAGAAGAAAAGACAGTGGCCACATCAGTGGTAAAAGAGATGGTGTGGCTAGATTTACAGACCAACATAGCAGCACTGAAAAAGAAACGTGGTCGGCCATTCAAGAAAAGTACCTTGATGAGAATGGCAAAACAGTGGTCATGTGAACAGCAGAAGTCAAACACTAGCAGAAAACTTTCAGTGAACAAGACGCAGAGCTGCAAATCAATGGGAACTTCTAAGGGAGGGAAAATGCACAAATTCAACCCAATGTCAACAACTTCAAGAAGGCACACTAGAGCATCTGTGGCAATGAAGAATGAAGACCTTGTTCTTAAACAACAGCAAGACGACATATGGGAGATCACTGATGTGTCCAGCAACATTTTCTTCCCAATTGTGACTAATTCCCACAGTATTTCAGTGCAAGAAATCGAAACTTCGGGAACTATTTTCTCTGTTGATGCAGGGGCGACACAAGGAATCCAGCAAGTTGAGTCTACCCCATTAACAACCCCTCTCACAAAATTACCTCATAAAGTGACTGCCGTGAAGAAGAGACGCAGGAGAAATAAAACTGGATGGGCTACAAAAGTGAAATCCAAACGACCTCTCTCCAAAGTGAACTGCGGGGGTACGCTTGAGGTGTTTGTTCAGTCTTCCATTGACAACACTGGACTCTCATTCAACTCTAGCCTCTGTAATTCGTTAACAGAAAATGACACATTGGAAAGTGTTGAACAAGAGAAAGAATGTAGAACGAACTACAATCGAGTTTGTGCGGAGAAGGAGATCAACTGTGGCGATCAACCCCTAATAGCTTGTGCTAAATTGCAGCATTCAAGTGTACTCCTACACAATCTTAAGACAAGGAAACCTATGTCATGTCATTTCTGCAGTCGCTCATTCCGTCACATAACCGCATACACAATTCACAAGCGCATTCACACAGGTGAGAAGCCTTACAGTTGCCAAAAGTGCGGCAAGAGCTTTGCTCATCTCTCCAAACTCAAATCACACTCAAACATCCACAAACAACATGGGCCCATTCAATGCCCATGTTGCATCACTCAGTCTCCAAATAAAGATGACTTGATTGATCATTTCAAGATCCACATGAAGGGTACCAAGAGGTTCAGTTTGATTAATAAAACAAGAAGAGACAAAGAAATCCAGATCCACCCTTACACTGATTACATAGAGTCCCCAGTCACTCTTAATGGCAGGAAATTCCTTCGATGCTCCACTTGTTTTAAATATTTTTTCAGTAAGGCCACATTGAAGCTGCACCTACAAACACACAGTGGAGTGAGGCGTTTCACCTGCAAAGTCTGTGGCAAGATGTTTATCACGTTCTCAAGTTTCAATGCACATGAAAAAACACACTGGCCTGTTAAACCGTATGCTTGCTCTGTGTGTGGAAAAGGCTTTGTTCTGCTTAGGGAGCTCAAAACCCACTCCCATATGCACTCAGGAGAGATGCCTTTCTTCTGTAACCACTGTGGTCAGGCCTTTAGCGACTTCTCATCCTTGCGCACACATCAAGTCTCCAAAGTGTGTTTTGAGGCGAGAGACGAAGGGGATGGAAACAAGGTTGACATTGAGGGGTTCCTGGTGGAGCAAAGGGCTGATGGGCAGATTAATACCCCAATGTACTTTAAATGTCAGATTTGCAAACAACTTAATCGTCACTGGTGTCAGTACGTTCTTCATCTGCAAACACACACTAATAACAAGCCAAACCTTTGTGAGATCTGTGGACAACGGTACGAGGTTCCTGAATTATGTGTTCATTGTAGAGTGTGCTGCAAATCAAGTGGAGAGGAGAGGGCATGCAATTCGTCCTTGTCAGAGGTCTGGCATGAACCCCAATCTCTGCAACATCCGATGCATGTGACTGAAATAGATTTTCTGTACAATGCTAATCAGGAAATGTTATCTACTGATGACCAACATCCTAAATGCAAGGAGCCTGAGCCCCTGCCACCTCTGGAAACTATGGAGGAGTATTCCTCAGATGTGCTTCCACAAAACCCCAAACCTGCTTGCCAGATCCCAGGTAATGGGTTAGCGATAAATCGACCTTCTCCCTCAAACTCCATGTGTGCAAGTTCTGCCATATTGGCCCCCTCTGTAATGAGCTGTAATTCAGTATGTGTGGTTCAACAGCCTTCAGGTTTTCACTCTCGTTTTCAGACCCATGCTCCTTGTGACAGATATCCCCGTGGACAATGTGGAAAATCCTTTAACCGGTGGAATAAGCTCTGGTTGCATCAGGGACGACACAGAGAAAAACGCTGTAGCTTCTCATGCACTCAGTGCAATTTAGAGTTTCGCTTCTTAGGCTCCTATAGGGAGCACATGCAGGGACATGCAGCGCAGAGACCCTATGTTTGTCCGTTATGTCCCAAAAACTATATCACGGAAGAAGACTTAAATACCCATCTGTGCGAAAATCACCAGCCGTGTGAAAGCCTGAAATGTGACACGTGTGAAAAGGGTTTCATCAGTTTCAGAAATTTGGAGAGACATCGTCTGTTACACAGAGCTGCTAGCTCGCACTATTGTCTCCCTTGCAAGCTCCCATTTCCTAGTTACCTAGCCTTAAAGAATCACTTGAAGGCTCACAAAGCCCGCCCTGTTATCCCTGTCCCTGAAGGGCCATTGGAACCACTTCGGTTTCCCTATCACTGTAGAAAATGTAATGCCAGATTTACAACCACAGACTTGCTCCAAGCCCATCAGGTTTGCCATCTTATAGGGGGGAAGAAAACATATAGCAGTTCAGCAAATGTAGTTTCTGCTTCCCTGACCTCCAAGCTCTCAAACAGACCAAGAGCGAGAGTCACCCCTCTATCCCCTACGACAGTACCTAGTCTTCTTCTGCCAAAGAAAAGGAACATGTATAGGTATCCTCACCCTGATCGTCTCTATGTCGTCCCTAAAATATCCTCACAGCCACCGGTCATTGTTTCGGACACAGAAGAAGAGCCCCAAGAGATTCTAAACTTTAGCTTATCCTCAGTCCACGACTCGCCCTGTAACACTGTGTCCCTTGAACATGAAGGGCGAACCAGCCCTAGCAATAATTGTTGTGAGGCAAACAACTCGGATCTACCTCAGTGCTCATGCCCCTCATGTGTCCTTATTTATGAACCTACTCAATGTATGCCAAAAACAGACACCCCACACATGCCGACTCATGAACCACCATGTCCCTTGGATAAAGGTCATCAGAATGTACCACCTCAAAGATGGAAAAAGTCTATGGGTAATGATGATGCTTTCTTTAGAGCCTCAACAACATTTGTGATATCAAGGGGCAAAAAACAGCAGATTGGCTTTGAGTGTGCTGATTGTTGGGTAAGATTTAGTGACGTCTCAGAGCTACATGAGCATTACTTACATCATGCCAGGGGGGTGAAGTGAAAATCAATGTATTTTTTTCCACTAATGGACATTTGCATCGGAAAGTATTCAGACCGATTTACTTTTTCCAAATGTTGTTATGTTACAGCCTTATTCTAAAATGTATTTTTGCAAATGTATAAAAAAATATATGAAATATCACATTTACAAGTATTCAGATCTTTTACTCAGTACTTTGTTGAAGCACCTTTGGCAGTGATTACAGCCTGGAGTCTTCTTGGGTATGACGCTACAAGCTTAGCACACCTGTATTTGGGGAGTTCCTCCCATTTTTCTTTGCAGATCCTCTCATACTCTGTCAGGTTGGATGAGGAGTGTCGCTGCTCAGCTATTTTCAGGTCTCTCCAGAGATGTTCTATCGGGTTCAAGTCTGGGCTCTGGCTGGGTCACTCAAGGATATTCAGAGACTTGTCCCAAAGCCACTCCTGTGTTGTCTTTGCTGTGTGCTTTGGGCCATCCTGTTGGGGTGAAGGTTCTTCCAATATAAGGTCCTGAGCGTTCTGGATCAAGTTTTCATCCGATCATCTTTCCCTTGATCCTGACTAGTCTCCCAGTCCCTTCTGCTGAAAAACATCCCCACAGCATGATGCTGCCACCACCATGCTTCACCATATGGATGGTGCCAGATTTCCTCCAGATGTGATTCTTGTCATTCAGGCCAAAGAGTTCAATCATGGTTTCATCAGACAAGAGAAGCTTGATTCTCATGGTCTGAGTCCTTTAGGTGCCTTTTGGCAAACTCCAAATGGGCTGTCATGTGCCTTTTAGTGAGGAGTGACTTCCGTCTGGCCACTCTACCATAAAGGCCTGATTGGTGGAGTGCTGCAGAGATGTTTGTTCTTCTGGAAGGTTCTCCCATCCCACAGAGGAACTCTTGAGCTCTGTCAGAGTGACCATCGGGTTCTTGGTCACCTCCCTGACCAAGGCCCTTCTCCCCCGATTTCTCAGTTTGGCCAGGTGGCCAGCTCTAGGAAAAGTCTTGGTGGTTCCAAACTTCTTCCATTTAAGAATGATGGAGGCCACTGTGTTCTTCGGGACCTTCAATGCTGCATAAATTTTTTGGTGTCCTTTCCCAGATCTGTGCCTCGACACAGTCCTGTCTCAGAGCTCTACGGACAATTTCTTTGACCTCGTGGCTTGGTTTTCCCTCGTACACGCATTGTCAACTGTGGGACCTAATATAGACAGATGTGTGCCTTTCCAAATCATGTCCAATCAATTGAATTTACTACAGGTGGACTCCAAGTTGTAGAAAGATCTCAAAGATGAGCAATTGAAACAGAATGCACCTGAGCTCAATTTTGAGTCTCATAGCAAAGGGTCTGAATGCTTGTGAAAATATTGCTGTTTTTTTATAACATTTGCAAACATTTCTAAAAACCTGTTTCGCTTTGTCATTATGGGGTATTGTGTGTACATTGATGAGGAAAATGTTTTGTTTAATCCATTTTAAAATAAATGTGGAAAAAGTCAAGGACTGAATACTTTCCGACTGGACTGTATATCATTGTTTTTGATGAGTACTAAATAAGTTTCAGAGTTAACCATGGTTGTCTTCATAGCTATAGCAATGGTTAAATTAATAATTCACTCCAAACCACTAATTCCTATGATTTTCATTGTTAAATAACCCCAATATGTATGTTCGTCGTTATGTTAAGGTAGGAAGCAACTTGAAAATTGTTGCAGACATTTTTTGGAGCTAAAGTCAACTACACTTCTCTCCAGACAGGAGGGCTGGCTAGCTTGCTAGAAAACATAACCATACACAATATTACTAAAGTCAATATCAGCATGTGAAGTAGCTAGTTAGCTGTAAAATCTCAAACACTGCACTATCAATTTTAGAGTTACAATCTCACCATGTTCAACCTGGTAGAGATTTTGTCTTGCTCAAAACAGTGAGTGAGGTTGTGAATGCAACACAATGGACCTGTGCTGCTAAGGTCCATTGGTACGTAGTTGGAGGAAAGGATATTGATCTGACGGTGCACTGTGTACTTGAACGCAAGTCTAAGAAGTGGTAGATATCCTAGTGTTTACCTGTGGCGGCAGGTAGCCTAATAGTTAGAGCGTTGGGCCAGTAACTGAAAGGTTGCTGGATCAAATCACTGAGCTGACAAGATCAAGGCAGTTAACCCACTGTTCCCCGGTAGGCCGTCATTGTAAATAAGAATTTGTTCTTAACTGACTTGACTAGTTAAATAAAGTAAAAAATAAATAAAGATATGTTCTATGTGCAGAATTTCTATACTTCACGTTCTATTTTTGGTCTTTTACTTCTTTTTTTTTACACCAGCTTCAAACAGCTGAAAATACAATACCTTTTTGTTACTAAAAAGCGGTTTGGATGGTACAATTTTCTACACTTGCTTGTTTTGTCACAAACTTCAATTATGCAAAATCTAAAACAAATTTCAACCAGGAAATGGCAAAGCAATTTCTGCATATTGGATATTTTTAAAGGCGTTATGAAATATGATAGTCTTTTTGGAAATAGGGATTAACAAACCATCACCAAATTGACAGGAGTTTCACTCCTGGAGTGGATTATCCATTTAACGTTAACCTTTGTTTATTTTTATTTTTTATATATTCATATTCACACTGATTGTACAAAACATTAAGAACACCTTCCTAATATTGAATTGCCCCCCCCCCCCCCCACCTGTGAAAAACACCCAGCAGCTCCTAGCACCTACTACCATACCCTGTTCAGTAACCTGTTCAAAGGCACTTCAATCTTTTGTCTTGCCCATTCACCGTCTGAATGGAACACATACACAATCCATGTCTCAATTGTATCAAGGCTTAACATTTCTTCTTTAACCTGTCTCTTTCCCTTCATTTACACTGACTGAAATGGTTTTAACAAGTGACATCAATAAGGGATCATAGCTTTCAACTGGTCAGTCTGTCATGGAAAGAGCAGGTGTTCTTAATGCTTTGTACACTACTGCAAGAATGTGCCTTTTGAATTGATTACAAACTTGTCATACTTTAAACAATTATTCATATCCAGTGGTGGAAAAAGTACCCAATTGTCATACTTGAGTAAAATGATAGATACCTTAATAGAAAGTTACTCAAGTGAAAGTCACCCAGGAAAATACTACTTGAGTAAAATTATTTGGTTCTAAATACACTTAAGTATCAAAAGTAAAAGTGTACATCATTTCAAATTCCTTATATTAAGCAAAGCAGACTGTACCATTTTCTTGTTTTAAAAATGTAGGAGAGCCAGGGGTACTCTCCAACACTGACATTATTTACAAACGATGCATTTGTGTTAGTTAGCTTGCCAGATCAGAGGCAGAGGGATGACCACGTGTTCTCTTGATAAGTGTGTGAATTGGACCATTTTCCTGTCCTGTTAAGCATTCAAAATGTGATTAGTACTTTTGGGTATCAGGGAAAATGTATGGAGTAAAAAGTAAATGATCATCTTTAGGAACGTAGTAGTAAGTAAAAGTTGTCAAATATAAATCGTAAAGTACAGACCCCATAAAAATACTTTAAAGTACTACTTAAGTACTTTACACCACTGTTCAAATCTGTCCTGCTGCTGTTGGCAAAGTTTTCTTTGTTCTATTTTTGTAAGAGCTTTATGTACACAGACACCATGAGTGTCTCTCTTTTTATTATGTTTAACATGGGATATATTGCACATTTGATAACGCACACTAATTGCATCCTTTGGGGAAACTGTTAGATCTGCTTTCCAAACAGTCAATAGTCTGGTAATGATGATTACTTAAACATCTTTGATTTTTGGAAGGTTGTTTGGCACGTTATAGAAAATCAGTCATTTTTAAATGTCAGAGATTTCATTGGACATTCAGTAAGTATTACTCATTGAATATTTAGGCACTGTGTGCACGTACAACATGAGTATGAAAATGTTTGAAATGTAATTGTAACACAAAGATGTGATAAAATATTAGTTATTGATTCTGTGCTGGTAAGTTTTCATTCTTTAGTCACTGTCTCATTATCAATGCAAAATGTGTTTTGCTTTTTACTTTTGATTTACAGTAGTCTGACAATAAAAGTTGACATTACATCAGGAGTATCTTGACTGACTTTTGTGCCGAGTTTCTCCACAGTAAGCACGTTTCTCCACAGTAAGCACGTTTCTCCACAGTAAGCACGTTTCTCCACAGTAAGCACGTTTCTCCACAGTAAGCACGTTTCCATTTATGCAAGGAAAGTCATGCCATATAAAAAATAATCACGACAGGTGTGGTGGAAACAAGATGTTTGGTCGTTTGACATGGTGGAATCTTTTTGTGTCAGTACAATTTATTATGCAATGATAAACTATGTTGTACTACTCTTACGACGTGGAAAAGCATTGTTTTTAGGCAGATTAAATAATTTATGAACTTCATGGTGGTTAAGTGACAGACGGTGATGTGCTTGGTGCAAATGTCAAATATATATTACCAGTTTATTTAAATAGTGGTAACCTGACGATCGATGCTTGGCTGCCAATTATCAAAGGAAATGTTGCTGTTATGTATATCTTATCATATTACCTACCAAAGTTATTATAGTAAACTTTTTTGATAACGGCTCCTCCACTAGCGCCATGTTGCCTCCATACACAACGCTATCCTCAGTGGTACAATTATTTTCAGCCATATTCCCTTAATAGGCTATCACAATAATATATATTTCGATATGCAACCATGAACATAGATCAACAATCGCTCCAATGCCACTGGCACAGGAGAGAGCTGTCCATAACACATCCACTAAAATCAGCTTTCCAAACATTACTCTTTTGGGGTGAAGTTCCCATTGCGTATATAAATCGCTCCAAAACACACATTCCTATACAAAAGGTGCAGAGAGATGCATTCTATAAGCTATAAAAGTGATACGGCAACAACTGTATGTGCTCTCCTCTCACCTGTGCTAACCCTTCGTGCTACCTATATGCACATGACCCCAAAATATGTCCTCTAGTGTACATAAGCCAAAATAACCCTTGACAGACAACACAACTCATAAACAGGCCAAAATGGCTCTTACAATATATATATTTGTTTTTGTGACAAAACCATCAGTACCATAAATATAGTTCTTCTGCTATGAATTGGTAAACAAACAAAGGTTGCATACTGCCACCTATAATATGTTGTTTGAGCAGGCAGAAAGCCAAGGTTTGACGATTTACTTGGATGGAATTATGTGATCCTTCCTTTCCCTGTAGGAAGTCCCACCCAGTTGTCAACTTCTAAATGGTTAAGTCCTCAATATCACTGCCCATGCTAAAATGGGCTTTGGGGCCCAAGTCCTCTATCTCTGTGATGGAAACGTCTTTGGTGGAAAAATGTGCATGTTTTTTTTAATGCAGATTTGAGAATATTGTCATGAAAATCTGTTGCCAATTGGATGGAATGCTTATGATGACCATGCCATATATCCTGAAATACACTGAACAAAAATATAAACGCAACATGTAAAGTGTTCCCATGTTTCATGAGCTGACATACTCACAAAAATCTGGTTTCTCTCAAATTTTGTGCACACATTTGATTTACATCCCTGTTAGTTAGCATTTCTCCTTTGCCAACATAAATCATCCATCTGACAGGTGTGGCATATCAACAAACTGATTAAACACCAATCAATTACACATTGTGTTGTGTGACAAAACTGAATATTTTAGAGTGACCTTTTATTGGCCTCAGCGCTGAATGTCCACCAGAGCTGTTGCCAGATAATTGAATGGTAATTTCTCTACCATAAACTGGCTCCAATGTAGAAGAGAAATAATAGATAAAATATATCGGTGCTCATCGGCCATTGGACATAAACGGCCATTGGAAATCGGCCATTGGAAATAGCAAACAGTGAGTGGTTTGGAAGGAGTCAGTGGCTAACTGCAAGCATTGCAAAGCAATCACTAGCCTGTTATTCAGTGGAGTGGCTGTGTGGTCCTAAGTCTAAGATTTAGGGGTCTCTTTTCCTAGTTTAAAATGATAAACTTTCAACATTGGCTATGCTGTCAATGAAACCTGATTTGTGCCGCACTCAAAACAACTGTTAACTTGGAACTGCAAATTCGGACTTTGACTGGGAAAATACATTTGAACGTTCATCCAACTCTGAAATGTAAATCGGGAACTCGGGCCTCTTTCTAGAGCTACAACCTGAAGATCACTGACATCATGATTCAACCCCCCCCCCCCCCCAGTTGTCTTGAAAGCACCATAAATCCAGAGAATGCCAGACTTTGATGTCAAAATTTGTCCACAAAGAACTGCCGTGACACCTTCCTGTTCAATTGAGCACAGCACAACAAGGTGAGTCCAAAAATGTATTTGTAGTTGTATTTATTATGGTTCTCCATTAGCTGCTGCCACACCTGCAGCTACTCTTCCTGCGGTCCAGCAACATTGAGGCAGTTTATACGATTTTAAAAACATTACCATACATTCACAGATTTCACAACACACTGCGTGCCCTCAAGCCCCTACTCCACCACTACCACATATCTACAGTTCTAAATCCATGTGTATGTATAGTGTGTATGTTATCGTGTGTGTGTGTATGCACGTGTCTGTGCCAATGTTTGTGTTGCTTCACAGTCCTAGCTGTTCCATGAGGTGTTTTTTTTATCTGTTTTTTAAATCTAATTTTAATGCTTTCATCAGTTACTTGATGTGGAATAGAGTTCCATGTAGTCATGGATCTATGTAGTACTGTGTGCCTCCCATAGACTGTTCTGGACTTGGGGACTGTGAAGAGACCTCTTGTGGGGTATGCATGGGTGTCCGAGCTGTGTGCCAGTAGTTTAGACAGACAGCTCGGTGCATTCAACATGTCAATACCTCTCATTAATAAAAGTAGTGATGAAGTCAATCTCTCTTCCACTTTCAGCCAAGAGAGATTGACATGCATATTATTAGCCTATAACCTGTTTTTGAGAAATGTAATCTTTGAAATTGTAAGAGCTTCTATTGTCTGCTTATACGCCCACTTTATTTAACCTACGGTTCTGACTTGGTGTATAGGGAGAACACTATAAGAATGTTCTGAATTCTGTCGCTGCACATTTCAAAAGTGCTGAACAAAAAGTTATATTGACTACGTCCATCCTAGCTCGCTCATTAATGTCTAAATCAAAATGACGGATTGTCTCTTATCCGTTCCCTTATGCAATAGTTTGTACATCTCAATTGTCATTAGAAACCACATTTGTTTTAGCAAGTCATCCATATCAGCTGTTTTTTTTAAAGGCAGTAAATGAGGCTGAATGAACTATTTCTCTACCAGACAAGGCTCCGCTGATAGGCAGGTGTAGCAGTGGTAAGGTGTTGGGGCTGCTGTTGGGATTCTGCTGTGGGGACAGCTTTATGTAGGCCCTAACAGTTTGTGGGCACCGTTTGTCACCGTTATAGTGCAATTAATTTAATGTTTAGTGTTGTGTAGTGGCTTTTCTGGCATGTATCCCACTTTTTTTTGCCCCACCAAGATTTACATGCTAAAATCGCCACTGCACGCTATACACACGTACACCTGGATTGTGTTCTAGTAGAGTAGTTACCTGAGGGCACACACTTAATGTATTGTAAAATGTATTTTAATGTTTACATTTTTTATGGACCCCAGGAAGCTGCTACCTAGAACTATGTCTTGGAAAAAGCAGGTGTTTATAATGATTTGTACACTCAGTTTATATCAATCAAGTATGCAGGACACAGATAGCCTTCATGCCTGAGTTCCCCCAGGAGGCAGATCTAAGGGCAGTGTGAGCCACTGTCTCCGTCCCCTAGAGGTGGTGAGGACCTGGGCTTTTCCCCAGAAACTAGACTAAGAAGCTGAAACCACAAGTCATTAATAGTCATTATTTATGTACAATTTCAAAGGAAAGTCTCCTTGCTCATGAATGTAAAAAGTTTCTACATTCTGCCTTAAACAAAATATTAACAGATATGCTTGTGATGACAATATTTTCACTCACATGGAGGTATGCAAATATCCACAGTCGGACGAATTCAGCGTCAGTCCTGGAACCCCTTGTTAGATTTTTTTCACCTATTTTTCTAAGCCTTCATTATTTTCTTTCTTTGTAGGGCTGTGGGACCCCAAAGAAGTCTCATTTTTTTAGACCTCACCTCAAGGGTTTGGGTAGCAGCTTGGACATGTTTGTTTTGTTGATTCCAGCATTTCTGAAATGAGGACAATGTACATCTTCATAATCCGCCAATATGAACACAAAAGGCTAATTGTTTAATATCATACACATACCATCATGTCATATTATGTGAATCATCCTTCCAGAATGAGGTTAGGAAGCAGAGGGTTATTTTGGATATTAAATTGTCTACCCCAGGAACAAGATCAATAAACTGATAAAGAATGCTGATTCAGTTATTGGAGTTAGTTATTGGCCTGACTCTGGAGGTCATGACAGAGCAGAGAAACAGACAGAAACTGGAAATCTGTACAGTACATCTAATGACTGTAGAAGTACTTTTAGCAACTGTCTTGGAATGCCAAAGTGCTCAACAGAAAGATTTAGGATGTTCGTTTTACCTCAAATCAAATGTATATAGCCCTTCTTACATCAGCTGATATCTCAGTGCAGTACAGAAACCCAGCCTAAAACCCCAAACAATGCAGGTGTAGAATGATGGCTAGGAAAAACTCCAGAGAAAGGCCAAAACCTAGGAGGAAACCTAGAGAGGAACCAGGCTATGAGGGGTGGCCGGGTGGAGATTATAACAGAACATGGCCAAGATGTTCAAATGTTCATAAATGACCAGCATGGTCAAATAATAATAATCACAGTGGTTGTCAAGGGTGCAACAGGTCAGCACCTCAGGAGTAAATGTCAGTTGGCTTTTCATAGCCGATCATTGAGAGGATCTCTACCGCTCCTGCTGTCTCTAGAGAGTTTAAAACAGCAGGTCTGGGACTGGTAGCACATCAGGTGAACAGGTCAGGGTTCCATAGCCGCAGGCAGAACAGTTGAAACTGGAGCAGCAGCACGGACAGGTGGACTGGAGACAGCAAGGAGTCATCATGCCAGGTAGTCCTGAGACATGGTCCTAGGGCTCAGGTCCTCCGAGAGAGAGAAAGAAAGAATTAGAGAGGGCATACTTAAATTCACACAGGACACAGGATAAGACAGGAGAAATACTCAAGATATAACAGACTAACCCTAGCCCCCCGACACATAAACTACTGGAGGCTTCGACAGGAGGGGTCAGGACCTAATGCATTAGTTCCTAAGGCATACCTAATGCATTAGTTTTTTTATGCGCGTACTTGAGGGGTTGTAGGCCTATGTTTTATTATATAGTTTCGATATATTGATAGTAATATATTATTATTAAGCTCCCACTTCTGCCCTACAAAGGCAAAACACAGGAACTGCGCAATTTTTTGTGTGTTCAAAATCATCAAACATCAAATAATTTTTTTGGTCTAGCAGAGAGCAATTTCTGATAAACCATTATATATTCTAATCAACTGGCTTGTTCTTGTGTCAGGAAACCATTACAGCAGATCAAAGATGTTTTACAAAATTCGTAGTTACTGCGTTTTGCCTTTGTAAGGCATTCTTGCCAAAGTCAGAGTGTTATTGGTTGCGCTATTGCCGGGTCACATCCCTATTGCCCCTGTAGACTTGGACAGTAAGGCTTCCCAGTCTAGGCCACTGATGCTGTCCCAGTGCACAAACTTAGGCTACAACAGTCATTCTGTGTTTTACCTGATCGTCAATTAAGATAGTGAACTATGTTGAATATAGCCACTCTCAGAAAGAGAGCGTTGTATCAGGTCTTAAATGGTTCAATCTGGAACTTTTTTTAGAGGGTTCCCCTAGAAGCACATATGGTGCCCCAAAGCAGTGTGTATAGCATCTCAACATACTGTTGACAATGTTTCACTGGCAACTACTAAGGCTCAAAATATTTTCACATTTTTCTCTCTGATCATTCGAATGGTTGTGCAGACCAGTCATTTTTCTGTTGGACATGCCAATAAATTAACTAACTACACTATCACAGGTCTAATTAAAATGCTAAATACAATTGTTTTTTTCTATTATTATACATTATATGCAGAACAATAGTTCACTGTAAATTGTTTTTTCTTAAGTTTGTTGCAGAATTCAACATAATTAAGTTGATTCATTATATTACAAATGACAACACGGTCAGTTCCGGTACAACGGAATCATGGCCGATTTGAGTTACAGTCTGTCACTCATAGCCCACCACTTAAATAATTAAATAAATAAACAATTAGCGAAAAAGTATGTCCATGTGCTTACACGTTTGATATTTTTGATTATCTTTTTACATAAATGTAACAACAGCGAGTAGATTTTTTTAAACAGCTAGCTAAAACATGCTTCCGGGAACCACCAACAATGTTGGCCAGGGCGAATAAAGATCACTTCCATTATACAAGATGATAACGCAATACACATAACTGAATCAAATAAAAGTCTAGAATTATGCGGGCTGAAATACAGAAAACATTAGATTGGTCATTTCTTATCCAATAACTTTACCTCGCTTTCACTGTAAAATAGCTAGCTATGTTTATTTGTACTAATAGCACAAACTCCAAGAACATCGAGGGATTCAGAAGGGGCGTGGCATTGATGGAATCTCCCATTCCTCTCAAAACTGTTAGAAAAAGCTGTGACGCAGAAACTCACTGCCTTCCTGAAGCCAAATAATGTATACAAAATGCTTCAGTCTGGTATTAGACCCCATCATAACACTAAGACTGCACTCGTGAAGGTGGTAATTTACCTTTTAATGTCATCCGACCAAGGCTATGCCCCTCTCCTCGTTCTCCTAGACCATTGGTTCCCAAACTTTTATAGTCCTGTACCCCTTCAAACATTCAACCTCCAGCTGCTACCCCCTCTAGCACCAGGGTCAGCGCACTCAAATGTTGTTTTTTTGCCATCATTGTAAGCCTGCAGCACACACTATACAATACATTTATTAAACATAAGAATGAGTGTGAGTTTTTGTCACAACCCGGCTCGTGGGAAGTGACAGAGAGCTCTTATTGGACCAGGGCACAAATAATAATATAATAATAATCAATAATTTTGCTCTTTATTTAGCCATCTTACATATACAACATTATTTGTTGTGGGATCCTGTGTTTTACATTATAGTCCTTACCATATATATATATGATTAAATATTATCTGATGTTGGTTTGTGTGAGGTGTCTGCATTTGTGCACTGGAGCATCATTATGAGATTAAACAAGTGCTTGCTTACTTGCCTGTTTGTGTGTGACAAGAACTGGTGTGACCTACATGTTGCAAAACTGTAGATAACAGCCCAGCAGATGCTTTGTCCTTGTGTTTGTATGTAACAATATTGAGCACATGCTGTGACTTGCTGTATCTTACAAAGTTGTGATAGGGAGGGGTGGTCATCACGAGGTTTAACTGAGATGGAAAAATACTGAACACAATAGCAGGAACTGTGCAATTGTTATAACTAGGGGGTGATACCAGAACAGTAAGAATCTATATATCGACGGAGGGAGGACTCCAAGAAGCGCCAAGAGGCGGGGACCCGCCTGAGCGCCTGCAATAAGCTGAGTAAGTTTAAACCACGCCCAGCCTCTACTGTGATAGGCCAACAGACGGGTTGGAACAATGTCTATCACAGTATAAGAACACTGTTTACATACATCTTGTCAGTTCCCTGTTCTGCCCTGCGTGGTATTACAGTGAGCCCGTATATACGAAAGTTGCATTTGCCATTTATTACTTAGCTAATAAAAAATACATAGTGTACAATCGGTGACTCATTGTTATATTTGTCCTGATACCAGATTCGAATTTACGCAATTCTAACATTGTTCATTGAAAATTGTGAATAACTCACCACAGGTTAATGAGAAGGGTGTGCTTGAAAGGATGCACATAACTCTGCATTGTTGGGTTGTATTGGAGAGAGTCTGTCTTAAATCATTTTCCACACACAGTCTGTGCCTGTATTTAGTTTTCATGCTAGTGAGGGCCAAGAATCCACTCTCACATAGGTACATGGTTACAAAGGGCATCAGTGTCTCAACAGTGCGATTTGCCAAGGCAAGAAACTCTGAGCGCAGCCCAATCCAGAAATCTGGCAGTGGCTTCTGATTAAATTAAATTTAACTGTATACAGTACCAGTCAAAGGTTTGGACATTCCTACTCATTCAAGGGCTTTTCTTTATTTTTTACTATTTTCTACAAAACTATGAAATAACACATATGGGATCATGTAGTAACTAAAAAAGTGTTAAATAACTCAAAATATATTTTATATTTGAGATTCTTCAAAGTAGTCACCCTTGGCATAATCTCAACCAGCTTCATGAGGTAGTCACCTAAAATGCATTTCAATTAACAGGTGTGCCTTGTTAAAAGTTAATGTGTGGAATTTCTTTCCTTCTTAATGCATTTGAGCCAATCAGTTGTGTTGTGACAAGGTAGGGCTGGTATACAGAAAATAGCTCTATTTGGTAAAAGACCAAGTCCATATTATAACAAGAACAGCTCAAATAAGCAAAGATAAAGAACAGTCCATCATTACTTTAAGACATGACATGGGGCGGCAGGGTAGCCTTGTGGTTAGAGCGTTGGGCTAGTAACCGGAAGGTTGCAAGTTCAAATCCCCGAGCTGACAAGGTACAAATCTGTCGTTCTGCCCCTGAACAGGCAGTTAACCCACTGTTCCTAGGCCGTCATTGAAAATAAAAATTTGTTCTTAACTGACTTGCCTAGTTAAATAAAGGTTAAAAAAAATGAAGGTCAGTCAATATGAAACATTTCAATAACTTTGAAAGTTTCTTAAAGTCCAGTCACAAAAACCATCAAGTGAAACTGATTCTCATGAGGACCGCCACAGAAAAGGAAGACCCAGAGTTACCTCTACTGCAGAGGATAAGTTCATTAGAGTTACCAGCCAGAGGATAAGTTCATTAGAGTTACCAGAGGATAAGTTCATTAGAGTTACCAGCCTCAGAAATTGCAGCTCAAATAAAGGCTTCACAGAGTTTGACACATCTCAACATCAACTGTTCAGAAGAGACTGTGTGAATCAGGCCTTTATAGTCGAATTGTTGCAAAGAAACCATTACTAGGGACACCAATAATAAGAAAATACCAAGAAACACAACCGGTGTAAATCTCTCCATTGTTCTGACGAGTCCAAATTTGAGAATGAGTCCATGCAACTTATGAAGCAAATTTTTCAGAATACTTTCTGAAGGCACCGTACACAGTACTACCAGATACAAGGACAAGACACAAGCGTTCTCAAACAGGCAACCCAGTTAACAACAAATATTCCCACAACTTTAGAGAACATTCCCTTAAGAGTCTCATTAGGCCATTAACTAAAGTTTTTTCCAAGAGAACCTTCTCTTAATGTCAAATACAACAAATACAACACAGAATGTGATTACGATGTTCTGAGAACTGATATATACAGTTGAAGTCAGAAGTTTACATACACCTTAGCCAAATACATTTAAACTCAGTTTTTCACAATTCCTGACATTTGATCCCAGTAAAAATTCCCTGTTTTAGGTCAGTTAGGATCCCCACTTTATTTTAAAAATGTGAAATAATAGCAGTGATTTATTTCACCTTTTATTTCTTTCGTCACATTCTCAGTGGGTATTTGGTAGCATTGCCTTTAAATTGTTTAACTTGGGTCAAATGTTTCACGTAGCCTTCCACAAGCTTCCCACAATAAATTGGGTGAATTTTGGCCCATTCCTCCTGACAGAGCTGGTGTAACTGAGTCAGGTTTGTAGGCCTCCTTGCTCGTACACGCTTTTCAGTTCTGCCCACAGATGTTCTATAGGATTGAGGTCAGGGCTTTGTGATTGCCACTCCAATGCCTTGACTTTGTTGTCCTTAAGCCATTTTTCCACAACTTTGGAAGTATGCTTGGGGTCATTGTCCATTTGGAAGACCCATTTGCGACCAAGCTTTAACTTCCTGACTGATGTCTTGAGATGTTGCTTCAATATATCCACATAATTTTCCTGCTTCATGATTCCATCTATTTTGTGAAATGCACTAGTCCCGCCTGCAGCAAAGCACCCCCACAACACGATGATGCCACCCCCGTGCTTCACGGTTGGGATGGTGTTCTTCTGCTTGCAAGCCTCCCCCTTTTTCCTCCAAACATAACAATCGTCATTACGGCCAAACAGTTCTATTTTTGTTTCATCAGACCAGAGGACATTTCTCCAAAAAGTACGATCTTTGTCCCCATGTGCAGTTGCAAACCGTAGTCTGTCTTTTTTTTATGGCAGTTTTGGAGCAGTGGCTTCTTCCTTGCTGAGCGGACTTTCAGGTTATGTCGATATAGGACTCGTTCTACTGTGGATATAGATACTTTTGTACCTGTTTCCTCCAGCATCTTCACAAGGTCCTTTGCTGTTGTTCTGGGATTGATTTGCACTTTTCGCACCAAAGTACGTTCATCTCGAGGAGAGAGAATGCGTCTCCTTCCTGAGCGATATGACGGCTGCGTGGTCCCATGGTGTTTATACTTGCGTACTATTGTTTGTACAGATGAACATGGTACCTTCAGGAGTTTGGAAATTGCTCCCAAGTATGACCCAGACTTGTGGAGGTCTTGGCTTATTTCTATTTGATTTACCCATGATGTCAAGTAAAGAGTCACTGAGTTTGAAGGTAGGCCTTGAAATACATCCACAGGTACACCTCCAACTGACTCAAATTATGTCAGTTAGCCTATCAGAAGCTTCTAAAGCCAAGCTGTTTAAAGGCACAGTCAACCTAGTGTATGTAAACATCTGACCCACTGGAATTGTGATACAGTGAATTATTAGTGAAATAATCTGTCTGTAAACAATTGTTTTTTAAAATGACTTGTGTCATGCACAAAGTAGATGTCCTAACCGACTTGCCAAAACTATAGTTTGTTAACAAGAAATGTGTGGAGTGGTTGACCCCAACCTATGTAAAGTGTATATGCACTACTCAAAAAATTAAAGGGAACACTTAAACAACATAATGTAACTCCAAGTCAATCACACTTCTGTGAAATCAAACTGTCCACTTAGGAAGCAACACTGATTGACAATACATTTCACATGCTGTTGTGCAAATGGAATAGACAACAGGTGGAAATTATAGGCAATTAGCAAGACACCCCCAATAAAGGAGTGGTTCTGCAGGAGGTGACCACAGACCACTTCTCAGTTCCTATGCTTCCTGGCTGATGTTTTGGTCAATTTTGAATGCTGGCGGTGCTTTCATTCTAGTGACAGGCCAGTACATCAGGAGACGTGGAGGAGGCCGTAGGAGGGCAACAACCCAGCAGCAGGACCGCTACCTACACCTTTGTGCAAGGAGGAGCAGGAGGAGCACTGTCAGAGCCCTGCAAAATTACCTCCAGCAGACCACAAATGTGCATGTGTCTGCTCAAACGGTCAGAAACAGACTCCATGAGGGTGGTATGAGGGCCCGATATCCACAGGTGGGGGTTGTGCTTACAGCCCAATACCGTGCAGGAAGTTTGGCATTTGCCAGAGAACACCAAGATTGGCAAATTCGCCACTGGTGCCCTGTGCTGGCCACTGGTGCCACAAGTTTTCAATGGGATTTAGATCTGGACTCATTGCTGGCCACTTCAGAACAGTCCAGCGTTTTGTCTTGAATCATTCCTGTGTGCTTGCTGAAGTGTGTTTGGGGTCAATGTCCTGCTGGAAGACCCATCACCTTCGACGGAGACCCAGCTTTCTGACACTGGGTCCGATATTGCGCTCCAAAATACCTTGGTATTCACCTGACTTCATGATGCCATGCACACGTTCAAGGCACCCAGTGACGGTGGCAGCAAAGCAACCCCTAACATCACTCAACTTCCATGTTTGACTGTAGGGAAGGTGTTCTTTTCTTTGAAAGGTTCATTTTGTTTTCTGTAAACATAGAGATGGTGTGCTTTACCAAAAACCTCTAATTTGGTCTCATCTTTCTACAGAACATTCTCCCAGTAGGATTTTGGCATGTTCAGGTATGTTTTGGCAAATTGCAGTCAGGTATTATGTTTTTTTCTTATGTCTTTCTCTCCTGAGTCTCCTACCAAATAATCCCCTTTCATTGAGTTGGCGACAGATGGTGCGAGTTGAAACTGTCATACCTTGTGTCTGAAGGTCAGCTTAAGTTTTCTCTTGTGGCCATGTCCAGTGAGGTTGGTTACAGTGGCATGGGCCTTTAACTTCTTGATAACATTACGTATGGTGGAAACAGGAACATCAAGGTCTCTGGTGATGGACTTGTTGCCTTGAGATTGTCCATGCTTGGCTATAATCTTGTGTCTGATGTCCTCAGATAATTCTCTGGCTCTTTCTTTTCTCCATGCTCATTGTGGTACACACAGTGATACAAAACAGGAGAATGAGTCCTTTTCTCTTTTGAATACGTAATTTTTATACTACAGGCACCTTCAACTCACCACAGGTGAGTTCAATTCCAAAGTAAATGAGAATCACCTGCTTGAAATATAATTATTTCTAAATACTTCTAGAAGGTGCCAATAATATTGACCCGGGCCATTTTAGGATTTCTTTGTGGAATTATCAAAAATGTAGAAAATTATTCAGATAAAAAAAAAAAAAAAAACGAAACACTGAAGACATACATATGTGGATACCAAAATATGTATTAATTTCAACAGTTGTCTGGAAGAAATGGTGCATTATTTGATGGTGCAAGGGTGTCAATATTTTTGGCCACGACTGTACATATGAGATGAGTAACGCAAGATACAGTGAGGGGAAAAAGTATTTGATCCCCTGCTGATTTTGTACGTTTGCCCACTGACAAAGAAATGATCAGTCTATAATTTTAATTATTTGTTTATTTGAACAGTGAGAGACAGAATAACAACCAAAAAAATCCAGAAAAAAGCATGTCAAAAATGTTATAAATTGATTTGCATTTTAACAAGGGAAATAAGTATTTGACCCCCTCTCAATCAGAAAGATTTCTGCCTCCCAGGTGTCTTTTATACAGGTAACAAGCTGAATTTAGGAGCACACTCTTAAAGGGAGTGCTCCTAATCTCAGTTTGTTACCTGTATAAAAGACACCTGTCCACAGAATCAATCAATTAATCAGATTCCAAACTCTCCACCATGGCCAAGACTAAAGAGCTCTTCAAGGATGTCAGGGACAAGATTGTAGACCTACACAAGGCTGGAATGGGCTACATCGCCAAGCAGCTTGGTGAGAAGGTGACAACAGTTGGTGTGATTATTTGCAAATGGAAGAAACACAAAAGAACTGTCAATCTCCCTCGGCCTGGGGCTCCATGCAAGATCTCACCTTGTGTATTTGCAATGATCATGAGAACGGTGAGGAATCAGCCCAGAACTACACGGGAGGATCTTGTCAATGTTCTCAAGGCAGCTGAGACCATAGTCACCAAGAAAACAATTGGTAACACACTACGCCGTGAAGGACTGAAATCTTGCAACGCCCACAAGGTCCCCTGCTCAAGAAAGCACATATACATGCCAGTCTGAAGTTTGCCAATGAACATCTGAATGATTCAGAGGACAACTGGGTGAAAGTGTTGTGGTCAGATGAGACCAAAATGGAGCTCTTTGGCATCAACTCAACTCGGCGTGTTTGGAGGAGGAGGAATGCTGCCTATGACCCCAAGAACACCATCCCCTCCATCAAACATGGAGGTGGAAACATTATGCTTTGGGATTGTTTTTTCTGCTAAGGGGACAAGACAACTTCACCGCATCAAAGGGACGATGGACGGGGCCATGTACCGTCAAATCTTGGGTGAGAACCTCCTTCCCTCAGCCAGGGCATTGAAAATAGGTCGTGGATGGGTATTCCAGCATGACAATGACCCAAAACACACAGCCAAGGCAACAAAGGAGGGGCTCAAGTAGAAGCACATTAAGGTCCTGGAGTGGCCTAGCCAGTCTCCAGACCTTAATCCCATAGAATATCTGTGGAGGGAGCTGAAGGTTCGAGTTGCCAAACGTCAACCATGAAACCTTAATGACTTGGAGAAGATCTGCAAAGAGGAGTGGGACAAAATCCCTCCTGAGATGTGTGCAAACCTGGTGGCCAACTACAAGAAACGTCTGACCTCTGTGATTGCCAACAAGGGTTTTGCCAACAAGTACTAAGACATGTTTTGCAGAGGGGTCAAATACTTATTTCCCTCAATAAAATGCAAACCAATTTATAACATTTTTGACATGCGTTTTTCTGGACTTTTTTGTTGTTATTCTGTCTCTCACTGTTCAAATAAACCTACCATTAAACTGATCATTTCTTTGTCAGTGGGCAAATTTGTCAGTGGGCAAATGTACAAAATCAGCAGGGGATCAAATACTTGTTTCCCTCACTGTATGTAAACATTATTAAGTGGCTAAGATACTGTAGAATAGTATACAATACAGTATGTACATATGAGATGAGTACTGACAGATGTGTAAACATTTTTAAAGTGACTAGTGTTCCATTCCTTAAAGTGGCCAGTGACTTTTAGTCTATGCCTATGGGCAGCGGCCTCTAATGTGATAGTGATGGCTGTTTAACATTCTGATGGCCTTGAGATAGAAGCTGTTTCTCAATCTCTCGGTCCCAGCTTTGATGCACCTGTACTGACCTCGCCTTCTGGATGGTAGCAGGGTGAACAGGCAGTGGCTCGGGTGGTTGATGTCCTTGATCATCTTTTTGGCCTTCCTGTGACATCAGGTGCTGTAGGTGTCCTGGAGGGCGGGTAGTTTGCCCCCGGTAATGTGTTGGGTAAACCGCAACACCCTTTGGAGAGCCTTGCAGTTGCAGGTGGTGCAGTTGTGAGGGTTTTAGGTGACAAACCAAATTTCTTTAGCTTCCTGAGGTTGAAGGAGAAGGCCCTGTTGCGCCTTCTTCACCACACTGCCTGTGTGGGTGGTCCATTTCAGTTTGTCGGTGATTCTGACTAACTTCTCCACTGAGGTCCCGTCGATGCAGATAGAGGGTGCACCCTCTGCTGTTTCCTGAAGTCCACAATCATCTCCTTTGTTTGTTGACGTTGAGTGAGAGGTTGTTTTCCAGGCACCACTACTCTGAGAGCCCTCACCTCCTCCCTATAGGCTGTCTTGTCATCGTTGGTAATCAAGCCTACTACTGTAGTGTGGTCTGAGTTGGTTGAGTTGGAAGCGTGCTTGGCCATGCAGTCATGGGTGAACAGGGAGTACAGGAGGGGGCTGAGCACGCACCATTTTGGGTCCCCAGTGTTTAGGATCAGCGGAGTGGAGGTGATGTTTCCTACCTTCACCACCTGGGGCGGCCCGTCAGGAAGTCCATGACCCAGTTGCACAGTGCAGGGTTCAGACCCAGGGCCTTGAGCTTAATGATGAGCTTGGAGGGTATTATGGTGTTGAATGTTGAGCTATAGTCAATAAACAGCATTCTTACATAGGTATTCCTCATGTCCAGATGGGATAGGGCAGTGTGCAGAGTGATGGTGATTCCATCGTCTGTGGATCTATTGGGACGGTAAGCAAATGGAAGTGGGTCTAGGGTGTCAGGTAAGGTAGAGGTGATATGATCATTGACTAGTCTCTCAAAGCACTTCATGATGACAGTGATGAGTGCTCCAGGGCGATAGTCATTAAGTTCAGTTACCTGTGCATTCTTGGGTCCAGGAACAATGGTGACCATTTTGAAGCATGTGGGGACAGTAGACTGGGATAGGGAGAGATTGAATATGCCGTGAACAAGCCAGCCAGCTGGTCTGTGCATGCTCTGATGATGCGGCTAGGGAGGTTGTCTGGGACAGCAGCCTTGCAAGGGTTAACACGTTATAAATGTTTTACTCACCTCAGCCACGGAGAAGTAGAGCCCACAATCCTTGGTAGCGGGCCGCGTCGGTGGCACTGTGTTATCCTCAAAGTGTGAGAAGAATATGTTTAGCCTGTCCGGAAGCAAGATGTCGGTCTCGGGGGCGTGAATAGTTTTCTTTTGTAGTCCGTGATTGTCTGTAGTCCTTGCCACATGTCTCATGTCCGAGACGTTGAATTGCGACTCCACTTCATCTCTATACTGAGTTTAGCTTGTTTGATTGCCTTGCAGATTGAATAACTACACTGTTTATATTCTGCCATATTCCCAGTCACCTTGCCATGGTTATTTGCTGTGGTTCACACTTTCAGTTTCGTGCGAATGCTACCATCTATCCACAGTTTCTGGTTAGGGTAGGTTTTAATAGTCACAGTGGGTACTACATCTACTATACACTTCCTTTATAAATTCAGTCACCATATACATGTATTCATCTACATTACTTTCACAAGCTACCCAGAACATATCCCAGTCCACGTGATCAAAACAATCCTGAAGCGTGGATTCCTGTTTGAGTTTCTGCCTATAGGACGGGAGGAGCAAGATGGAGTCATGGTCAGATTTGCCGAAAGGAGGGCGGGGGAGGGCCTTGTAAGCATTCTGGAAGTTTAAATAGTAATGGTTGAGAGTCTTAGCAGTGCGAGTAGTACAGTCGATATGTTGATAGAACTTTGGCAGCCTAGTCCTCAGATGTGCTTTGTTAAAATCCCCAGCTACAATTAATGTGGCCTCAGGATATGTGGTTTCCAGTTTGCATAAAGTGTAGTGAAGTTCTTTGAGGGCCGTCGTAGTATCGGCTTGAGGGGGGATGTAAATGGCCGTGGCAATGACGGAGGATAATTCTCTTGGGAGATAATGTGGTTGGCATTTGATTGTGAGGTATTCAAGGTCAGGTTAACAAAGGGACTTGAGTTCCTGTATGTTCCTAGAATTACACCATGAATCGTTAATCATCAAACGCACCCCACCGCCCTTCTGCTTCCTGGGGAAATATTTATTCCTGTCTGTGCAATGTACTGAGAATCCTGCTGGCTTTACCGACTCTGACAGAGTATCCCAAGAGAGCCTTGTTTCTGTGAAACAAAGTATGTTACAGGCCCCGATGTCTCTCTGGAAAGAAATCCTTGCTCTAAACTCATCAACTTTGTTATCCAAAGACTGAACATTTGCGAGTAATATACTCGGAAGTGGTGGGTGGTGTGTGCGCCTACTAAGTCTAACCAGCAGGCCGCCTCGAGTGCCTCTCCTCTGACTCAGTTCCACCAGCTCTGTCAGGAGGAATGGGCCAAAATTCACCCAACTTATTGTGAGAAGCTTGTGGAAGGCTCCCCGAAACGGCCCAAGTTAAACAATTTGAAGGCAACGCTACCAAATACTAATTGAGTGTATGTAAACTTCTGACCCACTATTTCAAACTTTTTTAACAAATCAAAAACTGAAAAATTGGGCGTGCAAAATTATTCAGCCCCTTTACTTTCAGTGCAGCAAACTCTCTCCAGAAGTTCAGTGAGGATCTCTGAATGATCCAATGTTGACCTAAATGACTAATGATGATAAATACAATCCACCTGTGTGTAATCAAGTCTCCGTATAAATGCACCTGCACTGTGATAGTCTCAGAGGTCCGTTAAAAGCGCAGAGAGCATCATGAAGAACAAGGAACACACCAGGCAGGTCCGAGATACTGTTGTGAAGAAGTTTAAAGCCGGATTTGGATACAAAAAGATTTCCCAAGCTTTAAACATCTCAAAGAGCACTGTGCAAGCGACAAAATTGAAATGGAAGGAGTATCAGACCACTGCAAATCTACCAAGACCTGGCCGTCCCTCTAAACTTTCAGCTCATACAAGGAGAAGACTGATCAGAGATGCAGCCAAGAGGCCCATGATCACTCTGGATGAACTGCAGAGATCTACAGCTAAGGTGGGAGACTCTGTCCGTAGGACAACAATCAGTCGTATATTGCACAAATCTGGCCTTTATGGAAGAGTGGCAAGAAGAAAGCCATTTCTTAAAGATATCCATAAAAAGTGTCATTTAAAGATTGCCACAAGCCACCTGGGAGACACACCAAACATGTGGAAGAAGGTGCTCTGGTCAGATGAAACCAAAATTGAACTTTTTGGCAACAATGCAAAACGTTATGTTTGGCGTAAAAGCAACACAGCTCATCACCCTGAATATACCATACCCACTGTCAAACATGGTGGTGGCAGCATCATGGTTTGGGCCTGCTTTTCTTCAGCAGGGACAGGGAAGATGGTTAAAATTGATGGGAAGATGGATGGAGCCAAATACAGGACCATTCTGGAAGAAAACCTGATGGAGTCTGCAAAAGAGCTGAGACTTTATTTGAACAGTGAGAAACAGAATAACAACAAAAAAACACATGTCAAAAATGTTAGAAATTGATTTGCATTTTAATGAGGGAAATAAGTATTTGACCCCTCTGCAAAACATGACTTAGTACTTGGTGGCAAAACCCTTGTTGGAAATCAGAGGTCAGATGTTTCTTGTCGTCGGCCACCAGGTTTGCACACATCTCAGGAGGGATTTTGTCCCACTCCTCTTTGCAGATCTTCTCCAAGTCATTAAGGTCTCGAGGCTGACGTTTGGCAACTCGAACCTTCAGCTCCCTCCACAGATTTTCTATGGGATTAAGGTCTGGAGACTGGCTAGGCCACTCCAGGACCTTAATGTGCTTCTACTTGAGCCACTCCTTTGTTGCCTTGGCTATGTGTTTTGGGTCATTGTAATGCTGGAATACCCATCCACGACCCATTTTCAATG
Source organism: Oncorhynchus masou masou (assembly GCF_036934945.1). Taxonomy (NCBI): domain Eukaryota; kingdom Metazoa; phylum Chordata; class Actinopteri; order Salmoniformes; family Salmonidae; genus Oncorhynchus; species Oncorhynchus masou. The sequence goes on from NC_088224.1 coordinate 41,762,489, forward strand.
CCCTGGCTGAGGGAAGGAGGTTCTCACCCAAGATTTGATGGTACATGGCCCCGTCCATCGTCCCTTTGATGCGGTGTCCCCTTAGCAGAAAAACACCCCCAAAGCATGATGTTTCCACCTCCATGTTTGACGGTGGGGATGGTGTTCTTGGGGTCATAGGCAGCATTCCTCCTCCTCCAAACACGGCGAGTTGAGTTGATGGCCAAGAGCTCCATTTTGGTGTCATCTGACCACAACACTTTAAACCCAGTTGTCCTCTGAATCATTCAGATGTTCATTGGCAAACTTCAGACAGGCATGTACAGTGTGTGCTTTCTTGAGCAGGGGGACCTTGTGTGCGCTGCAGGATTTCAGTCCTTCACAGAGTCGTGTGTTACCAATTGTTTTCCTGGTGACTATGGTCCCATCTGCCTTGAGATCATTGACAAGATCATCTGATTCCTCACCGTTCTCATGATCATTGCAAATACACGAGGTGAGATCTTGCATAGAGCCCCAGGCTGAGGGAGATTGACAGTTCTTTTGTATTTCTTCCATTTGCGAATAATCACACCAACTGTTGTCACCTTCTCACCAAGCTGCTTGGCGATGGTCTTGTAGCCCATTCCAGACTTGTGTAGGTCTACAATCTTGTACCTGACATCCTTGGAGAGCTCTTTGGTCTTGGCCATGGTGGAGAGTTTGGAATCTGATTGATTGCTTGCTTCTATGGACAGGTGTCTTTTATACAGGTAACAAACTGAGATTAGGAGCATTCCCTTTAAGAGTGTGCTCCTAATCTCAGCTCATTACCTGTATAAAAGACACCTGGGAGACAGAAATCTTTCTGATTGAGAGGGGGTCAAATACTTATTTCCCTCATTAAAATGCAAATCAATTTATAACATTTTTGACATGCATTTTTCTGGATTTTGTTGTTATTCTGTCTCTCACTGTTCAAATAAACAAATAATTAAAATTATAGACTGATCATTTCTTTGTCAGTGGGCAAACGTACAAAATCAGCAGGGGATCAAGTACTTTTCCCCCCTCACTGTATGTCCAATAAACAAGGTAAAAGCACTGAATGTGTGAGTTATGATAGATAGAGCCACAAGATAGAGTTATGAATGGGTCAGTGGTTCACCAATCAGGGCCTTGATTGGCTAGGCAACAGTAACAAAAAGTGACGTGTAATACATTTTTCTTTGGACACAAATGTTCTTGCAACGTTCCCAACATGTCTAGAACATTAATATCTTATGTTCTGAGAACACAATCATGTTCTGTGTATGTTTGGTGGAATGGTGATAGAATATTCTCTTTAAAAGAAACTGGACACATGTTCTTCGAACGTCCCATAAAAAGCATCTAGAACATTGTTGTATATTCTGAGAATATTGTATGTTCTGCTTGACATTTAAGGGAATGTTCTAACTAACACAAAAGGTTCTCATAAGGTTTTTGTTACATAGAATGTTCCCCTAATTAACTGGACACTCAAAGCATTAGGGGAACATTATACAAACGTTCTCTCCCTCAAACTGTTAGCTGGGAAGCCACTAGCTGCTTCCAGGTATCTTTTTTTATCACACTGGCTACAATATCTGGGATGAGAAACAGAGTTGGATGTTAACAGCCAGTCCATTAACAGCCAGTCATAAAGGTCCTAGTGCTTCTTGCGCTTGCTGTTTTCACTGGTGGGGGAAAAATGTTTTCATTCTTCAACATGTGACTAGTGTTTGTATTTTTAAAAAAGGAAGCAAATTGATAATACTAAATGTAACAGTAAGGTAATATCAATGAAAGGAGTAAATGTATAATCTCAAATACCCTCCAGTCTAGACCGAACATTTCACAATCGTTGGTCTGTCCTACAGGGTGCAAAACTTATGTTCTGTAGCAGGACCAGTCTAAGTGGATCAGACAGTGGTGCCACACAGTCAAGTTCATCTCAATAAGTAGAAAATAACACTATATTGGAGTTTGAAAACTGTTGAGTAACAATCTACTTGTTTGTTAACCTTGTGACTTGGCCTCTATACTGATCTTTCTCTCGGTCTCTGAGAGTGCCTATGCTGTGAACCAGTACACTCTGAAGCCTGGAGAAGGAACTGAGCACTGGCTGAAGGCCACTCTTCTCCTGAAGAGTGAGGAGCTGAAGGGAAGCCTGGAGAAGAGTATGTAGCAGCTACAGGCCGAGCTGGGCCCCTAGCTGAAGCAGAAGTGACCAGAACCTGGAGGAGTTCCAGAATATCATGATTTCCCTGACCCAGAGCACCAAGACTGAGCTGACTCAGAGAACACAGGAGCTCCAGCAGAATCTAGCCCCATATGGAGAGGACCTGACGACCCAACTGTCACCAAGAAGTGCCAGTAATCAGACTGATTTGACTTGTTCTACTAGAACTGCGTACTGATTAATAATTTTCCATCAAAGTCCAGAAGGGGCAATATGTACAGTATACTGACAGAGTATTGTTTGTCTCATACATACATAATAAACAAACATCTCTGTTTCAACAGTTAAATACTAAGCCTAACGCAATAACAATCGACTTAAAAATAGTATCATATGTTATCAAATTTATAACACTGAACAAAAAAATGAACACAACAATTTAAGATTTTATTGAGTTAAAGTTCATATAAGGAAATCAGTCAATTGAAATAAATTCATGAGGCTGTAATCTATAGATTTCACATGACTGGGAACACATATGAATCTGTTAGTCACAGATACCTTAAATAAAAAAGTAGGGGCGTGGGTCAGAAATCCAGTCAGTATCTGATGTGACCATTTGCCTGTGGAATGAAGTCCCACTTCTTTTCAATCACTGCGAATTTGTTGGATATTGGCGGGAACTGTAACACGCTGTCGTACACGCTGATCCAGAGCATCCCAAACATGCTCAATGGGTGATATGTCTGGTGGGTATGCAGGCCATGGAAGAACTGGGACATTTTCAGCTTCCAGGAAATGTGTACAGATCCTTGAGACATGGGGCCATGCATAATCACGCTGAAACATGGTGTTGGCGGAAGATGAATGGCCCGACAATGGGCCTCAGGATCTCGTCACGGTATCTCTGTGCATTCAAATTGCCAGCGATAAAATGCAATTATGTTCGTTGTCCGTAGCTTATGCCTGCCCCACCGCCATCCCAGGGCACTCTGCTCACAATATTGACATCAGCAAACCGCTCAACCACATACATCTGCAGTTGTGAAGGCGGTCGGACGTACAGCAAAATTCTCTAAAACAACATTGGAGGCAGCTCATGGTAGGTCGTGATATTAACAGGAAATGCTCTAGAGGACATTCCTGCCGTCAGCGTGCCTACTCAAAACTTGAGACATCTGTGGCATTGTGTTGTGACAAAACTGCACATTTTAGAGTGGCCTTTTAGTGTCCCCAGCACAAGATGTGCCTGTGTAATGATCATGTTGTTTAACCAGCTTCTTGATATACCACAACTGTCAGGTGGATGGATTATTTTGGTAAAGAATAAATGCTCACCAACAGGGATGTAAACAAATTTGTGCACAAATTGAGAGAAATACATTTTGTGCGTATGGAACATTTCTGGGATCTTTTATTTCAGCTCATGAAATATGGGACCAACACTTTCCATGTTGCACCTATATCTTTGTTGTGTAAATGTATGTACCACTATTGTTGTTTCACATGATCAGTTATCGGACTCTCCATCTCCTGACCAATATCTACATGTGACTCAGGACTATATTACAGAAGCTGTGCAGGATTCTATCGTCAATAGAATAATCACATCTACTGTTGCCCTCTAGAAAAGGGTCTCAATTTCTTTAAGCAAACTTTCCTACATATCAGCATATTTGTCAGTATTATCATGTGTGATTTAAACAAATTAAACTCATGAACAGCATTCAGCTTATTCTCATCAATTGATACAATTCAGGCTCTGTCAACTATGAGCAGAGAATTTGAAGCAATAAGAAACAAAACCAATTCTCTCAGTATTTTGTAAGAAATGGCATTTATCCTTTTCCCAATAGATATATACAGGTAATATATTCGATTATGAAAAAGATTTTCATGCCCTCTGCCCCCCCGACCTAAAAAACAAACAAAGTGAAAAGAAGCAGATAGACCATACAACACAAAATAAATAAAAACAAACCGACCAAAACAAAACTGGACCGGCACAGACCTAAAAACAAAAGTACTATAATTTGATAGTTTCCTAACAGCAAGTGTTTTACTGAGTCCTCTTTTACTGCTGTCTGCTATGTTGGTCTCAATATGTTAGTCTCTGAAGTATATGGCCATTGTCCAATCTCATCACCACATTGTCCTCAATCTCTGACCCATGCATTTTAACCCCAATTTTGATAATTTGATTATTTTAGTCCTAAAGATGCACCTTATTTACATATCTTTGTTTAACCTGTCAATGATTATATACTACATGGTCAAAAGTATGTGGACACCTGCTTGTTGAACATCGCATTCCAAAATCATGGGCATTGATATGGAGTTGGTCCCCCTTGGCGCTATAACAGCCTCCAGTTCTGGGAAGTCTTTCCACTAGATGTTGGAACATTGGAAGCAAGTCCCCACAGCATTCAGCCACAACAGCATTAGTTGAGGTTGGGCAATTAGGCCTGGCTCGCAGTCGGCGTTCCAATTCATCCCAAAGGTGTTCAATGGGATTCATGAAGCTCCCGACAAACAGTTAGTGCTGACTTTGCTTCCAGAGTGTTGCGATCGAGGACAGACAATTTATGCGCACTTCAGCACTCTGCAATTCTGTTCTGTGAGCTTGTGTGGTCTACCACTTCATGGCTGAGCCATTGTTGCTCCTAGACGTTTCCACTTTACAGTAGCAGCTATAGCAGGACAGAAAGGTGACAAACTGACTTGTTGTAAATGTAGTATCTTATGACAGTGACACATTGAAAAAGTTACTGGGCTCTTCCGTAAAGCCATTCTACTGCCAATGTTTGTCTATGGAGATTGCATGGCTGTGTGCTCGATTTTATACACCGGTCAGCAACGGGTATGGCTGAAATAACCAAATCCACTAATCTCAAGGGTTGTCCACATACTTCTGTATATATAGTGTATATTTTAACACATTATTTAGGAAAAATGAACCTTTGGAACCAACAACAATGAACTTCTTAGTAGTCAGATGGGGACAAATTGAAGTGATGTGAGACGCAGTGGTGAGTCCAGGGTTGGTCTGTCCTTTCTGTGAAGATTGCCTATAGGCTTTCCCCCACTCTGGTAAGTCTAACCGATGGTGATGCCAAAACCACATTGGAACTTGTTCTTCTTGTGGTTGAGGAAGGACCCCAGGACCAAAGAAAGAGGCAGAGGAAGTAGCTTCTTCTCTAGTGTGGCCCCCACCACCCAATTACTATCTATGGAGCCTGGAGCATTGGGGAGAAAAACAGAATTGGATAACAGTACTTTCAGAAAATATTCATAACCCTAGACTTATTCCACATTTTGTTCTGTTATTTACAAATTGATGAAATCTATACATTTTGCACATTTATTGAAAATGAAATACAGAAATCAAATTGACATAAGTATTAACACCCCTTTGCTATGACGCTCCAAATTGAGCTCCGGTGCATTCAATTTCCTTTGAACATCCCCGAGATGCCACTAGATTGGAGTCCACCTGTGGCCAATTCAATTGTTTGGACATGATTTAGAAAGAAACATACCTGTCTATATAAGGTCTCACAGTTGACAGTGCATGTCAGAGTAGAAACTATAGCATGAAGTCCAAGAAACTGTCCCTAGATCTCCAAGATAGAATTGTGATCAGGCATATACATATTGGGAAGGGTATAGATTTAGAGTATTGAAAGTTTCCAAGAGCACAGTGGCCTCCATCATTGGGAAATTGGAAAAACACATGGATAGTTCCAGACTGCCTAGAGCTGACCGTGCAACCAAACTGAGCCACCGGGCAAGAAGGACCTTGGTCAGGGAGGTGACCAAGATCCCAAAGCCCACTGACATAGCTACAGAGTTCCTTAGCTGAGATGGGAGAATATGCCAGAAGGACAACAGTCTCGACAGCACTTCATCAATCTGGGCTTTATTGGAGACGCCAGACAGAAGCCACACCTGAGAAAAAGGCACATTACAGCACAACTGAAGTTTGTGAAAAGGCACATGAAAAACAGAAGATAAGGAAAAATATTCTGTGGTCTGATGAGACAAACATTTAACTATTTGGCCTGAATGCAAAGCACCATGTCTGGAGAAACCCAGGCACAGCTCATCACCCGTCTAACACCATGGTGGTGACAGTATCATCAGGCTATGGGGATGCTTTCAGGGGCAGGGAGACTTGTAAGGATAGCGGGAACAATGAACAGAGCCAAATACAGGCACATCATTGATGAGAACCTGCTTCAGAGTTCAAACAACATTCGACTGGGGCAAAGATTTACATTCCAACAGGACAACGACCCCAAACATACAGCCAAAGCAATGCTGGAATGGCTTCAGAACAAAAATGTGAAAGTTCTTGAAAGGCCCAGCCAAAGTCCAGACATGAATCCTATTGAAAATCTGTGGGAAGACTTGAAGATTGCTGTTTACTGCTACTCCGCATCTAACTTAACAGAGCTCTAGAAAATCTGCCAGGAAGAAATGGGAGAAGAATCACCAAATCCAGATGTGCAAAGCTGATACAGACATACACAAGACAACTCAAAGCTGTAATCACAGCCAATGGTTCTTCTTACAAAGGGGTCTGAATATTTATGTAAATCAGATATTTAATTTTCAAGAACTTTGTCAATTTCTAAAAAGGTTTTTTCACTTTGTCATTATGGGGTAGTGAGAAATAAGACATTTAATCCATTCTGAATTCAGGCTGGAACAAAATGTCAAATAAGTAAAGGGGTGTGAATACTTTGAAGGAACTGTATATGAAAATTCAAAAACAGCAAACAATGTAACAAAAGGCTAATATACAGGAATATACAAATACTTTAAAATCAGTGTCCATACAAGCAGAAGCCATACCTTTGAAGAGCAAATTGGCTTTAGGCACATCTAGCTGGTAGCCAAATGATACACTGGTCTCCTGCATTCGGGTGCTAGCCTCAAACTCAACACCCAACTGCAACTGTGGGATAAGAATAACAGTGAGAGAGATGAAGACACTAACCAACACATTGGTAAAAAGTAAAACACAGAAGAAAACCAATGGAATTGAGCAATACCGTGTCGTTGGCTTTGTGGTAGTAGGAGGCATGTGCCCCTGCTCCCCCTAGTGTCAATGTGGCAATGAAGTTACTGCCTGAAATAGCAAGACACACCCATCTTAAAATGGCATAGTGTAACACACACATCTATCCTATCCACTATGGAAAAATATCAGTTAGTGGACTATCGCTGCATTATCAAAAATACATGTTTGTAGAGTGTCAAATTAACACATCCCTGCCAGATGTCAACTACAATAAGAACACACACGGACCCATTCAGTGGCCAGAGAACAAAGGAAGATGAGAAGGACAACTCCTGCTGGGTGCTTGCTGTGAGTGGCCCCCCTCTAGTCTACATCAACGCTTCTGTCAACAAAAAGGGCGGCAGGTTTGAACCAAAAGGGCACCCAGACTTCTGCCAGAGACATGGACACAACATGTTTCTGACGAAGAGTGACCATGACTCAGCCAAGGAACTTGTCCATTGGACAACATTACACTGCTCGCAAAAGTGCGTCAAACTCTTATTTTCTCAAGCAAACAGCTTAAACGGACTGAAAAGAAAGGCACACACCTGTCTATATAAAAAAGGTCCCACAGCTGACAGTGCATGTCAGAGCAAAAACCAAGCCATGAGATTGAAGGAATTGTCCCTAGAGGATTGAGTTGAGGCACAGATCTGGGGAAGGACACCAAAAAAGTCTGCAGCTCATCTCTGTCGAAATGGGAGAATCTTCCAGAAGGACAACCATCTCTGCAGCACTCCACCAATCAGGCCCTTATGGTAGAGCGTCCAGATGGAAGCCACTCCTCAGTAAAGATGGCCCGCTTCAAGTTTTCCAAAAAGCACCTAAAGGACTCAGACCATGAGAAACAAGAATCTCAGGTCTGATGAAACCAAGATTGAAGTCTTTGGCCTGAATGCCAAGCGTTACATCTGGAGGAAACCTGGCACCATCCCTACGGTGAAGCATGGTGGTGGAAGCATCATGCTGTGGAATGTTTTTCAGCAGCAGGGACTGGGAGACTAGTCAGGATTGAGGCAAAGATGAACAGAGTAACGTACAAAGAGATCCTTGATGAAAACCTGCTCCAGAGCACTCAGGACCTCAGACTGGGGCAAAGGTTCACCTTCCAACAGGACAACGACCCTAAGCACACAGCCAAGACAATGCAGGAGTGGCTTAGGGACAAGTTTCTGAATGTCCTTGAGTGGCCCAGGCAGAGCCCGGACTTGAACTTGATCTAAAATCTTTGGAGAGGCCTGAAAATAGCTGTGAAGCAACGCTCCCCATCCAACCTGACAGAGCTTGAGAGGATCTGTAGATAATGGGAGAAACTCCCCAAATAGATGTGCCAAGCTTGTAGCGTCATACCCAAGAAGACTCAAGGCTGTAATCACTGCCAAAGGTGCTTCAGAGTATTGAGTAAATGAAATAGGATTTTTTCTTTTTGAATACATTTGCAAACATTTCTAAAAAAATGTTTTTGTTTTGTCATTGATGAAGATAAACAATAAAAAAACAATGTAATCTACTTTAGAATAAGGCTGTAACGTAACAAAATGTAGAAAAAGTCCAGGGGTCTGAATAGTCACAGAACAATGCAGGTGATGAACGGGGGCTGACCCAACCCCAGGAACTATTCCATCACCTAAGCCAATCACAGCACTCCTGACAGGAGGGCTCAGCTCTCACTGTTCGGTTTTACGAACCACAAAACAATCCCAAGGACGTCCCATGGCGGGGACCTTGTGGAATTCTGTGTCCTACTGAAATTCTTATTTTTGGACTCTGCTGGCATGGAGAGTTCTCTGAAGACTGTCCCAGACAGATGTGTAAGAGTTTCAGCTCAACCTCACTTTCTTCTCCCTGAATTGATGTGAGCGTGTCATCTGTAGGCTTCAATCGGTTACTTTATATTTTAAGTGTCTTGTTTGTCCTTTGAATCACATGCTATAAAAAGGTTAGACAAACGCCCATATACTTTTCTTATTAGTCTATAAAATATCTCCACTATTCATTCATCCTGTACATTTGTTTTATCCTGGCTATTTCTAAAGTCCTTTGTAAATATATCTACTGTCTCCAAGCATACATTGCCTTGGCAATTAAGTTAAAATGACTTCAGAATTATAAGTTAACTATTTTATAGTTTCTTTCTGATTTATAGTTATAAGTGTACAAACTCCCTTACATGGCTTAGAATACACTTTAACTCCTGAAATCTAAGGGTGGCGCAGAGACTGGGTTGTTCCCATACTTCAGTGTGATTGTGGCCAATGCCTCACCTGTGTATCTGCCAGCTAGAGACATGACCGTGCCTTCCTCTCCTGGCCTGCGATGGTAAACCAGCTCCCCTCCCAAAGCCAGGGATGGGGTTATGGACTGGATGTAGTGTGCTACAATAATACCTGACAGACGAAGTAGTAAGAGAAAATGATAAGCTTAAGATAGTTACAGTTGGTGGTACATTTCAGTATTACAAAATACCTCCATTCACAAAGCTTACCAGAGCCTACAAGGACATCTGGGTTGCCCAGGGTAACAGCAGCAGTAAAGTCCTCTCCTCGGACCTCACAATCTCCTTGCCAGTTCACAAACTTTTGCTGCTGCGTCTGATGGCAGGACACACATTGATAAACATGTCATCAATCAGTCTGATGTAGTAACTGAAGTGGGCTATACACGGTCACCAAGCATCCAAATGTAAGGTCCAGGCGTTGAAGCTTTACTTCAAAGTATTGTTAATTATCACCTAATTTCAACTGCCAAGGTAAATGGCAGACTAAACAAAAACTACCATAGAAATCCAAATATCTGTACCTGGAAGGCTAGTTTGGACCGGACTCGGTTGGAGATCTGATGAATGACCTGGGCATTGAGGCTGCCGCTGTTGTCCATGTCTCCCACCATGACTGGGAAGGACTGCAGGCAGTAAACAATAGTTACAAAGTACAGGTAAAAACTTTTCCAGAATAAGCTAATTTCACAAATACCAGCAACAATAACGGTAATATAGTTGTCATTCTCATTCATGACTGGTAGTGTGTGAACTTGAATGTATAAAAAAAAATATATACTTTGGGATTTTGGCAATGAGGCTCTTTATCTACTTCCCCAGAGTCAGATGAACTCACGGACACCATTTTTGTGGTAGCATGCTAGTAGATTCCCATAGACTTCCAGTCATTGTGCTAACACTAGTTAGCATCGGCTCACGAAACTACATTCTGGACACAGCGACATGGTATCCACCAGTTCTTCCGACTCTGGAGAAGTAGATGAAAGGCCTCATTGTCAAAATCCCAAAGCACCCCTTTAAGCATTCAAATGAAGGGTTACAACTTTATATAGCTGTAGTGTGTACAGGGCTAATGTATCAAACAAATCTTCAGGTTGTGGTATTAGCGAATTGGCTCGGACTCACCTCTGCTGGACCCATCTGCTTAGTTCCCACATAGGTGGCACCGAACCTGTAACTGGAATCGCCTAGGGTGCTGAGCATTACTGTGTGATTCACCTGATGGGGTCGATCAGAGGGAGGACAACATTACATGTTTCTGTCAGCAATGCTCCTCAAGCAAACATCTGTGTGTCGTGTAAATTGAAAAGACAAAAGATTCCCACGAGCTTGGTTGTTGCCTTATTTGGTTACGAGCGCAAGACCAGAAGTAATCCTAACACAGTATTATCAAAGTTTCTAAACCCAGAGGCTTAACATCGTAAGACTTCAGGGAACGCTTCCGAAGCAGACCAGACCGGACTTTGAGAAGTCAATGAGCGAAGAGAAATTCTTCCTTGGTTAATTCTCAAAACCTAAATTCGAACCAATGTCTTAAGTAGCTGAACATGTTATTACTCCAACCTCATGAAAGTGAAACTGACATTTATACACTGCTCAAAAAAATAAAGGGAACACTTGAACAACATAATGTAACTCCAAGTCAATCACACTTCTGTGAAATCAAACTGTCCACTTAGGAAGCAACACTGATTGACAATACATTTCACATGCTGTTGTGCAAATGGAATAGACAACAGGTGGAAATTATAGGCAATTAGCAAGACACCCCCAATAAAGGAGTGGTTCTGCAAGTGGGGACCACAGACCACTTCTCAGTTCCTATGCTTCCTGGCTGATGTTTTGGTCAATTTTGAATGCTGGCGGTGCTTTCATTCTAGTGGTAGCATGAGACGGAGTCTACAACCCACACAAGTGGCTCAGGTAGTGCAGCTCATCCAGGATGGCACATCAATGTGAGCTGTGGCAAGAAGGTTTGCTGTGTCTGTCAGCAGTGTCCAGAGCATGAAGGCGCTACCAGGAGACAGGCCAGTACATCAGGAGACGTGGAGGAGGCCATAGGAGGGCAACAACCCAGCAGCAGGAACGCTACCTCCGCCTTTGTGCAAGGAGGAGTAGGAGGAGCACTGCCAGAGCCCTGCAAAATGACCTCCAGCAGGCCACAAATCTGCATGTGTCTGCACAAACGGTTAGAAACAGACTCCATGAGGGTGGTATGAGGGCCCGACGTCCACAGGTGGGGGTTGTGCTTACAGCCCAACACCGTGCAGGATGTTTTTCATTTGCCAGAGAACACCAAGATTGGCAAATTCGCCACTGGCACCCTGTGCTCTTCCCAGATGAAAGCAGGTTCACACTGAGCACATGACAGACGTGACAGTCTGGAGACGCCAAGGAGAACGTTCTGCTGCCTGCAACATCCTCCAGCATGACCGGTTTGGCGGTGGGTCAGTCATGGTGTGGGGTGGCATTTCCTTGGGGGGCCGCACAGCCCTCCATGTGCTCGCCAGAGGTAGCCTGACTGCCATTAGGTATCGAGATGAGATCCTCAGACCCCTTGTGAGACCATATGCTGGTGTGGTTGGCCCTGGGTTCCTCCTAATGCAAGAGAATGCTAGACCTCATGTGGCTGGAGTGTGTCAGCAGTTCCTGCAAGAGAAAGGCATTGATGCTATGGACTGGCCCGCCCATTCCCCAGACCTGGATCCAATTGAGCACATCTGGGACATCATGTCTCGCTTCATCCACCAACGCCACGTTGCACCACAGACTGTCCAGGAGTTGGCGGATGCTTTAGTCCAGGTCTGGGAGGAGATTCCTCAGGAGACCACCCGCCACCTCATCAGGAGCATGCCCAGGCATTGTAGGGAGGTCATACAGGCACGTGGAGGCCACACACTACTGAGCCTCATTTTGACTTGTTTTAAGGACATTACATCAAAGTTGGATCAGCCTGTAGTGTGACTCCAAATCCAGACCTCCATGGGTTGATTGATTTCCATTGATAATGTGTGTGTGATTTTGTTGTCAACACATTTAACTATGTAAAGAAGAAAGTATTTAATAAGAATATTTCATTCATTCAGATCTAGGATGTGTTATTTTAGTGTTCCCTTTATTTTGAGCAGTGTATTTGTCAATAACAACTTTGTCGAAGGAGTGCCTTTGATTTTTGACTGCCTGCACAAGCGCAGTTCGGCGCGAGACAACCGTTAGACCTGACTGCGTGTTTCTGAGCATGAACATAGCTAGCCAACGTCTCCATGACATTCCCTACAAGCGTGATGGGGACTTTACTCGAAGTCCATAAACTTAATGAAATTATTTGCCAGGGGAGATCTATCTCTAGATGGAATGATGAAATGAGGCTCAGGATCAAAGGCCATTCACAACATCATTTTACCAGTAGAAAATAGAGATGTAGTGACATTTACTGACCTGGAAGTGATTACTCAGGCCCTTGTTAACGATTAGTCTTACACCCTCCATCTGCATGGGGAACACCTCTGGAAAGACAGGTAGAAATGGGAACTGATTGAGATTACGTGTAGGCCTACGACATGAAGACACAGAATCATTAAAAAGGAGTGGTTCACTATTTTGGTATATTGTGTGTTATAGAAGGGTTCAAGACCTGTTTTTGCGATTTTACTTGGTTGAGAAACTAACCTCACTTCCTCATTCTGCATTACGGGGGCTCTGGAAAAACAAAAACACCCAATAGTGATGCAGGTCTTTAGATGTTGTACACATGAAACTGTGCAATTCCAAAACTTTAACCGCAAAATTAGGTTCCATATTGTGTGACTCGAGCGGTTTCCCTTACCAGCTGTGCTGCGAGGGCTACACGGAAAGGGAGCACTGCTGCTAAGGGGAACCTTCACAAATATTTAATAATGTTGCCGATAACGTTTGGAATTACACAATCTCATGTGTACAACATCTAAAGACCTGCAGAACTATACTGACAGCTTTACCCTTTCTAAAATGATGTGTTTGGATGTTTTGGGAGGCTTCATTCGTGTTTTTCCAGAGCCCACACACTGCAGAGCGAGCAAGTCTATTGTGGATGTGTTAAGTTTCTCAAAACCAAGTAGAAAAGATACAAAAAAATGATAATAAAAGTGCCTGGACCCTTCTATCACATGCCATTTATGTCAACAATATAGATATGGTTCTAGAAAAGTGAACCAATCCTTTAACACTAGAACTGCCTGGCCTTTCAGCCTATAAGTACCTGCTACAGAATGTTGCCAGCCATCACCTTTAGCATATGCATCGGATGCATATCAACCGGTACAGTGCAGCAAACATATGAATCCTTTATCAAGTGTTGGTGCATTGCATATAGAAATACACATACATAAAAATATAAAACCGTTTAGATCGTCAAGGATGTTTTGTATAATTCCACCAAGTCCTAGGAAACCCCCCCCACCTATAGCGTATTTTCGTTTACCTTATAATAAAAACAGCAAACAAAAGCACCAGTGCATGAATAATTGTAATGGATGAATTGTATAAATAAATATTTGTGGAAATATATTAATGCCAAGATATAAAAACTAATTTGTTGATCGTATCATACACTGTATGGTTCGATCACGGGCTGTATCACGGTCTCTCAGAAAAGAGTTCATCCATAGACATGTTCCACCTGTTTCCTTTTCTGTGCGCATGAGCAACAGTACAATCTGATGTGCTGCAACATCTGCATGTCACATCAACTCGTCTCTACCCAAACCCTGCCATCCGTCCCAGACTGGTCTCACCGTGGCAGTTGGGATCACAGCCTTAGCTGGCTCTGTTCTGTTTATTTCTGCAGCGAGGCACGGGCATTGGAGGCTTGAAGTCAACATCAGAATCAGATGAAGACTCTTAAAATCAGCAACATCGATTTTAAGCTCGACTCCAACTCATCTAAATTCTGCACCATTTGCAATGCCGTCAGCGAGTCCATTCATTTGCATCGGCTTGCCATTGTGAACTACACACATTGTATTTTGTACTCGGTGTCTGATTTGACTCAGAGGGGAAATTATATACAATTTCCAACCTTTCATTATAAAACAATTAGACCCCCAACAACACCTAGAGCTATTCATCAAAATTACACTATTGTTCTAAATTCAGTCATCCTCATCATTTAGTTACTTTAAGTCACATGCATTATTATCAGCTTCTATCGCCCATTCATCCATTGACGACAGAATAGAATATTTAAAATGTTACGTTTATTATGTTTTTGCTAATTTTAGTTTTGCTAGTTTTTGCTTAGCAGCCAGAGCAATGCTGTAGCATGAGTGATCATGTGCTGAATGCAGCACTGATATTCCTAGAAAAAGTCAAATTTGGAAATACAGCTGCGCCTCTTGAATTAGGGGTTATCTGATAAAGGTAAGTGTAACTGAAACGGCAGAAAATGCTCTCCGATAAAACATTTTGATTACTATATTGTATCTGCATGTGACTGAAGGAGGATTTGATAAAGTGATACTCCTTTCACTGCATCTGTAAATTACAAGATGCTCCCATCTCCTCATGTACAATTTGACAAATGATAGGCCTAATATTGTCACTCATCAGGTTATTGTCAATTGAATCTTGCCTATAGGCTAACTTGTGTGTGAAATTAGTTTTGGTATAGTTTCGATGGGCCAGCTGTGCAGGCTCACTGGCATTGTTTGTTTCCTGCTCATAAAATTGGATAGAGTGAAGGATATGTTTATTTATTCTAAAGGCCTACTGCAACACAGGGCATGGGTTTGTTTCCCTTACTGTAACTATTACTAATCACATTTATTGTAACAAACAGTCCCATAACAGCTTATTTTTAAACATAAAAGGGAATAGTATCAACCTGCAAGGCACGCTGTCAAATGAATAACATTTATCAGCGTTGGAGTTCATAGACTTGAACAATTATCGCCCATTCCCTACATTTTCCATTAATTCAGTGGGCTGGTGTCATTTGCTTTGCTGGATAGAGTCATGGATATGTTTTGCAGTTGGCCTTCAGAATAACGCAACATGTTTTCATTTCCCTTACAATAAATGTAATTAAAAGAGTTATAGTAAATTAAAGTCCAATAACAGCTTTTTTTTTTACAAAGTAAAACAAGAGAGAAAAGTATCAACCCCCAAGGCACGCTGCGAAATTATTTGCTGCTGATAAATGCGTATAAAAAACAAAACATTACACTATTGTCTTTCTAAATTAAATCAACCTCCTTATCATTCAGTTAGGCCCAATTTAAATTCAATTGTGGAGTAAGGTGCACAATTATCACCCATTCATCATTCATTCAGTGAGCATAGAGAGACATTAGATTAGTGCCTGGCTGGGTACCAACATCCTACAGCACATTGTTTTGGCAGGTTAAGCTGGGAATAGGTGAGAAACAAGAAGAAAAACTGGTAAAAAGGCTCTAAATACTTCTGTTTGTGATTTAAAAATTCAGACAAATGAGCAGAGTCAAATACAAAAATTTTGGAAAAGTCAGGGAAGGAGCAGGATTTTTAAAATGTATTTATAAAATAAATGTCAGTGGCCGTTGGCCTAGTCACCTACATTTGCACTATTCAATTCACAGATCTCATCTACATGGTGGAGGACTTTCTCTACATTTTTCATGGACTAATCTGTTTACCTTTGCACTTGCGGTGGCACTCCTCAAACGTGCCAGGGTTGGACAGAGGGCCGTCTGCCTCCACCTGCTGACCGGGTGCCGCATTGCCTGAAGGCAGTACAGGTGATACTGGGGGCATTGAGAAGCCTGGGGGTACCGTCATCCCTGGGCCGCCAGGACTACCACCAGCAGGAGCCGGTGGCGGGTTGGGGGAGCTGGCTGCCAAAACACTGCCCATTCTGTGAGAGGATATGATAGGATGAGAGAGGTGGAGGTAGAAAAGGGGGAGGATATATGTGACGGTTTGCTGGAAGATGCTGGGTGTATTCAGAGACGGTTAGCTATCTCTGGGCAGTTCACATGTAGGGGCGATAGAAAACTGGTACAGGAAGAGATGGGGCTGTTTGTCAAAAGAACAGCAAAGACAACAAAAGCGCACCACTTGTTTACATGTCAACATAGATTACATTGTAGTGTTCAATTTACAGAGGGAACGCCTATAAAGTACAATTGTGGCCTAGCCATGAATGCTGATCATGAGTTTTATAACATATGCCCAAAGATTGAGTTGGATCATTAGAGGTTTACATACAAAGCATGTTTTTTAGCAACATAGCTAGTTGGCACAGCTTGCATTTACGTGATGGACATCATTGAATGGGTAGCTCAAAAACCATGCCAGTAATGAATGATTTCTTGTAGCAGTTACCATCTCACCCAGTGCTATGGTGCTGAATTAATTGGGATTATTTCTGGCTATTACTGACAGCTAGCAAGTTAAATAATTAAATCGGCTAACATGTATCTAGATGGCCAACCCGTTAGCTGGTTTGCTGTAACTAGTAGTTAGCTAACGAATGGTGTAGGCGGTATGTTGTAAAACGACGGCAATGAAACGTTAGCTCGCTAGCTGCATAGGCTCTCCACAACTACTATATCCTGATGTTCTTATAGAAGACACGGATGAAACACCTTCTCGGGAAATAATTAAAAGCCTAATTCACAAGATCCCCAACAACGCAAAAAGTACAATCTTTAGGCTGTCTATTTTCAATGAAACCTCGCTGAAATTGCTACTCACGTTGTGATTTCCAGAGGACGATGCAACACCCGGCAGTAACGTAAGAAGACCTCAAACTGCCATGCGTCATAGCGAAGACTCGCCTACTTACTTGAGGTGGCACTTGGATTGGGCAAATGAGCCCACTTCTGAACAACGTGTGGCAGAAATACATGTCAATCTCAGCGTAAACAACCAGCATGGCACCACTGAGATAAAAGAAAACTCAAGCGTGATAATTCGAAGGCATGGTTTTGTTATTTCGACCACACCTCCATTTGTAGCCAACTGGTTATTAGACGTTTCAGTCACAAAAGAACTGCAATAAGATTGGACAAATGCAATATATGCCTTACCCAACCAACGCTTGCTGATAGATTGCAAAATGGACTCTTTTTCTGATTTGGAAAAGACAGCAAGGTTCTCAAGGGCTGAAGGTGGGGTCATCACTGTTTGGAGGCTGCTGATTGGTGGACAAGGAGAGTCATTGGGGTTGGTTGCAGTTCAGGGATGTAAAATTATGCTGCCTGTGAAGGTCAGAGACAGCAGGAGGGTCTTGGGTCAAATTCAGAAAAACGAATGGAATATCTCCTACACCACTTTTTCCCGCAGGGCCGGATTACCACATGCTCTGGGATCACTGACCTCCAGAGGTTGGGGCCCTTCTGGTGGGGGTGAAGGGTCAGACAGCACATGATAGCAAAATGTATAGAATTGCAGAAAATTTGCTTTAAAACTGCAAAATTCTCTCTCAAATTGTTAACAAAATAATAAGATGTGCTATAAAAAGAAGTGTAGAATTGCAGACAATTTGCTTTAAAACATGACAACATGTGTAGAATGGCATTATAAAACTGCACATTTTACTCTGCACCATTACGAAATGAGTGGACTTAACTTGCAACAATTTTCAACCACTAACAAACGCAGCAATGTTGTGGATGTGTGCTTTGTGCTGACACACGTCCGTCAATATCTATGGAAGCTTTACCTTTCAGTTAGAGTAATGACCTGAGCAGTCACTAACTTTACATCGCTCTGGATAAGAGAATCTGCTTAATTTGAATGTAAGAACGGCCTAAACACCTGAGTGCAGACAGCAATGTGTAAAAGTATCACAAAAGCACACAAGACAGGAACAATGAAAAACACCACACTTTCAATTGAGTTCATTTTTATTACATTTTATAACCCCCTGTATTAATTCCAATGTCATTAAAGTACAGTTTAAGACTCTGATAGAAGTAGATAATTGAAGTACGTTTCTTGTATTGGCTGTTTCTAGGGTTACCGAGGGGGGAGGTGTAACAAGCCAAATTGACATAGTTGCATTTAAAATTGTAATATTGTAAGAAAATTAATGGTGCAACTTTACCCATCGACTTTCTCTATAATCAGATCAAGCATACATGTATGCTCCAATATAGTGGCTGACTACGGCTGTCTGATTTGTAAGACAAACTACCTCGTCAAAGTTTCAGTGTTAAGACCTCCGTTTGTAATTCTCACTCTAAATGGGGCTGGACAGTTTTGAAAATAACAAATGAGAAAGTAAAAGGAATAGCCACCAAGGTGTGTACATTCCCACATACAGTGCCTTCAGAAAGTGTTCACACCCCTTGAAATTTCCCACATTTTATGAAAAGCTGAATTGTCTTGAGTCAATAAGTATTCAAACCCATTTGTTATGACAAGCCAAAATACGTTTGGGAGAAAAAAAATGTGCTTAAGTTTCATGGACTCACTGTGTGCAATAGTGTTTAACATGATTTTTTAGTGACTACCCTCATCTCTGTACCTCACACATATATTTATCCCTTAGTCAAGCTGTCAATTTCAAACACAGATTCAACTACAAAAACCTACAAGGTTTTCAAATGCCTCTCAAGGAAGGGTACCTAAAGCAGACACTGAATATCCCTTTGAGGATGGTGAAGTTACTAATTACACTTGTGGTTGAATCTGTGTTTGAAATTGACAGCTTGACTGAGGCATAAATATACTGGAGGATGGATCAACAATATTGTAGTTACTCCACAATACTAACCTAATTGACAGAGTGAAAAGGAAGACTGTATAGAATACAAATATTCCAAAACATGCATCCTGTTTGCATCAAGGCACTAAAGTAATACTACAAAAAAATGTGGCAAAGCAATTCACTGTTTGTCCTGAATACAAAGTGTTATGTTTGTGGAAAATCCAACGCAAACATTACTGAGTACCACTCTCCATATTTTCAAACATAGTGGTGGCTGCATCATGTCATAGGTAAGCTTGTAATCATTAAGGACTGGGGAGTTTCTCAGGATAAAAAGGAAACGGAATGGAGCTAAACACAGACAAAATCCTAAAGGGAAAGCTGGCTCAGTCTGCTTTCCACCAGTCACTGGGAGATATTTTTCAGCAGGGCAATAACCTAAAACACAAGGCCTAATCTACACTGGAGTTACTTACCAAGAAGGAAGTGAATGTTCCTGAGTGGCCGAGTTATAGTTTTGCATTAAAATCTACTTGATAACTATGACAAGTCCTGAAAATGGTTGCCTAGCAATGATCAAGAGCTTGAAGAATTTTGAAAATAATAAATGGGTAAATGTTGCACAATCCAGGTGTGGAAAGCTCTTACCCAGAAAGACTCACAGTTGTATTCGCTGCCAAAGGTGCTACTACAAAGTGTTGATTCAGGGGTGTGAATACTTGTGTAAATGAGATATTTATGCATTTCATTTGAAAACATTTCTAAAAACATGTTTTCACTTGGTCATTATGGGGTATTGTGTGTAGATGGGTGAGAAAGAAATCTATTTAATCCATTTTTAATTCAGGCTGCAACAACAAAATGTGGAATAAGTCAAGGGGTATTAATACTTTCTGAAGGCACTGTACAATAACTACAGAAAACACAGGACAACTGAATTCTGAAATGGCTTCTCCCCCTTAATGACCACAGAAAATGTTTTACTCACTTATGTGACAAATTTAACCGTGGCTATGTTTAAAAGTTCCAAACAAGTAATTTAATTAATTAATTAAATTTAGCAAATTAGAATTTTAGTACCAGTCATTCATCCAGTTTCCAGGAACAGAATACACTATTTTCTTTCCAGCTCTTGCAGAATTCAGTCTCTCAGTTTATTGAATGTAGCATCTCTGCATGTAAGAGGAGTCTGCATTAGAGAAGCACAACACAGTCATTCATGCAATTCAGAATTTGTGCAACTGGAGATACAGTGGGGAGAACAAGTACTTGATACACTGCCGATTTTGCAGGTTTTCCTACTTACAAAGCATGTAGAGGTCTGTAATTTTTTATCATAGGTACACTTCAACTGTGAGAGACGGAATCTAAAACAAAAATCCAGAAAATCACATTGTATGATTTGCAAGTAATTCATTTGCATTTTATTGCATGACATACGTATTTGATACATCTGAAAAGCAGAAATTAATATTTGGTACAGAAACCTTTGTTTGCAATTACAGAGATCATACGTTTCCTGTAGTTCTTGACCAGGTTTGCACACACTGCAGCAGGGATTTTGGCCCACTCCTCCATACAGACCGTCTCCAGATCCTTCAGGTTTCGGGGATGTCGCTGGGCAATACAGACTTTCAGCTCTCTCCAAAGATTTTCTATTGGGTTCAGGTCTGGAGACTGGCTAGGCCACTCCGGGACCTTGAGATGCTTCTTACGGAGCCACTCCTTAGTTGCCCTGGCTGTGTGTTTCGGGTCGTTGTCATGCTGGAAGACCCAGCCACGACCCATCTTCAATGATCTTACTGAGGGAAGAAGGTTGTTGGCCAAGATCTCGCGATACATGGCCCCATCCATCCTCCCCTCAATACGGTAGTCGTCCTGTCCCCTTTGCAGAAAAGCATCCCCAAAGAATGATGTTTCCACCTCCATGCTTCATGGCTGGGATGGGGTTCTTGGGGTTGTACTCATCCTTCTTCTTCCTCCAAACACGGCAAGTGGAGTTTAGACCAAAAAGCTTTATTTTTGTCTTATCAGACCACATGACCTTCTCCCATTCTTCCTCTGGATCATCCAGGTGGTCATTGGCAAACTTCAGCCGGGACTGGACATGCGCTGGATTGAGCAGGGGGACCTTGCGTGCGCTGCAGGATTGTAATCCATGACGGCGTAGTGTGTTACTAATGGTTTTCTTTGAGACTGTGGTCCCAGCTCTCTTCAGGTTATTGACCAGGTCCTGCCGTGTAGTTCTTGACTGATCCCTCACCTTCCTCATGATCAATGATGCCCCACGAGGTGAGATCTTGCATGGAGCCCCAGACCGAGGGTGATTGACCGTCATCTTGAAATTCTTCCATTTTCTAATAATTGCGTCAACAGTTGTTGCCTTCTCACCAAGCTGCTTGCCTATTGTCCTGTAGCCCATCCCAGCCATGTGCAGGTCTACAACTTATGCCTGATGTCCTTACGCAGCTCTCTGGTCTTGGCCATTGTGGAGAGGTTGGAATCTGTTTGATTGAGTGTGTGGACAGGTGTCTTTTATACAGGTAACAAGTTCAAACAGGTGCAGTTAATACAGGTAATGAGTGGAGAACAGGAGGGCTTCTTAAAGAAAAACTAACAGGTCTGTGAGAGCCGGAATTCTTACTGGTTGGTAGGTGATCAAATACTTATATCATGCAATAAAATGCAAATTATTACTTAAAAATCATACAATGTGATTTTCTGGATTGTTGTATTAGATTCTGTCTCTCACAGTTGAAGTATACCTATGATAAAAATTACAGACCTCTACATGCTTTGTAAGTAGGAAAACCTGCAAATTCGGCAGTGTATCAAATACTTGTTCTCCCCACTGTACATTTGAGGCTTCGCTGTATTAGCTCTATTGCAATTTGGGAATCATGGGTATTCTGGTTTCTGTACCAGTTTATTTTCTCCAAACCCCATGCTGCAATACCACAATTCATATATTAATTGTATTATACCCCAAACCCCTTTTACCTTTCCCCATCATAGACCATATAGGCTAGCTCTTACTCCTGTTTTTAAGGACATGATTACCTTTTCCAAACATCTTGGAGTAAATCACAAGTGAACCTTCCCTCCCCCATTTGTACTCATTCATTCACACAGTCACATCTTGACTCAATGGCCAAGAGCACGCACACACAGATCCACACAGGATTAGACAGTGACATACACTCAGTGGCCAGTTTATTAGGTACACTACACCGCTCACGAAAATGGTTAGCTCCTACAGACAACAAGTCACGTGGCCGTGGCTTGCTAAATATAGGCAATTTTAGCATATACAGGCATCGACGCATTCAGTTACTGGTCAACTGGGAAAAATGAGTGACCTAAGCATCTGAGCGTGTTATGATCGTCAGTGTCAAGCGCGCCAGTTCCAGTATTTCAAAATAAATGTCCGGCTTCCTTTTCATGCAAGACAGTGTCTAGGGTTTACCAAGAATGGTGTGAGAAATAAAACACATCCATCCAGGGACAGTCCTGTTGGTGAAAACAGCTCGTTGATGAGAGGTCATGGTGAATGGCAAGAATCATGCAAGCTAACAGGCAGGCCACAAACAGGCAAATAACGGCGCAGAACAACAGTGGTGGCAGAACGGCATCTCTGAAAGCACAACTTGTGGATTCTTGTCATGGATGGGCTATTGCAGCAGACGACCACACCGGGTTCCAAACCTATCAGCTAAAAACAAGAAGTGGCTCCAATGAGCACGTGATCACCCACACTAGACAATTAAGGAGTGGAAAAACATCGCCTGGCCCGACGAAGCCCGGTTCCTGTTGCGTCATACTGATGGCAGAGTCGGGATTTGGCGTAAGCAATTCCATGGCCACATCCTGCCTGGTGTCAACAGTACAGGCTGATGGTGGTGGTGTAATGGTTTGCTGAATGTTTTCCTGGCACACATTAGGTCCCTTGATAGGAATTGAGCAATGTTTCCATGCCTCAAATAATTCAGGCTGTTCTGGAGGCAAAGGGGGGTCTGACCAGGTACTAGATGGGTGTACCTAATAAACTGAGTATACAGACATTTACCCACTGACATAGACTGAATATTCCATCTCTACACTCTTAACATTGCCTGTTTTCTAGTCCCCTTTGTGACCACTGATCGGAAAGAACAGTATGTGAAAGGAATTTGAAAAAACTCTGCCTTGGGCTAGTTTGGGGTTTACACTATATGGCTAGTGTTGACCTATTCTGTCTTTGCACAGTATGGGTCACAAAGTAGACCAGAAAGCAGGCTATGGACAACAGCCATACAGGTATTAAGACATTGTATGTCACTCATAGACAAACAAGCACACAGAAACATTCACAATTGCATACAGAAATTCACATTTCAGCCAATTGAACACCCAACCAAACAATTGTACAGAACAGCCATTCATATACAGACACACAGACAACCACATTCATACCAACAAACAAATGAGACGGGACACTAACTTACACTTAAAACACACCAACCAACCCTGTTTCTCACACACCAAGTTTCTCTCTATGACACACGTGCTCACGCGCGCGCATGCACACACACACACACACACACACACACACACACACACACACACACACACACACACACACACACACACACACACTTACTGACAGTCACTCACGCAAAGCACACAAAATGCCATGATGTGACATTACACTTTTTTGGTTTCGGTTCAATATAAATCCTGAAAGTCAATATTTAAAATCAAACAAAATAAAAAAAAATCTAATATTCAAAACTACCTCCACAATGAAGCAAATTCATATTTTTTGTTTGTTATTGTAAACAAATCGTGTAAACAACGAATTATTTACAAACCAATTTCCTCAAAATGATACCAACCACCTCGTAAAAAGATTGACCAAGATAACCAGTATGACTGCGTGGATAGCATTCTCTCCAGTACTTAAAACAAGCAAACTAATGGTCAAAATATAATACTTTTTTGTACTTCGGGAAAAAAATTACAAATGTGTTGAGTTTCAGATCTGTTGCAAACCATATTGGTTGGTCCACTGTTGTGCTGGAGTTCTTAAGTACTAGAGAGAAGAAAAGATTCAAGATGACTCGCAGACCCACACAAAACCAGATCCATCAAACCTTGCTCTGCCCCCCTCCCTGATTAGCAAGCATTGTCAAAAATTATTTCAAAGAGAAGCAAAAAAAACATCACATATTTTCCTCTGCTTTCATCATCAGCTAAACATTTGTAGCAGGACCAAAAAAAAGATTACAGCTGCCAGTTTGAAGATGCTACAATTCGCTTTCAAATATAATTCTGATGTGAGCCAACCCACCCCACACACAAGAATAGTCCCTCAGCTTTTCACAATCATAACAAAACTGTACGACCCCCCCCCCAAAAAACCTCAGGGTTTTCCCAACCTAATGAATAGCAGAGATAACAAATGAGAGTTCTGCCAAGTTCTCTGCTCTGTATGTATCATATCAAAATACCCTCCCTTCTTTCTTGGAGCCAGGCTGAGGAACATCACCCAAGAGCTCTGAGGTTTTAAAAATAAAAGCTTGGTTTCTTGTTACCTAGTTTTTAGTCTAAATATACTATATTTTGTGCCAATGGGCTGCATGTACCATTTGGCTGCACAGTACATATTGGCAATTAATACATTCACAACACTTTGGAGATAACATTTTTACATTTGAGTCATTTAGATTGATTCAAATTAGACCCTAAACCAAAGGACATACCCACAAAACTGTACCAACATGAAATGTCTGCCTCTAAAAAACACATTATATTACTTTGAGGGACCCTCACATTGAGGAAGAAAAAGCAGGTCTCAAAAATATGTTGAACCATGTTGTTTTGTACAAAGAAAACGTCAAGATTGCCTCAATTCAGGCCAATGTTAGAGGGCCTTTTTACTGAATAATGTGTTTGTTTCCTTGTGTTTGTTTTTAATGTATTGTGTATATAGATATTTATAGTGTAATTGTTGTTTATTGAGGTGTTCATGCAGGGCTCATATGTGAAAGAGACAGTGGTTAAAAAAAAAAGATCCCATGCTGATCGTAATCTCCAACAACACCTTGTGCGTCTTTCAGAAATTGGATGCATATGACTGAATATATTGTAATTTCTACCTGTTCTTTCCATAGCTGCAGACATATGTGCCTATTTACTACATAGTGCACTACTTTATGGGTCCTGGTCAAAAGTAGTGCACTACTTTATGGGTCCTGGTCAAAAGTAGTGCACTACTTTATGGGTCCTGGTCAAAAGTAGTGCACTACTTTATGGGTCCTGGTCAAAAGTAGTGCACTTTATAGGGAATAGGGTGATATTTTGACCCATAATCACATCACCACCACAACATAAGTATGAAAGCTCAGAAAATAGTTTTACTAGTAAAATGCTGCACAAGCTCAGTAATTGGATGCTACTGTGTTTTCATGAACTGCTCCTGTACTGGTCTGAGATCGTTTATATATATTTTTGTCCGGTGCTATATTAGCTTGATTGTAGTTTACCATCCACAGTTTTTACAATGGGCCCAGTCTTATCTTCTTTAAGTAGTCTTATATCATATTTATATCTTATTCACATGATTGATTATTCATAGTGACAGTCACGTTGCGTCTAAGTAAAAGCTGCCCTTTTTTATTGCAAAGTTTACATTAAAAGTACTTTGGCATTCTAGATGATGTTCGTCAGAGTTTGAGCCTTGATTATTGAGCATCTTGAACATGAACAAGATTCCCTAGAAGGAAAGTGCACAACGAACATTCTACTTGCATATATCTGAATCAACCAATGTTACAATTCAGCTTAATTGTGATTGTATTCCGTCTGTTGTGTGAGAGAAAGACAGATGGATGAACTGATAAGAGAGCACGTGGGAGAGTAATTTAGGCACTTGAGTGACAAAAGGCATGTGAATGTAAGCGGGCAAGATGGCTAGTGTAAATGAGCCAATATAAAAGAGTCCATCTTGTCTCTACAATGGAGGAAGACCGGTTTAAATGTGTGAATGCGTTTGGGTCTTGTGTCCCTGGCAACCGCTTTGGTCCCGCCCACAAAGGGTAAAGAAAAAGGAATCTCTTGTTGAAATGCATTCATTTTAGTGTTAAATGGCTAAAAGTGTTTTTATTTTCATATAATAATGAATTCTATCTATATCTGAGTTGATGCCTGATGTGTGGGCGTCTATGTTGAATAAAAACAAAAACAAACGTTGACCACTAATTTCAAACTACGTATCAAAGCCAGTGAAATACTAGTAATTCAATACAACTGTATGAATGAAGGTGTGGTGTACCACTGTAAAAATATACGTTTGGTGGTTTTCTATCTAGTGTGAGTGGGAACACTACCACAGGCATTTGCATCTCCGTAATTTGAGATAAACAAAAAATGTATTTTGTCTCGTGACATGCATGTCATGTATACCTCGGTAACTCTAGCTACAGTAGCCTGAGGCAAGGCACAAGCAGTGTTGCTTTTAATCAGCAGAAATATTGTTGGAAAAAAACAACATTACTTTGTGTGCAATTCAAAGACCTGAGCCAGCTAGTTGTCATCGGTAACAAATCAGGTTTGAATAACCTACCGTAAACATTTATTTTACGGTCGGGACTGACTGCACCTCTGAAAGTGTACATGACTCAAGCTGCTCGTTTTGAACATGACCACTTTTAAGCAACCTAAAGCCATCAATCTATGTAACTATTTTACAATACAGGCATTATTTTGATAACCCAGCTAACTATATACATTGAGTGTACAAAACAATTGGAACACCTGCTCTTTCCATGACAGACTGACCAGGTAAATCCAGGTGAGAGCTACTGTATGATCCCTTATTGGATGTCACCTTCAATCAGTGGAGATGAAGGGGAGGAGATGGGTCAAAGAAGGATTTTTAAGCTTTGAGACAATTGATACATGAATTGTGTATGTGTGCCATTCAGAGGGCGAATGAGCAAGACAAAATATTTACGTGCCTTTGAACGGGTTATGGTAGTAGGTGCCAGGCGCACCGGTTTGAGTGTGTGAAGAACTGCAATGCTGCCTGGTTTGTCTCACTCAACAGTTTCCCGTGTGTATCAAGGATGGTCCAGCACCCAAAGGACCTACCAGCCAACTTGACACAACTGTTGTCATGTCTTGTCATATTATGTCTTGTTCCTGTTCTTTCTCTTCACTCTGTCTCCCTCTGCTGGTCGTATTAGGTTACCTTCTCTTTCTCTCCTCCTCCAGCTGTTCCTCATCTCCTCTAACTACCTCGTTCACTCTTTTCCCACCTGTTCCCTTTTTCCCTCTGATTAGGTCTCTATTTCTCTCTCTGTTCCTGCTTCTTTCTGTGTCAGATTCTCGTCTGAGTTTCTCATGCCAGAAACAAACTATCGTCTCGTTTGCTTCATCCTTGTCCTGTCGGAATCTGCCTGGCAAGTGCATCCTGTACTCAGCTAACTGTCTTATCGTTTGTACTGTGTCCAGTTCATCTGATGCTATGTGGGATGAGGTACCACTGTTCCTCTACGACCCGCGCCTACCCAGAGCGACCTGCAGCCTGTCGCCGCTAACCCAGCTATTCTCCTCTGCTGCTAAGAAGGGGGCTCTTTTGTAATTATCAGAAGGACTTTTTGTTTCATTTGTTGCCCTCTCTGCGGGTTGTCTATTTTTCCATTATCTACATCTGAAGAGGATCTATGTCTTCCCTGTGTTTACATTAAAGGACTCTGTTTTTGTTAAACCGCTTTTGGGTCCTCACTCAAGTGCATAACAACTGTAGGAAGCATTGGAGTCAACATGGGCCAGAATACCTGTGTAACTCTTTCGAAACCCGACGAATTGAGGCTGTTCTGAGGGCAAAATGGGGCGCAACGCAATATTAGGAAGGTGTTGCTAATGGTTTGTACGCTCAGTGTATGTAGTACAGAAGATAAGTTATTCAAGTCGAGGTTGGATATTAGTAGTGCTGTAGCAAAGGATTTATTATCCAACCATTTGTGAATTTATTAATAAGTTTAAAACCTTTAAAACCTTAATTCCAATCAAAAATGCATGTAAGTGAATGAGCTTTCCAACATTCTGAAGCTTTCTTTACCCTTAGTGGTCGTTGCTAAGGTTAACAATAGGCTTCATGTCATTGATGACACAAACCTGTCCTCCTCCAAAGCTGGCCATAAAAATGGACGACATATTCAGCTGGAAACAGTACAACTTGATCAATATTTTGCATGGTTCTTACTTTTTTAAGACAATGTTCCTCACCTATCTCTGAAGTTTTTCAGCTGATATGTTACCTTGTAATACCAGGATACAATCCAAAAAACATTAGCCTACATGTCTTAAGCCAAAAAAGGATTGATTGATCTCATTCAGTGTGCATTGGGCAAGCTACCTTTGGTGCAAAACAACATGGTTAAACCAATTTAAATTTTTAAAAATGCAGGCAGGTCTTAATGAAATAATAAGGGGGAATAAGAACAGAATATACAAATCAGCAAAAAGTCAACTCGACCTTAACGTCCATGTGCCAGGTTTTGAAGGTTGAGAAAAGAGAAGTTGAAGAGGTGCCTGTGTGCAAGAGCTGAATGTTGTGCAAAAGCCGAGTATGTCCTATTGTCCTGGATGGAAGATAAGGTGGCAAGGATTAAAAAGATGGGTCTCACACTTCATGCACATCACAAGATGGGTTCCCAATTTGATATATCCCTTATCCCCTTGTGTAGATCCACGATTACTTGATAGACGTAAGAAATATGGTATTGAGCCATATTGCCTTATCAGGAATTTACCAAATTGCTTACGACCCTTTCAGATCTAAGTTAGGGTCGACCTAAAATATTAGGCATTCTCACTGGCATGTCCGACTGACAGGTATATGCCCATATAAGCAATAAAGCACTGGGTCCATCTCATCTTCGGAGGAATTTTACATATTGCTAAACCGGCTCAGTAGCATGTCAGAGTGAATGACTCACCAGTTGAGGGGATCTAGGGCTCCTCCTGTTGGCAGCCTGTCTCCTTCAGCTCCCCCTCCACCTCGCAGTCTAGGTTGGCGGTGTGGAACTCGGCCACATACAGGTTCTTGTCGATGCTGCCAGGGATGGGCTTGATGTCGGTGACCAGCTGGTCCTCGATGGACTTCAGGTTGAAGCGGTCCTCAGAGGTGATCAGGTTGATGGCCAGGCCCAGGTGACCAAACCTCCCTGAGAGAGACAATACCACAGAGGGATGGAATGGACATGTTGCCAGGATACAAAACAGAGCATTCAGATATTAAAAGTTGATAAAAAGCATTGACATAATACCACAAGAAGCACATAAACAACACAAGAAAGTTCTATACCTGATCTTCCAATGCGATGCAGGTATGTCTCGGCGTTCTTGGGGAAGTCGAAGTTGATGACGACATTGACGGCTTGGATGTCAATACCTCTGGTGAACAGATCTGTTTCAAACAGTAAAATCAACTGTACTACATACCCAAGTAAAATCTGATAGTACCAGACAAAATATACAGAAACAATTCATATGGACACGCAGTGCTTTACATAAAGACGTGTCATTGGTAGCCCTGGTGCTCCCAACTTATAAAAGTTTAAGAGCACAACATAAAATTTAGGAGCACCAGAGCATCCATTGAACCCCCCCATTGAATGAACTGCTGCCATTTAATAATGGAACACTAGTGACTTTAATAATGTTTACATCCTGCTTTACTCATTTCATATGTATACACTGTATTCTATTTTAGTCAATGCCACTCAGACCTTGGTCGTCCTAATATACATGTTTTTCTTCATTCCATTCTTTTACTTTTAGATTTGTGTGTACTGTTGTGAATTGGTAGATACTACTGCGCTGTTTGGAGCTAGGAACACAAGCATTTAGTTAGATACTACTGTACTGATGGAATTAGGAACACAAGCATTTAGTTAGATACTACTGTACTGTTGGAGCTAGGAACACAAGCATTTAGTAAGATACTACTGCACTGTTTGAGCTAGGAACACAAGCTTTTAGTTAGATACTATTGTACTGTTGGAGCTAGGAACACAAGCATTTAGTTAGATAATACTGCACTGTTGGAGCTAGGAACACAAGCATTTAGTTAGATACTACTGTACTGATGGAATTAGGAACACAAGCATTTAGTTAGATACTACTGTACTGATGGAGCTAGGAACACAAGCATTTAGTTAGATACTACTGTACTGATGGAGCTAGGAACACAAGCATTTAGTTAGATACTACTGTACTGATGGAGCTAGGAACACAAGCATTTAGTTAGATACTACTGTACTGTTGGAGCTAGGAACACAAGCATTTTGCTACACCCACAATAACATCTGCTAAATATGTGTATGTGACCAATAAAATGTGATTTGATTTGTGACCCAAAAATGTCGACTTTTACTAATTTTAGCTTTTCATACTTTTCATATTGAAATCAAGAAG
This sequence comes from Oncorhynchus masou masou, assembly GCF_036934945.1. Taxonomy (NCBI): domain Eukaryota; kingdom Metazoa; phylum Chordata; class Actinopteri; order Salmoniformes; family Salmonidae; genus Oncorhynchus; species Oncorhynchus masou. Next base: position 41,793,129 of record NC_088224.1, read on the forward strand.
AAGAAAAAATAAGGAGAAATAAACATGTTTACCGTGCAATGTCACACGCATCCCTATCAATGAAGACTAGGTTTGGCCAAATTTTATTGCGGATTTTTTCAAATTGAAGCTGGTTCTGTAGGTATTCTAAGGATGATTATCAGGTTGCATAAACATGATTAGTGCATTCCCCTCACAATTTTGGCCTTCAAATTTGTTTACTAAACTAAATAAAGAGAATAGGTTGCTGCTGCTGTCTGGGAGGCAGGCTGCCCCTGACTGGGGAGAGAAACAGGGTTGCTTGAGCCTACTGCCTGAGGTTCAGAGAAACAGCCATGTCTAATTCTGTAGCCTACTAGAAACCAGATATTTTAATATTTATAATACTCAAAATTGAGCCGAATATGACTGTTACCAATTATCACTCGTTTTGAGAAATAGCTCTCACACACAAGATGCACATCTTGTCAATTAGCAATAGAAACTTTCTCCAATTGAAAAATAATCCTTTTCAATATAATTATTATTTGTGCTTGAAAGAATTTACCATGTTAAATTTGACTGCACAATTTTATTTGTTCCAAGTTAACAAACCCGCAAATATGTGGGCTAAGAAAAGAGGAGAGAGAGCGAAAGAGGAGATATTGCACATTTCAAGTCTTACGCAACTTTCTTTCCTTCACAAACCACGGCCTCTGAGGACCGGACCAAAGGCATAATTGGAGTTGAGGGGGGTTCAATCATAAAATAAGGTATCACTGTGTGGTGTAGGTTGAAAGCCATAGAAAGCCAGTAGCTGCCTGCGCTTTACGTTTATAAATAATTTCCAATCAATCAAACTCATCAAGGTATAATATTGAAGGGGCACATAACCCGCAAGTTATGTGCCTGGGTACGACCATGAAACTAATGAATATGTGATTGCTTTTTCTCTAGGGCACTCAGAAACAAAGGTAGTGTGAAGCCTAATCTTTACAAAAATTATTTGGTGGACTTTTCTTTCTAGGCGCACTGGTGCTCTCAAATTAATATTCCAGGTCGCACATATAATATTTAGAAGCACATTCGACCAAAATGGTTACACTTTAGAAACCTGTGGACACGTACCGGTGCAGACAAGATTTCTGCAGAGTCCATTTCTGAAGTCGTGGAACACACGATTTCTGTACTCCTGTGAGGATTAAAATAACACTGCATGAGAGCACTGAACACACAACCTCAGAAAAGCATCTCTTCTCATGGCTCCCATACATTGACTAGCACAAACTCATATTTTTTAAATTTTTAAATTTTTTTAATTTCACCTTTATTTAACCAGGTAGGCTAGTTGAGAACAAGTTCTCATTTACAACTGCGACCTGGCCAAGATAAAGCATAGCAGTGTGAACAGACAGCAACACAGAGTTACACATGGAGTAAACAATAAACAAGTCAATAACACAGTATATATATAAAAAAAGGAGTCTATATACATTGTGTGCAAAAGGCATAAGGAGGTAGGCGAATAGTTACAATTTTAGCAGATTAACACTGGAGTGATAAATAATCAGATGGTCATGTGCAGGTAGAGATACTCTGTCTGGTGTGCAAAAGAGCAGAAAAGTAAATAAATAAAAACAGTATGGGGATGAGGTAGGTAAATTGGGTGGACTATTTACCGATGGACTATGTACAGCTGCAGCAATCGGTTAGCTGCTCAGATAGCAGATGTTTAAAGTTGGTGAGGGAGATAAAAGTCTCCAACTTCAACGATTTTTGCAATTCGTTCCAGTCACAGGCAGCAGAGAACTGGAAGGAAAGGCGGCCAAATAAGGTGTTGGCTTTAGGGATGATCAGTGAGATACACCTGCTGAAGCACGTGCTACGGGTGAGTGTTGCCATCTTGACCAGTGAACTGAGATAAGGCGGAGCTTTACCTAGCATGGACTTGTAGATGACCTGGAGCCAGTGCGTCTGGCGCCTAATATGTAGCGAGGGCCAGCCGACTAGAGCATACAGGTCGCAGTGGTGGGGGGTATAAGGTGTTTTAGTGACAAAGCGGATGGCACTGTGATAAACTGCATCCAGTTTGCTGAGTAGAGTATTGGAAGTCTTTTTGTAGATGACATCGCCGAAGTCGAGGATCGGTAGGTTAGTCAGTTTTACTAGGGTAAGTTTGGCGGCGTGAGTGAAGGAGGATTTGTTGTGAAATAAAAAGCTGACTCTAGATTTGATTTTGGATTGCAGATGTTTGATATGAGTCTGGAAGGAGAGTTTACAGTCTAGCCAGACACCTAGGTACTTATAGATGTCCACATATTCTAGGTCGGAACCATCCAGGGTGGTGATGCTAGTCGGGCGTGCGGGTGCAGGCAGCGAACGGTTGAAAAGCATGCATTTGGTTTTACTAGCGTTTAAGAGCAGTTGGAGGCCACGGAAGGAGTGTTGTATGGCGTTGAAGCTCGTTTGGAGGTTAGATAGCACAGTGTCCAAGGAAGGGCCAGAAGTATACAGAATGGTGTTGTCTGCGTAGAGGTGGATCAGGGAATCACCCGCTGCAAGAGCAACATCATTGATATATACAGAGAAAAGAGTCGGCCCGAGAATTGAACCCTGTGGCACCCCCATAGAGACTGCCAGAGGACCAGACAACATGCCCTCCGATTTGACACACTGAACTCTGTCTGCAAAGTAGTTGGTGAACCAGGCAAGGCAGTCGCTACTGAGTCTGCCGATAAGAATATGGTGATTGACAGAGCCGAAAGCCTTGGCCATGTCGATGAAGATGGCTGCACAGTACTGTCTTTTATCGATGGCGGTTATGATATCTTTTAGTACCTTGAGCGTGGCTGAGGTGAACCCGTGACCGGCTCGGAAACCAGATTGCACAGCGGAGAAGGTACGGTGGGATTCGAGATGGTCAGTGATCTGTTTGTTGACTTGCCTTTGAAGACCTTAGATAGGCAGGGAAGGATGGATATAGGTCTGTAACAGTTTGGGTTCAGGGTGTCTCCCCCTTTGAAGAGGGGGATGACCGCGGCAGCTTTCCAGTTCTTGGGGATCTCAGCCGATATGAAAGAGAGGTTGAACAGGTTGGTAATAGGGGTTGCGACAATGGCGGGGGATAGTTTCAGAAATAGAGGGTCCAGATTGTCAAGCCCAGCTGATTTGTATGGGTCCAGGTTTTGCAGCTCTTTCAGAACATCTGCTATCTGGATTTGGGTAAAGGAGAAGCTGGGGAGGCTTGGGCGAGTAGCTGCGGGGGGCGTGGAGCTGTTGGCCGAGGTTGGAGTAGCCAGGAGGAAGGCATGGCCAGCCGTTGAGAAATGCTTGTTGAAGTGTTCGATTATCATGGATTTATCGGTCAGTGGGCAGCTGGGAGGAGGTGCTCTTGTTCTCCATGGACTTTACAGTGTCCCATAACTTTTTGGAGTTAGAGCTACAGGATGCAAATTTCTGCTTGAAAAAGCTGGCCTTTGCTTTCCCGACTGACTGCGTGTATTGGTTCCTGACTTCCCTGAACAGTTGCATATCGCGGGGACTTTTCGATGCTATTGCAGTCTGCCACAGAATGTTTTTGTGCTGGTCGAGGGCAGTCAGGTCTGGAGTGAACCAGGGGCTATATCTGTTCTTAGTTCTGCATTTTTTGAACGGAACATGCTTATCTAAGATGGTGAGGAAGTTACTTTTGAAGAATGACCAGGCATCCTCAACTGACGGGATGAGGTCAATGTCCTTCCAGGATACCCGGGCCAGGTCGATTAGAAAGGCCTGCTCGCAGAAGTGTTTTAGGGAGAGTTTGACAGTGATTAGGTGTGGTCGTTTGACTGTGGACCCGTAGCGGATACAGGCAATGAGGCAGTGATTGAGATCCTGATTGAAGACAGCGGAGGTGTATTTGGAGGGCCAGTAGGTCTCTATGAGGGTGCCCTTGTTTACAGATTTAGAGTTGTACCGGGTGGGTTACTTGATGATTTGTGTGAGATTGAGGGCATCTAGCTTAGATTATAGGACTGCCGGGGTGTTAAGCATATCCCAGTTTAGGTCAGCTAACAAAACAAACTCTGAAGCTAGATGGGGGGCGATCAATTCACAAACAATGTCCAGGGCACAGCTGGGAGCTGAGGGGGGTCGGTAGCAGGCGGCAACAGTGAGAGACTTATTTCTGGAGAGATTCATTTTTAAAATTAGAAGTTCGAACTGTTTGGGTATGGACCTGGAAAGTATGACATTACTTTGCAGGCTATCTCTGCAATAGACTGCAACTCCTCCCCCTTTGGCAGTTCTATCTTGACGGAAAATGTTATAGTTGGGTATGGAAATTGCGGAGGTTTTGGTGGCGTTCCTAAGCCAGGATTCAGACACAGCAAGGACATCAAGGTTGGCAGAGTGTGCTAAAGCAGTGAGTAAAACAAACTTAGGGAGGAGGCTTCTGATGTTGACATGCATGAAATCAAGGCTTTTTCGATCACAGAAGTCAACAAATGAGGGTGCCTGGGGATATGCAGGGCCTGGGTTTACCTCCACATCACCCGCGGAACAGAGGAGGAGTAGGATGAGGGTGCGGCTAAAGGCTATCAAAACTGGTCACCTAGAGCGTTGGGGACAAAGAATAAAAGGAGCAGATTTCTGGGCGTGGTAGAATATATTCAGGGCATAATGCGCAGACAGGGGTATGGTGGTGTGCGGGTACAGCGGAGGTAAGCCCAGGAACTGGGTGATGATAAGAGAGGTTGTGTCTCTGGACATGCTGGTTGTAATGGGTGAGGTCACCGCATGTGTGTGAGGTGGGACAAAGGAGGTATCAGAGGTATGAAGAGTGGAACTGGGGGGTCCATTGTAAACTAAAACAATGATAACTAACCTGAACAACAGTATACAAGGCATATTGACAATTGAGAGAGACATACAGCGAGGCATAAAGTAATGGCAGGTGTTGATTGGGAGAGCTAGCTAAAACAACAGCTAATCAGCTAACACAACAACAGCAGGTAAAATGGCGATGACTAGGCAGAGAGGGTCGGATTAACTACACACAGAGCCTGAGTTCGCGGCTAGGGCCGACAGATAAAAATAAATAAACAGAATGGAGTACCGTGATTAATGGACAGTCCAGCAAGCATCAGCTATGTAGCCAAGTGATCATAGTGTCCAGTGGGCAGCAGTAGATGGAACAGGGGAGCCGCCACTACGCTAGCGACACAGCGTTTAAAGTTAGTAGCCCCGGGCTAGTAGGAGCGTCTGCTCTGACGGAGGCCGGATGAAGGCACAGCGGATGGAGTATTCGTCGGCAGACCAGTCGTGGTGGTGCGCAGGGGCGCCGTGGCGACAGAGAATCCAAGCCAGATGGCGAAAGAGGTATTGTGGAATTTAGTTTGCTAGCCGGGAGATGTGCCTGGCTCACAGCTAACTGTTTCTAGCTTCGTGGCAGTGGCGTTAGCCACTATATCCAATCGGTAGCAGCGGTGATCCGGTGCCAAGGTCCAGAGTTTACAGCAAGGATCCGGTGGAGTTTTGGGCTCTAGCCGTGTATGAGTGGGGTTCGGGTGAACAGCTGAGTAGGCCGGGATGTGGGCCTCAGGGATAGCTTCGGTACTGGGTGCCACGGTGTGTGAAAGCTAGCTAGTGGTCCAGGGATTACGGCAGGAATCCGGCGTTGTTGTGGAGAGACAGTCCGATATTGGTAGACTAGCGAGTATTATCCAGGCTAAAAACAGGGCTGGTATCTGTGCAGAAGGTAAAAGCCGCTAGCAATGCCTAACAATGACTAAATAGCTTGTAGCTAATTAGCTGGTTAGCTTCTGGAGATTCTTGAATGTGTTCTAAAATTGAAAATAATAGCGATTCCGTATCACATTGGGTGAGGCAGGTTACTGGAAGGTATAATCGAATAAAAAATCGAAAACAGATTGAAAATAAATTGAGATATATATACAAAAAATATGAAAAATACAAGTACACGAGAGTACAAAACAAACACGTCTTCACTGCTACGCCATCTTGGAGACATAATCTCCTCTCTGGTCAGGTTTTTTCTTATAGGACAAATAACATGAATCTGAATCATCATTAAATCTGGTATGGTTTGTAGACCCACTAAATATGTTAATAATAATAATAATGGGTTGGAACCGGTCTTGGGAACAGAACCAAAAACTGGAAAATATTTTTTTCCAGGAATAGAATCAGAACCACGAACTAAAGTAATCTATACTGTTCCGGAACAGAATTGTTATTTTAAAACCAAGGGAACTGGTTAACAAAGTTATTTTAAGTTGCAGTCATTTTTTCCCAGTCCAACAAAAAGCAAAGCACTTATGCAAAGCCTTCACTCTGTCACTCAGAAACTTATTCCAGTGTCTGTCTGACAGAAAATCTTTGCCAGTGTGTAGGCAATCCTCTGTAGGTACAATTCTGTGGGCCTAATTATGATAATTGTCATAACAACAAGATTCACAGTGCTTCAAGCTAAGCCTTCTCCTGTATCGCCTCTCACTCTCTCCCCACCCGCCAAATGTCAGTCTCATCTCGCGCCTTACTCTAGTCTGTCCAATCCATGTAAATAGCTTGCCCGCTCCATAGCAAGCTGCTCTATCCGCACTGATTGGTGAAGTAATTAATGTCGAGCAACAATGCCTTCAGAAAGTATTCACATCCCTTGACTTTTTCCAAATGTTGTTGTGTTACAGCCTGAATTTAAAATGTATTAAATTGTGATTTTTTTTTCATCGCTGGCCTACACACAATACCCCATAGTATCAAAGTGGATTTTTTTTATATTTACAAATTCATTAAAATGAAAAGCTGAAATGTCTTGAGTCAATAAGTATTCAACACCTTTGTTATGGCAAGCCTAAATAAGTTCAGGAGTAAACATCTGCTTAACAAGTCACATAATAAGTTGCATGGACTCACTGTGTGTGCAATAATAGTGTTTAACATAATTTTTGAATGACTACCTCATCTCTGTACCCCACACATAAAAATTATCTGTAAGGTCCGCAAGAGATTGGTGGCACCATAATTTACATAAATACTTCAAAACACATGGCTTGATACCATTCCATTTGCCCCATTCCAGCCATTATTATGAGCCGTCCTCCCCTCAGCAGCCTCCACTGGTAAGGTCCCCCAGTCGAACAGTACATGTCAAACACAGATTCAACCAAAGAGCGAGGCACCTATTGGTAGATACATTTTTTGTTGTTGTTTAAAGCAGACATGGAATATTCTTTTGAGCATGGTGAAGTTATTAATTACACTTTGGATGGTGTATCAATACATCCTGTTACTACAAAGATACAGGCGTCCTTCCTAACTCTTTTGCTGGAAAGGAAGGAAACCGCTCAGGGATTTCACCACAGGGCCAATGGTGACTTTAAAACAGTTTAATGGCTGTGATAGGAGAAAACTGAGAATGGATCAATGATATTGTAGTTACTCCACAATACTAATCTAATTGACAGAGTAAAAGGGAAGCCTGTACAGAATATTCCAAAACATGCATCCTGTTTGCAACAAGGCACTAAAGTAATACTACAAAAAATGTGGCAAAGCAATTCCCTGTTTGTCCTGAATACAAAATGTTATGTTCGTGGAAAATCCAACGCAAACATTACTGAGTACCACTCTCCATATATTCAAGCATAGTGGTGGCTGGTTCATGTTATAGATAAGCTTGTAATCATTGAGGACTGGGGAGTTTCTCAGGATAAAAAGGAAATGGAATGGAGCTAAACACAGACAAAATCCTAAAGGAAAAGCTGGCTCAGTCTGCTTTCCAGACTGAGAGATTAATTCATATTTCAGCAGGGCAATAACCTAAAACACAAGGCCAAATTTACACTTGTGTTACTTACCAAGAAGACAGTGAATGTTCCTGTGGCCGAGTTACAGTTTTAACTTAAATCTGGTTGTCTAGCAATTGTTCAACAACCAAAAGCAATATACAATATGTCATGACTCTCTCTTTGGTGAGAATAAAAGGTGCCAGATCAGCTAGACAAACTCTCTTTCTCTCTTGGGGGAGTTGGCCCAGTTTTATGACTTAACTTCGTAAACTTTCTCTCTCTTGCACTGCAGTATGGAGAAGTTAAAAATCCCTTTGTTGTAACAGGGACAGACTTTGCCAAAACTTCAAACATCAAACAATGAACATTGGGACAATATATTTCAATATCCAAATGTTGGGAATTATGACAAATGTAATATAGAAATGAATGTCTATTTTGTGATGTCATTAAAATGGTCAGAAAGACTGTATAACATGCTAACTGTGACTCTGAAAGTGTACATGTCCTAGTGATCAGGTTTGCTTCTAAAATAAATGATTAAGTATAAGAATACTTTTGAAAAGATAGAAATGTGATTACCCTTTTCATATAAACCTGGGCCAAGTCGGTAACCACGCCCATGTGAGTACAGGCATCGTTTCAACATGACGGAACCGGCTTTCCGACCAGAGTGCTTAAGAGGACTCGCTGAAAAATGTACATATTAGACCAAAATGGTCTAAATGGTTTAAAACTATAAGACCAGAAAATGGTAAGACCCTCTGAAACTTTCAACGAGTGAAGGAAGACTAGACTACACATTCACAGCCTGCAGCTGTATATGTAAAATAGCCTAGGAAACTCGACCAAAGACGGGAGGCAAAGAACAGTTTCTCTCACCATCATGAGGTATCTATTCTAACAAACTTAGGGAAATACAGATCCCTCTCAACACTGTGTGGGACCTCTGATGTATCCATTCTAACAAACACTCCAGAACAAAAGAAGCATACAACTAAGAAGGGCATTGTGACCTCTGGGGGACAACCAGAGACTTAAATCGAAACACTTCCCATAGACGGATCGAATTCAACAGAGAGATGACAAAGACATCCACGCGTAAATATATACATCGCAATTATTTTAGAATGAGTATTCATATTCCCATGAGCATAGCTTCCACATATCTTTGTCTCTCCTACTCTTTATCTTTCCCCACCCCCTTTCCATTGTGTAACAAGCTGTCATATTGTGTTAGTCCACTAGGGACTTTTCATATGCATTAGGTTAGTAATCGATAACATATACCATGTGTGTTTATGTATTTCTGTGTGATTATTTAGTTGGTATTTATTTATTTTATTTTTTAAATTTGATTAGGATCCCCATTAGCTGTTGCAAAAGCGGCAGCTACTCTTCCTGGGGTCCACGCAAAACATGAAACTTAATACAGAATGACATAATACAGAACATCAATAGACAAGAACAGCTCAAGGACAGAACTACATACATGTTTTAAAAGGCACACGTAGCCTACAGATCAATGCATACGCACAAACTATCTAGGCGTTGTGCCGCATGTTGCTTTATCTGTTTTTTTGAAACCAGGTTTGCTGTTTATTTTAGCAATAGGAGATGGAAGGAAGATCCTGACAAAATATCCCGTTTACTACGGGAACGTTATTTTTCCAAAAATGAAAATACTGCCCCCTAGTCACAAAAGGTTAATGACTCCAACCTAAGTGTATGTAAACTTCCGACTTCAACTGAATATTAGTCCTCAAGATTACAATTAAGAGCATCTTTGCAACCATTGAATCTATATGTTTTGACAATAACAGCTTACAATCTAAGGTAACGCCAAGTAATTTAGTCTCCTCAACATGTTCAACAGCCACACCATTCACTACCAGATAAAACTGAGGTCTAGCACTTAAGGAATGATTTGTACCAAATGCTCTTAGTTCTAGAGATGTTCAGGACCAGTTTATTACTGGCCACCCATTCCAAAACAGACTGCACATCTTTGTTAAAGGTTTCAGTGACTTCATTAGCTGTGGTTGCTGATGTGTATATAGTTGAATCATCAGAATACACGGACACACATGCTTTGCTTAATGCCAGTGGCAGGTCATTGATAAAAATAGAAATGGGTAGAGGGCCTAGAGAGCTGCCCTATGGTACACCACAATTTACATGTTTGACATGAGAAAAGCTTCCATTAAAACCTGTTAGAGATCGGGCTACTTTTTTCAACATTCTGTTAAAAATCGCGCAACATTTCAACGTCCTGCTACTCATGCAAGGAATATAGTATATGCATATGATTAGTATGTGTGCATAGAAAACACTCTGAAGTTTCTAAAACTGGTTAAATGATGTCTGTGAATATAACAGAACGTGTTTCGTGGTCAAAATCGCAAGGAAACCTGATCACAAAATCGACGAAGAAAAAATCAATCCGCCAGTCTCTGTATTGTCTATTGCAAGGTATAATAGATAACGATGGGCTTACAGTTCCTACAGCTTCCACACGATGTCGCCAGTGTTGTGATTTCTATGCAGCTAAATCCTTGGTCATATGAGTAATAGGCACAGCCTTTCGTCGGGTACACAGCAGGAAGAAATGGAAGGGGGAAAGTGGACTATGTTTTCCAAACTTGTTGCTATTGAATACAGATCGCTCCGTGATCAATTTGATCGTTTATTAACGTTTACTAATACCTAAAGTTGGATTACAGAAGTAGTTTGAAGTGTTTTGTCAAAGTTTATAGGCAACTTATTTAATAAAAAAAAATAACGTTGCGTTTATAAACAGTGTTTTTCCTGGATCACACAGTCTTCATAAACGGACATTTTGGGTATACAAGGACCGATTTAATTGAAAAAAAAAGACCCAATTGTGATGTTTATGGGACATATAGGAGTGCCAACAAAGAAGCTCGTCAAAGGTAATGAATGTTTTATATTTTATTTCTGCATTTTGTGTAGCGCCGGCTACGCTAATTCTTTTGTTTATGTCCCCTTCAGGTATTTCGGGGTGTTGCATGCTATCAGATAATAGCTTCTCATGCTTTCGCCGAAAAGCATTTTATAAATCTGACTTGTTGGCTAGATTCACAACGAGTGTAGCTTGAATTGAGTACCCTGCATGTGTGTTTTAATGAACGTTTGAGTTTTAACGAGTGCTATTAGCATTTGGTGTAGTGCATTTGCATTTATTGTTGGCAAGGTGGGACTCTAGCGCGTCGGGTTGCCCAGAGAGGTTAAATAAACAATTAAGCCAATTTGTGTGTCACTGATTCATCACTTAGGCTAAGGTTCTTGTGGATTAAGATATTTGCGAAGTTCAGAATGAGACTGATATGAGGAAATTATTGATTGATAACTGGTATATCGATATATTCTTGAGTTAATTCGGGAAACTGTAACTCATTAAATAAACTTTTCCCATGATGCCCCAAATTACTAATGAATTAGTTGCATGATTCATTTAATTGAGTAATAATTAAACGTAGGAGGTAATTAAGTACCAAAAAGAAAAAAAAAAGAAAACCTACTATTCATAAATTAATGGATCAGTAATCACAAGAAAAAAATGTGTTTTGTTTAAACGTGTGTGTGCATGTGTGTGTGAGAGATAGGCTATACGGAGGATATGACTGAGCAGTTCGTTTCATCAGGCTGACCCCAGTCTGTCCGTAGAGTTCCGAGACAGGACTGTGTCGAGGCACAGATCTTGGGAAGACTACCAAAATATTTATTTGGGCATTGAAGGTCCCCAAGAACACAGTGACCTCCATTATTCTTAAATGGAAGAAGTTTGGAACCACTCATACCCTTCCTAGAACTGGCTACCCGGCCAAACTGAGCAATCGGGGGAGAAGGCCCTTGCTCAGTGAGGTGACCAAGAACCCCATGGCCAATCTGATAGCGCTACAGAGTACCTCTGTGGAGATGGGAACCTTCCAGAAGGACAACCATGTTTGCAGCACTCCACCAATCAGGCCAGACAGAAGCATTACGTCTGGAGGAAACCTGGCACCATCCCTACGGTGAAGCATGGTGGTGGCAGCACCATGCTGTGGGGATGTTTTTCAGCGGCAGGGACTGGTAGACTAGTCAGGTTCGAGGGAAAGATGAACGGAGCAAAGTACAGAGAGGTCCTTGATGAAAACCTGCTCCAGAGCGAGCGCTCAGGACCTCAGACTAGGGCAAAGGTTCACCTTCCAACAGAATAATGACCCTAAGCACACAGACAAGTCAACGCAGCAGTGCCTTCGGGACAAGTCTCTAAATGCCCTTGAGTGGCCCAGCCAGAGCCGGACTTGAACCCGATCTAACATCTGTGGAGAAACCTGAAAATAGCTGTGCACCGACGCTCCCCATCCAACCTGACAGAGTTTGAGGGGATCTGCAGAGAAGAATGGGAGGAACTCCCCAAATACAGGTACAAATACAAATACAACTCCCCAAACTTGTAGCGTCATACCCAAGAAGAGGCTGTAATCGCTGCCAAAGGTGCTTCAACAAAGTACTGAGTAAACGGTATGAATACTTATGTAAATACTATATTTGATTTTTATTTATTTTTTGCAAACATTTCTAAAACCTGTTTTTGATTTGTCATTATGAGGTATTGTGTGTGGATTGATGGGGGAAAAAAATATTTAGTCCATTTTAGAATAAGGCAGTAACATAACAAAATGTGCAAAAAGTCAAGGGGTCTGAATACTTTCCGGATACACAGTAGATTGGGGATAACAAAAGTCCAATTATCGAACGCTGTGGCATGTCACAGAATATCTTGGCCCTTGGCCCTTGCATAAACAAATGGGTCTCCATCATAAACATAATTATATAACCAATTATATGTATAATCATGAAAACCATAGTATTGCAATCTAGAAAGTAATATTTCATGATCAACCTTGTCAAACGCTTTGGATAGATCTTTTTACCAAAACCATTTTGTAGCTCATATAGAATACAGTGTTTATTTAAATGTTTCAATATTCTCATAGACACATTTTACAAGGATTCTGTAAAAAAACATGGTAGTACAGATATTGGGCAATCATTTGTAAAATATCAAATATTGTCACGGCCGTTGAATGAAGAGGACCAAGGTGCAGCGTTGTGAGCGTACATATTCTTTTTATTAGAAAAGACGCCGAACAAAACAATAAACACTACAAAACAAACCGTGAGGCTAAAGGCTATGTGCCCTATAAAAAGTCAACCTCCCACAAAGACAGGTGGAAAAAGGGCTACCTAAGTATGGTTCTCAGAGACAACAATAGACAGCTGTCCCTGATTGAGAACACTACCCAGCCAAAACATAGAAACACAAATAATAGAACACAGAATACCCACCCAAAATCACACCTTGACCAAACCAAATAGAGACACAAAAAGGATCTCGAAGGTCAGGGCGTGACAAATATTTAGAAACAATACGAGTTTGCGAAGCTCAGTAATTGAGGAAGACACTGACTTCACCAAAAAGGCCCCAATCTCATCATGCTGCTGCTGATCTTAAAGCGCTCACAATTAATTTAGTTTAAAATTCTACATCTACTGCTACTAATCAATACCATCTGTTCATTTCCAGCGGCCAAAGAGAAGTTGAAAATTGGAAAGTGGTCAGAAATGTCAGTATAAAGTATACCTGTATTAGCAACATTATTTAAATAATTAGTAAAAATATGATCAATAAGGGTGGCAGACGAACTGGTCAGTCTGCAGTCTTATAGATGAGGGGATACAGATGAACTGGTCAGTCTGTGGTCTTATAGATGAGGGGATACAGATGAACTGGTCAGTCTGTGGTCTTATAGATGAGGGGATACAGATGAACTGGTCAGTCTGTGGTCTTATAGATGAGGGGATACAGATGAACTGGTCAGTCTGTGGTCTTATAGATGAGGGGATACAGATGAACTGGTCAGTCTGTGGTCTTATAGATGCGGAGGTACAGATGGATGGAGTATAAAGTATTCAACAAGTCTGGTGAACTGGTCAGTCTGTGGTCTTATAGATGAGGGGATACAGATGAACTGGTCAGTCTGTGGTCTTATAGATGAGGAGATACAGATAGATGGAGTATAAAGTATTCAACAAGTCAGGTGAACTGGTCAGTCTGTGGTCTTATAGATGAGGGGATACAGATGAACTGGTCATTCTGGGGTCTTATAGATGAGGGGATACAGAGTGAACTGGTCAGTCTGTGGTCTTATAGATGAGGGGACACAGATAGATGGGAGTATAAAGTATTCAACAAGTCAGGTGTCAGTGAGTGGTCTTATAGATCCAGTATAAAGTATTCAACAAGTCAGGTGTCAGTGAGTGGTCTTATAGATCCAGTTAAAGTATTCAACAAGTCAGATGTCAGTGAGTGGTCTTATAGATCCAGTATAAAATATTCAACAAGTCAGGTGTCAGTGAGTGGTTCTCTTCAATAAGTTTATGTTGTAATCATCCAATAGAAAACAAATTGTATCTTCATTATTAATCAAATCCAAGGTTGATGCAAGGACAAATGAAACTCCCAATATTGGAATCGGGTAGATGGATGCAATACCACTTTACCACTCAAAAATTACGTGGATGGTGTAAGAATATTCTGAAGATAAATACACAATGGAAAGGACGAGAGGACTAAAGGTTAGGAGGACTAAAGGTCAAGAGTGTACCAACGATCAACAGGGAATTATCAATGGAAATAGTTGGTTTTCAGTTCAACATCTGTTTAGAATCTGTGTAGGAATGTCAGTCCTGGACTCATAGCTACATGTGCCACGTTTTCATTGGTCTGAATCGGCTGTACTGGAGCAGGATACTTGTTATTTGGCCATTGGCCATATTTTACGGAAAATAATTCTAATTCTAATTGGTCAACCACAGGCTAGGGCTGGGGGTTGTAAATTACACCCTGTCGGTTTGTTCTGTGGAGAGAATCCCTGAGGACAGGGAAGAAATGACCATCTACCATCTACTTCCAAGCATGATTTGTCCTCTTTGAATAAACCTATTTTCTTCCCCCTGATTTGCTTTGGGGTCTGTGATATTGAGGAATAACATCAACTACTAACAGTGAGAATAAATATGTGTGTGTGGGTGGGTGTGTGCATGAATACTTTCTGATGGCACAGTAAATGTAAAAAAAAAAATACAAATATTTCAGAGGTATAAAAAAAGAACATAAAGGAACGATAAAAAACGTTATTTATTTTTTTGTACGAAACCATTCAGAACTTTATTTTTCTGGTCGGAACAGTGGAACGGGAAAAAAGAATCGGGTTCCAACCCGATAATAATGTTTAACCTCTTTTCAGAAAGATGCAGATTTTTCTCTTGTAGAACAATAAGCGTGAATCTAAATGGCTCACCTGCATCATCTTGGCGTGGATGTAGAAGCAGGAGTAGCCCAGCTGGGTGATCTTCTTGGCCAGCAGCTCAACTCTCTGGGTGGAGTTACAGAAGATAATGGACTGATTGATCTGCAGCTGTGAAAGACAAACCACAAGAGAAAGGAAATGTTAAAACGAACAAACAATAACAAACACTTTATACAACGTTTTTCATGAGAATCTCAAAACAAAAATATTGAGTTCTGGCAGGTCTTAGGCGATGGTTTAACATGAATGTAACCATTTCTGAAGTGGGATTGAAAGATCAGAGTGGCTGCGGATCCAAACACCAGATTCTAGCAGATTCTGAGTTGTCCTTAAGTTAGGGCCAGACCTGTGCCATTAGGACCTGACCACTTTTTCAATATGGCTGTGGGCTACACTAGTTCATTTAGCAGACAGGTTAGAATTACGTAGCATTATTGTATAGTGGGGCTGTAGGGGTGGCAGGGTAGCCTAATGGTTAGAGCGTTGGACTAGTATCCGGAAGGTTGCAAGTTCAAATCCCTGAGCTGACAAGGTACAAATCTGTCATTCTGCCCCTGAACTCGCAGTTAACCCACTGTTCCTAGGCTGTCATTGAAAATAAGAATTTGTTCTTAACTGACTTGCCTAGTTAAATAAAGGTAAAAAAAAAACCTTAGCATTATTGTATAGTATGAAGAATAGGCCTACAATTGAACATAGTTGAATAAATAGAAAGGATATTTTCCCCAAATGATTTGCGATGGACCTCACACATGCGGTTATTCTGTGTTGAGCGGTTAACAAAGAAACATGTCCCCCTATATGCTTCATTTAGAGTTATTTATGTAACTTTAGTTGTGATACAAATGTTGGGCCATATGTTTGAATTTTAACACATTCTAAGGATGCATGATGCAACAACTAATGATGATTTGAAAAAGTTACAAAAACCATCCTTAGCTTACACCCGAAGAGCTAATGCAGTTTACGTGCAGTTACGTTTTTAATACGCAAGCATGTCCATAAGGCTAGGGGAAGCTAAGCTTTACCTAATGTAAACTGAATTAAAATCGCCAAAATGATATAGCCTAATTAGCAGGGATGCACGGTATCGGTGAACATATCGGAATTGGCCAACATCGTTATCGGCCCGATGTCTAGTTTAATGCCGATTTGCAAAACCGATGTCAAAGCTACCTATAAAACGTAGGTACATGACATAATGACGGCACGTAAAATTCTGCGCAACACGTGCAACACAGTATTCCTAACTTTGCCTACAATGTCTGCTGTCTAGATCGAGCAGTCAACAAGGCGAGCAGTCATTTGATGGAGTAAGAACATTTCAGAGAGACAAATGAAAGGCAAAATCCATTAAAGCCAAGATAATGGAATTCATTGCCCTTGACAATCAACCATCTCTGTCGTGGGTGATGTTGGCTTTCGCCGACTGGTCGAGCACCAGTACACACTACTAAGTGCGCTATTTTTCAGATGGTACCCTACCAGAGTTACACAGTAATAGCGTCACTGCTATTAGCTTCACGACATGCATACTATGGAACTCCGTTTGGGTCTTTGCATGTCAAAAAAGATACAGTAGCACTGTCAAAGCTGTACAAAAAAGTCTGCAAACAAGCAAACATCAGCCACAAACAAAGTGTTTTCAATACCGCGTTGGTAATAAAGCATAATTTGTTCGACCGCAACTTCTGGGGTAGCTAGCTTTAGCTTGGTACCTAGCTAACACCAATACAACCAGCCTCAAACAATGACTAGTAGAAACTGCAGTCATTTTCATTATTCTTAGCAATGATTTAGGAATCCATGTAAATATTAGCTAGGTTGCCAATTGTTTTTCACCTATTGAAATTGAACTTCAGTTCATGAAAATAAATAGCTGAGTGAGTCTCGACCGGACCAGGTTATGTGTTGTGAAGCCACAATAAGGATTAGGCATTATATAGCTTGGTGTCATCATTAAAAAAAAAAAAAAAAAAAAATTTTCACCTTTATTTAACCAGGTAGGCAAGTTGAGAACAAGCTCTCGTTTACAATTGCGACCTGGCCAAGATAAAGCAAAGCAGTTCGACACATACAACGACACAGTTACACATGGAGTAAAACAAACATACAGTCAATAATACAGTATTAACAAGTCTATATACGGTGAGCAAATGAGGTGAGATAAGGGAGGTAAAGGCAAAAAAAGGCCATGGTGGCAAAGTAAATACAATATAGCAAGTAAAACACTGGAATGGTAAAACACTGGAATGGTAGAATGTGCAAAGTAGAAATAAAAATAATGGGATGCAAAGGAGCAAAATAAATAAATACATTAAATACAGTAGGGAAAGAGGTAGTTGTTTGGGCTAAATTATAGGTGGGCTAGGTACAGGTGCAGTAATCTGTGCGCTGCTCTGACAGTTGGTGCTTAAAGCTAGTGAGGGAGATAAGTGTTTCCAGTTTCAGAGATTTTTGTAGTTCGTTCCAGTCATTGGCAGCAGAGAACTGGAAGGAGAGGCGGCCAAAGAAAGAATTGGTTTTGGGGGTGACTAGAGAGATATACCTGCTGGAGCGTGTGCTACAGGTGGGAGATGCTATGGTGACCAGCGAGTTAAGGGGGGACTTTACCTAGCAGGGTCTTGTAGATGACATGGAGCCAGTGGGTTTGGCGATGAATATGAAGCGAGGGCCAGCCAATGAGAGCGTACAGGTCGCAATGGTGAGTAGAATAAGGGGCTTTGGTGACAAAACGGATTGCACTGTGATAGACTGCATCCAATTTGTTGAGTAGGGTATTGGAGGCTATTTTGTAAATGACATCGCCAAAGTCGAGGATTGGTAGGATGGTCAGTTTTACAAGGGTATGTTTGGCAGAATGAGTGAAGGATGCTTTGTTGCGAAATAGGAAGCCAATTCTAGATTTAACTTTGGATTGGAGATGTTTGATATGGGTCTGGAAGGAGAGTTTACAGTCTAACCAGACACCTAAGTATTTGTAGTTGTCCACGTATTCTAAGTCAGAGCCGTCCAGAGTAGTGATGTTGGACAGGCGGGCAGGTGCAGGTAGCGATCGGTTGAAGAGCATGCATTTAGTTTTACTTGTATTTAAGAGCAATTGGAGGCCACGGAAGGAGAGTTGTATGGCATTGAAGCTTGCCTGGAGGGTTGTTAACACAGTGTCCAAAGAAGGGCCAGAAGTATACAGAATGGTGTCGTATGCGTAGAGGTGGATCAGAGACTCACCAGCAGCAAGAGCGACCTCATTGATGTATACAGAGAAGAGAGTCGGTCCAAGAATTGAACCCTGTGGCACCCCCATAGAGACTGCAAGAGGCACGGACAGCAAACCCTCCAATTTGACACACTGAACTCTATCAGAGAAGTAGTTGGTGAACCAGGCGAGGCAATCATTTGAGAAATCAAGGCTGTCGAGTCTGCCGATGAGGATGTGGTGATTGACAGAGTCGAAAGCCTTGGCCAGATCAATGAATACGGCTGCACAGTAATGTTTCTTATCGATGGCGGTTAAGATATCATTTAGGACCTTGAGCGTGGCTGAGGTGCACCCATGACCAGCTCTGAAACCAGATTGCATAGCAGAGAAGGTATGGTGAGATTCGAAATGGTCGGTAATCTGTTTGTTGACTTGGCTTTCGAAGACCTTAGAAAGGCATGGTAGGATAGATATAGGTCTGTAGCATCCCCCGTTGAAGAGGGGAGTGACCGCAGCTGCTTTCCAATCTTTGGGAATCTCAGACGACACGAAAGGGAGGTTGAACAGGCTAGTAATAGGGGTGGCAACAATTTTGGCAGATAATTTTAGAAAGAAAGGGTCCAGATTGCCTAGCCCGGCTGATTTGTAGGGGTCCAGATTTTGCAGCTCTTTCAGAACATCAGCTGAACGGATTTGGGAGAAGGAGAAATGGGGAAGGCTTGGGCGAGTTGCGGTGGGGGGTGCAGTGCTGTTGACCGGGGTAGGAGTAGCCAGGTGGAAAGCATGGCCAACCGTAGAAAAATGCTTATTGAAATTCTCAATTATGGTGGATTTATCAGTGGTGACTGTGGATCAGTTGTGTTTCCTATCTTCAGTGCAGTGGGAAGCTGGTAGGAGGTGTTCTTATTCTCCATGGACTTTTCAGTGTCCCAGACCTTTTTTGAGTTAGTGTTGCAGGAAGCAAATTCCTGCTTGAAAAAGCTAGCCTTAGCTTTTCTAACTGCCTGTGTATAATGGTTTCTAGCTTCCCTGAACAGCTGCTTATCACGGGGGCTGTTCGATGCTAATGCAGAACGCCATAGGATGTTTTTGTGTTGGTTAAGGGCAGTCAGGTCTGGGGAGAACCCTAATTTATAAGACAGTTCTTATTTGATTAATGGTGGTCGGACCCATCTATGTGAAGCTAGCCACAATACGGATTAGCCACAACAATGGAATTTGCAGTTTGACTTCAAAATAAAAGTATGTCATTGACAGTGAAGCAAATTAATACAAATAGTAGAATTATGCCATACTTTTATTTTGAAGGCTTACCGCAAAGTCCATTGTTTATGCAAATGTTTACAGTTATAATTTATAAAATTTAAAAAAATAGAATTAGAAGTTAGGATAGCCTGAACATGTGAAAGTTGGTTTGGTGTTTCGACAGTGGTTCTTCAATTAAAGGTTTAGAGCTTATACCCCAACCTTTTGTGGCAGATTATGGTAAATTGTATCATTCTGTCATTGCACCACACTATCACAAGGCAGAGTTAGAATGCTGATCTATAGGTAATCTAAACTGTGGCACAAATTGACAATCTTTGTCACGTCGTGTATATAGGTGGCAGGGAAGTCAAGTGCAGGAGAATTAAACTTGGTATAATTTGAGTAACTTAAAACATAAACTACAAAACCAAAGTCCATAATAAAATAAATGTGGGTACAATAACCAGTTGCACACGAATCCATAAAACATGAACATAACAATAAACAATCTCTGACATGGACATGAGGGAAAACAGAGGGTTA
Source organism: Oncorhynchus masou masou (assembly GCF_036934945.1). Lineage (NCBI taxonomy): Eukaryota > Metazoa > Chordata > Actinopteri > Salmoniformes > Salmonidae > Oncorhynchus > Oncorhynchus masou. The sequence goes on from NC_088224.1 coordinate 41,813,249, forward strand.
AATACACAACAATAAATGAATGGGATTGGAACCAGGTGTGTAGGAAGACAAGACAAAACCAATGGAAAATGAAACATAGATCAATGATGGCTAGAAGACTGGTGACTTCGACCACCGAGCCCCGCCCGAAGAAGGAGAGGCATCGACTTCGGTAGAAGTCGTGACAATCTTCTTGTAAAGTAATGGAGGTATAAATGTTTCATTCCGAGAGTCTCTCTTCTCTGGCACTAGAGTCCTGCATCAGGCAACAACAACAAAAAAATTGCTGCCGGGTGGTCCCGGAGAGAGAACTTGGGTAAATACAATGGCACAGATACACTTGACATGTGGACTGACAATTTTCTAAAAATAGGCACGGTGGGTTTCTTTCCCTCTAAAAACAGAAATAAATCATTCTAAATAGCCCCTCTATATCTAGTGATAGCTAGATATAGAATGAATGATAGCCCCTCTATATCTAGTGAGTTTCTGAAACACAGAGTCCTTCTTCACTGATGTGAAGAAGAAACTGAATGAAAGAGAGACCAGAGAGGGGAAAAAGGTTACCCATATTTTCAAGACCTGAGCTACTTCATTTATTGATGTACTAGTTTATTTAGGCAATTTAAAATATACATTTAGGCTTGGCCTATTTAGTCAGCTATTTTGCAACATAGAGCTGAGTGACTCACTCATTCATGGCTTTGGATCAAAATAAGTACCAACATTCTTTCTGATAGTCTTTAATAAAATAAATGCTTTGACCAAGTTAACCTGCTCATGTTGTGTGTGTTAAATTATTGGTGACAGTGTGGTTACAATGAAGAATGTAAACGAAATAAATCAAATAAATTCTATTCATAATGAATAATCAGATGCGCGTTGGAAGCTTGTCATTTTTCCTAATAATTTTTTTTGTAAGATTTTCTTTTTAGACAATACAAAACATACACATACAAACGACAATTACATGACACTTGCCCAGACCCACCTGCTCACACTCCCATCTCCAGCATCACTCTCCGTCACATGGCATCAAACTGCACCATTTTGTTTGAATATGACAAGCCCTGACCTTGGAGAGCCATTCATTTACAAAAGGTTAATTCAATAGTTCGGCAAGGTGTGAAAAATCTCCCAATTTGTGCCACAGTTTAGACTACCGATAGATGCTGCAGTCAATCAGAGTTAAGTCCTATTGTAAAGTGTAGCCAAATGGCCCCAAAAAATAACTTATTTTGAACGAAAGCCAGGAATGAGTCAGACCTATACTGCTCCTGCTTCTGTTGCACCTCCCACAAGTTGGATTGGCTTGATGGGCACTTCTTATGTTGCATTCGATCAAGCTGCTCCCACAACAGCTCAATAGGGTTGAGATCCGGTGACTGTGCTGGCCACTCCATTATAGACAGAATACCAGCTGACTGCTTCTTCCCTAAATACTTCTTGCATAGTTTGGAGCTGTGCTTTGGGTCATTGTCCTGATGTAGAAAGAAATTGGCTCCAAATAAGCACTGTCCACAGGGTATGGCATGGCAAAATGGAGTGATAGCCTTCCTTCTTCAAGATCCCTTTTGTCCTGTAGAAATCTCCCACTTTACCTGTAGAAATCTCCCACTTTACCACCACCAAAGCACCCCCAGACCATCACATTGCCTCCACCATGCTTGACAGATGGCATCAAGGACTCCAGCAACTTTTCATTTCTTCTGCATCTCACGAATGTTCTTCTTTGTGACCCGAACAACTCAAACTTAGATTCGTCTTCAGTAACTCTGTTATGTCTGGGTCTATATCTGTATCCTCCTTCAGTAACTCTGTTATGTCTGGGTCTATATCAGTATCCTCATCCTCCTTCAGGAACTCTGTTATGTCTGGGTCTATATCCCCATCCTCCTTCAGTAACTCTTATGTCTGGCTCGATATCTGTATCCTTATCCTCCTTCAGTAACTCTGTTATGTCTGGGTCTATATCTGTATCCTCCTTCAGTAACACTGTTATGTATAGGTCTATATCTGTATCCTCCTTCAGTAACTCTGTTATGTCTGGTTCTATATCTGTATCCTCCTTCAGTAACTCTGTTATGTCTGGTTCTATATCTGTATCCTCCTTCAGTAACTCTGTTATGTCTGGTTCTATATCTGTATCCTCCTTCAGTAACTCTGTTACGTCTGGGTCTATATCCTCATCCTCCTTCAGTCACTCTGTTATGCCTGGCTCGATATCTGTATCCTCATCCTCCTTCGGTAACTCTGTTATGTCTGGCTCTATATCTGTATCCTCATCCTCCTTCAGTAACTATGTTATGTCTGGGTCTATATCTGTATCCTCATCCTCCTTCAGTAACTCTGTTATGTCTGGGTCTATATCTGTATCCTCCTTCAGTAAGTTTGTTATGTCTGGGTCTATATCTGTATCCTCCTTCAGTAACTCTTATGTCTGGGTCTATATCTGTATCCTCATCCTCCTTCAGTAACTCTGTTATGTCTGGGTCTATATCTGTATCCTCCTTCAGTAACTCTTATGTCTGGGTCTACATCTGTATCCTCATCCTCCTTCAGTCACTATGTTATGCCTGGCTCGATATCTGTATCCTCTTCCTCTTTCAGTAACTCTTATGTCTGGGTCTAAACCTGTATCCTCCTTCAGTAACTCTTATGTCTGGCTCTATATCTGTATCCACCTTCAGTAACTCTGTTATGTCTGGGTCTATATCTGTATCCACCTTCAGTAACTCTGTTATGTCTGGGTCTATATCTGTTTCCTCCTTCAGTAACTCTGTTATGTCTGGGTCTATATCTGTTTCCTCCTTCAGTAACTCTGTTATGTCTGGGTCTGTATCTGTATCCTCCTTCAGTAACTCTTATCTCTGGGTCTATTTCTGTATCCTCATCCTCCTGTAGTCACTCTGTTATGCCTGGCTCGATATCTGTATCCTCATCCTCCTTCAGTCACTCTGTTATGTCTGGCTCTATATCTGTATCCTCCTTCAGTAACTTTGTTAAGTCTGGGTCTATATCTGTATCCTCCTTCAGTAACTCTGATATGTCTGGGTCTATATCTGTAACCTCATCCTCCTTCAGTAACTATGTTATGTCTGGTTCTATATCTGTATCCTCATCCTCCTTCAGTAACTATGTTATGTATAGGTCTATATCTGTATCCTCGTTCAGTAACTTTGTTATGTCTGGGTCTACATCTGTATCCTCATCCTCCTTCAGTAACTCTGTTATGTCTGGGTCTATATCTGTATCCTCCTCTAGTAACACTTCAACTACGACAGACAAAATGAGGGAAAAAAAACCAGAAAATCACATTGTAGGATTAATTTATTTATTTGCAAATTATAGTGGAACATAAGTATTTGGTCAATAACAAAAGTTTCTCAATACTTTGTTATAGACCCTTTTTTGGCAATGACAGAGGTCAAACATTTTCTGTAAGTCTTCACAAGGTTTTCACACACCGTTGTTGGTATTTTGGCCCATTCCTCCATGCAGATCTCCTCTAGAGCAGTGATGTTTTAGGGCTGTTGCAGGGCAACACAGACTTTCAACTCCCTTCAAAGATTTTCTATGGGGTTGAGATCTGGAGACTGGCTCGGCCACTCCAGGACCCTGAAATGCTTCTTACGAAGCCACTCCTTCGTTGCCCGTGCGGTGTGTTTGGGATCATTGTCATGCTGAAAGACCCAGCCACATTTCATCTTCAATGCCCTTGCTGATGGTAGGCTTTGTTACTTTGGTCCCAGCTCTCTGCAGGTCATTCACTAGGTCCCCCCGTGTGGTTCTGGGATTTCTGCTCACCATTCTTGTTATAATTTTGACCCCACGGGGTGAGATCTTGCGTGGAGCCCCAGATCGAGGGAGATTATCAGTGGTCTTGTATGTCTTCCATTTCCTAATAATTTCTCCCACAGTTGATTTCTTCAAACCAAGCTGCTTACCTATTGCAGATTCAGTCTTTCCAGCTTGGTGCAGGTCTACAATTTTGTTTCTGGTGTCCTTTGACAGCTCTTTGGTCTTGGCCATAGTGGAGTTTGGAGTGTGACTATTTGAGGTTGTGGACAGGTGTCTCTTATACTGATAACAAGTTCAAACAGGTGCCATTAATACAGGCAACGAGTGGAGGACAGAGGAGCCTCATAAAGAAGAAGTTACAGGTCTGTGAGAGCCAGAAATCTTGCTTGTTTGTAGGTGACCAAATACTTATTTTCCACCATCATTTGCAAATAAATTCATTAACTATCCTACAATGTGATTTTCTGGATGTTTTTTTCTCATTTTGTCTGTCATAGTTGAAGTGTACCTATGATGAAAATTACAGGCCTCTCGTCTTTTTAAGTGGGAGAACTTGCACAATTGGTGGCTGACTAAATACTTTTTTGCCCCACTGTATATACTGAAAGGCAGTTCTAGTGTTAAGGTAAAAAGAAAAATAATACACAGTACCAGTCAAAAGTTTGAACATACACACACAGTACTGGTCTGAAGTTTGCACACCTACTCATGCAAGGGTTTTTCTTGATTTTTACTATTTTATACATTGTAGAATAGTGAATACATCAAAACTATGAATTAAAACAGAATTATGTAGAACCCCCCCCAAAAAGTGTTAACAGGTGTTTGTTGTTTTAAGTTAATTTGTCAAATTTCTTTCTTTTCTTAATGCGTTTGAGCTGATCAGTTGTGTGTGACAAGGTTGGGGAGGTATACAGAAAATATACCTTTTTGGTAAAAGCCCAGTTCCATATTATATGCTTTACAGCCAAAACAACACAAGCGTTTGTGTAAGTTTATCGATAGCCTAGCATAGCATTATGTCCAGCTAGCAGCAGGAAGCTTGGTCACAAAAATCAGAAAAACAATCAAATTAATTGTTTACCTTTGATGAGCTTCGGATGTTTTCACTCACGAGACTCCCAGTTAGACAGCAAATGTTCCTTTTGTTCCATAAAGATTATTTTTATACCCAAAAAACCTCTGTTTGTTGGTCACGCTATGTTGAGAAATCCACCGGAAATAGAGGTCACGACAACGGTGAAAACAATTCAAAATTATATCCATAATATCAACAGAAACATGGCAAATGTTTTTTATAACCAATCCTCAAGGTGTTTTTCAAATATCTATTTGATAATATATCAACCGGGACAATTGGCTTTTCAGTAGGAGCGAGAGGAAAAATGACTACCTCGATGTATTTTACGCAAGAATCCCTCAGAGCCCTCAGCTGGCCACTTACGCAATGTAGTCGTTTACGCTCATTCTTCAACATAAAGGCATGAAACTACATCAAAATGCTGTAGACACCTTAGGGAATACGTAGAAAAAGGAATCTGGTTGGTATCCCTTTCAATGGCCAATAGGGGTGCATAGGAACACAACGGTTTCAAAACATGAGTCACTTCCTGATTGGATGTTTCTTAGGCTTTCGCCTGCAATATCAGTTCTGTTATACTCACAGACAATATTTTTACAGTTTTGGAAACTTTAGAGTGTTTTCTATCTAAGCTGTCAATTATATGCATATTCTAGCATCTGGTCCTGAGAAATAGGCCATTTACTTTGGGCACGTTATTTTTCCAAAAATGAAAATAGTGCCCCCAAGCTTCAAGACATGAAAGTCAGTCAATCGGAACATTTTAAAGAACTTTGAAAGTTTCTTCAAGTGCAGTCGCAAAAACCATCAAGCGCAATGATAAAACTGTCTCTCTCCACCATAAGAAAGGATGACCCAGAGTTACCTCTACTGCAAAGGATAAGTTAACTTATCTTTGCTTATTTGAGCTGTTCTTCCCATAATATGGATTTGACCTTTTACCAAATAGGGCTACCCTCTGTATACCACCCCTACCTAACGCATTAAGAAGGAAAGTTATTCCAAAAAATAACTTTTAACAAGGCTGTTAATTGAAATGCATTCCAGGTAACTACCTCATGAAGCTGGTTGAAAGCATGCCAAGAGTGTGAAAAGCTGTCATCAATGCAAAACAATCTCAAATATATTTGAATTTGTTTAACACTTTTTTTGGTTACTACATGATTCTATGTGTGTTATTTCATAGTGATGTCTTCACTATTATTCCACAATGTAAAAAATCATTAAAATAAATAAATAAAAACTCTTGAATGAGTAGGTGTACAAACTTTAGACCAGTACTGTATGTATGTATTTTTTTTTAAACAGTGATTTTGGCCTTACTGCTATGAGCCCATAAAAACATTGAATAACAGCTTCATACATTAATAAACAGTCCCACCAAAAAAACTGAAGGAAGTTTGTTCTATAGTGTCTGTCCTATATCTGAGTAACATAATATCAGAAAACTATTACAATTTTGACATGTATTTAACCCCTTATTTCTTTTAATTTACTTTCAATCTCTTTTTGATTTTTAATTCGATTATACCTCCCGGTAACCTGCCTCACCCAATGTGATACGGAATCGCTATTATTTTTAATTTTTAGAACACATTCAAGAACCTCCAGAAGCCAACCAGCTACAAGCTATTTAGTCATTGTTAGCCACTGCTAGCGGCTTTTACCTTCTGCACAGCCAGCCATTTTTTTTTAACCTGGATAATACTCGCCAGTCTAGCTTCCCTGCCCCATCCACCACTGCCCCCTGGACACTGATCACTTGGCTACATAGCTGATGCATGCTGGACTGTCTATTAATCACGGTACTCCATTCTGCTTGTTAATGTTTTATCTTTCGGCCCCAGCCGCACTCAGGCTCTGTGTGAAGTTAATCTGACCCTCCCTGCCAAGTCAACGCAATTTTACCTGCTGTTGTTGTGCTAGCTGATTAGCTGTTGTTGTCTCACCTACTGTTTTAGCTAGCTCTCCCAATTCAACACCTGTGATTAATGTATGCCTCGCTGTATGTCTCTCTCAAATGTCAATATGCCTTGTATACTGTTGTTCAGGTTAGTTATCATTGTTTTAGTTTACAATGGGAGCCCCTAGTTCCACTCTTCATACCCCTGATACCTCCTTTGTCCCACCTCCCACACATGCGGTGACCTCACCCATTACAACCAGCATGTCCAGAGACACAACCTCTCTTATCATCACCCAGTGCCTGGGCTTACCTCCGCTGTACACGCACCCCACCATACCCCTGTCTGCGCATTATGCCCTGAATATATTCTACCATGCCCAGAAATCTGCTCCTTTTATTCTTTGTCCCCAACGCTCTAGGCGACCAGTTTTGATAGCCTTTAGCCGCACCCTCATACTACTCTTCCTCTGTTCCGCGGGTGATGTGGAGGTAAACCCAGGCCCTGCATGTCCCCAGGCACCCTCATTTGTTGACTTCTGCCTTGGTTTCATGCATGTAAACATCAGAAGCCTCCTCCCTAAGTTTGTTTTACTCACTGCTTTAGCACACTCTGATGTCCTTGCTGTGTCTGAAATCTGGCTCAAGAAGGCCACCAAAAATTCTGCGATTTCCATACCCAACTATAACATTTTCCGTCAAGATAGAACTGCCAAAGGGGGAGGAGTTGCAGTCTACTGCAGAGATAGCCTGCAAAGTAATGTCATACTTTCCAGGTCCATACCCAAACAGTTCAAACTACTAATCTTAAAAATTACTCTCTCCAGAAATAAGTCTCTCACTGTTGCTGCCTGCTACCGACCCCCCTCAGCTCCCAGCTGTGCCCTGGACACCATTTGTGAATTGATCGCCCCCCACCGAGCTTCAGAGTTTGTTCTGTTAGGTGACCTAAACTGGGATATGCTTAACACCCCGGCAGTCCTACAATCTAAGCTAGATGCCCTCAATCTCACACAAATCATCAAGGAACCCACCAGATACAACCCTAAATCTGTAAACAAGGGCACCCTCATAGACGTCATCCTGACCAACTGGCCCTCCAAATACACCTCCGCCGTCTTCAACCAGGATCTCAGCGATCACTGCCTCATTGCCTGTATCCGCTACGGAGCCGCAGTCAAACGACCACACCTCATCACTGTCAAACGCTCCCTAAAACACTTCTGTGAGCAGGCCTTTCTAGTCGACCTGGGCCGGGTATCCTGGAAGGACATTGACCTCATCACGTCAGTTGAGGATGCCTGGTCATTCTTTAAAAGTAACTTCCTCACCATTTTAGATAAGCATGCTCCGTTCAAAAAATGCAGAACTAAGAACAGATATAGCCCTTGGTTCACTCCAGACCTGACTGCCCTCGACCAGCACAAAAACATCCTGTGGCGGACTGCAATAGCGTCGAATAGTACCCGCGATATGCAACTGTTCAGGGAAGTCAGGAACCAATACACGCAGTCAGTCAGGAAAGCTAAGGCCAGCTTCTTCAGGCAGAAATTTGCATCCTGTAGCTCCAACTCCAAAAAGTTCTGGGACACTGAGAAGTCCATGGAGAACAAGAGCACCTTCTCCCAGCTGCCCACTGCACTGAGGCTAGGTAACACGGTCACCACCGATAAATCCATGATTATCGAAAACCTCAACAAGCATTTCTCAACGGCTGGCCATGCCTTCCGCCTGGCTACTCCAACCTCGGCCAATAGCTCCCCCCCCCCCCCCGCAGCTACTCGCCCAAGCCTCCCCAGGTTCTCCTTTAACCAAATCCAGATAGCAGATGTTCTGAAAGAGCTGCAAAACCTGGACCTGTACAAACCAGCTGGGCTTGACAATCTGGACCCTCTATTTCTGAAACTATCCGCCGCCATTGTCGCAACCCCTATTACCAGCCTGTTCAACCTCTCTTTCATATCGTCTGAGATCCCCAAGGATTGGAAAGCTGCCGCAGTCATCCCCCTCTTCAAAGGGGAAGACACCCTGGACCCAAACTGTTACAGACATATATCCATCCTGCCCTGCCTATCTAAGGTCTTCGAAAGCCAAGTCAACAAACAGGTCACTGACCATCTCGAATCACACCGTACCTTCTCCGCTGTGCAATCTGGTTTCCGAGCCGGTCACGGGTGCACCTCAGCCACGCTCAAGGTACTAAACGATATAACGGCCATCGATAAAAGACTGTGCAGCCGTCTTTATCGACCTTGCCAAGGCTTTCGACTCTGTCAATCCACATATTCTTATCGGCAGACTCAGTCGCCTCGGTTTTTCTGATGACTGCCTTGCTTGGTTCACCAACTACTTTGCAGACAGAGTTCAGTGTGTCAAATCGGAGGGCATGTTGTCCGGTCCTCTGGCAGTCTATGGGGGTGCCACAGGGTTCAATTCTCGGGCCGACTCTTTTCTCTGTATATATCAATGATGTTGCTCTTGCTGCGGGCGATTCCCTGATCCACCTCTATGCAGACGACACCATTCTGTATACTTCCGGCCCGTCCTTGGACACTGTGCTATCTAACCTCCAAACGAGCTTCAATGCCATACAACACTCCTTGCGTGGCCTCCAACTGCTCTTACACGCTAGTAAAACCAAATGCATGCTTTTCAAACGTTCGCTGCCTGCACCTGCACGCCTGACTAGTATCACCACCCTGGTTGTTCCGACCTTGAATGTGGACATCTATAAGTACCTAGGTGTCTGGCTAGACTGTAAACTCTCCTTCCAGACTCATATCAAACATCTCCAATCGAAAATCAAATCTAGAGTCGGCTTTCTATTCCGCAACAAAGCCTCCTTCACTCACGCCGCCAAACTTACCCTAGTAAAACTGACTATCCTACCGATCCTCGACTTCGGTGACGTCATCTACAAAATAGCTTCCAACACTCTACTCAGCAAACTGGATGCAGTTTATCACAGTGCCATCCGCTTTGTCACTAAAGCACCTTATACCACCCACCACTGCGACCTGTATGCTCTAGCCGGCTGGCCCTCGCTACATATTCGTCGCCAGACCCACTGGTTCCAGGTCATCTACAAGTCCATGCTAGGTAAAGCTCTGCCTTATCTCAGTTCACTGGTCACGATGGCAACATCCACCCGTAGCACGCGCTCCAGCAGGTGTATCTCACTGATCATCCCTAAAGCAAACACCTCATGTGGCCGCTTTTCGTTCCAGGTCTCTGCTGCCTGTGACTGGAACGAATTGCAAAAATCACTGAAGTTGGAGACTTTTATCTCCCTCACCAACTTCAAACATCTGCTATCTGAGCAGCTAACCGATCGCTGCAGCTGTACCTAGTCCATCGGTCCACCCAATTTTACCTACCTCATCCCCATACTGTTTTTATTTATTTATTTACTTTTCTGCTCTTTTGCACACCAATAGCTCTACCTGTACATGACCATCTGATCATTTATCACAACTTTTGACAACTTGGAGTACACCTGTGGTATATTCAAATGATTGGACATGTGGAAAAGCACACACACCTGTCTATATACGGTCCCACAGTTGACAGTGCATGTCAGAGCAAAAAACAAGCCTTGCGGTCGAAGGAATTGTCCGAAGAGCTCAGAGAAGGGACTGTGTCGAGTCACAGATCTGGGGAAGGGTACAGAAACAATTCTGCAGATTTCAAGGTCCCCAAGAACATAGTGGCCTCCATCATTCTTAAATGCAACAAGTTTCGAAACAAGAATCTTACTATAGCTGGCCGCCTGAGCAAATCGGGGGACAAGGGCCATGGTCAGGGAGGTGGCCAAGAACCCGATGGTCACTCTGACAGAGCTCCAGAGTTCCTCTGTGGAGATGGGAAAACCTTCCAGAAGGACAATCATCTCTGCAGCACTCCACCAATCAGGCCTTTATGGTAGAATGGCCAGAGGGAAGACACTCCTCAGTAAAAAGGCACGACAGCCCGCTGAGAGTTTGCCAAAAGGCACCTAATGGACTCTCAGACCACGAGAAACAAGATTCTCTGGTCTGATGGAACCAAGATTAAACTATTTGGCCTGAATCTCAAGCATCACGTCTGGAGGTAACCTAACTATGGTGAGGAATGGTGGTGGCAGCAGCATGCTGTGGGGATTTTATTCAGCGGGAGGGGCTAGTCAGGATCGAGGGAGATATCCTTGACGCACCCTACAGTATGGACGTGGTCAGTAGTTGTGGTTCAGTAGTTGTGTGGTTCAGGTCAGTAGTTGTGGTTCAGGTCAGTAGTTGTGGTAAGTCGTTTGTCAGTAGTTGTGTGGTTAATTAGTTGTGAGGTTGTTGTCGGTAGTTGTGGTCAGCAGTTGAGTGCTTGTGGTCATTAGTTGTCAGGTAAGTAGTATTGCAGTCAACAGTTCTGGTCAGTAGCGGTCAGCAGTTGTGTGCATGTGGTCAATTACTTGTGCGATTGTGGTGGTGTTGTCGGTCAGAAGTTGTGGTCAAGTAATTGTCATCAGTCGTGTGGTTGTGGTAAGTAGTGGTGTGGTCGGTCAGTCGTGTGGGTGTGGTCAGTCGTGTGGGTGCGGGCGGTCAGTCGTGGTGTGGTTTTGCTCAGGAGTTGGTCAGAATTTTTGTGGTTGTGAACAGTGCTTGTGGTTTAGTAGTTTGTCAGTTGAGTTCAGTAGTTGTGTAGCAGGATATTTGGGCCCTACAGTATGGACATGTCAATACTTGCGGTTAGTAGTGGTGGTCGGCAGCTGTGGTGTTGCGGTTAGTAGTGGTGGTCGGCGGCTGTGGTGTTGCGGTTAGTAGTGGTGGTCGGCGGCTGTGGTGTTGCGGTTAGTAGTGGTGGTCGGCGGCTGTGGTGTTGCGGTTAGTAGTGGTGGTCGGCGGCTGTGGTGTTGCGGTTAGTAGTGGTGGTCGGCGGCTGTGGTGTTGCGGTTAGTAGTGGTGGTCGGCGGCTGTGGTGTTGCGGGTAGTAGTGGTGGTCGGCGGCTGTGGTGTTGCGGGTAGTAGTGGTGGTCGGCGGCTGTGGTGTTGCGGTTAGTAGTGGTGGTCGGCGGCTGTGGTGTTGCGGTTAGTAGTGGTGGTCGGCGGCTGTGGTGTTGCGGTTAGTAGTGGTGGTCGGCGGCTGTGGTGTTGCGGTTAGTAGTGGTGGTCGGGGGCTGTGGTGTTGCGGTTAGTAGTGGTGGTCGGCGGCTGTGGTGTTGCGGTTAGTAGTGGTGGTCGGCGGCTGTGGTGTTGCGGTTAGTAGTGGTGGTCGGCGGCTGTGGTTGCGGTTAGTAGTGGTGGTCGGCGGCTGTGGTTGCGGTTAGTAGTGGTGGTCGGCGGCTGTGGTTGCGGTTAGAAGTGGTGGTCGGCGGCTGTGGTTGCGGTTAGAAGTGGTGGTCGGCGGCTGTGGTGTTGCGGTTAGTAGTGGTGGTCGGCGGCTGTGGTGTTGCGGTTAGTAGTGGTGGTCGGCGGCTGTGGTGTTGCGGTTAGTAGTGGTGGTCGGCGGCTGTGGTTGCGGTTAGTAGTGGTGGTCGGCAGCTGTGGTTGCGGTTAGTAGTGGTGGTCAGCGGCTGTGGTTGCGGTTAGTAGTGGTGGTCGGCGGCTGTGGTTGCGGTTAGTAGTGGTGGTCGGCGGCTGTGGTTGCGGTTAGTAGTGGTGGTCGGCGGCTGTGGTTGCGGTTAGAAGTGGTGGTCGGCGGCTGTGGTGTTGCGGTTAGTAGTGGTGGTCGGCGGCTGTGGTGTTGCGGTTAGTAGTGGTGGTCGGCGGCTGTGGTGTTGCGGTTAGTAGTGGTGGTCGGGGGCTGTGGTGTTGCGGTTAGTAGTGGTGGTCGGGGGCTGTGGTGTTGCGGTTAGTAGTGGTGGTCGGCGGCTGTGGTGTTGCGGTTAGTAGTGGTGGTCGGCGGCTGTGGTGTTGCGGTTAGTAGTGGTGGTCGGCAGCTGTGGTGTTGCGGTTAGTAGTGGTGGTCGGCAGCTGTGGTGTTGCGGTTAGTGGTGGTGGTCGGCAGCTGTGGTTGCGGTTAGTGGTGGTGGTCGGCAGCTGTGGTGTTGCGGTTAGTGGTGGTGGTCGGCAGCTGTGGTTGCGGTTAGTAGTGGTGGTCGGCAGCTGTGGTTGCGGTTAGTAGTGGTGGTCGGCAGCTGTGGTTGCGGTTAGTAGTGGTGGTCGGCAGCTGTGGTTGCGGTTAGAAGTGGTGGTCGGCAGCTGTGGTTGCGGTTAGTAGTGGTGGTCGGCAGCTGTGGTTGCGGTTAGTAGTGGTGGTCGGCACCTGTGGTTGCGGTTAGTAGTGGTGGTCGGCAGCTGTGGTTGCGGTTAGTAGTGGTGGTCGGCAGCTGTGGTTGCGGTTAGTAGTGGTGGTCGGCAGCTGTGGTTGCGGTTAGTAGTGGTGGTCGGCAGCTGTGGTTGCGGTTAGAAGTGGTGGTCGGCAGCTGTGGTTGCGGTTAGAAGTGGTGGTCGTCAGCTGTGGTTGCGGTTAGAAGTGGTGGTCGGCAGCTGTGTGGTTAGAAGTGGTGGTCGGCAGCTGTGTGGTTAGAAGTGGTGGTCGGCAGCTGTGTGGTTAGAAGTGGTGGTCTGCAGCTGTGTGGTTAGTAGTGGTGGTCAGCAGCTGTGTGGTTAGTAGTGGTGGTCGGCAGCTGTGTGGTTAGAAGTGGTGGTCGGCAGCTGTGTGGTTAGAAGTGGTGGTCGGCAGCTGTGTGGTTAGTAGTGGTGGTCAGCAGGTGTGTGGTTGTGGTTAGTAGTGGTGGTCAGCAGGTGTGTGGTTGTGGTTAGTAGTGTTGGTCAGCGGCTGTGGTTAGTAGTGTTGGTCAGCGGTTGTGGTTAGTAGTGTTGGTCAGCAGTTGTGGTTAGTAGTGTTGGTCAGCAGTTGTGGTTAGTTGTGGTGGTCAGCAGCTGTGGTTGTGGTTTGTAGTGGTGGACAGAAGCTGTATGGTTGGTCGTGGTGGTCAGCAGCTGTGTGGTTGTGGTGGTCAGCAGGTGTGTGGTTGTGGTTAGTAGTGTTGGTCAGCAGGTGTGTGGTTGTGGTTAGTAGTGGTGGTCAGCAGGTGTGTGGTTGTGGTTAGTAGTGTTGGTCAGCGGCTGTGGTTAGTAGTGTTTTTCAGCAGTTGTGGTTAGTTGTGGTGGTCAGCAGCTGTGGTTGTGGTTAGTAGTGGTGGACAGAAGCTGTATGGTTGGTCGTGGTGGTCAGCAGCTGTGTGGTTGTGGTGGTCAGCAGGTGTGTGGTTGTGGTTAGTAGTGTTGGTCAGCAGCTGTGGTTGTGGTTAGTAGTGTTGGTCAGCAGCTGTGGTTGTGGTTAGTAGTATTGGTCAGCAGCTGTGGTTGTGGTTAGTAGTATTGGTCAGCAGCTGTGGTTGTGGTTAGTAGTGTTGGTCAGCAGCTCTGGTTGTGGTTAGTAGTGTTGGTCAACAGCTGTGGTTGTGGTTGGTAGTGTTGGTCAGCAGCTGTGGTTGTGGTTAGTAGTGTTGGTCAGCAGCTGTGGTTGTGGTTAGTAGTGTTGGTCAGCAGCTGTGGTTGTGGTGTTGGTCAGCAGCTGTGGTTGTGGTGTCGTCAACCAGTTGAAATTGTCTGTGGGTAGTACTCAAAGAACAAACATGTCAAACTACCACAACAGAACATCATAACTGTTTCTCTGAATGTGTATATTTCTCAGTTCCCAGATTTGCATCTAAATATTGTGGAACGTATATGATTAAATATGAAACTATGTGAGAAGATGAAAGATGTTAACATTTTCTCATTGAGAAGGCCTTTTCAAATAAAGTTTAACTCGTCAGTGACCCCACTCCGTGAACACAGACATTTACATCGGCGATATGGAACGCCCCTTTTTCTACGCCAGTATAAAAACCACTTCCAGCGAAATTTACATTAGACCAGAAAACATGGAAGCTATCGCTACATGTTGAAATGGTTGGCAACTCTACCAAAGGACAAGACCAAAGAACGTGGAGATCATCCCCACACTGAAAGAGTTAAGAAATCTACAAACTAAAGACCAATTATTCAGGCTGCAGCTGTTTAAATACTTTTGTCTGGTAAAGGCATTTGATCTAAGAACAATGGTACTCGGAAAGATCCATTCTCAAGAACATTTCTGAATGGTACTCTGATGTCTCCATTATAACAAGCTACAAATACAAAAGACTGATCTCTGGTGGACAAACCCAAGACTTTCTGTTGACAATCTATCCAGCAGACGGACCGGCGATCAGAGGGACAACAAAGGCTTACACTCATAAAATATGTATTGTACATTGGATTTCTAAAATCCAACTGAGCGGTTGTTAGGGTGCTAAAAATCCATATTTACGATGGACGTATTCAACTGTATGTATGCATGTATGTAGTGGGTTCATTTTGTTCTCCCGCTCTTTCTTATCGGTCCCCACCCCTTTACTTTGTCTACCAAGACATCATATCGGTTTCGTCCACGAGGGACTTTTTCTTTGTATCATGTTAGTCAATGTATGGCCTACTGTGTGTGTTTATGTGATTTGATTAGTTAGTAAATAAATAATTATACAAATTGGTTTATCGCCGATTCCTGATTTATGTTATGGTTGGTGCAGATATCCAAGGGTTTGCGACGTTCAGGAATGAGACTGATAAGATATCAATTAGTCTTCTATTAATGTATTGTTAAGATAAAATAGTTAGTTGGGAAATTGCAACTCTATAAACAGAATTTTCCCGTGGTGCCCCGACTTTTTACTTAATTACTATTCCGTGATTCGTTTAATCAATAGTTATGGCAATAAGGAATAGTTACACAGAGAATGGATCTGATATAACAGTCTTCATATTTAATGAGAGCAAACGCTACGACAGCATGGACATGGTCAGTAGTTGTGTGGTTCATTAGCTGTGGGCCAGTAGTTGTGCGGTTCATTAGCTGTGGGCCAGTAGTTGTGCGGTTCATTAGCTGTGGGCCAGTAGTTGTGCGGTTCATTAGCTGTGGGCCAGTAGTTGTGCGGTTCATTAGCTGTGGGCCAGTAGTTGTGCGGTTCATTAGCTGTAGGCCAGTAGTTGTGCGGTTCATTAGCTGTAGGCCAGTAGTTGTGCGGTTCATTAGCTGTAGGCCAGTAGTTGTGCGGTTCATTAGCTGTAGGCCAGTAGTTGTGCGGTTCATTAGCTGTAGGCCAGTAGCTGTGCGGTTCATTAGCTGGGGGCCAGTAGCTGTGTTCAGTAATTGTGGGGTTGTGTTCAGTAGTTGCGTGCGTGGGCCAGCAGCTGTGTGGTTGTGGTCAGCAGCTGTGTGGTTGTGGTCAGCAGCTGTGTGGTTGTGGTCAGCAGCTGTGTCCAGTAGTTGAAGGCAGTAGTGGTCAGCAGTTGTGTGCATGGGGCAGTAAGTAACCTAGTGGTTAGAGCATTGGGCCAGTAACCGAAACGTTGCTAGATCGAATCCCTGAGCTGACAAAATTCTATCGTTCTGCCCCTGAACAAACTAACCCACTGTTCCGAGGCTGTCATTGTAAATAAGAGCTTGTTCTTAACTGACTTGCCTAGCTAAATAAAGGTGAAATAAAAAATACATGTAAAAAAGCTCCTGACCATAACTACTGACCACGTCCATGCTGTAGGGCTAAAGAATCTGCAACACAATCCCACAAATACTGATCACTACTAACTAAACCTACTAAATCACAACAAAAATACTGACCAAAACTACTGACCACAGCTAATAACCAAATAACTACCAAAACTACTGAATACAACTACTTACCACAACCACACATTTACTGACCACAACTACTGACTACCATTACTGACCCCAATCACACAAATAATTGAACACTTTTATTTATATAACCTTTATTTAACCAGGTAGGCTAGTTGAGAACAAGTTCTCATTTACAACTGTGACTTGGCCAAGATAAAGCAAAGCAGTGCAACAAAAAACCCAGAATTACACATTGGATAAACTTATGCAGTCAATAACTGTCACGCCCTGACCATAGTAAGCTGTTATTTCTCTGTGTTGGTTGGGGCATGATGGTGACTTGGGTGGGTCATCTAGGTGAATTTGTATGTCTGTTGGACTGATATGGTTCCCAATCAGAGACCGCTGTTTATCGTTGTCTCTGATTGGGGATCATATTTAGGCAGCCATTTCACCTTTGTGTTTCGTGGGATCTTGACTGTGTAGTTGCCTGTCTGCACTTTATTGATTCGGTTCACGGTTCGCTTGTTCATTTTGTTGGTTTGTTCGGTGTTCATTCATTAAAAGAGAATGTACGCATACCATGCTGCGCTTTGGTCCGATTACTATGACGAAGGCGACAATAACACAATAGAAAGATCTATATACAGTGTGTGCAAATGGAGTAAGGAGGCAATAAATAGGCCATAGTAGCGAAGTAATTACAATTTAGAAAATTAACACTGGAGTGATAGATGTGCAGATGATGATGTGCAAGTAGAAATACTGGTGTGCAAAAGAGCAAATAAGTAAATTAATGGGATGGGATATTTACAGATGGGCTGTGTACAGCTGCAGCAATCGGTAAGCTGCTCAGCTGTGGCATCAGTATTTGTGGTCATTAGTTGAGTAGTTCAGTAGTTGTGTACTTGTAGTCATTAGTTTTATTCAGTAGTTGTGTGGTTATGGTCAATTAGTTGAGTGATTTTGGTTCAGTAGTTGTTGGTCCGTAGTAATTGTGGTCAGTAGTGTGGTTGAGGTCAGTAGTTGAGTGGTTGTGTGTTCAGTAGCTGTGGTCAGTAGTGCTGTCAGTTGTGTGGTTGTGGTCATTAGTTGTGTGGTGGTCAGTAGGAGTGTGGTGGTCAGTAGGAGTGTGGTTGTTGTCAGTAGGTGTGTGGTTCAGTAGATATGGTCAGTAGTTGTGTAGTTCTGGTCAGCAGTGGTCGTTATATGTGGTCGTTATCAATAGTGGTTTAGTAATTTGTCAGTAGTTGTGTTGCAGGTTCTTTGAGGCCTACATTATGGACGTGGTCAATAGTTGTCGTCAGTAGGTGTGAGTATCACTATGTGCTCTCCAACCGTGTTCCAGGGGTCCTAGATCTATAGGTTGTTTAGAGTCATTTTGCCACTTTAGTTGCGATATAAACCTTATTAAAACATACAGGCCTATGGCCAAAGACAGATGTGTGCGACTATGATTTGAAAAAGTATGCGCCATTTCTTGCCTTAGAGGCTGCACACATTGGGCATAATTCACAAATGAAAATACATAATTAACTAACAATAATATTGTCAACCATCAGACTATTGTCAATTTAATCTAGTCTTTAAATATACCGTCATGGGCTAAAAGTTTTGAGAATGAATATTATAAATATTAATTTTCAAAGTCTGCTGCCTCAGTTTGTATGATGGCAATTTGCATATACTCCAGAATGTTATGAAGAGTGATCAGATTAATTACAAAATCTCTTTGCCATGCAAATGAACTGAATCCCCCAAAAACATTTCCACTGCATTTCAGCCCTGCCACAAAAGGACCAGCTGACATCATGTCAGTGATTATCTTGTTAATACAGGAGTGAGTGTTGACAAGGACAAGGCTGGAGATCACTCAGTCATGCTGATTGAGTTTGAGTAACAGACTGGAAGCTTCAAAAGGAGGGTGGTGCTTGGAATCATTGTTCTTCCTCTGTCAACCATGGTTACCTGCAAGGAAACACGCGCAGTCAATATTGCTTTGCACAAAAAGAGCTTCACAGGCAAGGATATTGCTGCCAGTAAGATTACACCTAAATCAACCATTTATCGGATCATCAATAACTTCAAGGAGAGCGGTTCAATTGTTGCGAAGAAGGCTTCAGGGCGCTCAAGTCCAACGAGTGCCAGGACCGTCTCCTAAAGTTGATTCAGCTGCGGGATCGGGGCACCACCAGTACAGAGCTTGCTCAGGAATGGCAGCAGGCAGGTGTGAGTGCATCTGCACACACAGTGAGGCAAAGACTTTGAGGATGGCCTTGTGTCAAGAAGGGCAGCAAAGAAGCCACTTATCTCCAGGAAAAAGATCAGGGACAGACTGATATTCTGCGAAAGGTACAGGGGTAAAGTAATTTTCTCTGATGAATCCCCTTTCCGATTGTTTGGGGCATCCGGAAAAAAGCTTGTCTGGAGAAGACAAGGTGAGCGCTACCATCAGTCCTGTTTCATGCCAACAGTAAAGCAGCCTGAGACAATTCATGTGTGAGGTTGCTTCTCAGCCAAGGGAGTGGGCTCACTCACAATTTTGCCTAAGAACACAGCCATGAATAAAGAATGGTACCAACACATCCTCAGAGAGCAACTTCTCCCAACCATCCAGGAACAGTTTGGTGACAAACAGTGCCTTTTCCAGCAGGATGTGGCCCAGAAGTTAATTGACAGCATGCCAGAGCGGATTGCAGAGGTCTTGAAAAAGAAGGGTCAACACTGCAGATATTGACTCTTTGCATCAACTGCATGTAAACTATCAATAAAAACCTTTGACACTTATGAAATGCTTGTAATTATACTTCAGTATTCCATAGTAACATCTGACAAAAATATCTAAAGACACCGAGGCAGCAAACTTTGTGAAAATTAATATTTGTGTCATTCTCAAAACTTTTGGCCACTTTTTGATTTAGAATGGACCATTATCAGGCTCCTGGGGGAACAGGGGCAGGTGAACAATAGCACGTCACCCATATGGACTTAAATAGCAAATCAAGGATGCTTTTCCCACGGGTAACTGTCATGCCAGGCAGGTAGGCTACCCCTGTGATAAAGCAAAGCACTTAATATTAGGAAATTTGATAAATAAATATAGCAGGCCTAGCCTATAGAAAGATGGGATCCTCTTTAAAATAGAGCCCATTAAAACGGTTCTCCTGCAATTGGTAGGCTACTAATGAGCATCAGCGGCATGAGAGCGCAGTTTTGGAGAAGCCTAGTTACCGTGACTAAACGGGTCACATGGAATTTGACTGTGGTCATGACTCGTGACCGCCGGTGTGGCGGTAACACGGTCACCACTACAGCCCATTTAGTATGTGGATGCTACGACTTTTCACAGGTTAAACTTGAAGAATTTTCAGTCACGATTCACAGTGAGAAATGTGAAGGAGACCATAAAATGTGTGGGTAAAGTAGAGGTAAAGAAAATGTGATCCGAACACGTGCAGAAGCTTCGGGACCTTTAGTCCTGGGAGAAAAAGTCGGATCTGCAGCCACGGCCTTAAAAGATTGTCAAACTCATTACTACCGATGGTAATAAAGGCTGCCTGTAAAGGCTTTGTGGTACACTAATCAGCGCCCACATACCAGACAACATGTACATTCATGTATATGCGTCCAATGTTTTCAAGGCTTACCCGCGAGAAGAGTGTGTTGAGACAGTGGACTTTTTGTCTCTCAGTGACGTAGGCATAGTACTGGGTGATGCCCTTCAGAGTCAGTTCCTCCATCAGGTTGATCTCATAGGGCTTCTGCAGGTGCTTGGCCTGGTGGAGAGGGAGCAGAAAGGGAGGAGAGCGTGATGACAGAAAGGGGGACAAGAAAAGAGAAAAAAGGAGGAGAGAGGGTTATTCAAGTGCCTGAGTAAATCAATGCTAGGATAACTACACATGTGCATGGGCGCACACACAGCTAGACCCTTGCAGCAACTTACGACGAAACGGACATACAAGAACACCAATGCTTGATAAATAGTGCATAAACTATTGTCAAGGATAAATTGCATGAATAAATTAGGAAATAAACAAAAAAATGTATTTGTTTAGATTGTATAATTATACAAAACATATCCTTGACAAAACATAGGCCTATAGCCGTAATTTCATTCCCCTTGCAAAGAAAACATTAGCGCAATCCATTTGATCAACTTTATTTGTAGTAACTGGTTATAGTAATAAATAAAGTCCGGTTATAGCTTCTTTTGACAAAGTAGAAACTTAAAAGATTAATATAACCAGCCAAGTTCACGGCTGAAATTATTTGCCGTAATCCTAAACAAAACCACCAGCGCATGAACAATTGTAAAGGATGAACTGCATAAATGCATTTGTGGAAATATATTCATGACAAAATGATTTGTTGATTGTACTGGAAAATGTAGGGTCCTTACATGCATGCATGTATTTAGCATGAAACAATGTTGTCTTCCCTTTATGCTTCTGGCCCACAGTCAGCACACAGCTTCGTGGCTTTGTGTGAGCAAGCCCCACAAACAAAAACTGTTGCACTGAACAGGGCCTCGTTTCATGTGCACCTGGTGTGGCAGAATCTCTCTGAAACGATTGAGTGACATGGTCTCTCGGAAAAAGTCCACCCCATACAGTGCATTCGGAAAGTATTCAGACCCCTTGATCCCCCCCCCCCCTCCCACATTGTGCTACGTTACAGCCTTATTTTAAAATGGATTCATTTGTGCTTTATTCCATCAATCTACACAAAATACCACATAATCAAACAAAAACAGGTTAAGATTTTTTTGCAAATGTATTAAAACTGAAATGACTTAATTAAGTATTCATTTTGTTGAAGCATCTTTGGCAGCGATTACAGCCTTGAGTCCTATTGGGTCTGACACTACTAGCTTGGCACACCTGTATTTGGGGAGTTTCTCCCATTCTTCTCAAGCTCTGTTAGGTTGGATGGGGAGCGTCGCTGCACAGATATTTTCAGGTCTCTCCAGAGATGTTCGAGCGGGTTCAAGTCCAGGTCTCTCAAGGACATTGAGACCTGTCCCGAACCCACTCCTGAATTGTTTTGGCTGTGTACATAGGGACATTGTCCTGTTGGAAGGTGAATCGTTGCCCCAATCTGGAGCAGGTTTTCATCAAGGATCTCTCTATGCTTTTCTCTGTTCATCTTTAACTCGACTCGGACTATGCTCTTCTGTCGTATGCACATCGGACATACAAGAGTGCAATAAATGCTTTGAGTTAGTGCATAGACATGTAACACGTATGGTTTCCTTTTCTGTCGCATGAGCAACAGTACAATCTCTGATGTGCTGCAACACCTGTAATTCAAACTCCTCACTTTTTTTTTACCCAAACCCTGCCATCCGTTCCAAACTGGTCTCACCGTGGCAGTTGGGATCACAGTCTTAGCTGACTCTGTTCTGGTTTTTCTGCAGCGAGGCCCGGGCATTGGAGGCTTGAAGTCAACATCAGAATCAGATGAACACTTCATCAGCAACGTTAATTTCAAGCTCAATATCCTCCATCCGACTCATAATACGCTGCTCAAAAAAATTAAGGGAACACATGAACAACACAATGTAACTCCAAGTCAATTTTTACATTTAAGTCATTTAGCAGACGCTCTTATCCAGAGTCAATCACACTTCTATGAAATCAAACTCCAGGAAGCAACACTGATTGACAATAAATTTCACACGCTGCAAATGGAATAGAAAACAGGTGGAAATTATAGGCAATTAGCAAGACACCCCCAATAAAGGAGTGGTTCTGCAGGTGGTGACCACAGACCACTTCTCAGTTCCTATGCTTCCTGGCTGATGTTTTGGTCACATTTGAATGCTGGCGGTGCTTTAACTTCAGTGGTAGCATGAGACGGAGTCTATAACCCACACAAGTGGCTCAGGTAGTGCAGCTCATCCAGGATGACACATCAATGCGAGCTGTGGTAAGAAGGTTTACTGTGTCTGTTAGCGTAGTGTCCAGAGCATGGAGGCGCTAGCAGGAGACAAGCCAGTACATCAGGAGATGTGGAGGAGGCCATAGGAGGGCAACAACCCAGCAGCAGGACCGCTACCTCCGCCTTTGTGCAAGGAGGAGCAGGAGGAGCACTGCCAGAGCCCTGCAAAATGACCTCCAGCAGGCCACAAATATGCATGTGTCTGCTTAAATGGTCAGAAACAGACTCCATGAGGGTGGTATGAGGGCCCAATGTCCACAGGTGGGGGTTGTGCTTACAGCCCAACACCGTGCAGGACGTTCGGCATTTGCCAGAGAACACCAAGATTGGCAAATTCGCCACTGGCGCCCTGTGCTCTTCACAGATGAAAGCAGGTTCACACTGAGCATGTGACAGTCTGGAGACGCCGTGGAGAACGTACTGCTGACTGCAACATCCTCCAGCATGACCGGTTTGGCGGTGGGTCAGTCATGGTGTGGGGTGGCATTTCCATGTGCTCGCCAGAGGTAGCCTGACTGCCATTAGGTACCGAGGTGAGACCATATGCTGGTGCGGTTGGCCCTGGGTTCCTCCGAATACAAGACAAAGCTAGACCTCATGTGGCTGGAGTGTGTCAGCAGTTCCTGCAAGAGGAAGGCATTGATCTAATTCTAATATTTATTTTTTTATTTTCTCTCTCTCTCTCTGAGGACCATGCCCCAGAACTACCTGACATGATGACTCCTTGCTGTCCCCAGTCCACCTGGCCGTGCTGCTGCTCCAGTTTCAACTGTTCTGCCTTATTATTATTCGACCATGCTGGTCATTTATGAACATTTGAACATCTTGGCCATGTTCTGTTATAATCTCCACCCGGCACAGCCAGAAGAGGACTGGCCACCCCTCAGAGCCTGGTTCCTCTCTTAGGTTTCTTCCTAGGTTTTGGCCTTTCTAGGGAGTTTTTCCTAGCCACCATGCTTCTACACCTGCATTGTTTGGGGTTTTAGGCTGGGTTTCTGTACAGCACTTTGAGATATCAGCTGAAGTACGAAGGGCTATTTAAATAAATTTGATTTGATTGATGCTATGGACTGGCCCACACATTCCCCAGACCTGAATCCAATTGAGCACATCTGGGACATCATGTCTCGCTCCATCCACCAACGCCACGTTGCACCACAGACTGTCCAGGAGTTGGCGGATGCTTTAGTCCAGGTCTGGGAGGAGATCCCTCAGGAGACCATCCGCCACCTCATCAGGAGCATGCCCAGGCGTTGTAGGGAGGTCATAAAGGCACATGAATATTTCATTCATTCAGATCTAGGATGTGTTATTTTAGTGTTCCCTTTATTTTTTTGAGCAGTGTATATAAAATAAAATAAAATAAATAAATAAATAAATATATATATATATATATATATATATATATATATTAAATAAATACATTTTAAGTTTTTTTTTTTTTTTTAAACCGGCCAATTATTCAGTATCTGCTTGTTTTGGTCCTCCAATAAAATCGGTATTGGCGTTGAAAAATCATAAAAATCGGTCGACCTTTAATTCCAGGTGACTACCTCATGAAGCTGGTTGAGAGAACACCAAAAGTGTGCTAAGCTGTAATCAAGGCAAAGGGTGGCTACTTTGAAGAATCTCAAATATATTTGGATTTGTTTAACACTTTTTTGGTTCCTACATGATTCCATGTGTGTTATTTCATAGTTTGGTCTTTACTATTACTCAATGTACAAAAATAGTAAAAATAACAAAAAACCCTGGAATGAGCAGGTGTCCAAACTTTTTACTGGTACTGTAAATGCTACAGTAGCGGTTTAGTCTTTCCACCATTTTGTTTCATAGCTGATAAATAAAAACATAAGAGTCAAATAACTATTTTGTTCACAAGCTAGGTTGTTTTACTATGCTCGAGTTTCAACTGCTGGGAAAGAGATGACAACGCTTCTACTTGTCAGGATCAATCTCACAGGCACGAACCTCCCGCATTTAAAGTGGCAGGTGAACATTTGTCTCATCTGTTCTATTTTGGTTTAAAGACTCAAGTCACAATACATGAACTTAAACAATACACAACATTACTTCTTACTAGTAATACATTAAATTGTTTTTGGAACTTTACAAAGAACCATCCATTTTTTATGTTTTGTTGGTATCATTTTAGAGCGGCTGAAGGACAAAAAAAACAAATGTTATGCCCTGACTAACGCATTTCGCATTTATATTTGTGCTCAATGTACTACACATGCCATTTAGAGTGTGCTGACTTTGGCTAATAAGGGTAACCTCAAGCAGGCTGTGAACCTGGGGTCGAGGCTCTGTGGGCTGCAGTGCAGGGAGCATCAGGGCCTCTGATAAACAGGCAAGGGAGAAGGCCAAGCGCATCAGGTGACCCCACACACAATCTTGCCCAATGTTTTGAGCTGCTGTTCTCCTGAAGGAGATAAGGGTAACACTGTTCAGCAAGAAAAGCAACATTTCCATGTAAATGGACAATAAAGTATATTTTCTAGTTATGGAATAGCAGAACAGAATGGCCTGTTAGTGATACCACATGGCTGCCAACATGTGGCACTACTCACCATGAACTTCTGCACGCTGATGGGGAAGGTGGCAGAGTAGAGTAGGATCTGACGGCCCTTGGCCAGGAAGCTGATGATATCCTCGATGAGCACTACAAAGTCCTGAGACAGCAGCTTGTCTGCCTGAGAAGAGAAAACATTCAAATGGAGCATTAGCAGAGTCACACAGTATTCTCAAAAAACAGTTTTAATCATGTATTTCTATTAAATTTGCTACCACTGGTATGTAATTGATATTTAGCACTGGTTGTCGGGGAAATGTTACATGTAGCTCCTTTAACCTCTTTGGTAGGTTGATGAACCAGATGAGATTTGAAAGGCCTTGATGAAGAATAGTGAGTGGCTCGTAACAAAATAGATCAAGAGGACTGATTCTCTGGAGGTTGATGGACTCAGCTACCACATGTATTTACACACTAACCTCATCCATCACCATCATTTGGACTCTATCCACTTTGGCAACGCCCTTCTTTATCAAGTCTAGGATCCTGCCGGGTGTGGCTATGACCACATGCACTGAGAAAGAATCAGAAACACCATCATTACAGATATGGCATTGTGTACAGCTTTACGGTTTTGTGACTTGTTTGTATTGTACAGTGTGGTCCGAAATGATTGACACCCTCGATGAAGATGAGTAAATGACTTTCAAATAAATAAACAAAATACAGAGCTACGCTATAAAGAGTTGAAGTCAGAAGTTTAAATAGATTTAAAAACTCAGTTTCACAATTCCTGACATTTAATCCTAGTAAAAATTCCCTATCTTAGGTCAGTTAGGATCACCATTTTATTTTAACAATGTGAAATGTCAGAAAAATAGTAGAGAGAAGGGTTTATTTCAGCTTTAATTTCCTTCATCACATTCCCAATGGGTCAGAAGTTTACATACACTCAATTAGTATTTGGGAGCATTGCCATTCAATTGTTTGACCCAAGTTAAATGTTTCAGGTAGCCAGCCTCCCCCAAGCTTCCCACAATCAGTTGGGTGAATATTTGCCCATTCTTCCTGACAGAGCAAGTGTAACCGAGTCAGGGTTGTAGGCCTCCTAGCTCACACACGCCGTTTCAGTTCTGCCCACAAATTCTCTATGGGATTTAGGTCAAGGCTTTGTGATGGCCACTCCAATACCTTGACTTTGTTGTCCTTAAGCCATTTTGCCACAACTTTGGAAGTATTGCTTGGGGTCATTGTCCATTTGGAAGACCCATTTGCGACGAAGCTTTGACTTCCTGACTGATGTCGAGACGTTGCTTCAATATATCCACGTAATTTTCCTCCTCATGATGGCATCAATTTTGTGAAGTACACCAGTCCCTCCTGCAACAAAGCACTCCCCACAACATGATGCTGCCACCACTGTGCTTCACGGTTGGGATGGTATTCTTCAGCTTGCAACCTCCACACAATATCCCATAATGACAAAGCAAAAACAGGTGTAGAAATGTTTGCAGATGTATACATAAAAAAAAAGATGAAATATCCCATTTACATAAGTATTCAGACATATTCAGGGTATGATGCTACAAGCTCAGCACACATGTATTTGGGAAATTTCTCCCATTCTTCTCTGCAAATCCTCAAGCTCGGTCAGGTTGGAAAAGGAATGTCGCTGCACAGCTATTTTCAGGTCTCTCCAGAGATGTTCGATCTGGTTCAAGTCTGGACTCTGGCTGGGCCACTCAAGGACATTGTCCTGAAGCCACTCGTGCGTTGTCTTGGCTTTGTGCTTAGGGCCGTTGTCCTGTTGGAAGGTGAACCTTCGCCCCAGTCCGAGGCCCCGAGTGCTCTGGAGTAGCTTTTCTGCAAGGATCTCTGTACTATGCTCCATTCATCATTCCCTCGATCCTGACTAGTCCCAGTTCCTGCTCTGGATAAGAGCGTCTGCCAAATGACTTAAATGTAAATGTAAATAACATCCCCACAGCATGATGCTGCCACCACCATGCTTCACCATAGGGATGGTGCGAGTTCTCCTCCAGATGCGACACTTGGTAACCAGGCCCAAGAGTTCCATCTTGGTTTCAATCTGCAGTGAACATCGGGTTCATGGTCACCTCCCTGACCAAGGCCCTTCACCAATTGCTCAGTTTGGCCGCGCCTTGGTGGTTCCAAACTTCTTCCATTTTTTATGAATGATGGAGGCCACTGTTCTTGGCAACCTCAAATGCTGCTGAAATGTTTTGGTACACTTCCCCATATGTGTGCCTCGACACAATCCTGTCTCGGAGCTTCACGGATAATTCCTTCGAACTCATGGATAGGTTTTTGCTGACGTGCACGGTCAACTGTGGGACCTTATATAGACAGGTGTGTGCCTTTCCAAATCATGTACAATAAAATGATTTTACCACAGGTGGACTCCAATCAAGCAGTAGAAACATCAAGGATGATCAATGGAAATAGGATGCACCTGAGCTCAATATTTCACCTCATAGCAAAGGGTCTGAACACTTATCTTACACAAACTGTTTAAAAGTTTGGGGTAACTTAGAAATGTCCTTGTTTTTGAAAGAAAAGTAAATCGTCTCTCCATTAAAATAACAGCAAATTGATCAAAAATACAGTGTAGACATTAATAATGTTGTAAAGGACTATAGTAGCTGGAAACCGCAGATTTTTTATGGAATATCTACATTGTCCCATTATTTATTTTATTTCACCGGGTAGGCAAGTTGAGAACAAGTTAATTTACAATTGTGACCTGGCCAAGATAAAGCAAGGCAGTTCGACACATACAACAGAGTTACACATGGAGCAAAACAAACATACAGTCAATAATACAGTAGAAAAATAAGTTTATATAATAAGAAAGAAAGTTATTGTTTCTGGCCATTTTGAGCCTGTAATCGAACCCACAAATGCTGATGCTCCAGATACTCAACTAGTCTAAAGAAGGCCAGTTTTATTACTTATTTAATCAGAACAGTTTTCAGCTATGCGAACATAATTGCAAAAGGGATTTCTAATGATCAATTAGCCTTTTAAAATTATAAACTTGGATTAGTCTGTCGTGTGTCACAGCATCAGCGGACTGAGCTTGTTGTCATTGCATCATCGGAGGGTGAGGGCTAGGGCCACTCCCTGCAGAAATGTTCAGGAACTTGCAGGTGCCTTGGTGGAAGAGTGGGGAAACATCTCACAGCAAGACCTGGCAAATCTGGTCCAGTCCATGAGGAGATGCACTGCAAAACTTAATGCAGCTGGTGGCCACACCAGATACTGACTGTTCTTTTTGACCACCCCCCTTTATTCAGGGACACATTATTCCATTTATGTTGGTCACATGTTTGTGGAACTTGTTCAGTTTATGTCTCAGTTGTTGAATCTTATGTTCATACAAATATTTACACATGTTAAGTTTGCTGAAAATCAACACAGTTGACAGTGAGAGGACATTTCTTTTTTTGCTGAGTTTAGATATTCCATTAAAAATCAGACGTTTCTATTTACATTAGTCATTTACAACATTAACAGTGTTTACACTGTACTTCTGATCAAATTGATGTGATTTTAAATGGACAAAAAAATTAGCTTCTCTTCCAAAAACAAGGACATTTCTAAGTGACCTCAAACTTTTGAAAGGTAGAATACACAAACGTAAAAATGTCTAAAAACCTATTTTGGCTTTGTCATTGTGGAGTACTGTGTGTAGAGTAACGCTGTAACGTAACAAAACGTGGAAAATGTCAAGGGGTCTGAATACTTTCCAAATGCACTGTATTTATCACAAGGTTCCATTGTTGGTATTTAGGAATGTGATGCTGCTGTTGGGTAATTACCAGTCTCGTCCAGGCGCATGATGTCATCTCGCAGGTTGGTGCCGCCCGTGGTGGCCATGACCTTCACGCCGCCCAGGTGCTTACTGATCTGGATACTGATCTGGCTAACCTGCAGGGCCAGCTCACGAGTGGGCACCATCACAATGGCTTGGGAGAGGGGGAGAGGTATAGATAGGGCAAGTGTAAGACAAATGTGATTTGACAGAGTAGTAGGAGTATGGCTCCAAACAGTGACCATTTAGTCGCATTTTGCAACCCTTTGACTTGACTGTGTGAGCTAAACTGCCCAGTCAAGGTTCTCTCTAAGCACCAGACTGAACTTCACTTAACTTTCCAGAGTTTTCCCCATTAACACTATCAACATACTGAAACAAAATGAACTATGCAATACCAAACATGCAAAACTAACTAGGCAAGACATTTTGATGTAGGCAGGATATATCGGAGTATGATGTTATTGCATTGACAGACTCAGCCCGTACTCTACACAGACCGGTGTGGTATAACCATCAGAGCTGCACTAGGCCTATATGCAAATAGACTATTGCCATATATGGATCTCCGCCATTTACCTTGAACTGTTTACAGCATGAGCAGTCGTGAATAGATGCGCTTGTTTTGAGATGTACACATTTTGTTCATATTATTTTCTAGTTAGTGAGTCATTATCCCAGTTATAGATGGTTTGTAGTCAGCGATAGTGGAGTGATGGCTTCCTACTAGAGCACAAAATATTTACATTTCTAGACATCTTTGAAAAACAAGTCAGGTAAATAGTTTTGTCTTAAAGGGGCAGTGCTGTATTTTCAGACAGGCTTGAATAAGCTAAGTAGCCAATAGGCAGAGGGTAGCATCATTTGTCTGATTCTCTGTGATAATGGTATGGGAATAATAATGCATTTTATTTTGTAAAGTGGTTTAAACAACATTTTCAGTCACCTCCTTCTCTGAAGGACAAGTGGATAAACAGGTTAATGTCAAGCCCTGCATGTTTTTCCCCCAAAAGACTCATGGAATGTAGGCCAACATTGAACACCACAGATTTGCTGCTAATGTAGGCTGAATGATAGAACCGTTATTTCCATGTTAAAATGTTATGGGATGCATTTTCTCCATTGTTTTTGATTCCTGTAATGAAAATGTCTGCCCTGACGCTCTGCCCATTTCCCTGGGGCCTGGTGCTGTGCTGATCAACCCACTCTCCCTACCTCTCCCACTTTGCTCTAGGGAAAAAAAATACATTTTGATTGTATAAAACATTTAAAACTACAATTGCAGGAAAATATACTTGTCACAGTTGAAGAGAGGAGGTTCTCCGATTTCTGTAGGCATTTGTTTTATTTCTCAACTCTCAATTTTTAGCTCTATAGCAACTATTTTATAAAGCTTTGGGATATGGAGTGTGCGAAATCTGCATTGGCCATTACGAGAGCATGGGCCTGATTGGGTAGTAGGCTACAACTGCAAAGTTATTTTTAGGACATTAAAATGTACTGTTAAGCTTAATATGGCTACTACCAGTGGGTATTATATTTAAGTTAGCTATCTAGCTAATGTGTTTTGAGTTTCCAATTACTCCTGTGGTGAATTGGACCCAAATTAAAACATGCCTATAATTAGTGTACGCAAATTCATCTATAACAGTAAAATGTATCAATAGCCTAATTGTCAACCCAAAATGCATGACAACAACTGGATTACGTTCTACATCAAAATATCTTGAATCACACATTCCTGCTTAAACATAGATGAAACATAACTTGAATACCTTTTCAATAGTCTATAACACTTTAATAAAGCACTGTGAATGACATAAGACTACTGTTGTAGTAGACAAGTCAAGTATAAAAAGGAGGGAAAGAGTAACGTGAAGAGCCTTGACTCACCCTGTATATAGTCCTTCTTCAGGTCTATTCTCTCCAGCATGGGGATGAGGTAGGCCCCACTCTTCCCTGTTCCATTCTTGGCTCGGGCCAGGATGTCTCGTCCTGACAGGGCTATGGGAATGCTCTCCTCCTGAAAGTGACAAAAAAATATCTAACTATGACAAACTACAAAGGCTAAGTCCAAAGACTTCAGTTATAACTCAAGATGCAGTCCGGGATCTTAAACTCAACAAATTTGCAACATATTGTACACATTTTTGTGGGAGGTAATACATCACACAAAATGGATGACATAGTAGATAATTGGATGACATAGTACACACGCTCGAGCACCACTTTCAAAACTACCTGCTGAAATTATACAAAAGTTCTGGAGCATCTTTATAGGTTATAGGCATCAGAATCAGGAGCCAATTTACAGCAAGGGAATTCCCCAGTTTCAACAGGTCATCTTTGGGCAGAGACACTCCCAGTGAGTGTCGTACCTGGATAGGAGAGGGCTTCTCCCAGCCCATCTCAAAGATGCCCATCAGGAGCTCCCGTTTCAGACAGTAGTCCTCAAACTCATTTCCCTTAGTGGACGTTACATCCTGGGACACAGCAAGAAAGAGGTTAGACAACAGAAGTAACAGACTTGATTAAAATGATATACCGGGAAAATCCATGAGCTAGTGAAAAAGCATGCTGCATTGTACCATGACTTACAGAGGTTCTGACCCTGGTGTCTTTGGGAGGGAGCTGTAGGCTTTTTTTCCAGTCATCTCCAAACCTGACAGAGCAGAAGAGAGCAATTAAAAGAACACCTGCACTACTGATTTCTAAAACAAAATCTACTGGGTCATCACTTCTAAAACCTGGTTTGAAGGTATAATAAACTATGAGCAGAACATAATTGTTTCAGTCACTGGGTGAAACCGTGGTGCGAGAGAAATGTGTACCTAATCCCAGTTCCCTCCTGGGCAGCACCCGCTTTCTGGGATGCACCTGTGGCCTCGTCTGACAGAGAGCCCAGGACGAGGGGTCCTGATTGGGGTGAAGCCGGTTTAGGCGGCCCCCCAAGCTGCCCGTTCTGCTTGTTCAGTCCCATGACGACAGGACCAAGGTTCTCTGTTCTGGCAGCTGCCATTTCCGCTTTCCTGTTTTTATTCTCAAAATATTAATATTTTCTGTTTTTTTTGCCCCCTTAAAAAGCCTCTTCAAAAGTAGATGAGTCTAATAAACATTAACAAATATTCTCTTGTTTTTTTGTCCAAAGCTTTTACAACAGAAGTCTGTCGTTTTTACATATATATGTGCGTGCAGTTCGGTCCCCTTCAACAGAGTTTACTGCCGTATGAAAAAAAATAGTATTTATACAAGAGCTCTCCCAAATGAAGAGATATATGCATTCAAATGCATACATATACTACACACAATATAGAACATTATATGTGAACAAGAATCAAATTGTTTAATTCCTGCAATAGAACTGCTATTTGAAGCGGGGAAATAGCATCTGTAATATAATCTTTGATCAAATGTACATTTACATATTTTTATTTCCTTGTTTTGCATCAAGTCCATTTGAATTGCTCAACATCGATGTCCTTTGTACAAATATTTCATCAAAATAATAATGTCCTTATTGTTCAACATTTGTTTTCCACTCTGTCTGTATATGTCCATCCACGTGTTAAAGTAGTTTCCTGATGTTGAAAATCAAACAAGGGTAACTGTAGTCCAAAAGCAACGCAGCTTTAAGTTCCCCTTGGGCTCCTTTCGGTCTGTCCCCTCTGTTCCAGGTGAGTCTCCCTCCTCTCTCAGCTCTTTTGTCAACGTGTGTAGCTGTGTGTGTGAGTGGTGGTGTATTCAGCAACTCAAACCTGTTCCACCTGACAGGAAGAAGGAGAATTTGATTTTAGAAGTAAAGTCAGAGTGAATACTATATAAGCCCTAGACTAGCTTTAAAACCGCATAATACAATAGATGCACAAATGTTCTACTCAAATCCCCAACTACATCATGTCAAACATGTATTTGGCAGGCAGGCACATGGTAAAATTGCTTTTCTAGTGTTGGCTTGGTGGATCAGTCTGTAAGGTACTCCAACCCATTGGTGTACTGCATGAGCACATAGGAGTTGCCTATACTACAAGCAGTATAAGCCCAGACAACAGGAGAGTAACGTTAGGCTACGTCGTCAACAACGTGGGACTACTTTATAGCCGTAATCACCTGCGAACTTTGAAGTTACTTTGAGGAAATTATCTAACGTTAGCTAGAAGCATCTGAACTTAAATGAAAGTGAATTGCAAATGTATGGACAACAAACACGTCACCGTCTTTAGCTAGCTAGCTAACATTAACGAATAACAGGGATGTCCTTATTGGCCAAATAAAGGTTTTTTAAAAAGACAGCTAATGTTACGTCAGTTGTTAGCCAACTTATCTCAATTGTGCCAACTGCAAAAAGTAATTCAAACCTGACGAATAGCGATTTGACGCTACAAAAGGCCATTTATCTGGCCAACTTGAGAGGAAGATATTTAGTTAGCTAGTAATATAAGTTAACTGGCTATCTAATGACGTTAGCCACATAGCTTTGACATAAACATGCAAGTCGGCTAGTAAGTTAAGCGATCTGAATAATTTAAATAGTAATTTAGTAAGCCATCTAGGTATCGTTACATCACTGATGAAAGGGGTTATTATAAACTAGCTAGTCAGATGAGTTAACTTGGATGGCTTGTGCATTGGGCTGTCGTTTTCCATGTCTGAATGTTAGCTGGCTATATTATCTAGCTGACAAGCTAACGTCGACTTTATCATATCTGTATAATACTAATTGAATAGAACACCACGAAGTACTCACCTTTCTCTCACTTTGATGTTATATATCATAGATGTTTGCGGCAGATCAATTACTTATGTCACTGTTCGATTAAATTCACTCCATACAAAACACTAATTCAACATGGTATCCTCTCTTCATCGCCGCCTTCTTCTTCTGTAGTATCATGGCGGGCCACAAACCAACGTTTAAAGTGAATGCCGCCACCTACTGTGCTGGAATGTCGATCAATCATGATCAGACCAACTATGTACTACCATGAAAATAAAATTCTAAACCAAATAAATCCCCAACACCACCAATTGCAGCACTTAACCTTCACATTGCTTCTTCATTCATTCCTTGACCCTCATCCTCCCACTCCATGTCATCAGATCTGACACCCATCTTGTTAGCATTCCAACACAGCTGTTGCTTCCCCACATTTTTTCTCAATTTTGTCCGCACTACTCGCCACGATTTCCGATCTCCTAGTTAAGACATTTCTCTATCCCAGGGCTCCCCTAACCTGTTGTTGTTGTTGATAATGATGATGATGATGATAATGTTGTTGTTGTTCCTCTTCTTCTTCTTCTTCTTCTATGAGGTTTAACAGCAGTTGGCATCCAATATGTTGCGTTACTGCCACCTACTAGACTGGAGAACAACTCCCTTGTACTTTGCTTGAAAAATAAATAAATAAACAAATACCCTACCATCTAACACGACACTCACACAAAAAAATACATAAAATAAAATAAAAAATAATATGAAAATAACACCACCCTACTCCACTATGAAAATCTATTTAGTCCTACCTCAGGCCAATAACCTGGATGGATGGGACACCACCACTTAACACACCCTGAAATTCTTCTGATGTCTCACACACCCAAGTCTCGCACACACAAATACCTCTCTGCAGCACCACCACAACCTCAATTTTCTACGACTTTACGTTCCATCCCTGCAGTACAGCTCACCGTGCTTCTACATCTGCATTGCTTGCTGTTTGGGGTTTTAGGCTGGGTTTCTGTACAGCACTTTGTGACATCAGCTGATGTAAAAAGGGCATTATGAATACATTCGATTGATTGATTGATTGATTGATTGATTGATTGATACAGTTGATAACCGTTACTATAAATGCAAAAAATCCAATCATACTGAAACATATATCACTTGTTGGCCTATCCCTCTGTTCTGGTACAGATCTACTGCTCACACCACTCCTCTCAGGATCCCTCCCCCTTGACCCATCTTCCTCTACTTTCTTCACTGCCTCAGCATATGACAACTTCTGCACTACTCTAACCCTGGAAACCTCAACCTGCCTCTCTCTCACCGGACATTTTTTATTTATTTTTTGACCCCTTTTTCTCCCCAATTTCGTGGTATCCAATTGTTTTAATAGCAACTATCTTGTCTCATCACTACAACTCAGTACCTCGTGGGCTCGGGAGAGACAAAGGTTGAAAGTCATGCGTCCTCCGATACAGGACCGCTACCTCCGCCTTTGTGCAAGGAGGAGCAGGAGGAGCACTGCCAGAGCCCTGCAAAATTACCTCCAGCAGGCCACAAATATGCATGTGTCTGCTCAAACGGTCAGAAACAGACTCCATGAGGGTGGTATGAGGGCCCGACATCCACAGGTGGGGGTTGTGCTTACAGCCCAACACCGTGCAGGACGTTTGGCATTTGCCAGAGAACACCAAGATTGGCAAATTCGCCACTGGTGCCCTGTGCTCTTCACAGATAAAAGCAGGTTCACACTGAGCACGTGACAGACGTGACAGAGTCTGGAGAAGCCGTGGAGAACGTACTGCTGCCTGCAACATCCTCCAGCATGACCGGTTTGGCGGTGGGTCAGTCATGTGTGGGGTGGTATTTCTTTGGGGGGGCCGCACAGCCCTCTATGTGCTCGCCAGAGGTAGCCTGACTGCCATTAGGTACCGAGATGAGATCCTCAGACCCCTTGTGAGACCATATGCTGGTGCGGTTGGCCCTGGGTTCCTCCTAATGCAAGACAATGCTAGACCTCATGTGGCTGGAGTGTGTCAGCAGTTCCTGCAAGAGGAAGGCATTGATGCTATGGACTGGCCCGCCCGTTCCCCAGACCCAAATCCGATTGAGCACATCTGGGACATCATGTCTCGCTCCATCCACCAACGCCACGTTGCACCACAGACTGTCCAGGGGTTGGCAGATGCTTTAGTCCAGGTCTGGGAGGAGATCCCTCAGGAGACCACCTCATCAAGAGCATTCCCAGGCATTGTAGGGAGGTCATACAGGCACGTGGAGGCCACACACACTACTGAGCCTCATTTTGACTTGTTTTAAGGACATTACATCAAAGTTGGATCAGCCTGTAGTGTGGTTTTCCACTTTAATTTTGAGTGTGACTCCAAATCCAGACCTCCATGGGTTGATAAATTTGATTTCCATTGATAATTTGTGTGATTTTGTTGTCAGCACATTCAACTATGTAAAGAAAAAAGTATTTAATAAGAATATTTCATTCATTCAGATCTAGGATGTATTATTTTAGTGTTCCCTTTATTCTTTTGAGCAGTGTATATTCAATTTTATCTCTTGGACCCTCAGGATGGCAAATCAGAGCAAGATTACTGAATGTAAGTACATTATTTACCTTCAGAGATGAATGTATCAAACCAGTTGCCGTTATAAAAGTGTTTTGTTGTTGTGCACTCTCCTCAAACAATAGCATGGTACGTGTTCACTGTAATAGCTACTGTAAATTGGACAGATTACAGTTAGATTAACAAGAATGCAAGCGTTCTGCCCATATAAGACATGTCTTTCTGTAAGGCGTCTAAGTGTAGCAGGTAAAGTGGAGTCAGGCGCAGGACACAGAGATGAGTAATAAACGTAACTTTACTCATAACAACAAATATTCCACGAAGGAAAATACTCAAGCTCACAAATGAGACCAACTTACAATGAATAAACACTCACAAAACCATGGTGGAAACAGAAGGTTAAATAAAGAACAATTAATTATGGGAATGGAAACCAGGTGTGTACAATGAAGACAAAACAAATGGAAAATGAAACGTGGATCGGTGGCGGCTAGAAAACTGGTGACGTCGACCTCCGAACACTGGCAGAACAAGGAGAGGGACCAACTTCGGCGGAAGTCGTGACACTATGTCCTGGAAAGTTTGCTGTTACTTACAACACCATCCTCGTCACATTACACACGTTAGCAACAACCGTTCCGGTATAGGGACACCGATCCCATAGATTCTTAATAAGAGGTCACATAATAAGTTGCATGTACTTACTCTGTGGACAACAATAGTGTTTAAAATGTTTTTTTGAATGACTACCTCATCTCTGTACCCCACACATACAATTATCTGTAAGGTCTCTCAGTCGAGCAGTGAATTTCAAACAATGATTCAACCACAAAGAGAAGGGAGGTTTTCCAATACCTCGCAAACAAGGGCACCTATTGGTAGATGGGTATAAAAAAACAGCAGACATTGAATACAAATTTGAGAAATTTTAAAGTTATTAATTACACTTTGAATGGTGTAGCAATACACCCAGTCACTACAAAGCTACAGGTGTCTTTCCTAACTCATTTGAGATTTCACTAAGATGCCAATGGGGACTTTAAAAGAGTTACAGAGTTTAATGGCTGTGATAAGAGAAAACTGAGGATGGATCAACAACATGGTATTTATTCCACAATACTAAGCTAAATGACAGAGTGAAATGAAGGATAATATTCCAAAACATGCATCCTGTTTACAATTAGGCACTAAAGTAAAACTGCAATGAAATTAACTTCATGTCCTGAATACAAAGCGTTACGTTTGGGGCAAATCCAACACAACACATCACTGAGTACCACTCTTCATATTTTCAAGCATGGTGGTGGCTGCATCGTGTTATGTCATCAGCAAGAACTAGGGAGTTTTTTAGGATACCAATAAATGGACGAGAGCTAAGCACATCCAAAATCCTAGAGGAAAACCTGGTTCAGTCTGCTTCCAACAGACACTGGGAGACAAATTCACCCTTCAGCAGGACAATGACTTAAAACACAAGGCCAAATATACACTGGTTGCTTACAAAGACAACATTCAATGTTCCGAGGTGGCCTAGTTAGAGTTTTGACTTAAAATGGCTTAATGAAGGTGATGTGTGGCATGACCAGCCTTTCAAAGGACCTCATGATTACAGATGTTAGTGCTACATGGCGGTAGTCATTGTGGCAGGTAGTCTTAGAGTTCTTGGGAACAGGAATGATGGGGGTCAGCTTGAGACGTGGGGATTACAGACTTAGACAAGGAGCAGTCAAAAATGAGTGTGAGTCTATCTCATGCTCTGAGAATGCACCCTGGAATACCTTAATGGCTCTGTGGCCTTGCAAGTGTTGACGGAGAATGAGATCACCCAGTCCTCTGGGATGGCGGAGCCCCTCGTGCACTGCTCGGTGTTGTTTTTGTCGAAGCGTACATAAATTGCATTGACTTCATCTAGTAGAGGCACAGTGATGGAGAACGGCTAGGTCTACTGTAATGTACTGTAGCCCTTGCCACATGTGTTGAGTGTTGGAGCCAGTGTAATAGGATTCCACCTTGTCCTATATTGTAATTTTTCCTGTTTGCTCTGTGGAGGTTGTAGCAGGACTTCTTGTACACGTTGGTGTCCTCATCCGTAGCATCGGGGTTGATGAATGTAATTTTCAGGATAGTTGGTCAATAATAGTTTTTCTGTTCTTGCTAAGATATTGAAGCCATTACACTAGAATAGTGCAATAATCATAGTTAAAATATAATGAATGATCTTTATGATAGCATCAACTAGAGGACATCATGCCCATGTTTACTACTCAGTGGAGTTTGTCGTGGAAATTCAGTACTGAGAGAGACTTGGTCATTTCTTCAAACCATGATCTTTATTTAATATCGATTAATTATTGCAATAATGAAACCGGCCAACTCAACAGTGTTGGTATGAACATTAAACTATAATTTAAGAAATTCTCAGCCATCTAAATCAGAGTACATTTTACATCAGTACAAAAAAAATCATAATGTCGACACTGAGCATACCCCATTGGTCAGCATGGTAGAAATAACTATTTCCATCCCCATAGCACCATCTGTAAATACTCAAATGAGCACATCTTGTTGGACAAATACAGGTAGACTCCCTGTTTAAGTAACATTTCTTTCTGTTTAGTGCCTAATGAACATGACCCAGGACAAGCATCATGATCCCACTATGTATAAGGCAATGCCTATGGACTGCTATAGTTCCTGAGTATTATTATTATCATCAAAAATTGCAATTTGGCAATGGATATAAATCAAATAGATTAGGATCAGTTTCACTCTCAGGACCGGAGTTCTCCCTCTCTATTTCACCAAGGCATGCTGAGAATAGTCTAAAACGACCCCTCCTGTCTCAGCCTCCAGTATTTATGCTGCGATAGTTTATGTGTCGGGGGGCTAGGGTCAGTCTGTTATATCTGGAGTATTTCTCATGTTTAAATCCGGTGTCCTGTGTGAATTTAAGTATGCTCCCTGTAATTCTCTCTCTTTCTCGCTCTCTCTTTCTCTCTCTCTCTCTTCTTTCGGTGGAATCTGAGCCCTAGGACCATGCCTCAGGACTACCTGGCCTGATGACTCCTTGCTGTCCCCAGTCCACCAGGTTACCTGGCCCGTGCTGCTGCTCCAGTCTCAACTGTTCTGTCTGCGGCTATGGAACCCTGACCTGTTCACTGGACGTGCTACCTTGTCCCGGACCTGCTGTTTTGGACTCTCTGTCTTCCGCACCTGCTGTCCCTAACTCTGAATAATAGGCTATGAAAAGTCAAATTACATTTACTCCTGAGGTGCTGACTTGTTGCACCCTCTGCATCCACCTTGGTTATTATTATCTGACCCTGCTGGTCATCTATGAACATTTGAACATCTTGGCCATGTTCTGTTATAATCTCTCCCGGCACAGCCAGAAGAGGACTGGCCACCCCTCAGAGCCTGGTTCATCTCTAGGTTTCTTCCTAGGTTTTGGGCTTTCTAGGGAGTTTTTCCAAGCCACCGTGCATCTACATCTGTATTGCTTGCTGTTTTAGGATGGGTTTCTGTTCAGCACTTTGTGACATCAGCTGATGTAAGAAGGGCTTTATAAATAAATTTGATTGATTGATAGTACACAACTTCTTTACCCATGTCAACATTAGCATAACAATAATCAAAACAATCCGATTAACATACTAAAACTTACTCAAATCAATCAGTCAGTCTGAAAAATCATTCAGCTTCCAAATCATAATTAAAACCCAACGAATTATCCTACCAACATTTAGAATGACATTGCTCAGTGATTCACATTGGTTCTGTCCCTCAAAATTAACACCCTCAACTTAACACACATCAGCACTGGGTGAATGTACATTTATATTAACATACAATATATTCACCTTATAATTAACCCAATTAACTATCTCATCAGGGTTATAAATACAGATCAGTATCTCAATGCATTCTTAGCCTAAATTACTATAAATGTAGCAGTGTGTAAACCTCCTCAATCAAACTGATACCCCAACTAACAATTTCAGTCTAAATCAATTACAGGCACTGTTGATTACCCCCTGATTACCCCCTGGTAATCTTCTGGCATTTATTAATTTTTCTTCAGATAGCTTCACAGTTCAAAGTGTATGGCCCATGACAATGTCCCGTTTTCAATGTCTCACCTGAGCCCCACCTCAACTCCTACTATGTCCATTTGCCAACCAGTACACCAGCAACATGAGATGTTTTGGAACGGATCCTTCTCCATTCTCACTGCACGTGGACTTCTGTTGTACACCTGATTGAAAAGGCATGAGAGAAAAGGATGTCGATAGCTTCAACTGGATGCTGTACACTGGTTGCTGGCTCGGACTCAGGTCTCTCGATAGAAGTGGTGCAGGACAAGGCTGTAGTGAACGCCATTTCTTCAGCCGGTTAGAGGTGTTTTGAGGTCCACACCATTTGGTCAAATAACCCTTGGATGCATTTAGATACCAACTGTAGCCATCTCTCCATAATCTCGAGAAAGGACAAATAAGAACAACAGTTTAGTTCACTTCTGAATCAGGAAATACAGACAAGAATTGACTATATGACAAATTATTACTAATATTGAGCAATTTTATTAATACAAATTTCTAAAACAAAAGTAAAGAAAGAATAACAACACATTCCATTGAAATAATTTTTCCAAATTAGCTTACTCCCCTTATCACACTGTCAAGCTCATCGCAGAGTCATAAGATCAGGAAATTATCCCGGTCATCCAGCAGACCCAAGCTGGCAAAACAGAACAAACAACGCAACAATACACTACTTCATATATCACTCAATACATCCCTGCATATCACTCAAGGTGTGTAAACTTCAATCCAAAAACCTCAAAAGACTGGTAATTCCCCCATTTTGACACATGACTAATGTGTAAAAACAACAACACTACTGGTTAAAAAATGAAACAAAACAACTTAAAATAACAAAATCGAATTACAATCACTACCCATAATCACACCATAAAGAACATTTGTATCCATAACTTCATTGTAAAAACAGACTTTAGACAGCCTCCCCTTATTCAAGGGCAGCCCTCTCTTTCCCATGTGGATCAAATCACAAATAGTGCTATGAACTATAAACCTCTTCGTAATTATCAGTATTACAAATGAGCTTCATTTCATCATCCAATGTCTCGGCTTTCCAGTGGGGGCGATCAAACCACACTAGAAAGTCAGGACAGAGGTCAGAGTTCATTCAAACCTTTCAAATAAGTGTGTATTACTGTTTTAATGAATTATGTAAAAAATAGTCAAATATTCTATACATTTCAATTTCCAGGTTCACAGTAAGTTTCTTCAGGACATTTTTTATAAAAATAATTAATGTGTTCAATTAAAACTCAGAAACTTCCGAAAATTCCATGTGTGTGTGTGTGTGTACCCTTTAGGATACCTTGGCACTAAGACAAATGGGAAACCCACTACCCCCAAATGAAATAGAAAGGTCACAATAAATCAGACATAGTATCTAAAAAACACAAACAAATATTCATAATATTCAAGTGTGTTGTGTGTGGGTGCCTGCAAACAATACGTCAAATACAAACAAAATTGGCCATAATTTGATAGTTTACGGCCTAATCTGCATACCTTTCTTCTAACGACATTGCAGAACTGCTCTCCCAAAGAGAGATCAAATGACTACCCCATTTTTACAGGAAAGGAAACTGTACATTTCTTTAGCATTCACTATACTATACTAATATCATAATCAGCAAGCCAAAGGTTTTAAACTACAAACAAAACACGATAATAATAAGGCTACTGTACTCCCTCAAATCATTAATTGTTTGTTTTAACGAACTCCAACGTTATGTGTGCTTAATTTACAATGCGCTACCCTTTGACACGGCAACATGCACAGTTGAAGTCAAAGTTTACATACACTTAGGTTGGAGTCATTAAAATCCGTTTTTCAACACTCCACAAATTTCTTGTTAACAAACTACAGTTTTGGCAAGTCGGTTAGGATATCTACTTTGTGCATGACACAAGTAATTTTTCCAACAATTGTTTATAGACAGAATATTTCACTTATAATTCACTGTATTACAATTCCAGTGGGTCAGAAGTTTACATACACTAAGCTGACTGTGCCATTAAACAGCTTGGAAAAATCCAGAAAATGTTTTCATGGCTTTAGAAGTTACTGATAGGCTCATTGACATAATTTGAGTCAATAGGAGGTGTACCTGTAGATGTATTTCAAGGCCTACCTTCAAACTCAGTGCCTCTTTGCTTGACATCATGGGAAAATTAAAAGAAATCAGCCAAGACCTCAGGAAAAAAGTTGTACACCTCCACAAGTCTGGTTCATCCTTTGGAGTAATTTCAAATGCCTGAAGGTACCACGTTCATCTGTACAAACAATAGTACGCAAGTATAAACACCATGGGAACACGCAGCTGTCATACCGCTCAAGAAGGAGTCGCGTTTTGTCTCCTAGAGATGAAGTACTTTGGTGTGAAATGTGCAAATCAATCCCAGAACAACAGCAAAGGACCTTGTGAAGATGCTGGAGGAAACAGGTACAAAAGTATCTATTTCCACAGTAAAACGAGTCCTATATCGACATAACCTGAAAGGCCGCTCAGCAAAGAAGAAGCCACTGCTCCAAAACTGCCATAAAAAAGCCAGAATGTGGTTTGCAACTGCACAT
This sequence comes from Oncorhynchus masou masou, assembly GCF_036934945.1. Classification (NCBI taxonomy): domain Eukaryota; kingdom Metazoa; phylum Chordata; class Actinopteri; order Salmoniformes; family Salmonidae; genus Oncorhynchus; species Oncorhynchus masou. The sequence continues at coordinate 41,855,898 of NC_088224.1, forward strand.
GGGGACAAAGATTGTACTTTTTGGATAAATATCCTCTGGTCTGATTAAATAAAAATAGAACTGTTTGGCCCTAATGACCATTGTTATGTTTGGAGGAAAAAGGGGGAGGCTTGCAAGCTGAAGAACACCATCTCAACCGTGAAGCACGAGGATGGCAGCATTATGTTGCTTTGCTGCAGGAAGGACTGGTGCACTTCACAAAATAGTTGGCTTCATGAGGCAGGAAAATTATGTTGATATACAGAAACAACATCTCAAGACATCAGTCAGGAAGTTAAAGCTTGGTTGCAAATGGGTCTTCCAAATGGACAATGACCCCAAGCATACTGCCAAAGTTGTGGCAAAATGGCTTAAGGACAACACAGTCAAGGTATTGGAGTGGCCATCACTTGCTCGCAAAGCTTGTGCGAGCAAGGAGGCCTACAAGCCTGACTCAGTTACACCAGCTCTGTCAGGAGGAATGGGTCAAAATTCACCCAACTTATGGTGGGAAGCTTGTGGAAGACTACCCAAAACGTTTGACCCAAGTTAAACAATTTAAAGGCATTGCTACCAAATACTATTTGAGTGTATGTAAACTTCTGACCCACTGGGAATGTGATGAAGGAAATAAAAGCTGACATAAATCATTCTCTCTACTATTATTCTGACATTTCACATTGTTAAAATTAAGTGGTGATCCTAACTGACCTAAAACAGGGAATTTTTACTGGGATTAAATGTCAGGAATTGTGAAAAACTGAGTTTAAATGTATTTGGCAAAAGTGTATGTAATCTTTCCGACTTCAACTGTATCTAACAATTCACTACCATATATTATATGACTGGTCTCTGTTTTCCATATGCTTTACTGTTGGCATCACAGAGGACTGATAGTAGCGCTCACCTGGTCTTCTCCGGACAAGCTTTTTCCCGGATGCCCCACACGATCGGAAAGGGGATTCATCAGAGAAAATGACTTTACCCCTTCTTCACAACATTTGAACCTCCCGGTCAGGGCCGGTTACGACAGAGCCTGGGCTCGAACCCAGAGTCTCTGATGGCACAGCTGGCGCTGCAGTACAGCGCCCTTAACCACTGCGCAACCCGGGAGGCCACACTCACACCTGTGTTAATGAGAGAATCACTGACATGATGTTAGCTGGTCCTTTTGCGGCAGGACTGAAATGCAGTGGAAATGTTTTGGGGGGATTCAGTTCATTTGCATGGCAAAGAGGGACTTTGCAATTAATTGCAATTCATCTGATCACTCTTCATAACATTCTGGAGTATATGCAAATTGCTATCATACAAACTGAGGCAGCAGACTTTGTGAAAATTAATATTTGTGTCATTCTCAAATTATGGCCACGACTGTACATGGAATTTAAAAAAAATTCACATGTAAACATGCAGTGGACGGGATGTTTTGAAAATATGATTATATTAAATTAATGCACAATGTATTATGACAATATTTATTTGTAGTTTACAATTTTTGTGTTTTAGCATTATAATAAGTAGTGTCAAAATATATTTTGAAATTTCATGGATATCATTAGCATAATGTTTTCTGTTAGAGAGTGGAGAGGAAGGAGAGGAATAAGGCTGAATAGGAAGAAGAGTGAAAGAGAGAGAGGGAAAGGTAAAGATATGATTACAGAGCCTGCCAATTTATTATTCCAATCAATGTTTTTGAGATAAAATACAAAAATGAGGCAAGCAATGGGAATCTGTTAACCAAAGTATTTTATCTAATAGTGTACCATTTATTATTAAAGATTGGAGAAGAAGGAGAAGGAACAATTAAGGGAGTAAAAAGAGTGAAGCGAGGAGAGTGTGGAAGAGTGAGGTGGAAAGGTAAAGAGACGGAAAGGAAGAAAGAGCAGAAAGACAATTGAAGAAAAGAGGAGAAAGATTGGAGAAGTAAAAGTTAAGAGAGTTAGAAGAGTTACACAAGGAGAGTGAAGAAGAGCAGACAGAGGAGGTACAATGGCTCTTTCCAAGAAACCAAAATACCATTTTAATAACAACATGAGAGAATTTCCGTTTATACGCTCAGGTCAAGACGATAGAATGGTTCACTGCACCCTTTGTAATTCCTCTTTTTCAATTGGCAGCAGGGGGAAGAACGGCAGTGGTAGAACATCAACAGACAAAAAAGCATAAAGCCTCTCTGATTGCCCGTGTTGGTATGCCCTCTGTCACCACATTCTTCAAGAAGGTAGAGCCTTCCCAAGATACCACACTATGTGACACAATCATAGTTACAGATCTATGGGCTGCACAGCACAACTGACACGAAAGCTTTATGAGCCAAAGTTTACATGTGCTAGGACAAAATGTGAAGCCATAGTGAGTAACGTGTTAGAATCATGGGCAACTACTTTGGTAACACAGGACCTAGACCAGGTTGATTTTGTGTCCCTGTCCATTGATGTGTCCAATCATGGACATGTAAAGCTGCTGCCAATAGTAGTCAGATATTGTAAGATATATGGTGGCAACACATCTGTGGAAACAAAACTGCTTGATTTTGTTGAATTGGAAGGAGAAACAAGCAGAGGAAATTGCAGCTGAGGTCCTGGTGGTCATCCAAAAATGTAACCTGGAAAACAAAGTCGTAGCTTTCTCTGCCGACAACAAATACCAACTTTGGAAGACTGAATAGGCTGGGGAGGGTCAATGTCCATACCAAAGTTTAAAATGCTCTGCATCTGGAGGTGATTGGCTTAGGTTGTCCTGCCCACATCATTCATGACACGGCCAGAACAGCTTTGGTTATGATTCCCCTTGATGTTGAGTACCTGCTCACAAAGATATTTGGATATTTTCACCGTCAGAGTATAAAGACTGAAGAGCTTTTGAAAGTTTGTTGGCCAGGAGTACAATAACATTTTAGGACATAGCAATGTTTGCTGGCTGTCCAACGAAATGTATGTGCCATTGAAATCCTTTTTTCTTTCTAAAGACAAATGCCCTGTTGTCCTGCAAACAATGTTTGAAGATCCACTGACTGAACATTGACTGGCCTTTGTCCATGGAAACTTGACCGTATTCAGTGACACGATCAAGATGCTTGAAGGCCAGGACCACTGTGCTGTGGAGTCAGCTGCAATTCTGAGAAACATTGAGGCAAAATTGACTGCAAGATGTGATGACAACTTCATTCCAGTTTTAGTCAGAGGACTTCTGAGAGAGCTAGAGGAAAATGGAGCAATGTCTAAAGAGGGCTTTCTTAAAACATCCCAATCATTCATCACTACGGTTGTGAACTACTTGCAAGCATGGGGAAAGCACACATATAATCTAAAATTTTTACATTGTCTCCTTTTTAAAAGGAAACCTCAGAGTGAAGAGATCCAGAAGGCAGCAGGCACACTGCAGGCAATATGCCCCAATGTGACCATCAATGAGGATGCATTGTTTGATGAGGTTACTGGCCAGCAAGAGTTCCTAAAGGGGGGGCATCGCTTGAAGAATGGAAAACATCTGAGACACCGCTTAGTCAGAGATGGAGCACAGCAGTTACCCACTTCAAAGAGAACGACATCCCATACACTAACCTGTCTAGATTAGCCTCTGTTGTCATGTGCTTACCTGGAAGTAATGCACCAGTCGAGAGAGTGTTCTCCCAAATGAATGATATATGGACAGCAGCAAGAAATAGGTTCACTGTTCCTACCATCAAGGCCATGCTTATTGTGAAGACAAACTTCAACCTCCCCTGCCAGGAGTTCATGGAGAAGCTGACCAAAGACAGAGCAATCCTGAAGAAGATACATTCTTCTGAGAAATATTTTTTTTATTTTACCTTTATTTAACTAGGCAAGTCAGTTAAGAACAAATTCTTATTTTCAATGATGGCCTAGGAACAGTTGGTTAACTGCCTGTTCAGGGGCAGAACAACATATTTGTACCTTGTCAGCTCAGGGGTTTAACCTCTTACACCTATGGTGGCGCTATTTCATTTTTGGAAGAAAAACATTCCCGTTTTAAACAAGATATTTTGTCACAAAAAGATGCTCGACTATGCATATAATTGCTACTGTTCGAAAGAAAACACTCTGACGTGTCCAGAAATACAAATATCTTCTCTGTGCGTGCCCTTTAACGTGAGCTTCAGGCAAAACCAAGATGACTTGGCATCCAGGAAATGACAAGGATTTTTGAGGCTCTGTCTTTCATGATCTCCTTATATGGCTGTGAACGCAAGAGGAATGAGTCTGCCCTTTCTGTCGTTTCCCCAAGGTGTCTGCAGCATTGTGACGTATTTGTAGGCAGATCATTGGAAGATTGACCATAAGAGACCACATTTACCACATGTCCGCCCGGTGTCCTGCGCCGAAATTGGTGCGCAAAAGTCACCTGCCAGTATTTTTCCATGGGGCACAGAGAGAGAAGCAAGCTTCCACGAACTGCATGTCAATGAAGAGATATGTGAAAAAACACCTTGAGGATTGATTCCAAACAACGTTTGCCATGTTTCGGTCGATATTATGTAGTTAATCCGGAAAAAGTTTCACGTTGTAGGTGACTGCATTTTCGGTTCGTTTCGGTAGCCAGGCGCAATGTAGAAAACGGAACGATTTCTCCTACACACAGACGCTTTCAGGAAACACTGCGCATCTGGTATGTGGCTGGGAGTCTCCTCATTGAAAACATCAAAAGCTCTTCAAAGGTAAATGATTTTATTTATTTGGTTATCTGGCTTTTGTGAAAATGTTGCGTGCTACATGCTACACAAAATGCTATGCTAGCTTAGCATACTCTTACACAAATTAGTTAATTTCTATGGTTCAAAAGCATATTTTGAAAATCTGAGATGACAGTGTTGTTAAGAAAAGGCTAAGCTTGAGAGCAAACGCATTATTTTAATTTTATTTGCGATTTTCAGAAATCGTTAACGTTGCGTTATGCTAATGAGCCTGAGGCTTAGTCACAATCCCGGATCCGGGATGGGGAGTTTCAAGAGGTTAAACTTGCAACCTTCCAGTTACTAGTCCAACACTCTAACCACTAGGCTATAATATACAGAATAGGTTGGTATAAGTATATTATGTTGTTACCAATCTCATCATCGTTTTATTTCTTTATTATGTTAAGTATTTCACATATACTATTGTCGGTTTTTTCAATTTTGCTCATGTTCTCTTCTGTTCTTATTCTACCCAGACTACCAGGACCACTGAATGGCTGTTCAGATTGGACAGTTCTGTCTTGTCTGTAGTGTTCCTGTAATATAATTATTTTCTCTGTCACGGTGTGCCTGTTAGACTATCAACCAATCCATTGGCTCAGCAAACATTCTCCAGCAGAAAAAAACTGTAGTTTCCGGGAAACTGCCTCGCCCGGTCATGGGATCCTACATGGTTCTCTATCCTCCCAGAAACTATGGCAAAGTCTTCTATAGACTAGCTGCTAAAATCCCGCTCTCAATACCACCCCGAGATGTTCTATGATGGGCAGTGATGGACGGAACACCAAGATAACGTTGTATCAAAACACATTATCCAAATTTCAATCATCTTATTATGCAAATTTCTATATCTTATTTCCATACTCACCCACTCTCGTATCACAGTCACAGAAAACACAAACAAAAAACAGGGGAATGAGACAGACAAGGAAAACCAGTTAGTGCCGTTCTTAGATTTCAAAACCCTGTCTATATGAACAGGGAAACCCATACCATTATCAAAATATTGCCTAATAAGTGGTCCCACAACAGGGTGTTGTATCCACACAGGGATATCGCTGTAATGGCTCTCGTTGGTGGTAGAAAGAGTAGACCAAGGCGCAGCGTGGAAAGTGTTCATGACTAAACAGAAAACAAGATTCCAACAAACTATGGTGGAAAACAGGCTGCCTAAGTATGATTCCCAATCAGAGTCAACGATTGACAGCTGCCTCTGATTGGGAAACATACTGGTAGATTAATTTAGTTCTTATGTGTTCATTAACCAATTCAAATGAAAACACTCGGTCCGTTTCTAAGAATTTGTAAGATCCTTATTTGCATAAAATAGACATAGACCAGTCAACTGAAATTAGCCAATAGCGTTTATTCTCGAGAGCGCTGATCATAATACCACGTACATTGGTTTATATTCCACACATTTCCTCATAGCCCCTCCTTTTCTTCGACAAGGACAAAGCTGCTTCTAAAGTCCATTCCAACCCACTAGCGCACATACATTACACACTATATCTGGTTTATCTCCTGAAGTCTCACCACAGTTTATTACCACTTAGCTGACAGTTCCAGTCCCCCCAGATACAGAAAACCTGGAGGGGCTCTCGCTCTTATTCTATCTCCACAGAGTTATAGCCGGGTAGGTTCAAACATAGGTTAAGGATTCTCTTACTTTAGACACACACACACATACATTTCTTCTTCCACAATGGTTGAGAATCCAGGCTTGCCCAGAAAATCTACCAAGGAAAAAGGAAAAAAATACTTATTTTTCCTCTCTGTGTTTCATAATTTTCCTTCAATTCATAAGAGGCTGAATGCATCTCATTGGAGAAAGCATCGGATTGAGTGAAATAACACCCTTCTGTCTCTGTATGTGTAGCCCATCTATCTGATGCTGTCTTGTCAAAAAGAGTATGATATTGTTGCCGCCCGTAGCATTGAATATAATGGAAGCCAGCGAGCATTTGGCCTCCCTTGATAAAAAAAAATATTATAATAATAGCCAATCAGCGTTGAGCTAAATTCAGCGAGCTCAACTGTGAATGGTCCTGGCGCAAAAAAAGTCTGAAAAAGTGAATGGTCCTGGCAAAAAAAAAGTCTGATGGGAAGCCCGTTTGGATTTGGCTTCTCTCTAATCACATCACATCAAAAACCAAACGTCATTGACAGAACTTGAATTGTTGCATTTCATTGTGAGGTTGTCCTCCGGTGGCTGGATAGCTAGCCAAAATAGGCCCTTTCCTAAATTAGCCATGGATGGAGATATGGATTTAGACTTGTGGTTTTACTTAATTTTCTGTACTGGCCAATGATAATTCTGACGGCTATTCTTGCCTGAGAGGATGGAAGTTCAATATGTAGCAAGATGCAGCTTAAGTATGTAGCTTACACTGACTGGACTCAATTGTTTTTTGGTATCTTTTCGCTGTCACTGTATTAGACTAAGCATAGATGAGTTGATAATTATGAAATGTTAAAGTTGAAATGCCGTTAGAATATTAGAGGCATCACCTGTTTTCTTTGCAACATGCCTAACTCTCCATGGTTCTAAATCTATAGTTGGTCATATAACTGTTTATTACATGCAATGTGCTTTGTGGACTTCACAGGACAGATGTTGCTCTCACAGGACAGATGAAACGCAGGTGTGGTTGAAATTATTCTGCCTCTGTGTCATCTTTTTCTCGTTCTTAGGCCTACAGTTGAAGTCGGAGGTTTACATACACCTTAACCAACTTAGTTTTTCACAATTTTTCACAATTCCTGACATTTAATTCTAGTCTTAGGTCAGTTAGGAACACCACTTTATTTTTAAGAATGTGAAATGTTAGAATAATAGTAGAAAGAATGATTTATTTCAGCTTTTATTTCTTTCATCACATTCCCAGTGGGTCAGATGTTTACATACACTCAATAGGTATTTGTTAGCATTGCCTTTAAATTGTTTGACTTGGGTAAAACGCTTCAGGTAGCCTTCCAAAAGCTTCCCACAATAAGTTGGGTGAATTTTGGCCCATTCATCCTGACAGAGCTGGTGTAACTGAGTCAGGTTTGTAGGCCTCCTTGCTTGCACAAGATTTTTCAGTTCTGCCAACAAATCTTCTATTGGATTGAGGTCAGGGCTTTGTGATGACCACTCAAACCTTGACTTTGTTGTCCTTAAAGCATCTGGCCACAACATTGGAAGTATGCTTGGGGTCATTGTCCATTTGGAAGACCCATTTGCGACCAAGCTTTAACTTCCTGAATGAGGTCTGGAGATGTTGCTTCAAAATGATGCTGCCACCCCCATGCTTCACGGTTGGGATGGTGTTCTTCGGCTTGCAAGCCTTCTCCTTTTTCCTCCAAACATAGCGATGGTCATTATGGCCAAACAGTTCTATTTTTGTTTCATCAGACCAGGGGACATTTCTCATTTGTTCCCATGTGCAGTTGCAACCCGTAGCCTGGCTTTTTTTATGGCAGTTTTGGAGCAGTGGCTTCTTCCTTGCTGAGCGGCCTTTCAGGTTATGTCGATATAGGACTCGTTCTACTGTGGAAATAGATACTTTTGGACCTGTTTCCTCCAGCATCTTCACAAGGTCCTTTGCAGTTCTGGGATTGATTTGCACTTTTCGCACAAAAGTACGTTCATCTCTAGGAGACAGAACGCATCTCCTTCCTGAGCGGTATGATGGCTGCGTGGTCCCATGGTGTTTACACTTGCATACTATTGTTTGTACAGATGAACGTGGTACCTTCAGGCATTTGAAAATTGCTCCCAAGGATGAACCAAACTTGTGGAGGTCTCCAATTATTTTTTCCGAGGTCTTGGCTGATTTCTTTTGTTTTTCCCATGATGTCAAGCAAAGAGGCACTGAGTTTGAAGGTAGGCCTTGAAATACATCCACAGGTACACATCCAATTGACTCAAATGATGTCAATTAGCCTATCAGAAGCTTCTAAAGCCATGACATCATTTTATGGAATGTTCCAAGCTGTTTAAAGGCACAGTCAACTTAGTGTATGTAAACTTCTGACCCACTGGAATTGTGATACAGTGAAATTATCTGAAAACAATTGTTGGAAAAATTCCTTGTGTCATGCACAAAGTAGATGTCCTAACCGACTTGTCAAAACTATAGTTTGTTAACAAGAAGTTTGTGGATTGGTTGAAAAATGAGATTTAATGACTCCAACCGAAGTGTATGTAAACTTCCGACTTCAACTGTACATATCATGGTGGCAAGGCATATGAACTAACAGGCTATAGAGCAAACAACCCAATTATCCCAACACATAGGTTGTAATATGGCCATTTTTTTCCTGGCTTGGCTTCCCCAGTGATGTTACCTATGCACCGCTACTGCCTGGTTACTAATTTTGGTTTAATAGCTCCCTTATGTCATCCAGCTTGGGATTTTAGAATGTAACATCCTGTGCACTTTCAGAAAGGATTACATTTCTATGATGCAGATCCCTTCACGTTCAATAGCTGGCTTTCCATTATCTAAAACAACTCCAGGGCCTTGCCAAACAAATCTTTTGACAACCCCATGCTTTCGCTGATGCAAGCCTCTCCACAATCCCTTTGTTAGACCTAAGTAAATCAAATCAAATTTATTTATATAGCCCATCGTACATCAGCTGATATCTCAAAGTGCTGTACAGAAACCGAGCCTAAAACCCCAAACAGCAAGCAATGCAGGTGTAGAAGCACGGTGGCTAGGAAAAACTCCCTAGAAAGGCCAAAACATAGGAAGAAACCTAGAGATGAACCAGGCTATGAGAGGTGGCCAGTCCACTTCTGGCTGTGCCGGGTGGAGATTATAACAGACCATGGCCAAGATGTTCAAATGTTCATAAATGACCAGCATGGTCAAATAATAATAATCACAGTAGTTCAGTAGCACCTCAGGAGTAAATGTCAATTGGCTTTTCATAGCCGATCATTAAGAGTATCTCTACCACTCCTGCTGTCTCTAGAGAGTTGAAAACAGCAGATCTGGGACAGGTAGCACGTCCGGTGAACGTGTCAGGATTCCATAGCCGCAGGCAGAACAGTTGAAACTGGTGCAGCAGCACGGCCAGGTGGACTGGGGACAGCAAGGAGTCATCATGCCAGGTAGTCCAGAGGCATGGTCCTAGGGCTCAGGTCCTCCGAGAGAGAGAAAGAAAGAGAGAATTAGAGAGGGCATACTTTAATTCACACAGGACACTGGATAAGACAGGAGATGTACTCCAGATATTACAAACTGACCCAGCCCCCCGACACATAAACTACTGCAGCATAAATACTGGAGGCTGAGACAGGAGGGTTCAGGAAACACTGTGGCCCCCTCCGATGATACCCCCGGACAGGGCCAAACAGGAAGGATATAACCCCACCCACTTTGCAAAAGAACAGCCTACACACCACTAGAGGGATATCTTCAACCAACAACTTACCATCCTGAGACAAGGCCGAGTATAGCCCACAAAGATCTCCGCAACAGCACTACCCAAGAGGGGGCGCTAACCCAGGAAGATCACATCAGTGACCCACTCAAGTGACGCACCCCTCCTAGGGACGGCATGAAAGAGCACCAGTAAGCCAGTGACACAGCCCCTGTAATAGGCAGAGAATCCCAGTGGAGAGAGGGGAACCGGCCAGGCAGAGACAGCAACGGCGGTTCGTTGCTCCAGAGCCTTTCCGTTCACCCTCACACTCCTGGGCCAGACTACACTCAATCATATGACCCACTGAAGAGATGAGTCTTCGGTAAAGACTTAAGGGTTGAGGCTGAGTTTGCATCTCTCACATGGGTAGGCAGACCATTCCATAAAAATGGAGCTCTATAAGAGAAAGCCCTGCCTCCAGCTGTTTGCTTAGAAATTCTAGGGACAATTAGGAGGCATGCGTCTTGTGACCGTAGCATACGTGTACGTATGTACGGTAGGACCAAATCAGAGAGATAGGTAGGAGCAAGCCCATGTAATGCTTTGTAGGTTAGCAGTAAAACCTTGAAATCAGACCTTGCCTTGACAGGATGCCAGTGTAGAGATGCTAGCACTGGAGTAATATGATCAAATTTTTTGGTTCTAGTCAGGATTCTAGCAGCCGTATTTAACACTAACTGAAGTTTAGTTAGTGCTTTATCCGGGTAGCTAAGGGAGAGAAAGCAGTGTCAAGTTGGGATGAGAGATGATAAAAGACAAAAGCATTAGCCATAGATAGCCAAAATTGTTAAATATTTGTACGTAAAGAGAATATGTTTTATGCAGTGACCTTGGTATTTGTTCCAGTTTTACTGCATGAGACTGACCAATAGCCACCTGAAGAGGTGTTACATGGTCTTCAGATTGCATTCACCCAATTTTGGCATCACAAAAGAGGGATCAAGGTTTCTCTGTTGAGGAGAGAGCTTTAAAGTGGATAAACACACCAGAATAGATTCTTACAAGCTGTCCAAACACAAAACTTCATTCCTACGTGGAATGATTTAGGGACTTTACATTTGTGTGTAATGAGTCATTGTGGGTGTGGTGGCTGAAGGCTAATGTGGAAAATTCCCATGATGACTATACTACATGAGCATTATCAACACTTGATACTAAAGAATCCTATACTTTCTGTTAAAGCCTTTTCCTCATATGACTCTGAAGATCAAATCAAATGTATTTATATAGCCCTTCGTACACCAGCTGATATCTCAAAGTGCTGTACAGAAACCAGCCTAAAACCCCAACCACCCAACCCCGACCACCGCCCGAACAAGGAGAGGTGTCACGACTTCCGCCGAATTCGGTCCATCTACACACAATACCCCATAATAACAAAGTTAAAACATGTTTTTAGATTTTTTTTTGCAGACTTATTGAAGAAATACAAATCTAATTTACATATGTATTAACACCCCTGAGTCAATTCATTTTAGAATCACCTTTGGCAGTAATTACAGCTGTGAGTCTTTCTGGGTAAGTCTAAGAGCTTTGCACACCTAGATTGTACAATATTTGCCTGTATCTTTGTAGTGACTGGGTGTATTCATACAACATCCAACGTGTAATTAATAACTTCACCATGCTCAAAGGGATATTCAATATCTGCTTTTTTTTTACCCATCTGCTAATACTGTACGTGTCCTCCTTTGCGAGGCATTGGAAAACCTCCCTGGTCTTTGTGTTTGAATCTGTGTTTTAAATTCACTCCTCAACTGAGGGACCCTACAGATAACTGTATTTATGTGGTACAGGGATGAGATAGTCATTCAAAAATCATGTTAAACACTATTATTGCACACAGAGTGAGTCCATGCAACTTATTATGTGACTTGTTTAGCAAATGTTTACTCGTGAACTTATTTAGGGTTGTCACGCCCTGACCGTAGAGATCCTTTTATTCTGTTTGTTTGGTCAGCGTGTGACTCGGGTGGGAAAGTCTATGCTTTCTGGTTCTTTGTTTTTGGTCGGGTATGATTCTCAATCAGGGACAGCTGTCTATCATTGTCTCTGTTTGGGAATCATCATCAAGCAGCCTTTTTTCCTTTTCTCATTTGTGGGTTGTTGTCTTTGTTACTGGCATGTATAGCCTTACAGAGCTTCACGTTCGTTTTGTTTATTGTTTTGTTGGCGACATTTAAAATAAAAGAATGTACGCTTACCACGCTGCACCTTGGTCTGGTTATTTCCTTGACGACGATCGTGACAAGGGTTGCCATAACAAAGGTGTTGAATACTTATTGTTGAATACTTAGGGCTCAGGTCCTCCGAGAGAGAGAAGGAGAGAATTAGAGAACGCACACTTAGATTCACACAGGACACCGAATTGGACAGGAGAAGTACTCCAGATATAACAAACTGACCCCAGCCCCCCGACACATAAACTACTGCAGCATAAATACTGGAGGCTGAGACAGGAGGGGTCAGGAGACACTGTGGCCCCACCCGAGGACACCCCCGGACAGGGCCAAACAGGAAGGATATAATTTCAGACTATATGTTACAATGATGGTGTACAGAAATCAAAACATTACTTATGAAAGCTAAGTTTAGAGTTTCATCAATTCTGTATAGGACATGTCGGCAAGCTAAACAGTTATATTTGCCATATTTGGGGCTTATATTGACACACCTCTAAAAAGCCTCCTTGCCTACAGGGACATAGGAATGAGGAAGATCCCAATAGATTTATTTTGTCTGAGAGATGTTTAAGTCTTTGAGGACAAACTTTAGCTGTGTTCAATTACCCATACTAACATACTGTATACTACATACTTAATGATTATATACTATATACTATATACTATTAGTTCATTTTAGTATACTGTAAACAAACGGTATCGTTTCAGTTGAGCGTACTAGAGCTTTGCCTGTCTACCGGAAGTTGATGCTGTTGCTATGCAACCTCTTGCTAGCTAAACATTTTACGATTTTGGTTGTGTTTGTAAATTCAATCTGGAGTGCCAGAGTGTGCTCTGGGCATTCGTAAATCCAGAAATCCAGAGCGTTGTTAGATTGTCTGTTCATAAATTCGGAGTGTTCAGAGCGCACACTGGATGCTCTGGCCGAGGAGTAGGGTTCCGCAGTCATGCACCCAAGCTAACGGGCTAATGTTGGCTAGCTACTTCCAGACATAAATGAGACTGAGAGAACACCTCACTCTGACCATTTTACTTACCCCAGCAGAGCTGGTTAGGCTGTTTTCATGTTATCTAGAGCGTTGGTGACTGTAACTGTTCTGCTGGCAACAGGCTGTGTAAGGGATATTTGGGGCGGCAGGTAGCCTAGTGGTTAGTGTTAGGCCAGTAACCGTAAGGTTGCTAGATTGAATCCCTGAGCTGACAAGGTAAAACTATGTTGTTCTGCTTGTCACGCCCTGGCCTTAGTTATCTTTGTTTTCTTTATTTTGGTTAGGCCAGGGTGTGACATGGGTGTTTATTGTGTTCGTCTTGTCTAGGGGTTTATTAGATTAATGGGGTTGTGTTCAGTTTAGTTGTCTAGGTAAGTCTATGGTTGCCTAGAGTGGTTCTCAATCAGAGGCAGGTGTTTATCATTGTCTCTGATTTGGAACAATATTTAGGCAGCCATATTCTTTGGGTATTTTGTGGGTGATTTGTTTCCTGTCTTTGTGTTTTATGCACCAGTTAGGACTGTTACGGTTTTCACGTTTATTGTTTTGTAGTTTGTTCATGTTTGAGTTTTCTTATTAAAGTACCATGAACTATAACCACGCTGCGTTTCTGTCCACCTCTCCTTCCCAGGAAGAAAGCCGTGACACTGCCGCTGAACAAGGCAGTTAACCTACTGTTCCTAGGCAGTCATTGTAAATAAAAATGCGTTCTTAACTGACTTGCCTAGTTAAATAAAGGTTAAATATATTTATTGCATTTAAAAAAAACAGCTGATAAGGCTGACTTGCTTAAACAAATGTGGTTTCTACTGACAATTGAGATGTACAAAACTATGTCATAAGGGGATGACAAGCGGAGAAGAATGTTTGCGCGACGACTGACGTAGTCAATATAACTATGTTCAGCACTTTTGAAATGTGCAGCGACAGAATTCAGAACATGGGCCGTTCTTAGTGTTCTCCCTGTACAACAAGTCAGAACCATAGGATAAATAAATGGGGCATATAAACAGACAATGAAAGCTCTTATAATATTCAATGATTAAATTTCTCTAAAACAGGTTATAGGCTACATGTGCACCACAAGTTAGAACAGTAGCCGAAAGTAAGAGGTGAAAATAGAACAAATAATGAGGCTGAGGCACATTGAACGCTGTTTGGGTCTTCGCGTGTCAAAAAAAGATACACGTCATATAACATTCTTTGACGCGGTAAATAAGCTTTAAATTTGACACGTCAAATAATACAATTCTATTATAGAATGTTACGTGTGCTGAATTTGAATATGCAAGCCAAGCGCCATCACTTCTATCAGTGGCACTATCAAAGCTGTACAAAACAAGTTGGCAAACAAGCACACAATGGGCCACGAACAATGTGTTTACAATCCCACGTTGGTGAAAATAGACAAAATTATTAGGGTGAGTCACATGGGCTACTAACAGCTTACTACACAACATACACTTAGTATTACTTTCTTTCCTACCGGATACACATCTCCCTGGCATATAACATAATTTATGCAGCAGCATACAAGACATTTTTGGCGCGGCGGTCCTTTGTGGGCAAATTTTGTCATCAAACTTTATCATCAAAGTCTAGCATTCTCTGGATTTATGGTGGCAACTCGGAGAGAAAAAAAAACAGCCACTGAGCACCAATACGTTTTATCTATTATTTCTCTTCATATGACAAGGATTTAAAAGGATTTGCCAGTAGATTTTCGGCTTAATTCATGATGATGACTGCTAGCTAAGACTTTGAAAGTAAGATGTTGACTTGATCAGTCCAATCAAAGCTACAGTACATATAACGTGATTTGATGTCATTTTATCTGTGGCCCATGTCCTTGAGCCTTCTTGGAAGGGCACTTGTAATATAACTCTATGGCAGGACCCAAAGGGCTGAAATGTTTGTCTACCCTTACTAAGGACTTAGACTTGGCCTGTGACGTAGTGTCCCCATGAGTGACAGAACACTGAGCCAATCACGGCACAATGCTCCTATTTTCTGCTGGCTCGCCCCCCCCACCACAGAAAGCACTGAGCTCGGCTGAAACACCTGCATTTTGTAACTGCCTTACCCAAGAAAACAAAAGAGACCATGTGTGTATGCAGCTTTATTAACTGAATGATATTTTTTTTTACATTGTTTGCAAACTGATATGTGACACTTATTAATGCCAAAATAACATACAAAACAGGCAAGCCCCCCCCAAAAAAATATATATTTATTTTTTAATTGTAATTTATTTTTTGGGCAAAAAACGTGGGGCTCACTTGCCCTGAATGACGGGTCGCCACTGCCAATAAGCATACTATATACTCAATTCACGTCAAAAATAGTATGGTTAGTGTGGTTAGAATGATTTTTCGAACACAGCTCTCCTAGGGGAGAGTCACATTTTCATCATGGCTTGTTGCTCTTTGTTAATAATGACTTGACAGTTGTGACTGCCCTGAATTTGTCTGAACGTCTCAGTGCTTCTCCTGCTACTTCCCCTTTTAATTTTTTAATTCCCTATTGAATAGCCATCATCACCTGTGCAAAAGTGTGTTCTGATCGTCGTGCAAGTGTGGACACTCCCCCCCCCCCCAATATTTAAATATGTTCAAAATGTCCCCCCCCCCAATACATTGATATAAAAAATTATTTGTATTTATTTATCTGTTATTTTACCAGGTAAATTGACTGAGAACACGTTCTCATTTACAGCAACGACCTGGGGAATAGTTACAGGGGATGAATGAGCCAATTGTAAACTGGTGATTATTAGGTGACTGTGATGGTTTGAGGGCCAGATTGGTAATTTAACCAGGACACCGGGGTTAACACCACTACTCTTACGATAAGTGCTATGGGATCTTTAATGACCTCAGAGTCAGGACACCTGTTTAACGTCCCATCCGAAAGACGGCACCCTATGTCCCCAATCACTGCCCTGTGGCATTGGGATATGTTTTTTAGATCAGAGGAAAGAGTGCCTCCTACTGGCCCTCCAACACCACTTCCAGCAGCATCTGGTCTCCCATCCAGGAACTTACCAGGACCAACCCTGCTTAGCTTCAGAAGCAAGCCAGCAGTGGTATGAAAGGTGGTATGCTGCTAGCAACTATATATAAATAAATAAATAAGATATTTACTATGCTACTGTAACAGTATATATAGCTTCCGTCCCTCTCCTCGCCCCTACCTGGGTTCGAAACCGGGACCCTCTGCACACGTCAACAACAGCCACCTTCGAAGCATCGTTACCCATCGCTCCACAAAAGCCACAGCCCTTGCAGAGCAAAAGGAACAACTACTTCAAGGTAGTTGATTGAATCGCTATTAGCGCGCACCACCGCTAACTGGCTAGCCATTTCACATCGGTTACACTATGACAGGCAACCATGCACCGCCGTCCGAAATGATCATTAGCAAATGTAAGCATAACTAAACTTAACAAATTGCAATTATTATTACTACTGGTTCTATTACATGTACTGTAGTTCTGCGTGTGGTTTGTCCAAGTGGTGTTGCCGTACCCCAGCAGAAGCCATTGCTCGACTGCTCTCTATTTCAATACTTTCAAATGTATTAAAAAGTGGAAAACTAGAATGTAATATGAGTGTTATGTAGGCTATATCAATGTCGATAGTGATAGTTTTAACGTCAATTCCTCATTTTGCGTTGGAACTGTAATTGTGGAAATAAATCATATTTTGTTGAAAAGTGTCAGTAATTACATGGAGTGGAAACAAACGTTTTTTGGTGAAAATGGGCCTGGAAAGTTAATTAGCCACACATTCACCCAGCGACCAACAATGGTGCTCACTAACGACTAACGATAATGTCTCGATTACGTTATACTGGTCAGAAAGCCCACGTGAAGTCTGAGTAAAGTGTCAACCATTTATGTTGCACTGCATGTGTAATTTATGTAGACAGTAGTAGCTTTCATTTATTGCATATTCGTATAGTACACTGTATAGTACACTGTATAGTATACTGTATAGATGTACTGTATTGTATAGATGTACTGTATAGATGTACGGTATATATTTACTGTATAGTTGTACTATATAGTTGTACTGTATATTTGTACTGTATATTTGTACTGTATAGTATACTATATAGATGTACTGTATAGTATACTATATAGATGTACTGTATAGTATACTATATAGATGTACTGTATAGCATACTGTATAATATACTGAGTAGCTGCACTGTATATATGCACTGTATATTATACTGTATAGATGTACTGCATAGTATACGGTATAGAGTACTGTATAGATGTACTGTACAGTATACTGTATAGATGTACTGTATTGTATACTGTATAGATGTATTGTATAGTATACTGTATAGATGTACTGTACAGCTGTACTGTATATATGCACTGTATAGATGTACTCTATAGTATACTGTACTATACAGTATAGCTGTACTGTATAGTATACTGTATAGATGTACTGTGTAGTATAGTTTACTGTATAGCTGTACTGTATACTGTATAGCTGTACTGTATAGCTGTACTGTATAGTGTACTGTATAGTAGTACTGTATAGTAGTACTGTAAAGTATAATGTATAGATGTACTGTAAAGCTGTACTTGTGATAAATAGCATTATTAGTGTTTGTTTGATTAAAGTGCAAACAGTTTTATTACAGTCAGCTGATATCGCCAAGTTGGTTTTGTTCCTACAACATCATAATTAATGTTGCTTCAGGACCATCATTGCAACTGACCTGTCGTTAGTTGGTTACGAATAATGACATCACAACAGTCTAATCAAAATGTACAGACTCTTGTTAGCCTCCATAGGTTATCCTTTTGTCATTTTAAAAGGCTAATAGATCATTAGAAAACCCTTTTGCAATTATGTTAGCACAGCTAAAAACTGTTGTCTTGATTTAAAGAAGCAATAAAACTGGCCTTATTTATATTATTTGAGTATCTGGAGCATCAGATTACAGGCTCAAAATGGCCAGAAACAAATACCTTTCTTCTGAAACTCGTCCATCTATTCTTGTTCTGAGAAATGAAGACTATTCCATGTGAGAAATTGCCAAGAAACGGAAGATCTCGTACAACACGATGTACTGCTCCCTTCACAGAACAGTGCAAACTGGCTCAAACCAGAATAGAAAGAGGAGTGGGAGGCCACAGTGCACAACTGAGAAAAAGCAACAAGTCCTCAACTGGCAGCTTTTAAATAGTACCCGCAAAATACCCGTCTCAATGTCAACAGTGAAGAGACGGCTCCAGGATGCTGGCCTTCTAGGCAGAGTTCCTCTGTCCAGTGTCTGTTCTTTTGCCCATTTTAAGATTTTATTTTTATTGGCCAGTCTGAGATATGTCTTTTTTTTTCTTTTTCAACTCTGCCTAGAAGGCCAGCATCCCGGAGTTGCCTATTCACTGTTGATGTTGAGACTGGAGACAGCCTAGCCGCACTGCTCCTTGACACAATGCCCGCTTAACCCGGAAGCCAGCCACACCAATGTGTCGAAGGAAACACCATAGACCTGGCGACCGTGTCAGTGTGCATTGCGCCCGGCCCGCCACAGGAGTCGCTAATGCGCCGTGTCTTTAACCATTTTAAGGGCCTTCCTCTGACACCGCATGGTATAGAGGTCCTGGAAGGCAGGGAGCTCAGCTGTCCGTATGCATTACCTTCTGTAGTGCAGTTGGATGCCAAGCAATTGCCATACCAAGCGGTGATGCAGCCAGTCAAGATGCTCTCAATGATGCAGATGTATAACTTTTTGAGGATCTGAAGACCAATGCCTTTCAGCCTACTGAGGGGGAAGAGAGGTTGCCGTGCCTTCTACATGACTGTGTTGTTGTGTGTGGACTATGTTAATTCCTTAGTAGAACTTGAAGCTCTCAACCTGCTCCACTACAGCCCCATTGATGTGGATGGAGGCGTGCTTGGTCCTCCATTTCCTGTAGTCCGTGATAAGCTCCTTTTTGTCTTGCTGATGTTGAGGGAGAGGTTGTTATCCGGTCACCCTATAGGCTGTCTCATTGTCGTATGTGATCAGGTCTACCACCGGCGTGTCGTCAGCAAACATAATGATGGTGTTGGAGTCATGTGCGTCCACACGGTTGTGGGTGAACAGGGAGTACAGGAAGGGACTAAGCACGCACCCCTGAGGGGCCTCAGGGTTGAGGGTCAGTGAGGTGGATGTGTTCTTGTCAACTCTCACCACCTGGGGGCGGCCCATCAGGAAGTCCAGGATCCAGTTGCAGAGAGAGGTGTTCAGTCCCAGGGTCCTGTGCTTATTAATGAACTTGGATGGTGTTGAACACTGAGCTGTAGTCTATGAACAGCATTGTTACATAGGTGTTCCTCTTGTCCAGGTGGAAAAGTGTGGACAGCAATAGAGATTGCGTCATCTGTGGTCTGTTGGGGTGGTATGTGAATTGGAATGGGTCAAGAGAGTCATGGCTACAGATGTGAGTGCTACGGGGTGAGTCATTTAGACAGGTTAACTTGATGTTCTTGGACACAGGGACTATAGTGTTCTGCTTGAAACATGTAGGTATTACAGACTGGCTCAGGGAGAGGTTGAAAATGTCAGTAAAGACACTTGCCAGTTGGTCAGCGCATGCTCTTAGTACGTGTGCTGGTAATCCATCTGGACCCACGGCTTTGTGAATGTTGACCTGTTTAAAGTTCTTACTCACATCGGCTACGGAGAGCAAGTTCACACAGTTATCCAGAACAGCTGGTTTTCTCATGCATGGTTCAGTGTCTGGTAGTATCGCATCACTGGGCAGTTCCCTGCTGGGTTTCCCTTTGTAATCTGTGATAGTTTGCAAGCCCTGCCACATCTGCCGAGTGTCAGAGCCAGCATCGTAGGATTTGATCTTAATCCTGTATTGATGTTTTACCTGTTTGATGACTCGTCAGAGATCGTAACGAGATTTTCTATGTACGTAGCGGGATGTTTAATCTTGATATATGTACTGTCGGATGAATCCCACAACATATTCCAGTCTGTGCTAGCAAAACAGGGCTGTAGCTTCCCTCTTGGACCACTTCCCTATTGAGTACATCACTGGTACTTCCTGTTTGAGTTTTTACTTGTAAGCAGGAATCAGGAGGATAAAGTTATGGTCAGATTTGCCGAAGGGAGTGCGAGGGAGAATCTTGTATGCGTTTCTGTGTGTGGAGTAAAGGGGATCTAGAATTGTGTCGCCTCTAGTTGCACATCTGACATGCTGGTAAAAATGAGGTCAAACAGATTTCGGTTTCCCTGCATTAAAATCACGGGCCACGAGAAGCGCCACCTCTGGGTGTGCATTTTCTTCTTTGCTTATGGCCTTTGCACTCATTGTGTCACACCCTGATCTGTTTCACCTGTCCTTGTGCTTGTCTAGACTCCCCTCCAGGTGTTGCCCATCTTCCCAAATATCCCCTGGGTACTTATACCTGTGTTCTCTGTTTGTCTGTTGCCAGTCATCCAGCCTTTTCTCAACTCCTGCTTTTCCCGGTCTCTCTTTTTTCACCCTCCTGGTTTTGACCCTTGCCTGTCCTAACTTTGAGCCCACCTGCCTGACAACTCTGCCTGCCCCTGACCCTGAGCCTGCCTGCCGTCCTTTACCTTTGCCCCTCTACTCTGGATTATCGACCCTTGCCTGCCTTGACCTGTCATTTGCCTGCCCCTGTTGTTGTAATCAACATTGTTACTTCAACACAGTCTGCACTTGGGTCTTACCTGAAACGTGATACAATGAGCTGTACGTCTTAGTACCAGCATCAGTTTGTGGTGGGAAATAGACAGCTACAAAAAATATAGATGGCAACTCTCAACTCTGGCGAGCAAAAACTTGAGACTTCCTTAACATTAGAGATTGTGCTCCAGCTGGTGTTAAAAGAGACACACCCTCCCCTGTCATCTTACCCGAGGCTTCCCGTCCGGTCTTGACGATGCATTGGAAAAGCCAGCGAGATGTATATGATCCATATCTTTGTTCAGTCATGACTCTGTGAAACACATAATATTACAGTTCTTCAGGTCCTGTTGATAGGATAGTCTCGAACGGAGCTCGTCCATTTTGTTCTGTAGTGACTATGTTCGCCAACGCATCTGAGGATCGAGGTGGTTTATTTGCACGCCAACATAGTCTAGTCAGGATGCTGGCTCGTCTGCCTCTGGCACTATTGCTTCCTCTTTCGAGCCCCGGGGATTAGTGCCTGGTCCGAATTAAGCAGAACGTCCAGAGCTGCCGACTTGTTGAAGTAGAAATTGCCATCCAAATTCAGGTTAGTGATCGCTGTTCTGATCTCCAGAAGCTGTTTTCAGTTATAGGCATTATTCACTGCAGTGTCATCTTAGATCAATTGAGTTATATTTTACCACTAGGCTACTTTCTGTAATTTCTGCCTCAATGTGGTTCATGTGTGATTGTTGCAATGATGTGACCAGTTTGGGATTTAGTACACTATTGGGTAAACATGATAAGCCGTCTCAATAGCCTACAGTATTTGCAGCCATAGGTGGTTTTCAAATATATATATATATATATATCCCATTTAGCAGACGCTTTTGTCCACTACTTTTACATATGGGTGGCCCCAGCGGGAATCGAACCCACGACGCTTGGCGTTGCAAGCGCCATGCTCTACCGACTGAGCCACACAGGACCTGTAATGTAAGAAAGTATTTTTTTTACATTGTCACCTTAGTTACATTGATATGTCTTAGTTGTACTGCCTTTCTCCTTTCTAAATCCACCTTTCCAGTGGGATCAAGAAAATCCAGATTTTATTCATTAACGGTCAGATTGGATTATGAAATCCAAATCCCTATCCAGAAGATCAGAATCAAATTTTTCAGTAAAAAAAAAATCCCAATTCTATGGAAGCTCGTTCCCGCCACCAAAATAATAACATCTGTCTACGAGTTATGGGAAAGTAAGTCATTACCATGGCATTGTTAAATACTTTTTCCCCCCTGATTGGCTTGAAGGGCTTTCTGAAGCATGCATTATTTCCCTATAAAGACGGTATATTAGCAAGATAGAATTCAATGGCTATAGTTAATTCATTCTTGCATTCTATGTTTGAGCTGCTTTAATTAAAGTTGAATTCAAAACATTATGGGCATTGTTAAATTCAATTTTCATAATAGTGAGCTCGGACTGATGGTTTGGTTAGCTAAACTAGCAAGTCTGTTTGTTTGGTTATCAAGGCAACTACTGTAGCTATCTGGTAAACTTGCTAGCTACTTCAGTGGATGTTGAACACATTTCTACCTGCAAATAAACACATTTATGATGGGAAATGTGTTAAGTTGGAAATGGAATAATCAACTTGGGGAAGTTTTTGTTGGAGCGAGTTAAGTATTTACATTTTTAATTTCATCAATAAGACCAATGTATTTATAATTAAAGATGTAATATGTTATTAAAATGAAAACAAAACCACTGAATTAGTTGTTAATTTCTTCATTCTCTCTGGTAAATTTTATATACACAAAAACAAATATTTGAAATCTGTCCCTAAATGCAATAACGTAAATTCACTCACTTTGGTCCATCGCCTTGGTCCGTACAATTGCCCTTATTTTAGCGCCCCAAAAACGTAATACTTCCAGATCAACTGTTATGTCAATACCATTGTAAAAGACAATTTCTCCCCTTTCCAACAAAATAAATGACATGAGCTCCACGCTGCCCGTTTCTGCATAATTCTACAAGGCAATGAGCTCTGTCAGGTCTTTTTAAAAATGGCGGATGGGGAAGCTAAATTCATGCATGACAGTGAGAAGGACAGTTGTCGTGTGGGAAAACGGCTGATGATGCAGTGATGATGCAAAAAATGACTAGGTATCAACCCCTTACCCCGTCACTGTCCATTTCTTGTTTTTAAACAATGAGAGAAGTGCTACACCTGGTGGAGAGAGATTGTAAAACATAAATAGTTGCTTTATGCGTGCTGTACGTTACGGCATGACACGTCATGATGTAACGGAGGGTCCGTTTTTTCAACTTTTCTCCAATACTATAGAGCCATTACCATGTCGAACAACGCTTGAATAGAAACGTAGTTCACACCCCAAATTTTGAAGTCAACACAGTCGCTACAGTCCCATTAGTTTTCTTTGCAGCCTCGTTTGAATGTCGCTGTTGCGCACATTTGTACGGAATAGGGTGAGTTTACGTTATATTTTTACCAATATCTAATAAAATCGTTAGAATTAGTCAATAACGAACAAAAAAAACACTACTTATAACTCTATCATAAGGTTATACAACTGTAACCCCTGGCTTTTTATCCTTCTTTCTTTTTTTTCTTTTAGGAACTGTAACTTTTGAAAGTTTTTTTTAAACATTTGTCAGGATTTGGCCAGGGTTGTTCCGGGTTTTGGTCACTAGATGCCCCCATTGTGCTTTTTGACCTCATGTTTTTTCCCTTGTTCCCCATTATTATTTGCACCTGTGCCTCGTTTTCCCTGATTGTATTTAAACCCTTAGTTTCCCTCAGTTCTGTGCTCTGTGTTTGTATGTTAGCACCCAGCCCTAGTGTTCTGTGTATTCTTGTCGTTTCCGGTGGATGCTCTTGTGGAATTCTGTTTTTGAGTATCTCTTGAGGCTTTTTTGTGCTATACCTACCACCTTTTGGATTTGCCATTTTGTATTGAAGGACTTCTCCTTTTTTACTTTATTAAATACACCGTCTTAAGTACTGCTGTGTCTGCCTCATCTTCTGGGTTCTGCTGACTATTCGTGGCTCAGTTGGTTAAGTGACTGTTTCTCACTCCGGAGACCCAGGTTCGTAACCGGGTCCTGACAATATTTTGTTACGATCGTTGTAAGAAGCGGACCAAAATGCAACGTGGTATGTGTTCATGATGTTTTAATTAAAGAAAGCACTGAACACTGAATACAAATCAATAAACAAATAATGACCGTGAAGCTATAACAAGAACTGTGCTGACACAAGCAACTAACATAGACAATCACCCACAAAATACCCACAGAATATGGCTGCCTGAATATGGTTCCCAATTAGAGACAACGATAGACAGCTGCCTCTAATTGAGAACCAATCTAGGCAACCATAGACATACAATTTACCTAGAAAGCAAACAGCTCCATAAACATACAAAACCCCTAGACAAGAAAAAACACATACATCACCCATGTCACACCCTGACCTAACCAAAATAACAAGGAAAACAAAGAATACTAAGGTCAGGGTGTGACACATTTAATACTATTTTATGTTTATTCAGAAAAAAATATACATATAGTGATGTCTTTTGTTTGTATTGTATTGTAATTTGAAATGTTATATAAAAAATACATTTTAAAAATGTATCAACTGAGGGCTCTATGCCTTCTCTGGAAAGTAATACAACCCTGTGTAAGGTTAGTTCCACTCCTCTAGCACGTCGTGGAACACACCTTCCACGTCATTCATTATTTTCCATAGAACGCATAGCCCCTCGTTGATTATCCCTAAGATAGTAATTCACAGTTATGACATAGTAAGTCATTATTGATGAGCTAGTAAGCCTGGATCATGGACATTGAATAGTCCTGCAGTTCGACCCCTTTTAACTCCCTAAGGTTGATGTCTGCGCCCATCTGGAAATCGAATTAGCATAATAAAAATCTGTCAGTTTAAGCTAGAGATATGTTTTGAATTGGATAGGTCTCAATCCACGGCATATGCCTATGTCGCGCTTCCGCATCTGCGGTGAAAGGTGACAGAGCTAGAGCTATGTTTGTCGGTTTTAGTTGAAAAAATGTATGGAGATACAGTATATGGAGACTGTTTAATGCCAAATATATGGGGTTAAAAACATGTAAGAAGAAAAATAATTATCCTGACCTTTCTTATCGCTCACATATACTCTAAAACTTCCTTTTTACATTGGTGGGGACTATCTGTTCCATTTAGTGAATCTGTTATTCAGTTCGTTTGTATGGACTAATGGCAGTAAGGCCTACAATTATTTGTTCCTCTTTTTTTATATACAGTACCAGTCAAAAATTTGGACACCTACTCATTCAAGGGGTTTTCTTTATTTTTACTATTTTCTACATTGTAGAATAATAGTGAAGACACCAAAACTATGAACAAATCAAAATATATTTGAGATTCTTCAAAGTAGCCACCCTTTGCCTTGATGACAACTTTGCACACTCTTACGGTGCATGTACACTAGATAGCGGTAAATTGCCACGTGCCGCTTAGGCCTCCCGCATATGGCAGCATATAGCAGCATGTTAGATTGTGCGTCAATAATTCAGCATAGCAGTTTTTGTTTGAAGGCTGGACTATTAAATGGGTACATAGTTCAATAGTAATATCCTCTAACGCTCTGGTGACAAAAAAAACTTTGCTGCCCTGTTTCCGATCATCCACATGGCTGGGAGAACCTATTCAAGTAAGTAAATATATTTTGAAAATGTAAAGAAAACAATGTATTATTAGCTAACTAGCTACAGTGCAGGCTAACTCAAATGAGCTGCTAAATGTGCTAGCAAGTTGGCTAGCTATCTACCTAACCAACTTCACATACTGTATAGATACCTAGCTAAGTGAATTAAATGTCACCATCTACCTAACTTCATATCAGCTAGCTATATGCATTTGTAGGTAGCTAGCTAACGGCCATGGAGGAGGGTGAAAGGATAGCCGCCCCAACTTTCAGTGAGAGAGTAGGCTATTCTGGATAGGGCAGGTACTTTTGTGTTGTTCCTGTCCCTAGAAGTGAGGATGGAGATATTAGTAACATAATATTCAGTGCGGTGTAATATGACTATAATGAAGTCTGTTTCTTGTGAGGTTTTCTGTCCTCAGATACAGAGCTGTGAAAGCCTGTCTACAGATGAAGAGGTCCCAATGAAGAGCAGTGGTTCTCAGTCCTGGTCCAGGAGACTCAGAGGTGCATATTTTTGTTTTTGCCTCAGCACTGCACAACTGATTCAAATGATCAACTCCTCATCAAGCTTCAAGTGGTATTTATGTATTCATTTCTGATGCTATCTTTGATATGATCCTGTTATTGTCATATGCTACACATGCACATGTGTGTGCCCATGCATCTATCAATCCAATGTTAACATGATTTGTTTTCAAGGATATTATACTTTAGTAATCCACAATGACCTGGTGATGTAAAAGTCTAATGATTACATTATCTTCCATATTCCTACCAATACCTTGTGACTGGAGATTCCTTCAAAACAATTGCCTACAGTTAATGTGTAGGGCACTGCAAGGTTGGGTGACCAGGGTCATCTGGGACTGCCTCCTGGAGGAATTCAGGTGTGGGAAGACTACCAGTGTCCTGCATAACTTCATGAGGATGGACACAAGGACCAGGAGGGGATCTGCAGCCATGTGCCAGAGGAGAAGTCTGCTGTTCTGCAGGATGTTTCAATCAATCAAATTTCAATCAAATTTATTTATGCAGTCCTTCTTACATCACCTGATGTCACAAAGTGCTGTACAGAAGCTCAGCCTAAAACCCCAAACCGCAAGCAATGCAGGTGTAGAAGCATGGTGGCTAGGAAAAACTCCCTAGAAAGGCCAGAACCTAGGAAGAAACCTAGAGAGGAACCAGGCTATGAGGGGTGGCCAGTCCTCTTCTGGCTGTGCCGAGTGGCGATTATAACAGAAGCACAGCCCCCACAGCACTAGAGGGATATCTTCAACCACCAATTACCATCCTGAGACAAGGATAGCCCACGAAGATCTCCGCCACGGCTCAACCCAAAGGGGGGTGCCAACCCCTACCAGGAAGATCACGTCAGTGACACAACCCACTCAAGTGACGCACCCCTCCTAGGGACAGCATGGAAGAGTACCAGTAAGCTAGTGACTCAGCCCCTGTTTGAGGCAGAGAGTCCCAGTGGAGAGAGGGGAACAGGCCAGGCAGAGACAGCAAGGGTGGTTCGTTGCTCCAGAGCCTTTCCGTTCACCTTCACACTCCTGGGCCAGACTATACTCAATCATATGACCTACTGAAGAGATGAGTCTTCAATAAAGACTTAAAGGTTGAGACCGTGTCTGCATCTCTCACATGGGTAGGCAGACCATTCCATAAAAATTGAGCTCTGTAGGGGAAAGCCCTGTCTCCAGCTGTTTGTTTAGAAATTCTATGGACAGTAAGGAGGCCTGTATCTTGTGACCGTAGCGTACGTGTAGGTATGTACGGCAGAACCAAATCTGAAAGATAGGGAGGAACAAGCCCATGAAATGCTTTGTAGGTTAGCAGTAAATCCTTGAAAACAGCCCTTGCCTTAACAGGAAGCCAGTGTAGAGAGGCTAGCACTCAAGTAATATGATCACATGTTTTGTTTCTAGTCAAAATTCTAGCACTAGCTGAAGTTTATTTCGTGCTTTATCCAGGTAGCCGGAAAGTAGAGCATTGCAGTAGTCTAACCTAGAAGTAACAATGGATGAGGTCCAACAAGGATGGGGTCAAGGATGGGGTCCAACAACGCAGCAAGACAGTCAATCCGTGTGCAGGAGATCTTCACCTCCTACTTCTTCGAAGAGGGTGCTGTTCCCTGGCAACACCATAGACTATACTATGCACAATACGAGTATTCTTCCATTTACTTAGCTATGTCAACTGCAGTTATTCAATTCCCAGTTTCTCTCCCTTTTGATTTCTACTTCTCAGGTGAGGGTGCTGTTTAGGTAAGGGTGTGATGTCTGTACAAAAACAAAACACGCTATTTTAAATGACCCATATGTTACGTTCCCCAGTTTCTGTGTTGTGGTTTGTGTATTTGCATGTATGTATTTCAGGAAATGGCTTCCTGAAATTCTCCCCAAGCAGCTGTCTTCAATTACCAACTCCTTCTGAAGCTATATAAACCAGTGTTCTGTTGCTCAGAAGGGAGATGATTGCTGAGAGAGGCTGATGGCTGAGGGTTATATCATATGTTGGTTGTTGCTGAGAGTGAGACAGTACATACCAAAACTGCATATGTTAGTGGTTGCTCAGTCAGAGCTTATTTGATGTCCTGTGTTTCTCAGTTTTTTTTAGAAATTGTTTGTAATATTCTGTTTCATTTGTTCCCAGGGGTGAAGGGGAAGGCACCTAGGGAGTGCTTAGGCAAGACGCCCGCAGGCATACATAGACCTGTAGTATATACTCTGTCTATGCACACTATGTAAGACCTGGGCGGACCACCCCCTGTATTTTGGTTAGCGCACCAGGTGGTGCTAAGTTAGAGAAGTAGTGGGTAGGAGAGGGGGCTTTGACATTTACTTTCTTTGCTTTGGTTCCATCCAGCCCCTTTTCCCCATATTACCGTGTGACGGAATAAATTCCTAGTAAACGGTAAATTCCCTGCCTTTTGTCTTCCTTACTCGCACCTACAGTCCCATACCTCTTTCACTCCACAGGGAGTTGAGTTGTAGCAGGGTGTTGCATTCACTCTTCCTAGAGATGTGCGTAACACCATATTGAAAAAATGTTAAACAATTAGACAACCTATAACCCACACCTACACACGTATCAATCTGATTGATGGATTGTGTTGTGCAGTAAGCAGGCTCAGGTGTATAACTGGCTCATTTCCCCTTCAAAGAATAGGCAAGAGGGCCAACCACGGAGAATAGTAAGACACTTCATTATTTCTATAACTACGCTATACTATTTGTCTTTGTGTCCGTTCATGTTTTTCAGCATAAAGTACTCTGCAGCCACTTAGTGTGGTGTGGACAACAGGTGAGGCCACACACACAGATTCCTGTTGAACACTGTCCCTGAGAGAGGCTGGACTGAGGGCTTGTAGGCCTGTTGTAAGGCAGGTTCTCACCAGACATCACCGGCAACAACGTCGCCTATGGGAACAAACCCACCATTGCTGGACCAGACAGGACTGGCAAAAAGTGCTCTTCACTGACGAGTCGCGGTTTTGTCTCACCAGAGGTGATGGTCAGATTCACGTTTATCGTTGAAGGAATGAGCGGTACACCGAGGCTTGTACTCTGGAGCGGGATCGATTTGGAGGTTGAGGGTCTGTGATGGTCTGGGGCGGTGTCACAGCATCATCGGACTGAGCTTGTTGTCAGTGCAGGCAATCTCAACGCTGTGCGTTACAGGGAAGACATCCTCCTCCCTCATGTGGTACCCTTACTGCAGGCTCATCCTGACATGACCTTCCAGCACGACAATGCCATCAGCCATACTGCTCGTTCTGTAAGTGATTTCCTACAAGACAGGAATGTCAGTGTTCTGCCATGGCCATCGAAGAGCCCGGATCTCAATCCCATTGAGCACGTCTGGGACCTGTTGGATTGGAGGGTGAGGGCTAGGGCCATTCCCCACAGAAATGTGAGGGAACTTGCAGGTGCTTTGGTGGAAGAGTGTGGTAACATCTCACTGCAAGAACTAACAAATCTGGTGCAGTCCATGAGGAGGAGATGCACTGCAGTACTTAATGCAGCTGGTGGCCACACCAGATACTGACTTACTTTTCATTTTGACCCTCCCTTTGTTCAGGGACACATTATTCAATTTATGTTAGTCACATGTCTGTGGAACTTGTTCTGTTTATGTCTCAGTTGTTGAATTTTATGTTCATACAAATATTTACGCATGTTAAGTTTGCTGAAAATAAACGCAGTTGACAGTGAGAGGATGTTTCTTTTTTTGCTGAGGTTACATCCAGACACAGCATCATTCAAAGACTGGAATTTGATACTCCTGGTAATGGATATGACTGAAAAATAATCTCAGACATTCATACCTGAACTGCATCTTTATTTGCAAAGGTAGAGTACATAATCAGTGAATATATTAAATGTACAGGCTACAATGTGGGGATCTCATGCATGGTAATAACTACATGCATATACGACTTGCATCCTTTGCTCAAAGTTATATTATATTCTACTCAACCCATAGGCTTCATTAATGTCATTCAGACTGTTTTGAATTTGATACAACTGGCTATGATAGCTGAGGTTCATAGCTAGGTTCTGAACTAATGTGTATACAAAACATTTTGGTCCATACACAGAACGGCGAGATAGCTAGCTACACATCCATAGGCATACAGGTATTTTTATCCTCCATTGCACAGTAAGCAAGAACATAGCTAGCTACGTTATTTCATCTATCTGTATTGCATTGCAAATATCAGCAAGACAAGCTTACAAAATTGTACATTCAATTTGCAGTAAATGCTTTAGCGAGCTAGATTCTTTACATCCACCGTTTCACAAGACGGCAGCCTGGTTTGCTGGTTGTTCAGTAGTCCCTAAAACATTAAACAACCAGAATTACAATTTCCTACTCATGTCACAACACCATAAAGCTAGCCAGCTAGCTGGCTAATGTTAGCTAGACAGCTAGCTTCAAATTGCGATTTTCATAATTTAACTTTATGAAAAAAATATGCTTAATCGTTTGTCTCTACATTAACTAACATATTCCTGTCAACTGTTCATTTTTTGCATGATTTTTTAAAGTCACTTACATTTGCTTCCATCCTAGTGGAAACATCACTGCTCTAGAGGAGATCTGCATGGAGGAATGGGCCAAAATACCAGCAACAGTGTGTGAAAACCTCGTGAAGACTTACAGAAAACGTTTGACCTCTGTCATTGCCAACAAAGGGTATATAACAAAGTATTGAGAAACTTTTGATATTGACCAAATACTTATTTTCCACCATAATTTGCAAATAAATTCATTAATAATCCTACAATGTGATTTTCTGATGTTTTTCCCCCTCATTTTGTCTGTCATAGTTGAAGTGTACCTATGATGAAAATTACAGGCCTCTCTCATCTTTTTAAGTGGGAGAACTTGCACAATTGGTGGCTGACCAATCTTGCCAGCAGGCATGCCGGCTAAGATAGTTAGACAAGCTACTTAACTACTCTAACTTGATTGATAGCCTGAAATGGCTTCTTGGTAGCTAGTTATGAGGTTGGGAGATTGGGAACTTACCTGGGCTAGCTAAAGCCAACTTCATAAAATTGGTAGGTGGCAAGAAGTGTTAGAGAAACAAAAATCTGAGGAGCCACATGTCCCTGTGCCAACCCCAAAATAAATATTGGGCCCCCTCAGATTTTTGTTGAATCTCTAACACCTTCTAGCTGACTAGCAATTTTAGGAAGTTGGCTTTAGCTAGCCCAGTTAGGTTCCAAACCTCATAACTAGCGTCCAAGAAGCCATTTCAGGCTAACAGTCAAGTTAGAGTAGCTAGCTTGTCTAACTAGCTTAGCTTAGCTGGCGTGCCTGCTGGCAAGGGTGGCAGACTTTGGAAAAGCCTCTGGTGTCCTGAGCTAGTGATTACCAAGAGGGTGGCAAGGTGAGGCAAAACTTCCGTCCCTGCCATTGAAGAAGTGGCCCAACTAGCTGGTCCGGCTAAAGAGTGGGAGGAGCTTTCACCTGTAGTGAAAAGGTGTACTCTAGCCTGAGCGAGGACAGAGAGGAGCAAACATACTTAGGGCCAGCACTGAAAATCCAGAGACGGTGAGAGAGGACAGAGAAGGAGGGAATGAGAGACAGACACCAAGATCGATCGAAGAGCAAAAGATTTGAAAAGCATCCAGCTCCAAGATGCCAGCTCCATGGCACTCCACGTTCTTCCTGGTGATTGTGCTGCTTGCCATCAGTAGGCCCAGCCTGGCATCTCGGGTAGGTAATGATGACCTTCAGAAGGGCACAGAGCACAGGACTGACAAGGGCACAGAAAATGGAACGACGAACCATATCACCACCCTGCCCATCGTCACCTGGAACTGGCATGAAATTCAATTCCCGTACCTGATAGTAGTCTGGATCCTGGTCAGCTGGCTCTGCAAACTCGGTGAGTACCATGCATGTACATCCCCGTCCCCAGGCTACTTATCTTTATAGCACTTCATCGTACCATAGATTGCATCCCCTATTCACTCTCAGAGTTATAACAGATGTTATAAACCAAGCCGATGTCAGTTTAAGACCGCTGACTTTACACTGTCATGACACAGCCAATTAACTGTGTGTTAGTGTAAAATTTTACAGGATTTATTTGTGTTTCGACAGGAAAGCTGAGGAAAAGTTTGGTAGAGTCTGGCAGGTGATAATGTAATTTGTGCTAATGTGTATGTAGGTAGAGATGTGAGTTATGGAGTTTCAGCTTTTGAAGGTGAATGGTTAAAGGTAATGGAGCATTATGGGAAAAGTACTGGCATTTTTCTTCCTCCACAGATGTATGAAGCTTGCTTTCTTCCATCCTCCACCAGCTCTCTCAGTCAATGTATTCTGCTTGATGATAATTGGGGACAATGGACCATGTCTGGTTGGTGTGCTTAGTACAGGAGGGCCAGGATGGAGTCATACCTCCTCCAGTCATTATAAATATGCTGTCACGTTCTGACCTTAGTTCCTTTGTTTTGTCTTTGTTTTAGTAAATCAAATCAATTTTTTATTTGTCACATACACATGGTTAGCAGATGTTAATGCGAGTGTAGCGAAATGCTTGTGCTTCTTGTTCCGACAATGCAGTAATAACCAACAAGTAATCTAACTAACAATTCCAAAACTACTGTCTTATACACACAAGTGTAAGGGGATAAAGAATATGTACATTTTGATATATGAATGAGTGATGGTACAGAGCAGCATAGGCAAGATACAGTAGATGGTATCGAGTACAGTATATACATATGAGATGAGTATGTAAATAAAGTGGTCAGGGCGTGAGTTGGGGTGGGCAGTCTGTTTGTTTTTCTAGGTTGTTATATTTCTATGTCTTGGGCCTAGTATGGTTCTCAATCAGAGGCAGGTGTCGTTCGTTGTCTCTGTTTGCGAATCATACTTAGGTAGCCTGTTTTCCCCATTTTGGTTGTGGGTGTTTATTTTCTGTTTCCGTGTGAGTGTTTGCTGCCACACGGTACTGAGATTCAGCAACTCTTGGAGGACAATGGAAGTGCGTAAAAAAAACATGATTTTACCTTTAACAATAAATATTTTATTTACTTTCATTGTCATGCAAAAGTTGCTGAATCTCCTCTTTACAATTCATGCACCTTGGTTGGAGAGGTACTAGTGATCGCTTCCCTTAAGATCTACATGCAAGAACATGATCAACTAATAAACTGTTGACTGTATTGTGTCCTCATCCTCTGTCACCAGTCTAATCAAAACACAACCAGGCTATAGCCACGTTTATTCCTGGTTCTAATGTGCAACCTTTCTATTGATCACACTCTGACTGTGCCTACATTTCTAGACAGGATTGGTGTATACGATTAAAAGACACATTGTGATCAGATCTTATAAGTGTAAACAGATAAGATTAGGTCAAGATCAGGATGAAGGATGCTGGCTAGTGGCAGGTATAAACAGGGCTTCCCAGCCTATTGACCTCGTTTTGGTAGGAATGGATAGAAGAGTAATGACGGATTAGCCTAACCTATAAGGAAGGTAAGTGTCATGCCCTGACCTTAGTTATCTATGTTTTATGTATTATTTTGGTCAGGGTGTGACGAGGGTGGTATGTGTGGTTTTGTCCTGTCTAGGGTTTTTGTATGTCTATGGGGTTTTAGTATGTCTAGGTATATGTAGGTCTATGGTGGCCTGAATTGGTTCCCAATCAGAGGCAGCTGTTTATCGTTGTCTCTGAGGTTACCATTTTGGTTTTGTGGGTTATTGTCTATGTGTAGTTGCATGTCAGCACTTGTGGTTATAGCTTCACGCTCGCGGTGTTTGTTTAGTGTTCTTCGTGATACTTTAGTGAACCTCTTGATACTCCCCATCCCGGATCCGGGATCGTGAATAAAGCCTCAGGCTCATTAGCTTAACGCAACGTTAACGATTTCTGAAAATCGCAAATAAAATGAAAATAATGCGCCTGCTCTCAAGCTTAGCCTTTTCTTAACAACACTGTCATCTCAGATTTTCAAAATATGCTTTTGAACCATAGCAAATCACTAATTTGTGTAAGAGTATGCTAAGCTAGCTTAGCATTTTGAGTAGCATTTAGCACGCAACATTTTCACAAAAACCAGATAACCAAATAAATAAAATAATTTACCTTTGAAGAGCTTCGGATGTTTTGAATGAGGAGACTCTCAGTTACATAGCAAATGTTCAGTTTTTCCTGAAAGAATCTTTGTGTAGGAGAAATCGCTCCGTTTTCTACATCACATTTGGCTACCGAAACAAACTGAAAATTCAGTCACCAAAACGTCAAACTTTTTCCGAATTAACTCCATAATATCGACCGAAACATGGCAAACGTTGTTTAGAATCAATCCTCAAGGTGTTTTTTCACATATCTCTTCATTGATATGCAGTTCGTGGAAGCCTGCTTTCCCCTCAGAATCGCATGGAAAAATACCAGCAGCTGAAAAAGACGCACCAATTTCGACGGAGGACACCGGGCGGACACCTGGAAAATGTAGTCTCTTATGATCTTCCAATGATATGCCTACAAATACGTCACAATGCTGCAGACACCTTAGGGAAACGACAGAAAGGGCAGGCTCATTCCTCTCGCATTCACAGCCATATAAGGAGACAATGGAAAACGGAGCCTCAAAAATCCTGCTGGTTTCCTGGTTGCCGTTTCATCTTGGTTTTGCCTGTAGCTCCCGTTCTAGGGCACCCACAGACAATATCTTTGCAGTTCTGGAAAATTCAGAGTGTTTTCTTTCTAAAGCTATCAATTATATGCATAGTCGAGCATCTTTTTGTGACAAAATATCTTGTTTAAAATGGGAACGTTTTTCATCCAAAAATGAAATTGCGAAATTGAGTTTCAAGAGGTTAAATAAAGAAGAATGTATTCATCTCACGCTGCGCCTTGTTCTCCTCGTTATGACGAACGTGACAGTAAGACCCAAGTGCAGTCTGTGTGAAGTAACAATGTTTATTGTAACAACAGGGGCAGGCAAACGACAGGTCAAGGCAGGCAGGGGTCGATAATCCAGAGTAGGAGCAAAGGTACATGATGGCAGGCAGGCAGGCTCAGGCAGAGTGGTCAGGTACATGGTCAGGACAGGCAAGGGTCAAAAACCAGGAGGACAAGCTAAAGAGAGGCTGGGAAAAGACAGGACAAACGCTGGTAAGCTTGACAAACTGACAACAGACAGACAGAAAACACAGGTATAAGTACACAGGGGATAATGGTGAAGATGGGCAACACCTGGCGGGGGGTGGAGACAAGCACAATGGCAGATCAGGGCGTGACATAACCTAGGGTTGACAACTTGTAATGGACTGATTTCTTGTATTCATCTAATTCAATCGTCACAAAAATCTCCTGGGCTGTCTTCACTATTTGACAGGAGGTAACTCCAGTCCAAACTGGAAGGTTGGCAGTCCTGATTAGTAATCTGTAAAGAGACCTTAGAAAGAGGGTTTTCCCATGGGTAGAACATCAAAAACATATTTGGCAGTGGTTACTTATGGAAATGTGCTATAGAAGTATTTTATTGCAGGCGTAACGTCATTTTACACAATGATGAAAATGTAAAGTACATTACAAAGCACATGAGTATTCTGAGTTTGCTGTAGGTCGCCTTCAGCAACCTGTTGGTCGCCTTTAGGGCATTAGTAGCAGAAACGCAGAAGGGTTAAAAGAACACCTGAATGCTATAGCTCATAGTAACTCGATTGCAACTGGTATGAACTTCGCAAATGTTAAATATACACTGCAAAGATACAATTCCACAAGAATATGTCGTGTGTCTACAACTTCAGGCACAAAAATGCCATTTGTTTAACCTTTCCATCTTTCCAAGACTGAACCTTTCTAATCAGGTGTTAAAAATTGCATACTTTTACATGCTTGGAGGAACATGGGACTCAAGGCCATAATCATGTTTAACATTTTATAGGCTAAACAGCAGGCTGTGCGCTGGTTAAAATGATACATTGGGACATTAGTTCATTTACATGGCTAATAGTGTGAATTGATGCATGCCATATTTTCCCACCCTATTTAGCCATGGAGTTAAACATTTGCCTGTAAATCAAGTAGGCAATAATAAACCCGCCTCTAATGTATGTTAAAATAACATTTGACTTATTTATAATGTGTGCAAGTTAGATTACTCACCGGGTCTGTTATGCAGATGCATCCTCAAGTGAATGGCTTCAGTTTCACAACACTTCCAGCTGTTAGGCCTTGTTAAGTCCAACAGGCTTATGTGAGCACTGTGTTACATTGACTGTTGAACATGTCACTATATGTACACATATACTGACACATACGGACGTACTGACTTATGACTTATTCACTTGTACACATATTGCAAGCTATGATAGCAAAGAGTTCCAAGTTAAAATAAATCAAGTTTCAGTTACCTGTGTAAGGAATATTATTTGTTATGCTGCTTGAGTACAGTACATGTCCAGTGACAGTGTCGTTTTAAGGAAGTAAAACGCATATCCTAAATAATATGTCATGATGCCTCCGGAGCCAAACAACATCGTCACTATGGAGTTCACCAGAACAGTGTTCTCATCACAAATACATGCCATTGTATACTACTTGACACGTTTCTGTTGTGCACTATATCAATTACGTTAACATACAAATACGTATCCACAGATCTCTTGTCCCATGTACACACACCTGCGTGAGAATGTGGGCATGAAACACCTCTCTGAGGCCAGGCAAACAAATGAACTGAAATTACACACCAAATGTAAAAACTTTTCATTTGGCTTGAAAGCACAGATTAGTATGAAGTTTCCTCCTTGAGAGTGGCATAGTAATCTCTGCCCTTGGTTGAGTACAGTAGACTGAGAAACACAGAGCGTCTCTGCCCTTGGTTGAGTACAGTAGAGACTGAGAAACACAGAGCGTCTCTGCCCTTGTTTGAGTATAGTAGAGACTGAGAAACACAGAGCGTCTCTGCCCTTGGTTGAGTACAGTAGACACTGAGAAACACAGAGCGTCTCTGCCCTTGGTTGAGTACAGTAGAGACTGAGAAACACAGAGAGAGAGAGAGTCTCTGCCCTTGGTTGAGTACAGTAGAGACTGAGAAACACAGAGAGAGAGAGAGTCTCTGCCCTTGGTTGAGTACAGTAGAGACTGAGAAACACAGAGCATCTCTGCCCTTGGTTGAGTACAGTAGAGACTGAGAAACACAGAGCGTCTCTGCCCTTGGTTGAGTACAGTAGAGACTGAGAAACACATAGTGTCTCTGCCCTTGGTTGAGTACAGTAGAGACTGAGAAACACAGAGCGTCTCTGCCCTTGGTTGAGTACAGTAGAGACTGAGAAACACAGAGAGAGTATCTGCCCTTGATAAGAGTACAGTAGAGACTGAGAAACACAGAGAGAGTCTCTGTCCTTGGTTGAGTACAGTAAAGATTTTTTGCAGCATTATTAATTTAGTGAAATGCCAAGCAGAACTTGCTGCTGGGGGCAGCGTTGCTGACTTGCACCATGGGCCTAGTGG
This sequence comes from Oncorhynchus masou masou, assembly GCF_036934945.1. Classification (NCBI taxonomy): domain Eukaryota; kingdom Metazoa; phylum Chordata; class Actinopteri; order Salmoniformes; family Salmonidae; genus Oncorhynchus; species Oncorhynchus masou. Next base: position 41,893,551 of record NC_088224.1, read on the forward strand.
TTGAGGGTATGGAGGTGGGAGCACCCCATGGGTCGCATCCAGAGTCAGGGGTGGTGGTATCGAACCACAGCCAGGCTGGAATGGATACAAATTGTGACTTATGTGGTACCATGTGGAAGCCCCCTACCTCATTCTCCTTCGAATACTGGTGGCTGGGGTACCCAAAATGGGTATGTATACAGTGGGATGCGGTCAGCTTTAGGAGTCTTGAGGATCAGATGACACAGCTGCACATTCACTGTTAGACAATGATGATTGATACATTGTTTGAATTGAGTGTTTTGAACTTTTGGGGAGAGCAGTTGTGATCAAATTAAAGCTTTTAAAGAGGAAACAATACTACTCAGACTAAATCCAGGGTTCACTTCTGCCACAGTTTAAAGTACTGTTACAGACACAAACTATGTCAGTGAATATATCGCAGAGTTGGTAGTATTCACAATGATGCTGGCAGACAGATAAGGCTATGAAAGTTGTAATGACTTTCTTTGTGGCCTGGACTCAAAGATGACTCTTTCATGATCCTAAAACATAATCAAGAATTTGTTCTTAGATTCTGATCTTCATGTATTTTTTGGTTTACATTTTTTTTTTTAACCTTTTATTTATCCAGGCAAGTCAGTTAAGAACAAATTCTTATTTTATGTATACTTCTGGTCTCGTTTCAAACGAGAAAGTTAACTTTCATAATTCAATACAATGTTCATGGGAGGGAACATGTCATGTCTTGTTATGTCTGTTCCTGTCCTTTCTCTTCACTCTGTCTCTCTCTGCTGGTCTTTTTAGGTTACCTTCTCTGTCTCTCATTCTTCAGCTGTTCTACATCTCCCCCAACTAGCTCATTCACTCTTTCCCACCTGTTCTCTCTTCCCCCTCTGATTAGGTCTCTATTTCTCTCTCTGTTCCTGCTACTTTCAGTGTCTGATTCTTGTTTGTGTTTTTCATGCCAGAAGCAAGCTGTCGTCTCGTTTGCTTCCACCTTGTCCTATCCTGTCGGAGTCTGCCTGGCAGGTGCATCCTGCATTATACTAACGTTCTTTTTGTTCCATTGACAACGTTGGAAGAGGATTTATGCCATTCCTGTTTTTTTCATTAAAGAACTCTGTTTTCTGTTAAAACCGCTTTTGGGTCTTCACTCAAGTACATAACAGAAGAATCAGACCAAGAATGGACCCAGCGGCTCCGGACCCTTTTCACTCCGCCGTCGAGATCCAGGGAGCGATGCTAGGCAGACACGAGGAGGAATTGTCTGCTGCTCGACATGCCGTTGAGACCCTGGCCGTCCAAGTCTCCGACCTCACAAGACGGGTTCACCAACTCCACCTCGATCCACCGCCCACTTCCAGGGTTTCCGAGTCTCCGGAGCCCAGGATCAACAACCCGCCGTGTTACTCTGGGGAGCCCACTGAGTGCCGCTCATTCCTCACTCAGTGTGACGTGGTGTTCTCTCTCCAGCCCAACACTTACTCCAGGAGCGCAGCCCGCATCGCCTACGTCATTTCTCTCCTTCCCGGACGGGCGCGTGAGTGGGGCACGGCAATCTGGGAGGCGAGGGCTGAGTGTATTAACCAGTATCAGGACTTTAAGGAGGAGATGATACGGGTTTTTGACCGTTCTGTTTTTGGGGAGGAGGCTTCCAGGGCCCTGTCTTCCCTATGTCAGGGGAATCGATCCATAACGGATTATTCTATTGAGTTTCGCACTCTCGCTGCCTCTAGTGACTGGAACGAGCCGGCTTTGCTCGCTCGCTTTCTGGAGGGTCTCCTCGTCGAGGTTAAGGATGAGATCCTCTCCCGGGAGGTTCCTTCCAGTCTGGACTCCTTAATAGCTCTCGCTATTCGCATAGAGCGACGGTTTGATCTTCGTCGCCGAGCACGTGGAAAGGAGTTCGCGTTCTCCGTTGCTCCCCTCTCCACATCACTGCCACCTGCCGCATCACTGCCACCCTCCTCCGCCGGCTCGGATGCTGAGCCTATGCAGCTGGGGGTATCCGCATCTCGGCCAAGGAGAAGGAACGGAGAATCACCAATCGCCTCTGTCTCTACTGCGGCTCCGCTGGTCATTTTGTCACCTCATGTCCAGTAAAAGCCAGAGCTCATCAGTAAGAGGGGGGCTACTGGTGAGCGCAACTACTCAGGCCTCTCCTTCTGGATCACGCACTACCTTTCCGGTCCATCTCCGCTGGCCCGGTTCATCTGCTTCCTGCAGTGCCTTGATAGACTCTGGGGCGGAGGGCTGTTTTATGGACGAGACCTGGGCTCGGGAACATGACATTCCTCTCAGACAGTTAGGGGAGCCCACGGCCTTGTTCGCTTTAGATGGTAGTTCTCTCCCCAAGATTCAGCGTGAGACGCTGCCTTTAACCCTCACTGTCTCTGGTAATCATAGCGAAACCATTTCTTTTTTAATTTTTCGTTCACCTTTTACACCTGTTGTTTTGGGTCATCCCTGGCTAGTGCGCCATAACCCTTCTATTAATTGGTCTAGTAATACTATCCTATCCTGGAATGTTTCTTGTCATGTGACCTGTTTAATGTCTGCTATCCCTCCTGTTTCCTCTGTCCCTTCTTCACAGGAGGAGCCTGGCGATTTGACAGGGGTGCCGGAGGAGTATCACGATCTGCGCACGGTGTTCAGTCGTTCCAAGGCCACTTCTCTCCCTCCACACCGGTCGTATGACTGTAGTATTGATCTCCTTCCGGGAACTACTCCCCCGGGGTAGATTATACTCTCTGTCGGCTCCCGAACGTAAGGCTCTCGAGGATTATTTGTCTGTTTCGCTCGACGCTGGTACCATAGTCTCCTCCTCCTCTCCCGCCGGAGCGGGGTTTTTTTTTTTTTTGTTCAGAAGAAGGACGGGTCCCTGCGCCCATGCGTGGATTATCGAGGGCTGAATGACATAACAGTTAAGAATCGTTATCCGCTTCCTCTTATGTCTTCAGCCTTCGAGATCCTGCAGGGAGCCAGGTTTTTCACCAAATTGGACCTTCGTAACGCCTACCATCTCGTGCGCATCAGGGAGGGGGACGAGTGGAAGACGGCGTTTAACACTCCGTTAGGGCACTTTGAATACCGGGTTCTTCCTTTCGGCCTCGTTAACGCTCCAGCTGTCTTTCAGGCACTAGTTAACGACGTCCTGAGAGACATGCTGAACATTTTTGTTTTCGTTTACATGGACGATATCCTGATTTTTTCACCGTCTCTCTCGATTCATGTTCAGCACGTGCGACGCGTCCTCCAGCGCCTTTTGGAGAACTGTCTTTATGTGAAGGCTGAGAAGTGCACTTTTCATGCCGCCTCTGTCCCTTTTCTCGGTTCCGTTATTTCCGCTGAGGGCATTAAGATGGATCCCGCTAAGGTCCAGGCTGTCATTGATTGGCCCGTTCCTAAGTCACGCGTCGAGCTGCAGCGCTTTCTGGGCTTCGCTAATTTCTATCGTCGTTTCATCCGTAATTTCGGTCAGGTGGCAGCTCCCCTCACAGCCCTTACTTCTGTTAAGACGTGCTTTAAGTGGTCCGTTTCCGCCCAGGGAGCTTTTGATCTTCTTAAGAATCGTTTTACATCCGCACCTATTCTTGTTACACCTGACATCTCTAGTCAGTTTGTTGTTGAGGTTGACGCGTCAGAGGTGGGCGTGGGAGCCATTCTTTCTCAGCGCTCTCTCTCTGACGGCAAGGTCCATCCTTGCGCGTTTTTCTCTCATCGCTTATCGCCGTCAGAACGTAACTATGATGTTGGTAATCGCGAACTGCTCGCCATCCGCTTAGCCCTAGGCGAATGGCGACAGTGGTTGGAGGGGGCGACCGTTCCTTTTGTCGTTTGGACTGACCATAGGAACCTTGAGTACATCCGTTCAGCCAAACGACTTAATGCGCGTCAGGCTCGTTGGGCTCTGTTTTTCGCTCGTTTCGAGTTTGTTATTTCTTATCGTCCGGGCTCAAAAACACCAAGCCTGATGCTTTATCTCGTCTCTTCAGTTCTTCTGAGGTCTCCACCGACCCCGAGGGGATTCTCCCTGGGGGCGTGTTGTCGGGTTGACTGTCTGGGGAATTGAGAGGCAGGTAAAGCAAGCACTCGCTCACACTCCGTCGCCGCGAGCTTGTCCTAGGAACCTTCTGTTCGTTCCCGTTCCTACTCGTCCGGCCGTTCTTCAGTGGGCCCACTCTGCCAAGTTAGCCGGCCACCCCGGCGTTCGGGGTACGCTCGCTTCCATTCGCCAGCGTTTCTGGTGGCCCACTCGGGAACGTGACGCGCGTCGATTTGTCGCCGCTTGTTCGGTCTGCGCGCAGACTAAATCTGGGAACTCTCCTCCTGCCGGCCGTCTCAGACCGCTTCCCATTCCCTCTCGACCGTGGTCTCACATCGCTTTAGATTTTATCACCGGACTGCCTTCATCAGCGGGGAAGACAGTTATTCTTACGGTTGTCGATAGATTCTCTAAGGCGGCTCATTTCATTCCTCTCGCTAAGCTCCCTTCTGCTAAGGAGACGGCTCAGATCATTATCGAGAATGTTTTCCGAATTCATGGCCTTCCGTCTGACGTCGTTTCCGACAGAGGCCCGCAGTTCACGTCTCAATTTTGGAGGGAGTTTTGCCGTTTGATTGGGGCTTCCGTCAGTCTCTCGTCCGGCTTTCATCCCCAGTCTAACGGTCAAGCCGAACGGGCCAATCAGACTGTTGGTCGCATTTTACGCAGTCTTTCTTTTCGTAACCCTGCGTCTTGGTCAGAACAGCTCCCCTGGGCAGAGTACGCCCACAACTCGCTTCCTTCGTCTGCTACCGGTCTATCTCCTTTTCAGAGTAGCCTCGGGTACCAGCCTCCGCTGTTCTCATCTCAGCTCGCCGAGTCCTGCGTCCCCTCCGCTCAGGCTTTTGTCCAGCGTTGCGAGCGCACCTGGAAGGGGGTCAGGTCGGCACTTTGCCGTAATAGGGCGCAGACTGTGAGGGCCGCTAATAAGCGTAGGACCAAGAGTCCTAGATATTGTTGCGGTCAGAGAGTATGGCTCTCCACTCAGAACCTTCCCCTTAAGACAGCTTCTCGCAAGTTGGCCCCGCGGTTCATTGGTCCGTTCCGTATTTCTCAGGTCATTAATCCTGTCGCAGTGCGACTTCTTCTCCCGCGCTATCTTCGTCGCGTTCACCCGGTCTTCCATGTCTCCTGTGTTAAGCCCGTTCTTCGCGCCCCCGCTCGTCCCTTCCCCCCCCCCATCCTTGTCGAGGGCGCACCCATCTACAGGGTTCGTAAGATTTTGGACATGCGCCCTCGGGGCCGTGGTCATCAGTACCTAGTGGATTGGGAGGGGTACGGTCCTGAGGAGAGGAGTTGGGTTCCCTCTCGGGACGTGCTGGACCGTTCGCTGATCGATGATTTCCTCCGTTGCCGCCAGGTTTCCTCCTCGAGTGCGCCAGGAGGCGCTCGGTGAGTGGGGGGGTACTGTCATGTCTTGTTATGTCTGTTCCTGTCCTTTCTCTTCACTCTGTCTCTCTCTGCTGGTCTTTTTAGGTTACCTTCTCTGTCTCTCATTCTTCAGCTGTTCTACATCTCCCCTAACTAGCTCATTCACTCTTTCCCACCTGTTCTCTCTTCCCCCTCTGATTAGGTCTCTATTTCTCTCTCTGTTCCTGCTACTTTCAGTGTCTGATTCTTGTTTGTGTTTTTCATGCCAGAAGCAAGCTGTCGTCTCGTTTGCTTCCACCTTGTCCTATCCTGTCGGAGTCTGCCTGGCAGGTGCATCCTGCATTATACTAACGTTCTTTTTGTTCCATTGACAACGTTGGAAGAGGATTTATGCCATTCCTGTTTTTTTCATTAAAGAACTCTGTTTTCTGTTAAAACCGCTTTTGGGTCTTCACTCAAGTACATAACAGAACATGTAGGCTTAACTGAGTGCATGACAAAGAGTGGAATAATAGGATTTGAAGTCAATTGTAAACATCAGACAGATCGAAGGGAGCAGGCAATATCATCCAGTGAGAATGAAAGCTGTGTTTTGTCTAGAATTTGGGCCATAAATAGGCTCAACATAATTCTACTACTGTCTGGCAACTATAGCCCTCATCAGTGTTATCAACAAGTATTAGTAGCTGCGTCCCGGACTGACTATTTTATTTTTTACCTTTATTTAACTAGGCAAGTCAGTTAAGAACAAATTCTTATTTTCAATGACTGCCTAGGAACAGTGGGTTAACGGCCTGTCCAGGGGCAGAACAACAGATTTGTACCTTGTCAGCTCGGGGATTTGCAACCTTCCGGTTACTAGTTCAACGCTCTAACCACTAGGCTACCCTGCCGCAAGTATAAACACCATGGGACTAAGCAGCTGTCATACTGCTCAGGAAGGAGACGTATTCTGTCTCCTTGAGATGTGCGAAAAGTGCAAATCAATCCCAGAACAACAGTAAAGGACCTTGTGAAGATGCTGGAGGCCTACAAACCTGACTCAGGTCTCAGAGTAGTGGTTGTATCGAAAGGAGTGGGTGTGTCCAAAGTGGTCTGCTATAGGTTAGACGCTCTTGATTGAACGGTGTTGTCTATGCCATTAAGTGTTCCCATTGGTCAATCCCAGACCGTTCTCTACCTGATGTTACGGAGCCTTCTGACATGCTGCGTTGTTTTGTAGCTAATATATTTCCTTTGTTTTCTTTTTCCGATTGTCAAAGTCACTTTCTATCCAGAGCAAATGCATCACCATATTTGTCTAAACAGTGGGTAACACAGTAACAATAGCTTTTTCCATGCAATAACCAATGTACCAGCAGTTATAGCACAAAAGTAGGTTGCCTACAGTGGATGACTAAATATAGCATGCACGCACAACCTTACAAATATAGTTTAATTATACGAGAAACACATTTGAGTGTGAAAGTGCTCTGTTATCATTCAACTTTCTGACCCTCTTTATCTTTCATTCACTCTACGTATCTCTGAATGTGTCTCTCTTGTCCTTGTTTCTCTCTCTCTCACTCTCTTCACCAACAGTGTTCCAGCTGATCCCCAGCCTGACCAGTGTGATCCCGGAGAGCGGCCTCCTCATTTGCATCGGTTGGGTCCTGGGCGGCATCATCTACGGGGCAGACAAGGTGCAGTCCTTCAGGCTGCAGCCCTTCATCTTCTTCTTCTACCTGCTGCCCCAGATCGTCCTGGACTCGGGCTACTCTATGCCCAACAAGCTGTTTTTCAGCAACTTGGGCTCCATCCTGGTTTACGCAGTTATTGGCACCTGCTGGAACGCTGCCACTTTGGGACTTTCCCTTTGGGGTTGCTGGTTGGGCGGGGCCATAGGTAAGGCAGCCAATGTGTGTCCCAAATTCCTATTATAGTGCACTACTTTTGACCAGGGGGCCCATAGAGCAGATCAACATAAAATATGGGTTCTTCTATAGTTTTCCGATGATTGAAACGGGCATTTGTGCGGTCCTCAATCAGAGTTAATGTGTAAGGTAGACGAAAGGTCTGAGATCATAACACCTTTCACCTTAATATCATCTGTAGGTGATATCAACACTGGTCTTCTGCAGTTGCTGTTGTTTGGGAGTCTGATTGCTGCTGTGGACCCCGTGGCTGTGATTGCCGTGTTTGAGGAGGTCCATGTCAACGAGGTCCTGTACATCCTGGTGTTTGGGGAGTCCCTTCTCAACGACGGCGTCACAGTGGTCAGTCTCACAATCTTCATCCTCATGTATCATTATTAGGGTGCGTCACAAATTGTACCCTTTTCCCTATGTCAGTCATGCTGACCAAGAACGGTGTCAATACGGAATGAGGCCTACATTTTTTTTTTTTTTGGAACTCAGTAGCGCTTTCAACTTACTCTTCTTAAAAGGTGTAATAGTGGAATACACAAGCTGCAATTTTGTAATTTGGCAGTGCTTCAACAGTTTTACTCTTATGTCAGTCATTGCTGACCTGAAAGAGCTATTTATGACAGTTGATCAACTAGCCCATGTTAGCTAACATTTTTCACCCCATTGGTTTTGTTATAATGTTTGAGTCACTCTGATATCACATGAACACACATAAGACATGGCAAAATATGTACAATTGCAGAAAATGAGCTGTTTAACTGAAAAATGTTCTCTCCACCCCATGGAAAAATGTATAGAATTGGAAGCAATTTGCTTTAAAACATACAAAACAGATATCACATGAACTCACATAAGACATGGCGAAATGAGAAGTGGGGGTCTGTTACTACGCTGATAATGACAATATCCATTCGGACCTTTACCGTCCTAGGAAATTTGTGTGATTGGACTTTCTCAAATACTATTTGAATATCCCTGTCCTACTGTAGATAGTGCACTACTTTTGATCAGGTTCCCTTCAGTTGGTAGCCTACAGTTTGTATCATTCCATTTGCTACATCTGTAAACGCTGTCACATCCGTGTTGTTGTTGCTGAGGATCACTCGTAGTTCATCATATTTCATGTAAAAAAAAAGAAAAAGACATGTCGGCTAATTAAATCATTATGGAGCGCAGACCAAGCAGTAACAGTTTGAACCTGAGGCATGGCGCAATACTTGGCCACTGGGAACATCACTTAATTTCAAGGTGGACATTTGGTTGAGACGTTCATCAATGAGATTTAAACCTTTATTCACCCAACTCCAAAATAAGAAATCCTAATGTGTACAACTTAATTCCAATGGAAAAACTGTCCGATTTTGGGGTTAGGTATCATCTAAATGTGTCATCACTGTTGTAAAAGCACAACAATGTTCAAATGGGAATACAATGTCTGAATAGTTTGTATTTATACAACAGCTTAATGCGTTATCAGTGTGCTTCGTCTAGAAACAATCAAATGACCTGGATTGCAGTTGAGAGTAGTGCATTCAGAAAGTATTCAGAGCCCTTTTCCACATTTTGTTACGTTACAGCCTTAGTCTAAAATGGATTAAATAAAACATTTAAATCCTCAGCAATCTACACACTACACCCATAATGACAAAGCGAAAACAGATTTTTAGAAATGTTTGCAAATGTATTACCAATAAAGAAAATGTTATCATATTTACATAAGTATTCAGACCCTTTGCTATGAGACTCAAAATTGAGCTCAGGTGCATCTGGTTTCCATTAAAAATCCTTGATGTTTCGACAACTTGGAGTCCACCTGTGGTAAATTCAATTCATTGGATATGATTTGGAAAGGCACACGCCTGTCTATATAAACCTGTTTTTGCTTTGTCATTATGGGGCATTGTGTGTAGATTTAGAATTATAATTTTTCTAATCCATTTTAGAATAAGGCAAAACAAAATTTAGAAAAAGTCAAGGGGTCTGAGTACTTTCCAAATGCACTCTACATTAAAAGTACATAGTGCAAGTCATCAATGCTGTTCGAGATTCTACTCAGATTATTATAGCAATTGTGAAGATCAATACAGACCTGCGACCTTTTCATGCTATCTTGAACACGAATGCTTTCTATGGTAACATAAGGACGTTTAGTTACAGTAACCTCAATGTTGCCATGGATGTTAACAACTTTAAGGTTGAATAAATGCTGTTACATTAGTTAGCCGTAACGTTACGCTATTTACTGTATTACAAAAGTAATATTGAAATGTGTTTTGTTGTCAACACTAACAAGTAATACAATCTAAAGGGGATGTCTCTAATACTTGGATAATTTGAGATGAAGATGTGAATCCAGCATATCAATTATTAATTTGTAGAAAAATTGGAGTAAAGGCAGGCTAAGTCAGTGGCACAGAATATGCATCTCCTTCAAATGTTGGTGTTTGGTTGTGTTGACAACAAACAAAATTCAATTTCACTTTTGAAATACAGTAAACAGCCTAAGTTGTCGACAAGTTAATTAATAATATGTCGGATTTACGTCTCCAACTAAACCAAAAACAAAAGTTAAAGAATAGGATTAACCAATCTCCTTCAAATGTTGATATTTGGTTGCGTTGATAATCAAAAACAATTCAATAATCCAGTTTGTCTACAAATGAATAAATTATATATAGGATTCATGTCTCCATCTCAACCAAAAATTGAAGTTAAAGAATTGCACTAAATCAAATAAAACTTTAAATTAAGCTAGTCCTATTCTTTAACTTAAATAATGGTGTCTTATCCATTTACCCTCTGAATGGCACATTTTCACAATCCATGTCTCAAGGCTTAAACATCCTTCTTTAACCTGTCTCCTCCCCTTCATCTACACTGATTGAAGTGGATTTAACAGGTGACATCAATATGGGATCATATTTTTCACCTGGTTTGTCTGTGTCATGGAAAGAACTGGTGTTTCTAATGTTTTGTACACTCAGTGTATAAAGTATGGTTACATTTAATTTAAAGGAGTTGCCATGCCGCTTTGGTAGTAGCCGAGACAGAGCTCTTGTAAATGTGTACATTTTTGTTATTTTCAAATGTTTTTATCCATTGTTTTTGGAACCAACATTTACATTTTTGATGAGTTTTTATTGCACACACTGTATATTACAGATTGACTGACAGGTCAACCCTTTTTGTTTTGGCTAGCTAGCTAGCTGGCTAATGTTTTTGTTTATGCATCTGGACACAGTACCAGCTTATATATTTCACCTGTCTGCCAGTTTCTGATATTTTGAGAACATCGTGAGAGGAATGGGAGATGGACGAATACAGTGCTGAGGCAAAGGGTTTAGAGAGAGGATGACTGGCTACTACTCTGAACTGTGTGTGGTTTCTGGTGCCCAGAGCTGCCGAGGCATCGCCCAAGTGGGTGCTACACAGAGTGGAAGAGGCGAAGTCCAGTGGCTATATGACTCAGGCTTGGTTCCCTGACTTGCCCTCTGCAAGACCACCAGCAGACTCCCTCACCATCATCTACCATCCTCTGTCCATTTCCCTCCGCTCAACCCATGAACTGACCCTCTCCATCAACAGAGGATGCAGCATTCAAAGACTTGGCCTCAGTTGGTTGACCTGACCTGTCATGATATATTGTCAAATCAAATCAAATTATCAAATCAAAACGTATTTGTCACATACACATGGTTAGCAGATGTTAATGCGAGTGTAGCGAAATGCTTGTGCTTCCAGTTCCGACAATGCAGTAATAACCAACAAGTAATCTAACTAACAATTCCAAAACTAATTTCTTATACACAGTGTAAGGGGATAAAGAATATGTACATAAAGATATGAATGAGTGATGGTGCAGAGCAGCATAGGCAAGATACAGTAGATGGTATCGAGTACAGTATATACATATGAGATGAGTATGTAAACAAAGTGGCATAGTTAAAGTGGCTAGTGATACATGTATTACATAAGGATGCAGTAGATGATAGAGTACAGTATATACGTATACATATGAGATGAATAATGTAGGGTATGTAACCATTATATTAGGTAGCATTGTTTAAAGTGGCTAGTGATATATTTTACGTCCTTTCCCATCAATTCCCATTATTAAAGTGGCTGGAGTTGAGTCAGTGTGTTGGCAGCAGCCACTCAATGTTAGTGGTTGCTGTTTAACAGTCTGATGGCCTTGAGATAGAAGCTGTTTTTCAGTCTCTCGGTCCCAGCTTTGATGCACCTGTACTGACCTCGCCTTCTGGATGATAGCGGGGTGAACAGGCAGTGGCTCGGGTGGGTGTTGTCCTTGATGATCTTTATGGCCTTCCTGTAACATCGGGTGGTGTAGGTGTCCTGGAGGGCAGGTAGTTTGCCCCCGGTGATACGTTGTGCAGACCTCACTACCCTCTGGAGAGCCTTACGGTTGTGGGCGGAGCAGTTGCCGTACCAGGCGGTGATACAGACCGCCAGGATGCTCTCGATTGTGCATCTGTAGAAGTTTGTGACTGCTTTTGGTGACAAGCCGAATTTCTTCAGCCTCCTGAGGTTGAAGAGGCGCTGCTGCGCCTTCTTCACGATGCTGTCTGTGTGAGTGGACCAATTCAGTTTGTCTGTGATGTGTATGCCGAGGAACTTAAAACTTACTACCCTCTCCATTACTGTTCCATCGATGTGGATAGGGGGTGTGTTCCCTCTGCTGTTTCCTGAAGTCCACAATCATCTCCTTAGTTTTGTTGACGTTGAGTGTGAGGTTATTGTCCCGACACCACTCTCCGAGGGCCCTCACCTCCTCCTTGTAGGCCGTCTCGTCGTTGTTGGTAATCAAGCCTACCACTGTTGTGTCGTCCGCAAACTTGATGATTGAGTTGGAGGCGTGCATTGCCGCGCAGTCGTGGGTGAACAGGGGGTACAGGAGAGGGCTCAGAACGCACACTTGTGGGGCCCCAGTGTTGAGGATCAGAGGGGTGGAGATGTTGTTGCCTACCCTCACCACCTGGGGGCGGCCCGTCAGGAAGTCCAGTACCCAGTTGCACAGGGCGGGGTCGAGACCCAGGGTCTCGAACTTGATGACGAGCTTGGAGGGTACTATGGTGTTAAATGCCGAACTGTAGTCGATGAACAGCATTCTCACATAGGTATTCCTCTTGTCCAGATGGGTTAGGGCAGTGTGCAGTGTGGTTGAGATCGCGTCGTCTGTGGACCTATTTGGGCGGTAAGCAAATTGGAGTGGGTCTAGGGTGTCAGGTAGGGTGGAGGTGATATGGTCCTTGACTAGTCTCTCAAAGCACTTCATGATGACGGAAGTGAGTGCTACGGGGCGGTAGTCGTTTAGCTCAGTTACCTTAGCTTTTCTTGGGAACAGGAACAATGGTGGCCCTCTTGAAGCATGTGGGAACAGCAGACTGGTATAGGGATTGATTGAATATGTCCGTAAACACACCAGCCAGCTGGTCTGCGCATGCTCTGAGGGCGCGGCTGGGGATGCCGTCTGGGCCTGCAGCCTTGCGAGGGTTAACACGTTTAAATGTTTTACTCACCTCGGCTGCAGTGAAGGAGTGACCGCATGTTTCCGTTGCAGGCCGTGTCATTGGCACTGTATTGTCCTCAAAGCGGGCAAAAAAGTAATTTAGTCTGCCTGGGAGCAAGACATCCTGGTCCGTGACTGAGCTGGATTTCTTCTTATAGTCCGTGATTGACTGTAGACCCTGCCACATACCTCTTGTGCCTGAGCCGTTGAATTGAGATTCTACTTTGTCTCTATACTGACGCTTAGCTTGTTTGATAGCCTTACGGAGGGAATAGCTGCGCTGTTTGTATTCGGTCATATTACCAGTCACCTTGCCCTGATTAAAAGCAGTGGTTCGCGCTTTCAGTTTCACTCGAATGCTGCCATCAATCCACGGTTTCTGGTTAGGGAATGTTTTAATCGTTGCTATGGGAACAACATCTTCAACGCACGTTCTAATGAACTTGCACACCGAATCAGCGTATTCGTCAATGTTGTTGCCTGACGCAATACGAAACATGTCCCAGTCCATGTGATGGAAGCAGTCTTGGAGTGTGGAATCAGCCTCATCGGACCAGCGTTGGACAGACCTCAGCGTGGGAGCTTCTTGTTTCAGTTTCTGTCTGTAGGCAGGGATCAGCAAAATGGAGTCGTGGTCAGCTTTTCTGAAAGGGGGGCGGGGCAGGGCCTTATATGCGCCGCGGAAGTTAGAATAACAGTGATCCAAGGTTTTGCCAGCCCTGGTGGCGCAATCGATATGCTGATACATTTTAGGGAGTCTTGTTTTCAGATTAGCCTTGTTAAAATGCCCAGCCACAATGAATGCAGCCACAGGATGTATGGATTCCAGTTTGCAAAGAGTCAAATAAAGCCATCGATGTGTCTGCTTGGGGGGGAATATATACGGCTGTGATTATAATCGAAGAGAATTCTCTTGGTAGATAATGCGGTCTACATTTGATTGTGAGGAATTCTAAATCAGGTGAACAGAAGGATTTGAGTTCCTGTATGTTTCTGTGATCACACCACGTCTCGTTAGCCATAAGGCATACGCCCCTGCCCCTCTTCTTACCAGAAAGGTGTTTGTTTCTGTCGGCGCGATGCGTGGAGAAACCCGCTGGCTGCACCGCCACCGAGAGCGTCTCTCCAGTGAGCCATGTTTCCGTGAAGCAAAGAACGTTACAGTCTCTGATGTCCCTCTGGAATGCTACCCTTGCTCGGATTTCATCAACCTTGTTGTCAAGAGACTGGACATTGGCGAGAAGAATGCTAGGAAGTGGGGCACGATGTGCCCGTCTACGTAGTCTGACCAGAAGACCGCCTCGTTTCCCTCTTTTACAAAGTCGTTTTTTTGGGTCGCCAGCTGGGATCCATTCCGTTGTCCTGGTTGAAAGGCAGAACACAGGATCCGCTTCGCGAAAGTCATATATGTTTGTTCTTTGATATGAAGCGTTTTGAGATTTCTATTATGAAAAGCGCTATATAAGTTAAATGTATTATTATTATTTGCTCTGTTAAACCAACCTTTTAGAATGACTTTGATAGCAACAGTGAATATATTTAGTGGAGGTCTCTCAATCATTCTCACAATAGCACATTGGGAGTAGTCAGTGACAAATGTCAAAGCTAAGCAGGGCAGGGCTAGTTTAAAACCCTGGGTGGTAGAACATAGGGATAGCTGTAGATCAACTTTCCAGTAGGAGGTGCTGCCCAGTGTATTTTTTCTGATAGTGGATATAACATCAAAGATCTATGTTTGTCTATGTTGAGTGATGAAACAGTACTGGTTGACTTTCTGCAAATCCACATGTTTTACACCTAGATTAGTTTTACACGTAGATTCCACAACACAATACTTGTGACAAATTATATTGAAACAATGTTGATTCAACTAGTTTGTGCCTAGTGGGATCACACAGTTCCATGGTCAGGGCAACCAATAGGCTAGGGTATACTATTGTGCACTATTCTCCATATTATAATTCTATGCTAATTTTCCAACATTACCATGGGTTGAAGACCTGCATGTGGCCATTTATTTAATTTAAAAAAACATTTTTTTGTGCAAAACCATATTTTTCCATGTGCAGCTCAGGGTTCATGAAAACTTCCCTAAGCATATAGTTATATATAACTGCTTTTATGCATGGATCACTTTTCTATGCATGGATTCTGAAACTAAAGATACATATGTTTTGATGGCTATCTTTCATTGATGTCCATTCTGAACGCCTTCTTCATAGGCTACATTCTAATGTTGTTCAGATCACATTCCGTATTTAAAGGGATTGCTTTAAATACTCACTTATCAGATTGGTAGGCCACCCAGTGGGTGTATTTTCTGGGATTTAATTAAAGCCACACACACCATTCTACGCATGTGCATAGGGTAAGTCTGAAGATGCCTTTCATATGGAATAGGGGTGCCATTTGGGACACAGGCTTAATGTTTACACTACAGTTTTTTGGAAAAAACATTTACATCACTTTTTGTAATGTGTTAAATAAGAATTTTGATGGGTTCCAAATGTAATGCTATTCATCATGGGAAACCTAAACCTCAAAAAATGAAGTGCAAAGGCAATACACAAGACACGGCACCTTTACTGAACTGCACCAGTCAGTCACATGACTTACTTCTGGGAATGCTGTCTGTCTGTAGGTCGCCATAACAACATCAATCACGTACAAATAGACGTTACACAATTTATTAAATTAATTGTAATGTTTAATGAATTTGGTTGCTTAACCTCTCCACCACAGACCGGTCATCTTTATTTCCATGTTCCCTCAGGTGCTGTTCAATGTGTTTAATGCATTTGTGTCGCTTGGAGGGGAAAAAATCGACGCTGTAGAGATCATCAAAGGCATAAGTACGTAAGAGCGTCACACCTTGGTTACGTGCCAAATGGCACCCTATTCCTTATGTAGTTCACTTCTTTTGACCATGGCCCAATGTGCAGTACTTTTTATGAGAGCCCTATGTGGGGAATAGGGTGCCATTTGGGACGCAGTGTTAGATTTTCAGGCCAACAAATAGAGCCCTGTCACGTAGTCAACAGCGACAACTTCTTGTGCCAACTTGAAGCAAACTGCTAGGATAATGCAACAAGTAATCGATTATGTAATCTATCTAACCCAGGGGTAGGCAACCCTGGTCCTGGAGAGCTGTTTTTGATTTAACCGACCTGAAAGACCAGGTATGTTGAATTTAGGCAGTCACTGAACTGATCAATTAGCTCAGTTGGTCAGGTAGGGTGGCTAGTTGGGACAAAATCCTGCAGCACCTGCGGCTCTCCAGGAACAGGTTGTATGTATTGTATTTATTCACGAAACAAGTATCTTTGTTCCCTGTTTGCCTCTCCATATGTCATTCTGTCTCACGTCTTCCTCTTCTTTCACCCTGTTTCCCTTTTCTCTGTCTCTCATCACCCTCCTCTCTCTTCCTCCTCTGCCCTGTGTAGTCTCGTTCTTCGTGGTGGCAGTTGGAGGCTCCCTGGTTGGTGTCGTCTTTGCTCTGCTGATCTCGCTCCTAACCAGATGCACCAAGAACATCCAGATCATCGAGCCAGGCTTCATCTTCATCCTGGGCTACCTCTCTTACCTCACAGCCGAGATGCTCTCGCTATCTCCTATCCTGTCGTAAGTCCTTCTGAGTGTTATGTTGATTTATTAGCCTTTTACAACCTTTCCATTAAGGGGGTTTCCATTGAAAACCTAACATGATATTTCCACTTACCGTGGCTTGGTTTTTAGATACAATATGTATTTCAGTTACATAGCTCTTTTTTTTCTAAGTGTGTACTACCTAGAACCTAAGAGTTCTTCAGCTGTCCCCATAGTATAACCCTTTTTGGGTTCCAGGTAGAACCCTTTCACAGAAGGTTCTACATAGAACCCAAAAATATTCTATGTGGAAGCAAGAAGGGTTCTTCCTGGAACCGAGAAGGGTTCTACTATGGAGACAGCCGAATAAACCTTTTTTCTCAGAATGTATGTTTGAGCCATGTATGGCCCTTGAGGTTGACTCTGGTCGACTATGGCAGAGCTCTCTACATACCATTATATACAGTACCTACTGCGTTTTAGTCTATTGTAAGTGACGTGACCCCTTTCTTGCTGTGACATAGGTGTACGTTCTATGGCGTCTGCTGTCAGAAGTATATCAATGCCAACATGGACGAGAGGTCAGTCAGCACGGTTCGATATGCAATGAAGGTGTTCGCAAATGGCTCAGAGACCATCATCTTCGTCTTCCTCGGCATCACGGCCATAGATCCGTCTATATGGGTGTGGAACACAGCCTTTATCTTCCTCACACTCCTCTTCATCTTTGTGTTCAGATTCATAGGTGAGTTTGGGTCATAATCTTTAGTATTATTTTGTGAGCGGAGGAATCAATGGAGATTATTTTCCCTCAGAACAGCTTAAATTCGTGGAGGCACGGACTCTAGAAGGTGTCGAAAGCGTTCCATAGGGATGCTGGCAATGTTGACTCAAATGCTTCCCTCAGTCAAGTTGGCTGGATGTCCTTTGGGTGGTGGACCATTCTTGATTCACAGGGAAACTGTTGAGCATGAAAAGCCCAGCAGTGTTGCAGTTCTTGACATACACAAACCGATGTGCCTGGTTAGGGCAGTTGCGGTGACCATATTACCGCCACACCGGCAGTCATGAGTCATGACCTCAGTAATATTCTATGTGACCGTTGAGTCACAGTAATCTCCTCTTATGTACTCTGGAATTGCATTGGTAGTACCCAACTCGCTAATGATCATCAGGTCGCTAATGGCCTGATACTCATGGCTCTATTGTCCCTCTAACCAACTGAATATTGCACATGGCATAAAAACATTAAAAAAATACTGATTTAAGATATGTTTGGTAAATAATTGGTTTATCCTAAATTAAACAAATTTAGCCTACAATTATTTTGAATTTGTATTTGATTTTGAGTAGCCTAATAATAGTGCATTATATTAATAATTAATAGGCTGCAACATTGCCTTTTGCTCCCGAATGCCCCTATTTGCTATTCCAGTGCATACAGATGACGTCTGTTTTTCTCTTTCCCCTGTTCATTCCCATTTGATAATGGGCCATTCTAAATCTAAACTAATTGTATTTAAAATTGAGTCAAGCCTGATGGGCGAAAATATGATCACTTGATGAAAGAACAGCTTGCAGCCTGAGGGAAGGAACAGAATGCAAGCTTTTTTTGCGACTTTCTCAAATGATCAATAGCCTATAGTCGCATCAACCAGCCCATATCTTTTGATTTCTAAGGCATCTATGATTTGTATCATTCACAACTAACACCAAATAACTCTAAATCCAGCATATAGCTTGTTTCAAATTATCACTTTTACACTCAACGTAGCCACTTCATATGTGCTCACTCTCGCTCCAGAATGGGAAAAATTCAGCTATTCAGCTAAGTTCAATTATATTATTCTTACTATAGCATTATGTCATGGAATTTATAAGCATATCTTGTCTGCTAAATGAACAAGCCTACAGCCTATGGCATGGTGCATAGCCAGATAACATACAGTAGGCCAACTCACATTCTGTTATTCTGAAATACATTTTCTCAATATCATAATGTTAATTTAGTCCTGCCTAAAATAAATAATGGCTTCATTGTGATGGTGTACAGTTGAAGTCGGACGCTTACATACACCTTAGCCAAATACATTTAAACTCAGTTTTCCACAATTCCTGACATTTAATCCTAGTAAAAAGTCCCTGTCTTAGGTCAGTTAGTATCACTACTGTATTTTAAGAATGTGAAATGTCAGAATAAATGTAGAGAGAATGATTTATTTCAGCTTTTATTTCTTTCATCACATTCCCAGTGGGTCAGAAGTTTACATACACTCAATTAGTATTTGGTAGCATTGCCTTTCAATTGCTTAACTTGGGTCAAACTTTTCGGGTAGCCTTCCACAAGCTTCCTACAATATGTTGGGTGAATTTTGGCCCATTCCTCCTGACAGAGCTGGTGTAACTGAGTCAGGTTTGTAGGCCTCCAGCATCTTCACAAGGTCCTTTGCTGTTGTTCTGGGATTGATTTGCACTTTTCGCACATCTCAAGGAGACAGAATACGTCTCCTTCCTGAGCAGTATGACAGCTGCTTAGTCCCATGGTGTTTAAACTTGTGGCAGGGTAGCCTAGTGGTTAGAGCGTAGGACTAGTAACTGGAAGGTTTCAAGTTCAAACCCCCATGCTGACAAGGTGCAAATCTGTCATTCTGCCACTGAACAGGCAGTTAAACCACTGTTCCTAGGCCGTCATTGAAAATAAGAATTTGTTCTTAACTGACTTGCCTAGTTAAATAAAAAATAAATATGTTTTATTTTTATTGTTTGTACAAATGAACGTGGTACCTTCAGGCATTTGGTAATTGCTCCCAAGGATGAACCAGACTTGTGGAGGTCTACAATGTTTTTTCTGAGGTCTTGGCTGATTTCTTTAGATTTTCCCATGGTAGCAAGCAAAGAGGCACTGAGTTTGAAGGTAAGCCTTAAAGTACATCCATAGGTACACCTCCAATTGACTCAAATGATGTCAATTAGCCTATCAGAAGCTTCAGTCAACTTAGTGTATGTAAACTTTTGACCTACTGGAATTGTGATATAGGAAATTATAAGTGAAATAATATGTATGTAAACAATTGTTGGAAAAATGACTTGTGTCATGCACAAAGTAGATGTCCTAACTGACTTGCCAAAACTATAGTTTGTTAACAACAAATTTGTGGAGTGGTTGAAAAACGAGCTTTAATGACTCTTACCTCAGTGCATATAAACTTTAGACTTCAACTGTATATTCAATTGATTTAATATACTTTTTCAAATGTAGTTCCAAAGGCGCGCGCATTGGCATCAGTGGCTTGTATGTGTGGAGCCCTGGAGATGCTAAACTTTTGTTAATTAACAATTATTAACAATTATCATGAGACTGGCAGATTTTTGCATGATAATAACCGGCTAACAAATTTTAATGACCACTGCAGCTGGATTCTGGATTCACCTGGTCAGTCTACATCATGGAAAGAGCATAATTTGTACATTTTTTAAATTCTAAGCACCTTAACTGAACAAGGCAGTTAACCCACTGTTCCTAGGCCGTCATTGAAAATAGAATTTAATTAAAACTACAACATTATCAGTAACTGTAACAAAAATATTTGTACTTACTATGACTCTGTTTTTTAAACAACCTTAGTTGATTAAGACTGAAAATATTCCCTTTGTGCTGTTGTCTGTGCCTAATAATGTTTGTTCCATGTATTGTGCTGCAACCATGTTATGTTGCTACCATGTTGTTGTCATGTGCTGCTGCCATGTTGTTGTCATGTGTAGCTGCCTTGCTATGTTGTTATCTTAGGTCTTTCTTTATGTAGTGTTGTCTCTCTTGTCGTGATGTGTTTTTGTCCTATATATTTATTGTAACATTTTTAATCCTAGACCCCATCCCCGCAGGAGGCCTTTTGCCTTTTGATAGGCTGTCATTGTAAACAATAATATGTTCTTAATTGCCTAGTTAACTGTTAGATAAAATAAAAGTTGCTCTGGATAAGATTGTCTGCTAAATGGCTAAAATGTAAATGTCAAAAAGCACATTGGCTATTATTATTGACCTTGTTTTGGGGGTGGAGCTCATTAAAAGCATACCCAGTATGCTTTGCAAGTGTTTATTTTAACATTTACATGTTCATTTTCGTCATTTAGCTGAAACTCTCATCACACCAGTTCATAAGACTTCTGATACCAATGCAGGGTAAAGGGGGCCACAAAATTGTGAAATTTTGTGTTTTGAAAATACTAATTAAAGATCTTGAAGTATCTTGTTACAAAGTAATTCAACATTTTTTGAATACATTTTTTAAACTATAGTCGCTAGTGAAAGTCTACACACCGCACATGAAAATATACTATGGTAAAAATACTGTACTATTACTATATGTATATACTATAGTATTCAGTGTCGTGTTTTTGCTGACATTACTGGAGTATTCATGTAGTGTTTTTATGCAAAAACACCACAGTGAATACTGTATTTATTTATTGTAGTGTTTTTGTGGACCAGACTGTAGTAGGCTTTTGAGAACATGATTGTAGCATTCTGTAGTAATTACTGACAATTGCAGTATTTACTAGTATTTACTATGGTGTTTTTGTTTGATCACCTTTGACATAGACGTGGGTGGTTTCTCTTTGAGGAAACCTACTGAACAAATACTAAAAGAGCAAATTTTCCATAACCTGTATGTAGGTAGCACTGGAGTCTGAATGGATAGTTCAGAGCTTCTGCTCTTTTCTATAACCTGTAGGGAACACAATATATAGTCTATACTTGGCATGTAGGTTTTACACTCATGGGTAGCACAAATTGAGATATGTGGGATTGGAATGTGTGGGGTATATGTACATGAAAAACTGTAGTAATACTACAGTAAAAAAAAATGAGTTTTTGGAGACATTAGTAGTATTTACTATAGTATTTTACAGTATCACACAAATCTATAAGTACTATACATGATAGAGGGATACTACAGCGTGTAGTATAGTATTCATCAGAATACTATAAAATTCATGGTAAATACTACACTTGCGCAAAGGAAACTACAGTAGTATTCTACAGTATACTAGAGTTTACTAGTATACTGGTGGCAGGGTAGCAGGGTAGCCTAGTGGTTAGAGCGTTGGACTAGTAACCAGAAGGCTGCAAGTTCAAACACCCCAGCTGACAAAGTACAGATCTGTCATTCTGCCCCTGAACTGGCAGTTAACCCACTGTTCCTAGGCTGTCATTGAAAATAAGAATTTGTTCTTAACTGACTTGCATTGTTAAATAAAGGTAAAAAACATAAATATATATCGTAAACTGGTGTAGTTAGTCAAGCCTCCGTATATCATCTAGTTCCACGACATTTGTGATTTCCTTAAGTGCATGAGGGTAATAGTTTGTAGTGTGGTTTCCTTTATGGTCCATAGAGGTATTTCAAACCGTATAATAATCTCCCACCATAATAATAGTCTTGTATTGCCCATGGGATAAATATATTTCGTCCCCCCAGTCCTTTTTCCACCAAACTTAATCTGTTTCCTAAATAACAATAGATATTATATTCCTTCCCTTTTAGCCCTTTTAGCCAGGTAAATGCTGATAGTCCTTTCTTATTATTTGCTAAGCCATTACAATTAAAACTGGCTATACACTTATTTCACCATTTACCATAATGAGATACGCAAATGCATTTATCATAATACTGCATATGTTTGTAAACTCACCATTAAAAATTACCATAGTGATTTAGTATCCATATAGTTGTACCATGATTTTTGCATTGCTACTAAGTGAAACCTCTAATTGTTCCCCACTATTCCACCTGCTATAACCCCTCCCCATCACAACTGGGTTGTCATCCCAGTGACCGGCAGACCACCCCGTCCCCCCCGGATCCCAGGGCCCCTGAGAGACTGGGACCCATCCTTCGATGGAAGTAGAGCAGAAGTAGAGCAATCGCCAAAAGCATTTCCATCACCACACCTCGATTTGCTTTATATATACAGTTGAAGTCGGAAGTTTACATACATTTAGGTTGGAGTCACTAAAACTCGTTTTTCATCCACTCCACACATTTCTTGTTAACAAACTATAGTTTTGGCAAGTCGGTTAGGACATCTACTTAGTGCATGACACAAGTAATCTTTCCAACAATTGTTTACAGTACACTAAGTTGATTGTGCCTTTAAACAGCTTGGAAAATTCCAGAAAATGATGTCATGGCTTTAGAAGATTCTGATAGGCTAATTGACATAATTTGAGTCAGTTGGAGGTGTACATGTGGATGTATTTCAAGGCCTGCCTTCAAACTCAGTGCCTCTTTGCTTGACATCATGGGAAAATCAAGAGTAGGCAACAACACGTCTGCCACGCTGACTGTCAACACGGGGACCCCTCAGGTGTGTGTGCTTAGTCCCCTCCTGTACTCCCTGTTAACCCATCACTGCGTGGCCAAGCACGACTCCAACACCATTATGTTTGCCTATGACACAACAGTGGTAGGCTTGATCAACGACTACGATGAAACAGCCTATGGGGTGGAGGTGAGATACCTAGCAGTGTGGTGCCAGAACAACAACCTCTCCCTCAACGTGAGCAAGACAAAGGAGCTAATCGTGGACTACAGGAAACGGAGGGCTGAGCACGCCCACATTCACATCGATGTGGCTGTAGTGGAGCAGGTCGAGAACTTCTGAGAAGTTCCTCAGTGTCCACATCACTAAGGACCTATCATGGTTCAAACACACCAACACAGTCATGAAGAGGGCATTATATCGCCTCTTCCCACTTTAGGAGGCTGAAAAGATTTGGCATGGGGCTTCAAATCCTCAAAGTTTTACAGTTGCACCATTAAGAGCATCTTGACTAGCTGCATCACCGCTTGGTATAGCAACTGCTTGGCATCCGACCGCAAGGCGCTACAGATGGTAGTGTGTACGTCCTAGTACATCCCTGGGGCCAAGCTCCCTGTCATCCAGGACCTTGATACCAGGCGGTGTCAGAGGAAGGCCCTCAAAATTGTCAAAATTGTTTTTTTTGCACCGACTCTCTTGCACTAGTTCTATGTAAACTCTAAACACACTGACACTCTTTACATGTGCTGCTGCTACTATGTATCCTGATTGCCTAGTAACATTTACCACTACTTACATGCACATATTACCTCAACTACCTTGTACCCTTGCACATT
The DNA here is from genome assembly GCF_036934945.1 of Oncorhynchus masou masou. Lineage (NCBI taxonomy): Eukaryota > Metazoa > Chordata > Actinopteri > Salmoniformes > Salmonidae > Oncorhynchus > Oncorhynchus masou. Next base: position 41,917,128 of record NC_088224.1, read on the forward strand.
GCCTTGGTACCAGTATATAGCCTCATTATTGTAACTTTCTTTCTATTGAGCAATTTGTTTTGTTCTTACTTTTTAACTCTGCATTGTTGGGAAAGGGCTTGTAAAGTAAGCATTTCGCGGTAAGGTCTACACCTGTTGTAGATTTGATTTGAACCCTATTCCCGATTAGAGGGGGTCAGGGTTTAAGGTTCCTGTGCCAGGACATATGGAGAGATGGTGCCCCTAGCAGTGAAGCCGGGGCGGCGCGGTTCTGGATTATCATTCTGCATGACTGAGATTGTTTCTGTGCGAACAGAGGCAAAAAACGTCCCTATGGCAAGAGGAGAAAAAGGGTTCACAAGAAGATGGCTAATGGCAGTTCAACTTCCTAAACCAAGTCATAGAGACCGGAGGGTGTGCAGACATGATGACAGCTGCCCCTGGCTGGGAACCCAAAAAGGCACTGAGAGCCTGAGGGAGTTGAGACACTCTGGGGAAAAATGTGTCTCCTCCTTTTCTCGAGTCAGCAAGGACGTGAAGTGGGATGCAGCACAGAGAATAGTCATAACCTAATGTCCCCGTGCCTCCCCAGTGTTGCAAAACGTGTAGTGGGGAGGGACGTTAAAACCTGAAGCGAGAGGATAGGGCAGGTCTGCTTTGCGCATTATCTTCCACTGCCATAAGGACTGCACCCTAGATCCCCTAAGGCCAGCCAGGTGGCAGGGACGACATGCATTGATCAACAGGCTGCCATGAGGCCCGGGTTTGTGGGGCAGGCAGAAGATAAAGTCTTCGCCTTCTGGTTTAAGCATTTCACACTTCTGCCTTATGTCGTGACAGTGGGCTCAAAGAGGTCTAACTTTTTTTTGTCTGTTCAGCTGAATAGGCTTAACCAAAGGGCCCTTTCGCCTACTACTGCTAAGGTCATGGTATGACCACAGCTTTGGATAGCAGTGCGGGAGACACGGAGGGTGAGGTCTGTGATGTTACATATCTCTTCCCAATCTGAATGCAGCCATCTCCCCACCTCCTCCCATAGTTCAGTCAGGTAAGCCATAAAAAAAGGTCTCGTTGAGAGCTCTTCTGACAGACTGGGCTGAGGCTTTGTATGGTTTCTGGAAAATGGAGGCAGTAAAGCGATCCATCTTATCAAGGAGTGAGGCGTCGGTAGTATATATATATATTTTGCTTTACGGGCTTGCTCGCGACTGCCTCCACTTCTTGTGGCAAGATTCCCCTTCCATTCCCATTACCTCCCTGATCTCTTTCAATGAGATGTTTATATTTACAAACTTGCTCTGATAGCCTTTTGTCAAAGTTCTCCATGTTTGTTGTCAAGGAAGTGAGTTTGTGTTTATACAGGACGTACCTCCAGCATCTACCGATCATGTCAATGCAGAGCTATACGGTGCCCTCCGCATTGTGAGAAAATGTGGGATGCACATGGCATCGACATACAGAGCTTGATTTGGCATCAGGAGGCTCAGCAACTGCGTCACATTGCGCCAGTCGGCTTTTAAGATGGCCTGGATTCCTCCATGTTGTGCATGTCTAAGCTTATGCGCTTAGCCAGCACATTTTCAGTAAGGGGCTTATCCCACAAGCACTTAGCTTACCATAAGCAAGCTGCAACTGCAGATAGCAATTGCTTTACTGGGTCTGCACTAGTGGAAAGTCTCCTCCCATCGTAAAGATTCCATTCTCGGTTTCTGTTCCCCAGGGGATCCGGCCACTCGATCTGGTCGCGGCTCGCCTACAGACATCAAAGAGCCCAAACTCCAGTGGAGGAATGGCGTCTTCTCTGTCTTCAAGGCTGTCCACTCTAAAGGACTGAGAGGGTGGGACCTGGTCGACCTCCATGTCAGGTGCCGCCTCAAGGAGACTGGCAAGGTTAATCTCGCCATCATCCTTATTGACCCCTAGTTTGCCGTCCCCGAGGGGATCGTCGGACTGACAGAGGGAGGAATTGAGGCTATCCATGATCTCGTCCCAGCTGGTCATGGGGGTGGGGGGGGGAGGCAGAGCTACAGCTCCCACTAGTGGCTCAGAGGCGAACCAGGCTACTGAGAGAGAGGCCCATTTTACCTCAGTTAGCGACATGCAGCATTTGTAGGACTCAGTCCTTGAGTGCCATCTTGGCATGTTTCCTTCCCAAGCACATGATGCACAGAAGGTGATAATCCTTCCTAGCAATTGTAGAACCGAAAGCACAATAACGTGGTAATTCATGTCCTGAGCTAAGCTAGTTTTGGGTAGGGGTAGCGGTAGCCAGTGTGAAGATAAAAGCCTTGCGGCTGAGGGCTAGCAGTGAGAATGCTATAGCAATGAGGCTGAAACGTGCTAGCTAGCTAGCAGCTACCTGGAGGTGTACTGTAGCTAGCTCAGTGCTAGCTGAAGGGGTTGAGCTAGGATAGCATAAGCCTTCAGGTTAGCCTACTCCCACGACTTGAAGATCTGTGTGGCTGGGTCGACGGTCTAGTTAGTACCGGTGAATTAACACAGGTTAAAACTAGGCGACGGGAAAGCTAGCAATGCTACAGCGTTGCAGGGAGAATTGTGTGGTTCGCTTACCTTGCAGCTATCTAGCTGAGTTAGCCTGGGCTAACCGAGTCACACTAGCTCGCAATGTAGCTACCTAGCAGGAGGGGGGACCGAGGTAAAGAGATTTCTACACGTGCAGTACTACCGTGTTGCAGGTAGAATAACCTGGTTATCTTGCCTTGCAGCATGCTAGCCAAGTTAGCATTAACCGCGCAGTGTGGGCTAACTGAGTCCCAATAGCTAGTGGTGAAGCCAGCTAGCAAAGGTAGAAAAGTACATTTCTACAAGTAATACGGTTACTACTCTGCCTCACGACAAAGTTTCACGTTTGGCAGCGATAAGCCTTGCGGGTGGCCTGTGAACTTTTAAGTGGAAAAACAGAGAACCAGTCACAGTAGGATAGAGCAAGAATTGTCTTCAATGAGAAAAAGAAACTAAAATTGTCAGTGTGCAGGAGAGTGGCTTTTTCAGGCAGGATGAGGGCGTACCCAATTCACTGTTTTTACGGTCTGTTTTGCAAAATATGTTTTATGATTTGGTTACTTCAAGTTATGGGAATTCCGGGAATTAAATCCCATTGTGAAATACAAAATGTAATTTGAAAGAGAAAGCTCTGTAAATTCAAGTATTGTGGTGGCAGCATCATGTTATGAGTATGCTTGTCACAGGCAGGGACTGGGGAGTTTGTCAGGATCTAAAGAAATATGAAAGAAGCAAAGCCTGGGTAAAAAGTTAGAGGAAAGCCGGCTTCAGTTTAATGAAACCTTAACACTGGGATGTAGTTATTTTTTTGCTGGACGATTACACACATTTTAATAACGAAGACACACCAGAATGGGTTTCCAAGACGTATTGAGTGATTCTGAGTGGTCTAGTCTCAGTCCTGACTTAAATTTGCTTTGAAATCAGAGATTTTAATATTGCTGTCCGTCAATGATTCTTAAACAAATTTACTGAACTTGAGCATTTTGGACAAAAACAATGGATATATGTTGCCCTAAAAGTTGTGCAAAGTTGGTAGAATCTTATTAAAAATGCTTCATAGTTGTAATGGCTGCCAATGGTGCTTGCTTCAAATGGGAAATGGGAAACTGGGTTGTCCGATATGATTGTGTTCAAGTGCTTTTGAAGTTGGAACAATTCTTCAACCAATAATATTTTAGTTAGCTTGATAAGCTCGCTAACATTGCTAATAATAAAGTTAGCTAGCTTGCTTTATGCTCTGGAACATTGGCGACTACTAGGTATTTTTTAAACCTCGCGCTTTGGGCTGGATGTGTCAATGTGTAGTTCATATATGCATAATCTATGAGCAGAATTAATGTTTAACATCAATTAGCCATGAAATCCCTAGTTTGAAAGGTAGTTTTTATGGAAGCTGTGCTGCGCCATTTTCCCTACATTTTTGCCTATGTGGGCCAGGCCAAGCAATTTGAGTTGAACCAATGAGATTCAGTCCCTCACCATATGAGTGAATGCTAGAAAGAGGCACATCAGGCACCCACAGCAAAGCGAGAAAGAGCAATGAATGACGTGGTGCACATATTTGACTCGTTTCAGGAAACTAGGCATATTTCGCGGGTCACCACTTCACAAGAGAGCGCCCATTTGAACGTAAACATTTTTAAAAATTAAAATGCGTTTTTTTTCATATTTTGTAAAGAAATGCCGAGCTGGAACATGTGAACCTACATGTGCCTTAATAGTGTATGCCATCTGTAAATACAAATAACATCTGTAATTACAAAGTAAATGTGTTAAATTTCGAGCCTAGTTGGTTTAGCTACAGAAAGATAGCAACCTTCCCGCTAGCCATGATTGGCTGAGATAATGAGTGGGCTTGACATGCTGAGAGACGACAATGAGTTCAGATTGGTCTGCATAATATACCACACTTCTGTCTATATGAGCTGGTCAGTATGTGTAGGTAATCTTGTCTATCATAGCTAAGGTAAAATAGTCTAGCTAGCTACATTTTCAGATATTACACATTTCTAATTTTGACAGTCGTTTTCATTTCAAAGTGTAGTGTTGGCTAGCTAGCTAACGTTAGCTAACTGGCTCGCTCACGTTACGTGTATGATCTTATTATTTGTATCTGAGCCATTTGCTTTGCTAGTTATAGCCTAATTTTAGCTAGCTAACATTGAACCTGGTTGCAGATTCATGCAGGGTAATAACATCATGAGTTGGGATTATGGTTCCTTGTTTAGCTAGCTAGCTATGTCTTAACAAAAAGACTCCACTATGCAAGTAATTATTTCAATAGATTGTCACTGTGACAACTCTTGATAGGCGTAGTTGGTAAATTCGCTCTAGCTATCTACTCCGATTTAGAGCACTCTCATCAGTGTGCCAGATAACTGACGAATTTACGAACACTCAACACCTGTTGAATATGGCCGTTGTTAATAAACGTTGGCAAAAAAGCGCAAATTGTTGCCAGCAGCACAGTTGCAGTCACCAACACTCTGGATAACATAAAAACAGCCTAACCAGCTCTGCTAGTGTGAGTAAAATGGTCAGTGAACGGTTCTCTCATGTTAGCCAGTTAGCTTGAGTGCTTGACTGTTGTTGTTAGGACAGTACTCGGATCAACCCTTAAAGAGATGGGTGGTGCTAAAGCTTAAGAGGGTGTGAACGATACTGAATGGGTGTAGACAAAGAGGTCTCCAGTAGGTAACCAAATCATTCAAAGATCATTTTCTCAAAAGTGAAGTAACAAGTTTATCAACTTTCAAAGCAGAATTACTCAAATGCAGTGTATGATATACCATTTTGTAGCTCTGTGTGTCTGCTTTTATCCAATGTAAAAAACACAATTTCAAATGTATCTACATTTTGACCGAATCAAGGCGGTCGGTCACATATACACATGTGTGACGTAGTACACAATTTCTGGGGACCACTTTTGCTCGTATGCATTACTTTCAGAATTTCTGGCTAAAAAAAATATACAAAACTGCCAGATAATCTCTTTAACATTGGCAATATGGTCAGAGTAGCTACATTATCCATATTGATATGGTTGTCATTGTCAAAAATGGATTTGTTGTCACCTTTTGGTTGAAAAGGTAAATGGTCAGTGGAGAAACGTCACAACTCGGGTAACATTTTCTCTGAGTTTCCCACTTGGAATTCCAACTTGGATGGTCAGTCATTTCCCACTGAGAACTAGGAGTTTCCACTAACTCCGATAGCATGTGAACACGGCATAACTCTGAGGTGTGAAGACATGCACCATCAAGACATTTTTTATTTATTCAATTAAGAACATCTATAATTTTATTTCACTTTGAAAATGTGAAGTAGGTTGTGTATCTGTAGGAAAAGAAAATCTAATTGTATCCTTTTTAATGCAGCAAAATGTGAAGACGACAAGGCACATTGATAGGAGAATTATGTTCTCCAGGTACATCACACAATTTAATTATATTACTCTCAGTCTGCAAACCAGAATTTGTAAGATCCTGGTCGAATGAAACAGATGGAGGCCCAGCTAAATGGTCAAAAAGGTTTATTCACGGAACGTTCTGAAGTCAAGAATACAAATCAATTCATTTCATACTGACTTCTCACACCCACACATACATAAACATACGCACACACATACACAAACATACGCACACACATGTCCTGCTACGCACACACTCTGTGTCTCTTCCCAGCCGACAGAGATAGTGACTTTGTCCTTGAGACGTACTCCCCGTTCTCTCCCAAATCTCTAGTCAGGTCGGCATCAAGCTTAGACAGTCTGTGTTTAAAATACCATAAAGGCATATTGTTTTACCCTAATTCGGACTAGGACTACACATTTATTGATTATGATTTTATACATTCTAATCAATTCCATACAATTATATGTTTCAGGGCGGAATATTCTAATCATTCAATTAACAGACAATCCTCACCTATCACACATGTAACAGAAACACTGCCTTTCTCTGTGTGTTTATATCACAGGGGTCTTTTTTCTCACCTGGATTCTCAACCAATACCGACTGGTTCCCTTGGAGTTTATTGATCAGGTAGTGATGGGCTATGGTGGCCTACGAGGGGCAGTAGCCTATGGCCTTGTGGTCTCGCTGGATGAGAAAAAGTACAAGGAGAAGAACATGATGATCAGCACCACCCTCCTAGTGGTGTACTTCACTGTCATGCTGCAGGTAAAATAGCTCATTTAAATGTCAAACTTCAGTCCATAAATATTTCACTATTTGTTGTTTTCTTTCAGTGTAATATGTCTTCACTTGAACAGACTGGTATATTCCAATTTGTCGCCGGTTTACTATATTTTCTTATTTGTTGCAGGGAATAACCATGAAACCACTGGTCAACTGGCTAAAAGTGAAGAGAGCAGCAGTGACAGAACGCACACTAGCTGAAAAAATACAGAATAGGGTAACTATTTAGTCAGAAGTCATTGTTGTTCATCAACCCAAAAGAATCAGACAACAAACCTTACATCTCTCTAATAAATACCCAAAGTAAAGTGTTTACTTTTTGTAAACTGTACTACACCACCTTTTTATACACAAGGGGAGGTCCTCGGGACAAGTCAATCACAGGTCTGTCAAATGAACGACAAGGTATATTAAGAAGAGAACAGACAAATAAATTAGTTGCAGAGCAAGATTCATGCAGACTTTAAAGCACATTCGTGATGAAATACTCTTTGTGAGCTAGTACAGTCGTGATGAAAAAACTCTTTGTGAGAGAGGACACATGGTATAATATTCTTCTAGTATAATAACACACTGCTGGTAATTGGCATGTGAATGCAAACTGCTTTTGAATTAAATAGCTCCCTCTTAAGAACAGCCAGCCTAGAAGGTCTCTAGGGAAGTGGTGACACAACATACAAACAAACATTTATATGACAAAGAAAATTATACTAATCTGCCCACTAAGGCAACCCCAAATCATTTGCATGGATACCAGATCATTTGTCATGGCAGACTACACAGAGAAATCTCAAATCTACCGGGACACAAACTAACTCAACAGTATGAATAGCGCCCGTTCCAAAAATAAAAACATAATTATAACCCTGGCTCATTTACTCAATAGCAGTATCAAACATTTTATATTTTAGTAGCCCTTTCCTGCAGTCAAATGACCTAGTCGCCTCATGGGTGGAATGTGATTTAATATTTTTCATAATTTCATGAATAAACATTTTTGTAATATTGCAGTCTTTTGTGATGTATATTATCAAGTTTAATATTGGGATGTAAACTCAAAATTGAAAACATTTCAACTTTTTTTAAGCCCATAACCATGTGTATGAAGTGTATACTTTGGTTTCAAAGTAATTTGTTTTAGAAACACTTTGTGACCCTGATTTAGCCCCCTGCAGTAAAAGGTTAAATAAACAGCATTATTAAATAGACTTGATTCACATTAATGTTAAAAGTGAATACCTTTCAAATGAATGAGCTATACCTGTCTCCCAGCTCATACACTCACTACCGTCTTCCAAGCCACTTCTCCAAATTAGGAAAAATGAGGGAATGTGAAATGGGAGTGGGTTGTCTCACTTTCTCTACCGTCTCAGCTGGCACAACCCACAGCCCACGGGTATGTTTTTCCCTAGATAAAACAGTCACAAAGTCAAAATTGTCTATATAGTGGCGATAGCGGACCCACTCCTTAGCTAGCTGACAAACTAGAAGAACAAGGAGACTGTAGCTGAAGTTGAACCAGTGAACCAGATATTTAATGTCCTCAAAATACAGACCAAAAGAGGGTTAGAAGGGTTGCCCAAAACAAATGCATCTGGCTGTCAAATAACTCAAAGGAGATGTTATTGTGTCCCATTCAGCTTCTCAGACACCCTCAACCCCCAAAACTAGTGGCCTATCAGCTATCTGAACTAGGGGAACTTCTCCCCCATACTTTCCCCATGAGACCCCTTAATCACCTTTGGTATTTTTGGCATTTGGTATTTTATGATGGCGCTAGAGCAGTGTTACTCACTATTTTTTGTAAGGGGGCCACTTTGGGTTGAGACAATCATTCAGAGGGCAGCACAGATCTTTCATTTGTTGTACTTTTTCAACCAATATTATCAATTATCAATTGATAGCAAATTCAGAGCAATAGAGCACATGCAATTGACAAATACAGCACAACACAGCACATCACAAATACAGTGGTTCTTCCTTTAAAAATCACGAGCTTATGTCACGACTGTTAGTGGTAGATGGTGGCATTCTGTTATTGCACAACACTATCACAAGGGGGAGTTAAAGTCTGATCTATCGATAGTCTAAACTGTGGCACAAATTGACTATCTTTTTGTAAATTAATGGACGTGTTTTCAGTCTGAGAGTCTCTCTTCTCTGGCACTAGAGTCCTGCATCATGTAACAACAACAAACTGTCGTTGGTCCTGGAGTTAAGAGAGATCTTGGGAAAATACAATGGGGGATTTATACTTAACATGTGGACTGACAATTTTCGATAAAATAGGCATGGTGAGCTTTTGGTTTCTCTCCCACTAAAAACAGAAATAAATAATTCTAAATATCAAACTGGCTTTATTTACAAATAAGTAAGAATGTCTCACCCCATGTTCAAGAATGGCCTTTTCCCCTTTATTCAGATTACAACAGCTCACTTTCGGTTATTTGAAAACAAAATCATCTCCAAAATATTGATTGATTGCAATTTCAGTTTAAACCACCAGAAAAGACAGAACAAATAATACAACAAATATTGTGGATAAACTCAAATATACTAATTGATCAAAAAAAAGTATCAATCGGAACCTTTATCAAGTGAAAGGGGGAAAAAGTAAGGAATTTTACTGTCGACCCTGCATTAAAGACCAAAATTGTTTTTAAAAAATGTGATAAATATATTATATCAGTTTATTTAAGGACCAAAATATTGACAACTGTGCCATATAGATTGCAAAATAGTTAAAGAAATGTTCAATGTAGTGATTCCATGGCACATGGTTAATGAATTGACATGCAATGTTCCGTTTCTTATAACCTACTGCAGGCCTAAAACCTATGGGTTTAACCTTCTGAATTAATGATTATATTGAAGATAGAAGCCGCCTCTTAATGAGTTCCGAGAGTTATCTGTTATCCAACAATTATTATTATTAACCCTAATTATATAAAGCCCCTTAGATATTCTGTTTTTATTTTATTTACAGTAGTGATTGACACCTGGAGACATTTTGTTTTTCACAAGCGTAGCAGGCTGTGAATTCTGCAAACAACGTTTCCAGGATGGGCTATTAGCAGAACAATAGACTCTTCAACCTTTATAAAAGGATATTCTAATAGCTCCTCTACTGTAGGCGTGAGAAAAAAAATCTCCCCAATTTACAATGTATTAAGTACTCTGTTTAACATTCCTAACCCCAAACCTCATGCAACAGCAAAATGTCGGATCAAGCATATATACTATACAGTATTTATACTTTTGTTAATAAAATAATGATAAAAATACTCTTTCAAAATGTAGATGTTTATTTCAATTATCAGCAGGACAATAGGGAATAAATATCACTGAATGACAGAGCATGGGGACTGGTCTTGATAAATCAATCAGATTTTTATTTGGAACTGTTAGGATTATTTTGCTCTTCACTTGCAGTCACTTAGTAGCTTAGGCCTACTCCTGACCGGTCACGTTGTACAGCATCATATTTTCCAAACTGAAACCCTTAATTAAATTGCTTTAGCCGTGATGGTAAAATGAATCAAGGCTCACTTTATTATTTAGTTTTATAACTAAAATGCTTGACTGTATTTAATGACATGGAAGACGTGTATACTGTGTGATGACATGCACAAATTCATGAGCGATTGATTGATGTACTGGATATTTAAGTAGGCCTTTATGCCAATAAGTAAGTTACGCTAAAACAGCTACACTAACAAATCACATTGTAATTCTCTTGGAATAGAAACATGTTGTACAGTGCCATATGTTCCTAACAGAAACCTTTAGGCCTACAGTACATCGGTTACAGTAAGAAATGCATTTTTTTTCATGGAATAGAAATATGTTTTCCTGAAGGAAACCCTTAGGCCTATTCTTGGAATAGAAAAACCATAATATTAATCAAATGAATTAAGCTTAATTTCTAAAAATCTATCCCGTATAGTCTGTTCTATTCAAGGCTCCTTTTTATTTATATATATTTTTTACTTTTTACCCCATTTTTCTCCCCAATTGGTAGTTAGTCTTATCTCATCGCTCCAACTCCTGTATGGACTCGGGAGAGGTGAAGGTCGAGAGCAATGTGTCCTCCGAAACAAGACCCAACCAAGCCGCACCGCTTCTTGACACAATGCCCGCTTAACCCGGAAGCCAGCCACACCAATGTGTAGGAAGAAACACATTGGAGAAGAAACAACCGGTGACCGTGTTAACGGCCCGCATGCTCCCGGCCCGCCACAGGAGTCGCTAGAGCACGATGGGACAAGGACATCCCTGCCGGCCAAGCCTTCCCCTAACCCGGACGACGTGGGTCTCCCGGTTGTGGCCGGCTGCGACAGAGCCTGGACTCGAACCAGAATCTCTAGTGGCACAGCTAGCAACTGCTATGCAGTGCCTTAGACCACTGCGCCACTCGGGAGGCAAAGCTCCCTTTGACTCTTAGGCCTACAGCTCCATGTCACTTCAATAATTAGCTTCTCAAAGATGCCCTCTTGTGGGCAAACTAACTACTATTAATGGCAACAATAGCTGACACTTACACCTGAAGTCATTAAAACTAGTTTTTCAACCACTCCACAAATTATTGTAAACAAACTATAGTTTTGGCAAGTCGGTTAGGACATCTACTTTGTGCATGACACAAGTCATTTTTCAACAATTGTTAACAGACAGATTATTTCACTGTATCACAGTTCCAGTGGGTCAGAAGTTTACATACACTTATGTTGACTGTGCCTTTAAACAGCTTGGAAAATTCCAGAAAATTATGTCATGGCTTTAGAAGCTTCTGATTGCCTAATTGGCAACATTTGAGTCAATTGGAGGTGTACCTGTGGATGTATTTTAAGGCCTACCTTCAAACTCAGTGCCTCCTTGCTTGACATCATGGGAAAATCTAAAGAAATCAGCCAAGACCTCAGAAATTTTGTTTAGACCTCCACAAGTCTGGTTCATCCTTGGGAGCAATTTCCAAATGCCTGAAGGTACCACATTCATCTGTACAAACAATAGTACGCAAGTATAAACACCATGGAACCACGCAGCTGTCATACCGCTCAGGAAGGAGATGAGTTCTGTCTCCTAGAGATGAACATACGTTTGCCGAAAAGTGCAAATAAACCCCAGAACAACAGTAAAGGACCTTGTGAAGATGCTGGAGGAAACAGGTGCAAAAGTATCTATATCCACAGTAAAACGAGTCCTATATTGACATAACCTGAAAGGCCGCTCAGCAAGGAAGAAGCCACTGCTCCAAAACCACCATAAAAAAGCCAGACTACAGTTTGCAACTGCACATGGGGACAAAGATCCTTTTTGGAGAAATGTCCTCTGGTCTGATGAAACAAAAACAGAACTGTTTGGCCATAATTATGTTTGGAGGAAATGTTTGGAGGCTTACAAGCCGAAGAACACCATCCCAAATGTGAAGCACGGGGGTGGCAGCATCATGTTGTGGGGGTGCTGTGCTGTAGGAGGGACTGGTGCACTTCACAAAATAGTTGGAATATTATGTGGGAATATTATAATATATAATGTGGATATATTGAAGCAACATCTCAAGACATCAGTCAGGAAGTTAAAGCTTGGTCACAAATGGGTCTTCCAAATGGATAATGACCCCAAGCATTCTTCCAAAGTTGTGACAAAATGGCTTAAGGACAACAAAGTCAAGGTATTGGAGTGGCCATCACAAAGTTCTGACCTCAATCCCACAGAAAATGTGGGCAGAACTGAAAAAGCATGTGCGAGCAAGGAGGCCTATAATCCTGACTCAGTTACACCAGCTCTGTCAGGAGGAATGGGACAAAATTCACCAAACTTATTGTGGGAATCTTGTGGAAGGCTACCCGAAACATTTGACCCAAGTTAAATGATTTAAAGGCAATGCTACCAAATACTAATTGAGTGTGTGTAAACGTCTGACCCACTGGGAATGTGATGAAAGGAATAAAAGCTGAAATAAATCACTCTCAACTATTATTCTGACATTTCACATTCTTAAAATAAAGTGGTGATCCTAACTGACCTAAGACAGGTTACTTGTCAAGAATTGTGAAAAACTGAGTTTAAATGTAAACATCCGACTTAAACTGTAAATAAGAATTTTGCGGCAGCACGCAAGTATGGCACAACTTTTAAAGGAAGAACCATTGTTTATACATACACACATCAAATAGGCTTCATCACATGTATAAGACCCATATTAAGGCTTAACTCGAGCGAAAATGTTCCTTTTTGACTAAATTCATTCAAAATGTATAGTCTGCTGCTATCCTTGTGAGGCAATCTAGGTGTGCATTGGTCAGTCTGTTTCTTTGTTTTTGATTCACAATGTTCATTGTTGAAAATGTTGTTTCATATGAAGAAGTGCTGACAGAAAACGTCACTTTTTGCACACACTGCTTCAGAAGTGGATAATATGGGTCTGTCACAAATGGGTAACACCTGATCATTTAGATAGATAATTTACCAACACAGTAGTTGTGTTTTGTGAGTCCACCAGATCAGAGGCAGTAGGGATGACAACGTGTTATATTGATAGGTGCCATAATTCTGTCCTGCTTGAGCATTCTAAATGCAACGAGTACTTTTGTGTGTCAGGGAAAATGTAAAGAGTAAAAAGTACATTATTTTCTTTAGGAATGTAGCGGAGTAAAAGTAAAAGTTGTCAAAAAATATAAATAGTAAAGTAAAGTATAGATACCCAACAAAAACTACTTAAGTACGGTGGGGGTATGGAAGATTGGGTGTTTATCAAGGGCTGAGTGTTGCTAAACCCCTCTTTTGTAAAACATCAACCAGCTCATCTAACAGTGTGGAAAATGGTCAACCTAAATATAACCTTGACAAAATAAATCCATGGATCACCATTCCTTTTTATTTTTTCAGACCTTTGACCACATTCTTGTCGCCATAGAGGATATTTCTGGACAAATAGGACATAACTACATGAGGGACAAGTATGTGGACAGTAACATCATATTATCAATTTCAATACGTTATTATCATATTATGACTATTATTTAAATGTATTTATTACATACCATACCTTCAAAGATTAAATTTAACACTAAATTGTTTTGTTTTTACTCTCTTCTCGTATCCTTCTAAGGTGGAATAACTTTGAGGAGAGGTGGTTGTACTGGCTCTTGATGACGCCCTCTGCCAGGAAGTCTTGTGACCACATATTCAACATCTTCCACAGACTCAACCTCAAGGATGCCATGAGCTATGTGAAAGAGGTAAGAGTGACTTACAAGGTTGGAGAAAGCCCTGACAACTTAATACTACTGTAATTACGCCGTTACACAATAGATTAACCAGCGGGATCACTGATTTACATTAACATTACAAAAAATATACTCCTTTTGTTTATTTTTTATGGCAGATGTTACAGCAGGTGCAGAAAAATGTTTGAGTTACTAAAACTGTTAAGAGCTAGTAACACAAGCCATTTCACAGCTACCATCTGCTAATCTGTGTACGTGACCAATAAACTTTGATTTGATGAAGTATTTTTATCCCATCATCATAGGGTGAACGCAGAGGCTCATTGGCGTTCATTCGGAAAGAAACCAAGATTGATGTGGATTTCTATAAGAAGTTTGGTGCCAACTTCTCAGAGATGATGCCTTACCTCATGACAGAAAATATGGGATCGGATCATGTTCCAGTCTCCTCCATCTTGTAAGCAACATTGCCTGACAGTCCGCATCTCAATGGCAAACTATTCCATAGGGCTCAGATCAAAACTAATGCACTATAGGGAATAGGGTGCCATTTGGGACACAGACTTCTGCATGCATCACTAACATGGGAAGGGGGAAATGTTTTCGGTATCTCAGATTGTGCTGGCAGTTCTCACTTAGAAACCTCATTGAACGGAAGGACATCTGACATGGCCAACAAAAACAGGTTTAGGTTGAAGTAACCTTGGACAGCCCTGGGGCAAAGTATAGGCACGAATGGTGAAACTGACATTGCGTGCAGCTTACTTACCCATTTTGCACGTTTACGTCAATCCCTCCTCAGAGCAACCTGCTGGAGCGTGGTTTCCCTTGTCGTATTGTTTCAATACGGAAAGTAGACGTCTGTATTAGTCTAGCAAGAGTGCAATACAGAACTGAGCGTATGATCTGTCACAGCGGCATCACCTTAGGAAAACACACGCATGGTGTGTTCCAATGGTCCCATTTTCAACATCCCATATTTGGCACCAATGTAGCGAACGGCGGGACAGGGAGGCCAAGCCGGATAGCTGGGGTGGGAAACAAACACCCTACGCAAGGCGCCCAATGGTGTCTATAGTTATAGCTAGCCGAACAGGTGAAAAGTGCCTGATGTGTCTAACAGTCTGGGAGCCAGTCTGCTTGGTGAAGAGAGCAAACACACCCTTGCAGTTGCGAGTCGTCAGTGTAGTAAAATCCCTATATTAGGATGGAAATGATTTTGTAGGACAGTTTTATGGAAAACTAGTTACCAACCCGAGGAGATTCTATATGAGCCTAGTGGATCCTTGATTGAATCTTTTAGGATGTGCTCCACACCCACATGAAAAAAGACTACAGTATACTATGGTATTCACTGTAGTGTTTTTGCTGACTTTACTGTAGTTTTTCCTGTAGTGTTGCGTACATGACTGTAGTATTTAAAGTTTACTATAGTATAAATACCTGAGTAAAAAAAAAAAAAAATTACTATAGCAATGAGTAATGTTTTTGCAGACTGTATTATACTACATAATTCACTGTTGTGTTTTTGCGGACATTACTGCAGTATTTACTATAGTGTTTTTTTTTATTATTACATTTTACATAGCAGTGGGGGCTTTCTCCTTGAGGAAAACTACTGGATTGAACTGCTCTTTTCATAACCTGTAGGGACACAATATATGGTCTATACTTGGCATGTTGGTTTCTCACTTAGGAGTGGCACAAATTGGGATATGGAGAGGGATATGGGCAAGGTAAATGCAAATAAATACTGTAGAATATACTATAGTAATTACTGCATTGTTTTGCAGATTATAGTATTTTTGCAAACATTACTGTAGAATTTACAGTGCATGAGGAAAGTATTAAGACCCCTCAACTTTTTCCACATTTTGTTGCATTACAGCCTTACACTAAAATTGATCAAATAATCCCCCCCCCCCCTCATCAATCTACACACAATACCCAATTATGACAAAGCAAAAACAGGTTTTTAGAAACCAATCGGAATCCATGCTTCAAGATTGTTTTGATCACGCAAACTAGGATATGTTCCGGGTAGCCTCGGAGATTGACATTGATGTATACACGGACACGGTGACTGAGCTCATCAGGAAGTGTATAGGCGATGTTGTTCCCAATGTGACTATTAAAATCTACCGAAACCAGAAACCGTGGATAGATGGCAGAATTCCCGCTAAACTAAAAGCGCGAACCACCTCCACTTCACTGATCCTCAACACAGGGGCCCCACAAGGGTGCGTGCTCATCCCCCTCCTGTACTCCCTGTTCACCCATGACTGCGTGGCCACACACGTCTCCAACTCAATCATCAAGTTTGCAGACGACACAACCATAGTAGGCTGGATTACCAACAATGGCGGGACAGCCTACAGGGAGGAGGTGAGGGCCCTGGCGGAGTGGTGCCACAAAAATTACATCACCCTCAACGTCAACAAAACAAAGGAGCTGACAGTGGACTTCAGGAAAAAGCAGAGGGAGCACGCCCCTATCCACATTGACGGGACCGCAATGAAGGTCGAAAGCTTCAAGTTCCTTGGTGTACGCATCACTGATTATCTGAAATGGTCCACCCACACAGACAGTGTGGTGAAGAAAGCTTAAATAGCGAAAATTTGGCCCCTAAGACCATCACAAACCTTTACAGATGCACAATTGCAATTGAGATTATCCTTTCAGGCTGTGTCCCCGCCTGATACAGCAACTGCCCAGCCCGCAACCGCAGGGCTCTCCAGAGAGTGATTAGGTCCCTCCAGCACCCGATGACACAGGAAGGCCAAAAAGATAATTAAGGACATCAACCACCCGAGCCACAGCCTGTTCACCCTGCTATCATCCAGAAGGCAAGGTCACTACAGGTGCAATCAAAGCTGGGACAGAGAGACTGAAAAACAGCTTCTATCTCAAGGCCATCAGAGTGTTAAATAGACATCCCAAGCCATCTACCACCCGGTTACTCAACCTTTCACCTTAGAAGCTGCTGACCTATACAGTGCCTTGCGAAAGTATTCGGCCCCCTTGAACTTTGAGACATTTTGCCACATTTCAGGCTTCAAACATAAAGATATAAAACTGTATTTTTTTGTGAAGAATCAACAACAAGTGGGACACAATTATGAAGTGGAACGACATTTATTGGATATTTCAAACTTTTTTAACAAATCAAAAACTGAAAAATTGGGCGTGCAAAATTATTCAGCCCCTTTACTTTCAGTGCAGCAAACTCTCTCCAGAAGTTCAGTGAGGATCTCTGAATGATCCAATGTTGACCTAAATGACTAATGATGATAAATACAATCCACTTGTGTGTAATCAAGTCTCCGTATAAATCCACCTGCACTGTGATAGTCTCAGAGGTCCGTTAAAAGCGCAGAGAGCATCATGAAGAACAAGGAACACACCAGGCAGGTCCGAGATACTGTTGTGAAGAAGTTTAAAGCTGGATTTGGATACAAAAAGATTTCCCAAGCTTTAAACATCCCAAGGAGCACTGTGCAAGCGATAATATTGAAATGGAAGGAGTATCAGACCACTGCAAATCTACCAAGACCTGGCCGTCCCTCTAAACTTTCAGCTCATACAAGGAGAAGACTGATCAGAGATGCAGCCAAGAGGCCCATGATCACTCTGGATGAACTGCAGAGATCTACAGCTGAGGTGGGAGACTCTGTCCATAGGACAACAATCAGTCGTATATTGCACAAATCTGGCCTTTATGGAAGTGGCAAGAAGAAAGCAATTTCTTAAAGATATACATAAAAAGTGTTGTTTAAATTTTGCCACAGGCCACCTGGGAGACACACCAAACATGTGGAAGAAGGTGCTCTGGTCAGATGAAACCAAAATTGAACTTTTTGGCAACAATGCAAAACGTTATGTTTGGCGTAAAAGCAACACAGCTCATCACAATGAACACACCATCCCCACTGTCAAACATGGTGGTGGCAGCATCATGGTTTGGGCCTGCTTTTCTTCAGCAGAGACAGGGAAGATGGTTAAAATTGATGGGAAGATGGATGGGGCCAAATACAGGACCATTCTGGAAGAAAACATGATGGAGTCTGCAAAAGACCTGAGACTGGGACGGAGATTTGTCTTCCAACAAGACAATGATCCAAAACATAAAGCAAAATCTACAATGGAATGGTTCAAAAATAAACATATCCAGGTGTTAGAATGGCCAAGTCAAAGTCCAGATCTGAATCCAATCGAGAATCTGTGGAAAGAACTGAAAACTGCTGTTCACAAATGCTCTCCATCCAACCTCACTGAGGTCGAGCTATTTTGCAAGGAGGAATGGGAAAAATATTCAGTCTCTCGATGTGCAAAACTGATAGAGACATACCCCAAGCGACTTACAGCTGTAATCGCAGCAAAAGGTGGCGCTACAAAGTATTAACTTAATGGGGCTGAATAATTTTGCACGCCCAATTTTTCAGTTTTTGATTTGTTAAAAATGTTTGAAATATCCAATAAATGTCGTTCCACTTCATGATTGCGTCCCACTTAATGTTGAATCTTCACAAAAAAATACAGTTTTATATCTTTATGTTTGAAGCCTGAAATGTGGCAAAAGGTCGCAAAGTTCAAGGGGGCCGAATACTTTCGCAAGGCACTGTACATAGACATGGAATCACTGGTCACATTAATAATGTTTACATACGGCTTTACTCATTTCATATGTGTATATACTGTATTTTAGTCAATGCAACTCCAACATTGCTCATCCAATAAAAAATAAAAAAATATATATACAGTGCTCAAAAAAATAAAGGGAACACTTAAACAACAACAACAACAAAAATATATATATACACTGCTCAAAAAAATAAAGGGAACACTTAAAGTAACTCCAAGTCAATCACACTTCTGTGAAATCAAACTGTCCACTTAGGAAGTAACACAACAGCAACAGCAAATGGAATAGACAACAGGTGGAATTTATAGGCAATTAGCAAGACACCCCCAATAAAGGAGTGGTTCTGCAGGTGATAACCACAGACCACTTCTCAGTTCCTATGCTTCCTGGCTGATGTTTTGGTCACTTTTGAATGCTGGTGATGCTTTCACTCTAGCGGTAGCATGAGACGGAGTCTACAGCCCACAAAAGAAGCTCGGGTAGTGCAGCTCATCCAAGATTGCACATCAATGCGAGCTGTGGCAAGAAGGTTTGCTGTGTCTGTGTTAGAGGAATTCTAAATTCCTATATGTTTTGTAGCCAAAACCAAATTCACACTCAATTTCATAATAAGTTGTAAGTTTATCATTTTTGCATGAAATAGATCGAGACCAGTCTTAAAAGTCAGGTAACAGCGTTTAATTCAAGAGAGTACTGGTACATACACATTTTTCCACAGGTTATAAACTGAAAATGACGTCAGCGTTTTCTAAATGTTCTATCTCTTCATGACACGGGTAGAGAGGCCCTATAGTTCTCGAGCCTTCTCTCCTCGCCTAAAGCCAAGGTCAGTCATTGTAAATCAGCATTCTAGACAGTCTGGAGATAGTTCATTCATTTGTACAAAGGAACAGACCGTCATTGTTACTAGACTCCTGACTATATTATATACAATTGGGAATGGGAAATGTATACATAATTAGTCATCATTGATAAAAATTCCCTTAACATATCCACCCTTTGATTAAATATTATACATTCAAACACACATTGTAGTTATATTGTAATATTGAAAAGCCCATTTCTATTTTTATTAGAGATATTTCTTGTCATCAAAACATCACCTAAACATAACCCAACACTTGCTTTCGCCATAACTGTTTCTCATGCCTACATCCGAATCATAACTCTTCTTATCAGGATTTTTGTTACAATCTTCATTAAAAAACAGTCTAATATTGAGATGGGATACAACCTAGCCTCCCTAAACATCAAAAATGGTCTCATCAAATATAAATTCCCCACAAATAAAAGATCCAGAATCGTCCACTTGTTCTGTAGTTATGCATTCAGTCCTCCACGGGTCAGAACCTGGAATCGGCCCACACCGCACCATCTATTGTCATAGATTTCTCCAGAGTCCTGGAAATAAGGCCTCATACACAGGGAATTAGACAATAGCCCCCTAAAACTAAAACAGTCACACAGGTGAATGTAGCCCATAACACAGTGATCATAACATTTTTCCATTTTCCAAACGTACTATCAAACCCAATCAGTCAGAGAAGTATCCACCCCAGAGTTTTCTGCCAACCCGTGAGCCAGGGTGGTCAAACCAGCTGAGGCTTCGGGCACTGATTCATCCGGAGCTGTGTTATTTGGGATGTAAGCACAAACATGGTCCTGATAATCACGCATACTTCTCCCTTTTCAGCCATTAACATATCTAATGCAATTCTATTCTGCCAAGCCATCCAGCTGGTTGCTTCAGTCTGTTCTGCAAAACCTTTAATAGCATCTCTGGTATACTTGTTAAAGCGCTGTTGATTATCATAAATACAATTAATCCAGTCCACGTTCTTATTGAGAGTAGACCCCCGGAAATGCTTAACTCTAATCCTGCTAGGATCTGATTTCTTGCTTTGACTCATCTGGCACCCCCCCTTGGAACCCCAATGTTATCAATGTATACTTAGTCAATAAGAGCCCCGGATGGAATAGCTCTTTTCTCCCATTTGGCTATACTTCATGTCTTGGTGTTGAATGAGTGTGAAAGGCATTACAATGGAGCATAATCCTGTCCAATCTGTTGGTAAAACCTCGCCCTGACATAATTTCCCCAGGAACCTGGGGATTTAAATAGTGCAAATCAATACAACTGTCATTATCTGGCACTACTGCTTTCGTGAACAGCTTTACCATACCGGCCTAAACTCCTCTACCCAGAACCGTACTAGGGTGTCGACCAAGACCTGGTCATATCCATACCACAACCCTAGATCCTCCTTCATTTCTATTTAAAGGGTTAAGCGTATCTTTATGCAATACATCCCTCTCTCCTGATTACAATCAAAAACTCTCATCTTCACTCTACTCTACCTTCTTCCATACTGGGTGAGTGGATTCATATAGCCCTCTCTCTCCAAATGAGCTATGACCTGTGTCCACGATCAATATGGGAACCTGCACCGATATATGCCATAATGGCTCAGAGTCCTAGACTGTCATGTAGTTAGAGACTCCATTTTGGTCTACATAAAACTCCATTGAGAGATCCTTCCCAACCTCTACTCTAACTTCCTGTCTACCCAGATCTAGGCATTTCTTATGCTTATTTTGGAACAAAATCCTCATTGTCTAAACCACGGGTCAAATTACCACTCTCCGCATACTCAAGTAGGACGTGCTGTATCAGGAATATGTCACCCACGATAAAACAGCTCAGACGAACAGCTTCCATGTGAAGCCCCACCCTCTCCCCGAGAACACATCACTTAGCAAGAGCCAGACACATCTTCACATCTATGAACAACAACAGGGATGAAAAGACAGGGAGGGTTTTTCAATTCGAGAGATGGCCCCCGGAATTCTGTTAATTCCAATTCTCCTCTCGAACACTGTTTATTGTTCGAAAGTGTCATTGTGTCTTACCCTCCCGCCGTGCGATATGAATCCGGGTAGCTCTTTCAGCTAGCTGTCACCAGGAGTCCTTGGTATGGTCCCCCCAACAAGCCTCTGGGACTGGATTGAGTGACTTCACCTGTAGTTCACCTGTAGTGCATAAAATCTTGGACATACAGGTTTGGTTAACAAACAGTTTCTCATTTGTTCTGACTATTAGATAATATTTATTTTTATTTTTATTAGTTAATTATCCCGTAGGTCACATCCTATCCTAGAACACAATTTACCCATCCCCACTTTGTTACCTGGCTCTGCCCAGGTAACAACCTTGCCTACTCTTAAACAATGACTTAGGTAAGATTAGTAAATTATACTAATGTCTGACAACATCATGTAGGAGCCCCTTTTAATTTTCCACATGTCCAATTCTCCCTTGGGCGTCCATTCATGTCAATCCTGTAACAATACTCTGTCACGTTTCTTATCTACTTTAAGAACTATCTGTGCTACTTATATATTTTCATAAATATATATATTTACCAATTTAAACCGTAACCCATTTCTCTCAAATACCACTAAGCTTCTAACTGTTTGACGTTATCTAAAATCATTGGTTTTAGAAAAAACATGTCTATGAGTGGCTTTTCTCTAAAGTCCTTACATTTCCTTAATCACTCTATCTTAATCCTAACAATGATCCTAAATCAAATCAAATCAAATTTTATTTGTCACATACACATGGTTAGCAGATGTTAATGCGAGTGTAGCGAAATGCTTGTGCTTCCAGTTCCGACAATGCAGTAATAACCAACAAGTAATCTAACTAACAATTCCAAAACTAATTTCTTATACACAGTGTAAGGGGATAAAGAATATGTACATAAAGATATGAATGAGTGATGGTGCAGAGCAGCATAGGCAAGATACAGTAGATGGTATCGAGTACAGTATATACATATGAGATGAGTATGTAAACAAAGTGGCATAGTTAAAGTGGCTAGTGATACATGTATTACATAAGGATGCAGTAGATGATAGAGTACAGTATATACGTATACATATGAGATGAATAATGTAGGGTATGTAAACATTATATAAGGTAGCATTGTTTAAAGTGGCTAGTGATATATTTTACATCCTTTCCCATCAATTCCCATTATTGAAGTGGCTGGAGTTGAGTCAGTGTGTTGGCAGCAGCCACTCAAAGTTAGTGGTTGCTGTTTAACAGTCTGATGGCCTTGAGATAGAAGCTGTTTTTCAGTCTCTCGGTCCCAGCTTTGATGCACCTGTACTGACCTCGCCTTCTGGATGATAGCGGGGTGAACAGGCAGTGGCTCGGGTGGGTGTTTTCCTTGATGATCTTTGTGGCCTTCCTGTAACATCGGGTGGTGTAGGTGTCCTGGAGGGCAGGTAGTTTGCCCCCGGTGATACGTTGTGCAGACCTCACTACCCTCTGGAGAGCCTTACGGTTGTGGGCGGAGCAGTTGCCGTACCAGGCGGTGATACAGCCCACCAGGATGCTCTCGATTGTGCATCTGTAGAAGTTTGTAAGTGCTTTTGGTGACAAGCCAAATTTTTCAGCCTCCTGAGGTTGAAGAGGCGCTGCTGCGCCTTCTTCACGATGCTGTCTGTGTGAGTGGACCAATTCAGTTTGTCTGTGATGTGTATGCCGAGGAACTTAAAACTTACCACCCTCTCCACTACTGTTCCATCGATGTGGATAGGGGGGTGTTCCCTCTGCTGTTTCCTGAAGTCCACAATCATCTCCTTAGTTTTGTTGACGTTGAGTGTGAGGTTATTGTCCTGACACCACACTCCGAGGGCCCTCACCTCCTCCCTGTAGGCCGTCTCGTCGTTGTTGGTAATCAAGCCTACCACTGTTGTGTTGTCCGCAAACTTGATGATTGAGTTGGAGGCGTGCGTTGCTGCGCAGTCGTGGGTGAACAGGGAGTACAGGAGAGGGCTCAGAACGCACCCTTGTGGGGCCCCAGTGTTGAGGATCAGCGGGGTGGAGATGTTGTTGCCTACCCTCACCACCTGGGGGCGGCCCGTCAGTAAGTCCAGTACCCAGTTGCACAGGGCGGGGTCGAGACCCAGGGTCTCGAGCTTGATGACGAGCTTGGAGGGTACTATGGTGTTAAATGCCAAGTTGTAGTCGATGAACAGCATTCTCACATAGGTATTCCTCTTGTCCAGATGGGTTAGGGCAGTGTGCAGTGTGGTTGAGATTGCGTCGTCTGTGGACCTATTTGGGCGGTAAGCAAATTGGAGTGGGTCTAGGGTGTCAGGTAGGGTGGAGGTGACATGGTCCTTGACTAGTCTCTCAAAGCACTTCATGATGACGGAAGTGAGTGCTATGGGGTGGTAGTCGTTTAGCTCAGTTACCTTAGCTTTCTTGGGAACAGGAACAATGGTGGCCCTCTTGAAGCATGTGGGAACAGCAGACTGGTAGAGGGATTGATTGAATATGTCCGTAAACACACCAGCCAGCTGGTCTGCGCATGCTCTGAGGGCGCGGCTGGGGATGCCGTCTGGGCCTGCAGCCTTGTGAGGGTTAACACGTTTAAATGTTTTACTCACCTCGGCTGCAGTGAAGGAGAGACCGCATGTTTCCGTTGCAGGCCGTGTCAGTGGCACTGTATTGTCCTCAAAGCGGGCAAAAAAGTTATTTAGTCTGCCTGGGAGCAAGACATCCTGGTCCGTGACTGAGCTGGATTTATTCTTATAGTCCGTGATTGACTGTAGACCCTGCCACATACCTCTTGTGTCTGAGCCGTTGAATTGAGATTCTACTTTGTCTCTATACTGACGCTTAGCTTGTTTGATAGCCTTACGGAGGGAATAGCTGCACTGTTTGTATTCAGTCATATTACCAGACACCTTGCCCTGATTAAAAGCAGTGGTTCGCGCTTTCAGTTTCACGCAAATGCTGCCATCAATCCACGGTTTCTGGTTAGGGAATGTTTTAATCGTTGCTATGGGAACAACATCTTCAACGCACGTTCTAATGAACTCGCACACCGAATCAGCGTATTCGTCAATGTTGTTGCCTGACGCAATACGAAACATGTCCCAGTCCACGTGATGGAAGCAGTCTGGAGTGTGGAATCAGCTTGGTCGGACCAGCGTTGGACAGACCTCAGCATGGGAGCTTCTTGTTTCAGTTTCTGTCTGTAGGCAGGGATCAGCAAAATGGAGTCGTGGTCAGCTTTTCCGAAAGGGGGGCGGGGCAGGGCCTTATATGCGTCGCGGAAATTAGAATAACAGTGATCCAAGGTTTTGCCAGCCCTGGTGGCGCAATCGATATGCTGATACATTTTAGGGAGTCTTGTTTTCAGATTAGCCTTGTTAAAATCCCCAGCTACAATGAATGCAGCCTCAGGATGCATGGATTCCAGTTTGCAAAGAGTCAAATAAAGTTAGTTCAGAGCCATCGATGTGTCTGCTTGGGGGGGAATATATACGGCTGTGATTATAATCGAAGAGAATTCTCTTGGTAGATAATGCGGTCTGCATTTGATTGTGAGGAATTCTAAATCATCACAGATGTCCTATATTCCTGTTAAATTTAATACTATTTAAAAACTTCTAATAATCAAACAAAGTCTAATAAATGCTAACCATATCAAAATCCTTCCTACACTAACAAGCCCTTTCCTTCAGGGACCCACAGTATTCTATCTGACAATAACATGAATTTAATGTGTTGCAAAGTGTGGAATACCTTATCTACAGTAATTTATCACCCCTAAGAACTGTAACTTATTTTATTTTATTTTATGTAATTCCCTGCCCTATTGGCTTAATCTATCTTCCCCGATTTATTCTCAATGATAAATATGTTTTTTTTTCTCTGTTACAATACCAAATCATTAATAGCCCATTCAAAAACTTCACAGCTAATGTTGTAAAACAGAATCCTGAACCACTTTCTCATTTGCGGTTCAAACAATAATTCTAACCCCCCAACGAAAACTCCATTATAATGAATTTACCTTAAAACTAGTAATTCAATATGACCATATTCATTATACAAATGACTCTCTCCTGAGGCTGATCAGACCTAAAAAGATAGTCACGATAAGATCAATAGGTCATAAAATCAAAAAATTCACTTGTATAATTAAAACTCATAAACTAAAAACTCATAAAGTTCCATATGTGAGCGTGCCTCTTTAAAATACCTTTGCACTAAAACAAATAGTCCTAAAAAATGTTTTATGTGTATTTATTTGCAAACCTTAATGATTAATCAAAACTTGCAGGCCTTTTCCAATTTGGTCGTTTATGGCCTCATTCTCCCCAAGATTATAATCCCAGGAAACATCTAAAATTGAGACACCTAAACATCAATTTTCCCAGACGAACACAACACGCCTAACTAGCATTCACTATGCTGGTTCGATTCAGAAACTCAAAAGTGAACTATAAACTAAATTTAATGATAATTCCACTTTAACTCAAATCCTTAATCATAAATTTTAAACAACATCAATGTATATGTTTACTTAAATGAACATGCTACCCTTAGATACAATTAACCCGATAACATTATTGTATTACTTTTTCCCCTCTGCCGCAAATGTTGTACATTTCTCAGTGTAAGAAATCCTAATCCCAGATATATAATAAAAATGTAAACGCGTTTTCCCTTGGCTCCTTCAACTCACATATTTTAGATAACTTCCATCCGTCCCGGTATAAAGAATCCTACTTAAACACACGAGAACAAATGCTTAATTAAGTTAAATCAACTCCTAGAATAAACAATCATCAGTAACCAATTAAACAAACCACTTTTATCAGCAAAAAACAAACTATACAAAAACTAACTACTATAATGCTTCAGATGACAAAATTACTCAGAGACTCACGTTTACATCTCGATAAAACAAAACATCATCTGCGTGTTCCTCAAGAAAAGCAAAAACAAACCCCAACTTGCCGCTGTTACGCATGTCTACGTATCAGGGGAAAAGCTCGAATAACCAAATTCAACCTAGCTTACTTCCCGAAACATATGCAGTTATGTTTTTCTATAGAGGTTGCTTTTCAAACTTGAAATACCCTAACATGGTTCCACACAATGGAAAGTGCTCAAATTCACTGGTGTTACATAAACAATCAAACCTGGAATCACAACCATCGGAATCCATTACCACGATGTTTTACGATTCATACATCCAGTCTCTCTCTCTCCCATAGCCTAGTTCAATCCAAACAAACACCACAAATCTTATGATGCCTACCGAGCGTATCAGCTGATAGTTTTTAGCATCTTTCCTGACTATCCTGGCGACTTTCAAATTACTGTTAAAAATGTATTTTGTAATTTTTATCAACTTCTGAAAAGTTACTCAAAGTAATAATGCACGCATTTTCCTTCTAAAAGACACAAACAATTTTCTCCGTTACCCCCAGTCCGTGGCAACAAAAGTGCCTCGCGAGTGATGTCATCAACAAGCGCTCAACCTTGGCTCAATCCGTAACGACTTTCAATGAATTGTAAATAATCGTTGTTCGATAAACCAAACCTAATTTATCACATCTGTTCAAATCCTGAATTATAATTTACCACCCCAACCAATATCTCTAAATTCGCTAATTTTATAAAAACATTGATGGGCATAAATCATAATTGTCTCTTCGTTTTTATTTAGAATTCATTTTGATCTAAGTAACCGTCTCGTCTTTGACTTAGTATTTTAATTACGACTCTATTCCCAATACGTTATTTACTTGTTTTAAATCTCTCGATGTTTCATGTAACTCATTCAGTCTATCTTCAAATTGTTGTCCCAAAATATTTTATACACTGCCATACACTCAAACCACTGTGATTGACGTGCACGGTCCCTTTAAGATAAGACATTTTATTTTTTCCCCGCAATGAAAACGGAAAACAGATCATGTTTAGAATACGTTACTTTTTGTTCAAATTCACTGGCGTTGCCTAACCAAAAATCAATACTTAGGAAAACAATCAAAACTTTTCACGATTAAACTATTCTTACCTATTTTATAGCCCAAAGTGTTGCACCATATAGCCCATTGAGTGCCTAGCACTTCCGTTGCAAGCTGTCGCATCTTTTCAGACTATCTTTACGATACTTCTCCTTTTTAAAAGAAATGTATTTGGAACTTCTGGCCGCTTTTGAAAAGTAACTCTAAGCTATAATGCACGCATTTTCCCTCTAAATGCCACAACCCCTTTTCTCTGTTTAAATTTGAGGAACGATGTTGTTCAACGTGAAACGACACCCCAATCTGCCTGCCTCTGTTAAATATATATTCCCTATGCAGATTGCGTTCAGTTTTAAATTCTCATCATCAAAGTAAAACCAACCCAGCTTCTCAACTTACTATACCCTAACATCTGAACGTACCATGTTTTGTGCTAAATTTATCATATGTCAGTCGATTCATAAATAGCTATAACGTCCGGATAGCATGAAATTGTATTGTATCTCTCCGTTATTCCCTACATTTAACTTTAGGTGACTTTCTCTTCTATGATACATTTATTTAAATACGACTCCCATCTCAATACATTATTCCCCCAGATCATTTTGGGCAAAATAGCATATTACCTCAATTGTCTCGCCATTATTTTTAATGCCTTCTTTTAATTTTTATTTTATTTTATTCAATCTAAAACACATAATAAACGTTCAGTTATATTTAGACAAACACTGGCGACCGTATTTTTCTGGCAAAACATGCAAATAGGTGAATTTCACTCTAATATCAGTATTAGTTAACCGCCTCGGCTGGGAACCGAACCGTGGATTGCCGTTGGTAAGACTGCTGCACTCACCACTATACTACCAACACTATGGAATTGACTGAGACTCTCCGCAAATATACCCATTTTACAGTTATCTGTATTTGTTACTCCGGCATCTAGACAACAGAAAATAGCCCCAATTTAAACGCCCAAAGTTTTCCCTCAATTAGGATTCTCATTCATCTCGCTCCCTTTGTATCTGACTCTTCCTTTTTTTTACCCGATTGTCACCTCTGACTTTCCCCACAGTTAAATTACAACCTTGTTGACGACGTTTGCAGGGAGTGTTACACTCCCGGGCGAAATGTCCAATTTCGTTACAATTAAAACATCTTGTATTTTTCTTTTGACTCACCTTATCCATTTTTCTCGACTTTATTCCCTTCTCTAACTTCATTATACCTCCCTCGGCCTCAGCGGGATCCACATACTTGGGTGGTAATTTCACAGGTAGCTGCGGCCGTATTCTTATAACCACTATTTCATCGACTGGATTATCTCTGTATTGTTGGTATAATCGAGGAAGATATAGTTTGTTACCCTCACGCCCACCCAATTGGTTAACTTTTTCATTTGCGGGAGCGGAGGGCAGCGCCTCTTGAGTCTTGTCAGATTTAACCTTTTTTCCTGCGCGTCCAATTCTCTTTTTTGCTTCCGAAAGCCAAAATCCAGCGGTGTATAACCCCTGTTTATTCTGCTTTTTCACATTATTTCCAAATTCCTTATGTATCTGTTTTATAAGGGATTCCAGCTTTTCTACATTTAGACGGCCATCAGAATCGTATTTATTTCTCCATCTTAGACCGAAATCAATGTTTCTCTTGTCTTTCTGTTCCATATAACGCTCGTCTCCCGTTAGTTCCGGGGCTTCTTTTGAGGCATTTCCACCCATTCTTAATCCTTACCGTTACTAGTAGCTATGGTATTTAATCACTTATCTATGCCTTACTATATTTAATTTAAAATTCTATGTGCGTGTGGTTCTACGAATTTGCAATTTACCGTTACTTAGTTACTTTTAGTCCTTTTCTGTCTGACTATGTGTGTGTCCCTTTAAAAATAATCAGTATGTATTTTCCTTCCTGTGAACCGCGTCCATAGAAGACTTTTGATCGGGCATCACATTTCACCCATAGGATATTATTTTTGGGACTTTCAACGTTAATGTCTCATATCTCACTACTCTAGACTAAGTTAACCTCATCCTTTGATGTTAATTTATTTCAGCATTGTACAGGTTCAATTATTCTGTTCACCTAGAATTACCCTGCCTTCTCACCAAGCCTAATTTATCCTCACCAGTTATATATATATATATCTTATCTGCTACTTCTTGATAGTCAGACTACTTCCCATATACAGATAGACTACTCAGGTTCAAACTTTATTTAGGTATGTTTTTTGAATTAATGGCTATCCTATTTGTACGAACAAGCATCCTAATTCTCCAATGCGTACTATATCTCTCCTTAATAACCTTCTGGCTTGCAAAACCAGGATTTATTAAGCTCTAGTTTATTTATGGTAGCGCACCTTACCACAGGTCAATTTCAGACCTGTTTCCTTTCTATCGATTTTGGTTAAAACCCAAGGTAGAAACCCATTTTATTTGTTCAGAATATTCAAGCACCTATTATTGATCAAATTCAACTCCTTTATAACATTTTAATAAATATCCTAAATAATCCCTCCCAAATTCGAGAATAAAGGCTACTATACCTGCTGCCGGGGAAAAGCACTGTTCGCTTGAATCTAGTCACCTTTCCTGGAATCTGTGGTAATACGCAGGCCGGTAATTTAACCTCAATTCGGAGGCCAGGTCTTTTTTTTAGTAAACGGGTAAAAACCCGTCCGTGCACGCTTTTCGGAGTACTACCTCCAGATAACAGGGAGGGGTATTTAGATCCGGGATCGAAGGACCAATTGTTAGAGGAATTCTAAATTCCTATATGTTTTGTAGCCAAAACCAAATTCACACTCTATCTATTTCATAATAAGATGTAAGTTTATCATTTTTGCATGAAATAGATCGAGACCAGTCTTAAAAGTCAGGTAATAGCGTTTAATTCAAGAGAGTACTGGTACATACACATTTTTCCACAGGTTATAAACTGAAAATGACGTCAGCGTTTTCTAAATGTTCTATCTCTATAGTTCTCGAGCCTTCCCTCCTCGCCTAAAGCCAAGGTCAGTCATTGTAAATCAGCATTCTAGACAGTTCATTCATTTGTACAAAGGAACAGACCGTCATTGTTACTAGACTCCTGACTATATTATATACAATTGGGAATGGGAAATGTATACATAATTAGTCATCATTGATAAAATACTGTCTGTCAGCGTAGTGTCCAGAGCATAGAGGCGCTACCTAGGCCAGTACATCAGGAGACATGGTGGAGGCCGTAGGAGGGCAACAACCCAGCGGGCAGGACCGCTACCTCCGCCTTTGTGCAAGGAGGAGCAGGAGGAGCACTGCCAGAGCCCTGCAAAATTACCTCCAGCAGGGCACAAATGTGTATGTGTCTGCTCAAACGGTCAGAAACAGACTCCATGAGGGTGGTATGAGTGCCCGACGTCCACAGGTTGGGGTTGTGCTTACAGCCCAACACCGTGCAGGACGTTTGGCATTTGCCAGAGAACACCAAGATTGGCAAATTCGCCACTGGCGCCCTCTTCACAGATGAAAGCAGGTTCACACTGAGCACATGTGACAGATGTGACAGTCTGGAGACGCCGCATCATTCTTAAATCAAAAGACATTTAGAACCACAAACACTCTTCCTAGGGCAGACCACCCGGCCAAACTGGACAATCGGGGGAGAAGGCCTTTGGTCAGGGAGGTGACCAAGAACGCGACAGAGCTCCAGAGTTCCCCTTTGGAGATGGGAGAACCTTGCGAAAGGACAACAATCTCTGAAGCACTCCACCAATCAGACCTTTATGGTAGTGGCCAAATAGAAGCCACTCCTCAGTAAAAGGCACATGACAGCCCATTTGGAGTTTGCCAAAAGGAACCCAAAGGACTCAAATGAGAAACAAGATTCTCTGGTCTGATGAAGCCAAGATTGAACTCTTTGGCTTGAATGCCAAGCATCACATCTGGAAGAAACCTGGCACCATCCCTACAGTGAAGCATGGTGGTGGTAGCATCATTGGTGGCAGCATCATTATCATTATGAGGTATTTTGTGTAGATTGATGAGGGGGAAAAATGATTTAAGAATAAGGCTGTAACGTAACAAAATGTGGAAAAAGTGTTCTGAATACTTTCAGAATGCACTGTATGTATATCTGTCTCTCAGCTCATACAGTAATGTAAGGGAGTGTGTACACTTGTTACCATGAAATTATTAAATGGTATCATACAGCAAGAAACTATAAAATAGTTACAATTAAATCTACAGTTAACTTAATAATTTGAAGGTGATTCAGGTCTCAAAATGACAAGGCAATGCATTCTTGGAGACAGTAAATATCATACAAAAACAAAGAAGACTTATTTAGTAATAACCAAGGTGAAGTAATGGATATACAGGAGGAATGAATCATGGAGATTGTAAGGGCAAAATGATGTACTAATACAGGCTACAGAATCAGTCACAAACAGGTAATGGGGATTATAGGGACTAAATTCAAACCGTTATTCTTGATATTTCAGAATGAATCAAGGCAGGGATTATTGGACAGAGGCCTGTGTCCCACCTAGCTATTTTAAGATGAATGTGTATATACTGTCTGGAACTAATGGTCTTCAGAGAACTCTCCAAAACAAAGTATTTCAGAAGTCCAGGACTTATCCACAGTCATTTTTAATAATCGGGTCCCAGCTGATTTGCTCTCTGGCACTTTGGTTCAAACCTGCCACGCTTGTTGCTGATAGGAGAGGCTTTGATGTAGACTACAGGTGTGAGATGAGCAAAAGAGGACGACTCCTGCTGGGAGATTGCTGTGGGTGGTCCCCCTCTTCCTTTGTTCTCTGGCCACTGAATAGAGGTCCTTGTGTATTCTCATTTTGGTTTATGTCTGGAGTGGATGTGTTAATTCGAATGTCCTCTACACTAACAACCCGGCTTCCAAACGACTTCTCCCAAAAACAGCATAGAAGACGACACTGCAACACAAACTATTGTTTTACATGGCTGTATTTTACTTTAGCAAGCAGTAAAACATTTACAGAACAAGAAACAAAAATGTAGCTTACCAAACGTAAGATGAACTGCCACAACAAAAGCCCACGGGTAGTGATGGGAGGATTGAGCTCTGACACTCCAATGCAATTTTCAAATCACTACTGATTTGACACAACGTGCCAATGCTTGTATCAAAGTAACAATACCACGTGAAGACGTTTGACACCTCAGATGTCACATTACCATCCGACAGGTGTTGAACGAGTAACTGAGCGCACCGACCTCTGCTGGAACCTCTGTTTTAATCTAGATATTATTTTACCTGCTTAGTAGGTGGAAAGAACTCAGGGTGTAGAACCACATGGCAGAGGAATCTATCTTGAAATCGTAGCACAATAGTATTGAATCTTAAGTTTTTTATTTCTCAAACATTGATTGTAAATTAAACAGCTCTTAGTAGTTGTTATAGGTAATTATCAAATGATTGAGCCAACATTTTTTTTATATTTAAAAGTGACTTAAAAGTTTAATTCAA
Source organism: Oncorhynchus masou masou (assembly GCF_036934945.1). Classification (NCBI taxonomy): domain Eukaryota; kingdom Metazoa; phylum Chordata; class Actinopteri; order Salmoniformes; family Salmonidae; genus Oncorhynchus; species Oncorhynchus masou. Next base: position 41,950,040 of record NC_088224.1, read on the forward strand.
ACCCAAAGCAAAGTTGATAAGGTCATGTGACATTTTCAACGTACAAAGCTTTACTTGATCCCTCAGTGCATCCCTCTGTGACTTCCCAAAAATGTACCTCTGCTGGACACGACATGGGTTGTTATAGACAGTCTAGATATTCTCCCCTACATCTTACCTGACAGGTGGGTCAGCCTGGAGAGCAGTGGTGAGTTTCTCATCTTGTGGAGACACAGGATAAAATCCCTGTATTTATATATATTTTTATACATATTCTTTGAAACACTGGCTACATTGAGATACTCCCCATCCCGGATCGTGAATAAAGCCTCAGGCTCATTAGCATAACGCAACGTTAACGATTTCTGAAAATCGCAAATAAAATGAAAATAATGCGCCTGCTCTCAAGCTTAGCCTTTTCTTAACAACACTGTCATCTCAGATTTTCAAAATATGCTTTTGAACCATAGCAAATCACTAATTTGTGTAAGAGTATGCTAAGCTAGCTTAGCATTTTAAGTAGCATTTAGCACGCAACATTTTCACAAAAACCAGATAACCAAATAAATAAAATCATTTACCTTTGAAGAGCTTCGGATGTTTTCAATGAGACTCTCAGTTACATAGCAAATGTTCAGTTTTTCCTGAAAGAATCATTGTGTAGGAGAAATCGCTCCGTTTTGTACATCACATTTGGCTACTGAAACGAACCGAAAATTCAGTCACCAAAACGTCAAACCTTTTCCGAATTAACTCCATAATATCGACCGAAATATGGCAAACGTTGTTTGGAATCAATCCTCAAGGTGTTTTTTCACATATCTCTTCATTGATATGCAGTTCGTGGAAGCCTGCTTTCCCCTCAGAATCGCAGCTGAAAAAGACGCACCAATTTCGACAGAGGACACCGGGCGGACACCTGGAAAATGTAGTCTCTTATGGTCAATCTTCCAATGATATGCCTACAAATACGTCACAATGCTGCAGACACCTTGGGGAAACGACAGAAAGGGCAGGCTCATTCCTCTCGCATTCACAGCCATATAAGGAGACAATGGAAAATGGAGCCTCAAAAATCCTGCTGGTTTCCAGGTTGCCGTTTCATCTTGGTTTTGCCTGTAGCTCCCGTTCTAGGGCACCCTCAGAGAATATCTTTGCAGTTCTGGAAAATTCAGAGTGTTTTCTTTCCAAAGCTATCAATTATATGCATAGTCGAGCATCATCTTTTTGTGACAAAATATCTTGTTTAAAACGGGAACGTTTTTCATCCAAAAATGAAATTGCGCCCCTAGAGTTTCAAGAGGTTAATAACATCCTAAGTCATGCAATGGAGCCACCGTATTTTGTAAATGTACATATATTTTTTTTACTAAGTTGCTCATTTAACAGCATCGGTGGTATAGTCACAGATAGTTTCAAAGTAACGTTACCAGGTGATCAATGACGTCTACAGTTTTGTTTGATCACATGCTTCTTTAAACCGGATTTTGCAAAATGCGAGATCCCACAGATGTTGCCAGTGCTTTCTTCGATGCCAAGTTGCTTTCAAACCTCGACCTCTAATGGACACATTTACCAATTTGGTTAGATTTTTATCATCACTGTATGGACAAGGAGTGTGCACCCTCCCTTGTCAGTCGTGGCAGAACCACAAGCTCGCTAGTCAAGAGTTCTGTCTCGCTAACTTATTCTCAAATCTCACCTCGTCTTACACCAGCCACTAGGTGCCTGCCACTGTCTACAACTTACACCAAGCCTATCAGAGGGCAAGGTGGAGGAATTACAACATTGCTTACCTATCTGAATATTGCTTACCTACCTGTGCTTATACCTGTCAAATCAATACAGATTTCCACAAATGCTTAGGGTTTAGGTGTTGATTTGGAATTGGGCCTGACACTACAAAGTTTTTGACAATATGTAGGTCAGGGCCCGGTTTCCCATTAGCAATGGAACTTAGGCTTATGAGTGTTTTAAAGTGTTTTAAAGAAGCGTCTTTCCTACAACGGCCGATGATATAACATACATGAACCAAAACACCACGCAGAGAAAACGTTTGTTAAATTGTGTCATTGAGGCATGTGTCAATACTGAAAGGATCGAAGGAAAGGCAGTGCTGCGCTCGGATCAGCTTTAACCAGTCAAATCATACCTTAACATTATAATTATTCCACAATATTGATGACGGGATCAGCTCCTAGAAAGATATCATCTATGGCTGCAATTATTGAGGTGGCTTATTCTAATGCTTACACTAATATAATGCACTAAATTAAGACTTGGCACATAATTGTGCATGGAATATATTGAGGCTAAAATTATAAACCTATTTTAGCAACAAAAAAATAGAACTCAGTTGAATGAACAATTTATTTCAAAATTGAATTACATAGGCCTATGTAGCCTATACTGTAGGCTATTTATCTTTTAATGCATTCATCTCGGTTTCATTTGAAGAGTCTTTTCATCCTTCACTTGTTTGTAACAATTGCAACAACATTGGCAACTTTGTATTTGTAGTCAACTTCGTTGTGAAGTTATTGCCGTCACAGAGAGACAGATAAACGTCTTGATTCAATAGCGGAGATCTTCTGTGTATAAAGTGGCGTGGTATGGAAAAAGCACATTTAACAGCGCACTAAATTGTTCCACGAGTGGTCTGAGGCAGTCAGTAAATAACAAGCATTTACATTTTTTTGGTCATTTAGCAGATGCTCTTATCCAGAGCGACGTAGCAATTAGGGTTAAGTACCTTGCTCAAGGGCACATCGACCGATTTTTCACCCAGTTGGCTTGGGTTTTCGAAACAGTGACCTTTCAGTTACTGGCCCAATACTCTTAACCACAAACAGCTCAGAGATCTAATGATGCTCCTACGAGGGTTCTAACGATGAACTTAGCCTTAAGATGCTTTTGGGAAACCGTGCTCAAATAGGTTTTCAGAGACTGCTCTCCAGTGGCCAGCAAATTACCAACAGTGAACATTTATGTTTCTTCCCTTCTAGATGGGACAGAATGCCCTCTGTCTGCCTGGACATGCATGAGCAGGACCTGAAGATGAGGGAGTCAGAGGACTTTAATGCACACCATCTACTGCAGCAGCACTTGTACAGAGGCAAGAAACAGGTATTGCTTAGTCGAAGACAATTAGACCTCCCCACAAAAGAATTCTCAGGGGCGCTAAAAAGCCTATCTGTTTTTTACCCTGTTCCTCTCATTCCTTTACCTAAAAGCACAGACACAGGTGCAGTCGGAAGCACCTCGAAGTCAACAAGGACAAGAATGAGGTGCAAGAGATCTTCCAGAGAACCATGAGGAGCCGTCTAGAGTCCTTCAAGTCAGCCAAAATAGGTGTCACTCCACCCAAGAAGATAACCAATCATCTAAAGAAAGACCAGCCACAAAAGGTCAGGGATGACCACACTTATTCTCCTTCCCCCTTGTCTTCTTAACCTCTTGGAGGCAATGTGATAATATGTACAGTATGTTGTGCATTTCATTTTTAGATGCCACATGGAAAATCCACGGAAAACAGTAAAAGCCATGCTGATGGGGATGAAGGTACTTCTCTGCTTTTTTCTTTTCACTTCTCTTTTGCATTATATAAGAGGCTTGGGGGAAGGGGTGTTCTTGAATTATGGTGGTGTGTTTTCCTAGATTTTCTTGGGGTACCTATTCAAAATCAACTACAGTGCCCTCAGAAAGTATCCATAGCCCTTAACTTGTTCCACATTTTGTTTTATTACTGGCAAGTGTCTTCCCTGACATTTTCAACCTCTCCCTGACCGAGTCTGTAATATCTACATATTTCAAGCAGACCACTATAGTCCCTGTGCCCAAGAAAGCGACGGTGACCGGCCAAAATGATAGCACTCACATCGGTAGCCATGAAGTGCTTTGAAAGGCTGGTCATGGCTCACAACACCACCATCCCGGAAACACTAGACCCGCTCCAATTCACATACCGCCCCAACAGATCCACAGATGACGCAATTTCGATCGCACTCCACACTGCCCTTTCCCACCTGGACAAAAGGATCACCTATGTTCATTGACGATAGCTCAGCATTCAACACCATAGTACTCACTAAGCTAAGGACCCTGGGACAAATCACCCTCCTCTGTAACTGGATCCTGGACTTCCTGACAACAACACATCTGACTCACTGATCCTCAACACTGGGGCCCGTCAGGGGTGCCCTCCTGTACTCCCTGTTCACCCACAACTGCGTGGCCAGGCAATGCCAGGACAACAATTTATCCATCAACGTGAGCAAGACAAAGAAGCTGATCGTGGACTAGAGGAAAAGGAGGGCTGAACACGCTCCCATTCACATCAACAGGGCTGTAGTGGATCAGGTTGAGAACTTCAAGTTCCTTGGTGTCCAAATAACCAACAAACTATCATGGTCCAAACACACCAAGACAGTCGTGAAGACGGCACGACAACACCTTTTCCCCCTCAGGAGACTGAAAAGAGTTGGCATTGGTCCTCAGATCCTCAACAAGTTTATATACAGTGCCTTGCGAAAGTATTCGGCCCCCTTGAACTTTGCGACATTTTGCCACATTTCAGGCTTCAAACATAAAGATATAAAACTGTATTTTTTTGTGAAGAATCAACAACAAGTGGGACACAATCATGAAGTAGAACGACATTTATTGGATATTTCAAACTTTTTTAACAAATCAAAAACTGACAAATTGGGCGTGCAAAATTATTCAGCCCCTTTACTTTCAGTGCAGCAAACTCTCTCCAGAAGTTCAGTGAGGATCTCTGAATGATCCAATGTTGACCTAAATGACTAATGATGATAAATACAATCCACCTGTGTGTAATCAAGTCTCCGTATAAATGCACCTGCACTTTGATAGTCTCAGAGGTCCGTTAAAAGCGCAGAGAGCATCATGAAGAACAAGGAACACACCAGGCAGGTCCGAGATACTGTTGTGAAGAAGTTTAAAGCCGGATTTGGATACAAAAAGATTTCCCAAGCTTTAAACATCCCAAGGAGCACTGTGCAAGCGATAATATTGAAATGGAAGGAGTATCAGACCACTGCAAATCTACCAAGACCTGGCCGTCCCTCTAAACTTTCAGCTCATACAAGGAGAAGACTGATCAGAGATGCAGCCAAGAGGCCCATGATCACTCTGGATGAGCGGCAGAGATCTACAGCTGAGGTGGGAGACTCTGTCCATAGGACAACAATCAGTCGTATATTGCACAAATCTGGCCTTTATGGAAGAGTGGCAAGAAGAAAGCCATTTCTTAAAACCTCTTGATACTCCCCATCCCGGATCCGGGATCGTGAATAAAGCCTCAGGCTCATTAGCATAACGCAACGTTAACGATTTCTGAAAATCGCAAATAAAATGAAAATAATGCGCCTGCTCTCAAGCTTAGCCTTTTCTTATTAACACTGTCATCTCAGATTTTCAAAATATGCTTTTGAACCATAGCAAATCACTAATTTGTGTAAGAGTATGCTAAGCTAGCTTAGCATTTTGAGTAGCATTTAGCACGCAACATTTTCACAAAAACCAGATAACCAAATAAATAAAATCATTTACCTTTGAAGAGCTTCGAATGTTTTCAATGAGGAGACTCTCAGTTACATAGCAAATGTTCAGTTTTTCCTGAAAGAATCTTTGTGTAGGAGAAATCACTCCGTTTTGTACATCACATTTGGCTACCGAAACAAACCGAAAATTCAGTCACCAAAACGTCAAACCTTTTCCGAATTAACTCCATAATATCGACTGAAACATGGCAAACGTTGTTTGGAATCAATCCTCAAGGTGTTTTTTCACATATCTCTTCATTGATATGCAGTTCGTGGAAGCCTGCGTTCCCCTCAGAATCGCATGGAAAAATACCAGCAGCTGAAAAAGACGCACCAATTTCGACGGAGGACACCGGGCGGACACCTGGAAAATGTAGTCTCTTATGGTCAATCTTCCAATTATATGCCTACAAATACGTCACAATGCTGCAGACACCTTGGGGAAACGACAGAAAGGGCAGGCTCATTCCTCTCGCATATTCACAGCCATATAAGGAGACAATGGAAAACGGAGCCTCAAAAATCTTGTTGGTTTCCCGGTTGCCGTTTCATCTTGGTTTTGCCTGTAGCTCCCGTTCTAGGGCACCCACAGAGAATATCTTTGCAGTTATGGAAAATTCAGAGTGTTTTCTTTCCAAAGAAATCAATTATATGCATAGTCGAGCATCTTTTTGTGACAAAATATCTTGTTTAAAACGGGAAGGTTTTTCATCCAAAAATGAAATTGCGCCCCTAGAGTTTCAAGAGGTTAAAGATATCCATAAAAAGTGTAGTTTAAAGTTTGCCACAAGCCACCTGGGAGACACACTAAACATGTGGAAGAAGGTGCTCTGGTCAGATGAAACCAAAATTGAACTTTTTGGCAACAATGCAAAACGTTATGTTTGGCGTAAAAGCAACACAGCTCATCACCCTGACCACACCATCCCCACTGACAAACATGGTGGTGGCAGCATCATGGTTTGGGCCTGCTTTTCTTCAGCAGGGACAGGGAAGATGGTTAAAATTGATGGGAAGATGGATGGAGTCAAATACAGGACCATTCTGGAAGAAAACCTGACGGAGTCTGCAAAAGACCTGAGACTGGGACGGAGATTTGTCTTCCAACAAGACAATAATCCAAAACATAAAGCAAAATCTACAATGGAATGGTTCAAAAATAAACAAATCCAGGTGTTAGAATGGCCAAGTCAAAGTCCAGACCTGAATCCAATCGAGAATCTGTGGAAAGAACTGAAAACTGCTGTTCACAAATGCTCTCCATCCAACCTCACTGAGCTTGAGCTGTTTTGCAAGGAGGAATGGGAAAAAATGTCAGTCTCTCAATGTGCAAAACTGATAGAGACATACCCCAAGCAACTTACAGCTGTAATCGCAGCAAAAGGTGGCGCTACAAAGTATTAACTTAAGGGGGCTGAATAATTTTTCACGCCCAATTTTTCAGTTTTTGATTGTTAAAAAAGTTTGAAATATCCAATAAATGTTGTTCCACTTCATGATTGTGTCCCACTTGTTGTTGATTCTTCACAAAAAAATACAGTTTTATATCTTTATGTTTGAAGCCTGAAATGTGGCAAAAGGTCGCAAAGTTCAAGGGGGCCGAATACTTTCGCAAGGCACTGTAGCTGCACCGGTCGACAGAAACCTGAATGGTTGCATCACCGCCTGGTATGGCAACTGCTTGGTATCTGACCGTAAGGCGCTAGAGAGGGTAGTGCGTAAGGCCCAGTACATCACTGGGGCCAAGCTTCCTGCCATACAGGACATACAGTTGAAGTCGGATGTTTACATACACCTTAGTCAAGTACATTTAAACTCAGTTTTAAACAATTCCTGACATTTAATCTTAGTAAATATTCCCCGTCTTAGGTCAGTTAGGATCACCACTTTATTTTAAGAATGTGAAATGTCAGAATAATAGTAGAGAGTGATTTATTTCAGATTTGTTATCTTTCATCACATTCCCAGTGGGTCAGAAGTTTACATACACTCAATTAGTATTTGGTATAATTGCATTTAAAATTGTTTAACTTGGGTCAAATGTTTCGGGGAGCCTTCCACAAGCTTCCTACAAATTTTCTATAGAATGGAGGTCAGCGCTTTGTGATGGCCACACCAATACCTTGACTTTAACTTCCTGACTGATGTCTTGAGATGTTGCTTCAATATATCCACATAATTGTCCTAACTCATGATGTCATCTATTTTGTGAAGTGCAGCAAAGCACCCCCACAACATGGTGCTGCCAGACTCCAAACATAACGATGGTCATTATGGCCAAACAGTTCTATTTTTGTTTCATCAGACCAGAGGACATTTATCCAAAAGTACGATTTTTGTGCAGTTGCAAACCGTTTTTATGGCGGTTTTGGAGCAGTGGCTTCTTCCTTGCTGAGCGGCCTGTCAGGTTATGTCGATATTTTACTGTGGATATAGATACTTTTGTACCTGTTTCCTCCAGCATCTTCACAAGGTCCTTTGCTGTTGTTCTGGGATTGATTTGCACTTGTCGCACCAAAGTGCGTTCATTTCTAGGAGACAGAAAGTGTCTCCATCCTGAGTGGAATGACGGCTATGTGGTCCCATGGTGTTTATACTTGCATACTTTTGTTTGTACAGATGAACATGGTACCTTCAGGCATTTGGAAATTGCTCCCTAGGATGAATCAGTCTTGTGAAGGTCTCCAATTCCTTTTCTGAGGTCTTGGCTGATTTCTTTAGATTTTCCCATGATGTCAAGCAAAGAGGCACGGCGTTTGAAGGTAGGCCTTGAAAAATATCCACAGGTACACCTCTAATTGACTCAAATGATGTCAATTAGCCTATCAGAAGCTTCTACCGCCATGACATCATTTTCTGGAATTTTCCAAGCTGTTTAAAGGCACAGTCAACTTAGTGTATGTAATATTGACCCACTGGAATTGTGACACAGTAAAGTATAAATGAAATAATCTGTCTGTAAACAATTGTTGGAAAAATTCCTTGTGTCATGCACAAAGTAGATGTCCTAACCGACTTGCAAAAACGATAGTTGGTTAACAAGAAATTTGTGGAGTGGTTGAAAAACTAGTTTTAAATGACATCCAAACTAGTGTATGTAAACTTTCGACTTCAACTGTATGTATTTGGCGGTGTCAGAGGAACGCCCCAAAAATTGTCAAAGACTCCAGTCACCCAAGTCATAGACTGTTCTCTCTACTACCACACGGCAAGCGGTAAGTCTATAGTCGTGGCCAAAAGTTTTGAGAATGATACAAATATTAATTTTCACAAAGTCTGTTGCTTCAGTATCTTTAGATATTTTTGTCAGATGTTACTATGGAATACTGAAGTATAATTACAAGCATTTCAAAAGTGTCAAAGGCTTTTATTGACAGTTACATGAAGTTGATGCAGAGTCAATATTTGTAGTGTTGACCCGTCTTTTTCAAGACCTCTGCAGTCTGCCCTGGCATGCTGTCAATTAACTTCTGGGCCACATCCTGACTGATGGCAGCCCATTCTTCCATAATCAATGCTTGGAGTTTGTCAGAATTTGTGGGGTTTTATTTGTCCACCCCCCTCTTGTGGATTGACCACAAGTTCTCAATGTGATTAAGGTCTGGGGAGTTTCTTGGCCATGGACCCAAAATATTGATGTTTTGTTCCCCGAGCCACAGTTGACAGAGGAAGAACAATGATTCCGACCACCACCCTCCTTTTGAAGTTTCCAGTCTGTTATTCAAACTCAATCAGCATGCCAGAGTCATCTCCAGCCTTGTCCTCGTCAACACTCACACCTGTGTTACCGAGAGATTCACTGACATGTCAGCTAGTCCTTTTGTGACAGGGCTGAAATGCAGTGGGAATGTTTTTGGGAATTCAGTTCATTTTCATGGCAAAGAGGGACTTTGCAATTAATTGCAATTCATCTGATCACTCTTCATAACATTCTGGAGTATATGCAAATTGTCATCATACAAACTGAGGCAGCAGACCTTGTGAAAATTAATATTTGTGACATTCTCAAAACTTTTGGCCATTACTGTAGGTCCAAAAGGCTCCTTAACAGCTTCTACCCCCAAGCCATAAGACTACTGAACAATTAATCAAATGGCCACTCAGACTATTTACATTGACACCCCCCCACCCAATCTTATTTTTACACTACTGTTACTCGCTGTTTATTATCTATGCATGGTCACTTTACCCCTACCTACATGTAGAGATTACCTCGACTAACCTGTACCTCCGCACGTTGACTCGGTACCGTACCCCATGTATATAACCTTTTTTTTTTTTTTTTTTACTTTAGTGTATTTAGTAAGAAAAATATTTCTTGAAGCTTTTGGTGAGAAGTGTCATGCTTTAATATTTAATAATTTCTTCCCCTCCAAATTCATATTCATTATATAAATAGGCCTCTTTAATTTTGTCTGGCTTGCCTTTTCAAATAAAATTGAATATTTTTTGTTAATATAATAAAGAAATAAAAACACTTTGTATTCAGGACAATAAGTTCATTGCTTTGCCATATTTTTTTGCAGTATTACTTTAGTGTCTTGTTGCAAACATTATGCATGTTTTGGATTCATTTTATTCCGTACAGTCTTCCTCCTTTGTTGATCCATCACAGCCATTAGACTCTAACTGTTTTAAAGTCACAATTGGCCTCATGGTGAAATCCCTGAGTGGTTTCCTTCCTCTAAGCCAACTGAGTTAGGAAGGACGCCTGTATCTTTGTAGTGACTGGGTGTATTGATGCACAATCCAAAGTGTAATTAATAACTTCACCATGCTCAAAGTGACATTCAGGCTTTATTTTTACCCATCTACCAATAGGTGTCCTTCTTCGCGAGGCATTGGAATATCTCCCTGCTCTTTGTGGTTGTACCTATTTGAAATTCAGTGTTCAAGTGATGTAACTTAAAGATAATTGTAAGTGTAGGGTACAGAGATGAGGTAGTCATTCAAAAATCAGGTTAAACACTATTATTGCTCACAGAGTGAGTACATGCAACATATGGGACTTGTTAAGCAAATGTTTTACTCCTGAACTTATTTAAGCTTGCCATAACAACGGGGTTGAATACTTATTGACTCAAGACATTCAAGCTTTTCATTTAAAATTAATTTGTAAAAAAAATTGAAAAACATAATTCCACTTTGACATGAGTTATTGTGTGTAACAAAACATGGAAAAAGTCAAGGTGTGTGAATACTTTCTGAAGGCACTGTAATATGGCAGCTTAATGACTTTATTTACTAACATTATGATAACATTGTGCCACCAGAGAGTTGTAACACCAATGACAGATTTTTGTTCATTGAGGGTTTTCTTTAATGGAGGCCATGATTTACTAAAGCGCAATGATTAATAATTTTGCTCATAATGTAATTTTCCTTATTTTCAATTGGGTAACACCAATGACACTTTATATTTATGTAGAAGTATTGCTTCCTTCCTTCTCCCTGCCTCGAACCAGGGACTCTTTGCACACATCGACAACAGTCACAGATTTAAATGCTACTAGCACACACCAGTTAAACTCACCTGGGTCACGGCACCAATATAATAGTATTGCTACCGTCCCTCTTATTTGCCCCAACCTGGGCTTGAACCTGGGATCATCTGCAAACATAGACAGCAGTCCCCCACAAAGCATCGTTACCTATCGCTCCACAAAAGCCATGGCCCTTGCAGAAAAAAGGGAAACAGCTATTTGAAGGTTTCAAAGCGAGTGGTCAACAATTGAAATGCCTCTAGCGTGCACTGTTATCTAGCTAACCATTTCACACCGGTTAAATTTAGACACCAAATTATCAATGCAATTCTCAATTTTCTAACATACTAAATGAGTATGATTAGCTAGTACTTTTCTTTTCAATATAAACCTCTCCTAAGTTTAACTGGAGGGAATGCTCATGGTCCTTCTATGTATTTGGAGTCATTTCCAAGGCGGTAACACTGACAAAACTTACTGACACATACAGTATCATATTTGTAAAAAAAAAAATCTATATATTTTAATAGCCTTTGTTTTTATTGACCTATTCAATGTATTCAATAATTTTGTTTACTTAGCATTCAAGATAGATCTCTAAATCCCCAAAACATGTCACTACAACTGTACTGGGTCCAGCCAATTTGCTTACCCTAAGTACTTCTAACATACTGTAAAATACTGTGTTTTATTATTGATGAACAGTTCAATATAAACAAAAGTGTATGATGTAACTATATATTCATTATTTTAAACTTCTATGGTTGCAAAGGCGAGGGACGCAAATGCCACCACAATCCAAGACCTACCAGTGGGGGGGGGGGGGGGGTGAACGAGGCTGATTACATTTGCTTTCTGCCATTCAGGTTTAGATACCTCTGCATAATTAAACATAACTTAAGTGTTTTCTGGTTGGCTGTTACTCTCTGCCTTCAGATTTTGAGTTTTCTGAGGGAGACAGTACCTCTTGTTGCGAGGCTGCTGACGGTTCATTCCCCATGAGAGCCTGTAGAGGTGGTAAGTCTTAACATCAACTCAAAGTTACTGAAGTAAACCAAGTTAAACATGTCAGTCAGACCCAAACACTTCAGTCACTAAACAACAATAAGCTCACCTCTTAGAGATCTTTCAATTCATTGAAATCTCTTTCCTGGTCTAGCTGGAATCCTGAACCCAGCCTTCAATGCAGAGATGGACCCCATGCCACCAATGCAGCAGATTCCGCCATTGGCTGAAACCAATGGCAGATTGGCTGAAATCGAGGTGGACAGCAGCGCCGTGGTCCCTTCTCAGAGGGCTCAGCTGAGACTGCCCTGGACACCTAGAGTTAGAAGTTCATCTAGGGGTCATGATTGAGGCTGTACCAAATGATTGATGTATTAGAATAATTGATTATGCTTAAGGAGAGGGTTTATAAGACCCCTCCCTCTTTACATTTATAGGGTCCTAGAGTAGATTAACAATATATATACATGAGGTTTTAATATTGTTCCACAGTTGTTTTCTATTTCTCTCTCTCTTTCTCTCTGCCTCTTATAAAGAGACCCCTCTTTATAATGCAGAGGTGTGACAGACAGAACTCTGCATGGGAGTGTAGGAGATAAGACTAGTCAAGACTATTCCACTATAAATCAACATTTACTGCTACGCTTTTAGATGACACACTAAAAGCCTTGTTTTTATAGCTGTGTGGGCATGGTTTTGGTCTCATGAGTAAAAGATAATGATGTAGGCAGTGACATCACGAGGGCTGGACTGGATAAAATAACTTGGGACCTTTTCTTTGATGCAGAACTTAATCAGAAACATGCGTGCTATGTTCCTGATTGTCAACTTTTGTCTGCAATTGCATTAAAAGGTTTTTGAATGATTTAATTAAAGATAGTCATAATGCTAATTTCACCAATGAGCCAATGATTGACAAGGAACAGGAACGAACCCTAGCACTAGCAACCTCCAACGCCCTGGCATCGCTGCACCTCATCACCCATTCCTTCCTGCTATATACACAATTTCTTACTGTGTTTGGTTGTAGGTTAGGTTTTTCAAAGGAATAGGGACAGTACTGTATGCAACTTCGTCATAACACAGGGAGATAATCATGAGACCAACACCAAATAAGAATGATTGGACATGTGACCTCGCAGTCCAAATCTATGGTCAATACTGACTCGGTTTACCTGACAAAACCAATCCCCTAAACAACCCAAGCTTTGACTCCCATGGCTTAGATCCCATGTTGCCTGACAGTAAAAGTTAAACCACACTCACCATGACACCAAACAAGCACGTTTATGCATGTATTCCCTGTCCTTTTTGTGACAACCTCACCCCTCAAAGAACCTATGTTTATATTTTAGATATTGCAATTTTATCAATAGTCTTAATTGCTTTGTTTTTTTGTCTATTTTTGAGAGACTTGTATCAGCCTGTTTAACTTTGCATTAACTGACGAGTGTGAAGTAACACAAGCGTTGACAATAATGTACCTTTCTCCTGGGAAACGACCCAGGACTTTTATTCAGGGAAAGAAACAGAATGCGCCAAAGCGCTTCTGGTCCCTCTCTGCAACCGGACAGCTAAGCTGTTTACCTGCATATCCAACAAAAGTAACGTCCGTCCGGTAGGTTCCTGTCCAGTTGGGTTCGATGTTCATCCCAGGATTGGAGGGCCCTGCATGTCAGCTCTTGCTGCTCTCGACCAACAAAAAAAATCTGGCCAAAGCCAGATTAAAACAGCCACCGCCCACAATAATTAGATTCCGGTGTGTGTAATTAGGCTTACCCTTCCGGGCCATCCTCTTTTCTGGCCAACAAATGTAGACAACAAGCAGGCATATACAGGCCTTCACACACCATCACATAATCGAAGCAGAATATTTATCAGGAGAGACATATTCACAGATGGTGAAGGCTGCAAAACTCATTCACTTACGATGGTGTCATACCACAATGGTGCTTCTTTCTATAGCTGGAGGACGCCTGATTCCTCCAGGAGTGAAAAGTATAATTTTTCTATACGTTGTCTAGTACTGTCTTTTTGCTAGCTAGGGCCATCTACTTTAAGTGCTGCCTGCCTCCCAGTAGCCTACTACTTGGTGTGAACTGCTGGCAAGGCAATTTGTGAGGCATTTCAATTGTTGATCACTCACTTTGAGACCTTAACATTGTTTTCTGTGGCTTTTGTGGACCGATGGGTAATGATGCTTTGTGGGTGAATGCTGTCTGTTTGCAGATGGTCCCTGGTTCAAGCCCAGGTTGGGGCAATATACAGTGGGGCAAAAAAGTATTTAGTCAGCCACCAATTGTGCAAGTTCTCCCATTTAAAAAGATGAGAGGCCTGTAATTTATCATAGGTACACTTCAACTATAACAGAGAAAATGAGATTTTTTTTCTCCAGAAAATCACATTGTAGGTTTTTTAATGAATTTTGTTACAAATTAATTGTAACCTCACTTTTGAGAAAATTTCCCTTGAATGTTTTGGTACCTACTGGACCTGGTACCTACTTTTCTGTCTACACCCATTCAGCATCATTCACACCCGTATATACGTATACATATGAGATGAATAATGTAGGGTATGTAAACATTATATTAAGTAGCATTGTTTAAAGTGGCTAGTGATATATTTTACATCAATTCCCATTATTAAAGTGGCTGGAGTTGAGTCAGTGTGTTAGCAGCAGCCACTCTATGTTAGTGGTGGCTGTTTAACAGTCTGATGGCCTTGAGATAGAAGCTGTTTTTCAGTCTCTCGGTCCCAGCTTTGATGCACCTGTACTGACCTCACCTTCTGGATGATAGCGGGGTGAACAGGCAGTGACTCGGGTGGTTGTTGTCCTTGATGATCTTTATGGCCTTCCTGTGACATCGGGTGGTGTAGGTGTCCTGGAGGACAGGTAGTTTGCCTCCGGTGATGCGTTGTGCAGACCTCACTACCCTCTGGAGAGCCTTAGGGTTGTGGGCGGAGCAGTTGCCGTACCAGGCGGTGATACAGCCCGACAGGATGCTCTTGATTGTGCATCTGTAGATGTTTGTGAGTGCTTTTGGTGACAAGCTGAATTTCTTCAGCCTCCTGAGGTTGAAGAGGCGCTGCTGCACCTTCTTCACGATGCTGTCTGTGTGGGTGGACCAATTCAGTTTGTCTGTGATGTGTACGCCGAGGAACTTAAAACTTGCTACCCTCTTCACTACTGTTCCATCGATGTGGATAGGGGGGTGTTCCCTCTGCTGTTTCCTGAAGTCCACAATCATCTCCTTAGTTTTGTTGACGTTGAGTGTGAGGTTATTTTCCTGACACCACACTCCGAGGGCCCTCACCTCCTCCCTGTAGGCCGTCTCGTCGTTGTTGGTAATCAAGTCGACCACTGTTGTGTCGTCCGCAAACTTGATGATTGAGTTGGAGGCGTGCGTGGCCACGCAGTCGTGGGTGAACAGGGAGTACAGGAGAGGGCTCAGAACGCACCCTTGTGGGGCCCCAGTGTTGAGGATCAGCGGGGTGGAGATGTTACCTACCCTCACCACCTGGGGGCGGCCAGGTTGGACGTTTCTCCCGCTCTGTCATGGATGCCATGGTTTGAAGATGTAATTTGGAGACTTCTGTGTGTTCTTTTCGACTCAGTCTGCATATTTGCAATCAAAACGGCAGATTTTTCTCCATCTCCTTAGTATCATACTCTAATTCCACTGATTTCAAAACGCGGTCCTCCAGAAAGTGGAGAGCAACACTTATTCAGTTCTACTACATGATATCTTTCAAAAAAGCTGCATTAAAAATGATTACCTACACATACTGACCATTTCATGGTTATAGACAGAAGCGTGCTACATGTCAGACCGATCCGAGCTCATCTCTTGTTATGTCCAGCCCACTCATTATCTCAGCCAATCATAGCTAGTGGGAAGGTTGCTGACTTTTTCCATAGCTAAACCAACTATGTTCATAATTTAACCATTGTATTCGTATTTACAGATGGCATACACGTTTTTTTAAGGCACATGTACCAGAAGGCATTTCTGCCAAAAAACACATTTTGATAAAAAAAAGAAGTTTGCATTCAAATGGCGCTCTTGTGAAGTAGTGACGTGCGACATATACCAGTATTTTTACAGTTGATCTTTAGAAAAGTCAATTTTACTTGAATAACTTGTATTCAAATAAAACATTTGTTTCTTAATCTTTCGAGCCGAGTCTATATGATCTACGAGGTTCTAGTGGATATACCATATGGTTCAAGAGAAAAGTCTAAATAATCGAGTCAACAATGACATTGGCAATTAACTCTACAACTCATCCAACTATTGACTTTGTTTTGCAACTGCCAACAGTTTGGTGCCAAAACGCTTACAACAAAGATATGACATTTTAAAAAGGTGCTACATAGAATTTTTCTGAATTTCTCCCTTATGTGGAAGTTATGTGAATTGTAACAGCACAAGGTTGCATTCATAGTCTCCCCCTCCTGGCATCCTATTTCCCCATAACATGCTGGAGACTTGCTCTCGAACCTTTTACTTTCGGTTATGGTCCACGAGCTTAGAACATGTCAGGACCCGGTTACGAACCTGGGTCTCCGGAGTGAGAAACAGTCACTTAACCAACTGAGCCACGAATAGTCAGCAGAACCCAGAAGATGAGGCAGACACAGCAGTACTTAAGACGGTGTATTTAATAAAGTAAAAAAGAGAAGTCCTTCAATACAAAAAAATGGCAAATCCAAAAGGTGGTAGGAATAGCACAAAAAGCCTCAAGAGATACTCAAAAACAAAAACAGAATTCCACAAGAGCATCCACCGGAATCGACAAGAAAACACAGAACACTAGGGCTGGGTGCTAACATACAAACACAGAGCACAGAACTGAGGGAAACTAAGGGTTTAAATACAATCAGGGGAAACGAGGCACAGGTGCAAATAATAATGGGGAACAAGGGAAAAAACATAAGGTCAAAAAGCACAATGGGGGCATCTAGTGACCAAAACCCGGAACAACCCTGGCCAAATCCTGACAGAACAGCTGTAATTGAAAATGTATTTCAGAGCGATTTGATGGTACAATGATTCCCTACACTATTCAGTGCTTTCTCACAAACTGAAATTGAGTGTAGAATGTTATAGCAACCAGGAAATTACAAAGCGTTTTCTACATTGGCCGATTGACCCAATTTCCACAGCCACGAAATCAAAACAGCTTTCCCATTTTGAAAACAGATACCGGCGTGATCAGTGTATTACTTACCCACCAGTGTTGCGATTGGCGGTGTTAGATTCTGGGTTGAACATAGAATATGGTTACTCAGAAGGATAGTGTCTAACAGTGAACGAGACCGGTTTTTACATCAGAAGTTACTGGTTATCTGTAGGAGTCAGAAGGCTTTAGAATGTGTAGGGGAGATGGGTGGAGATCTTATAACCTAACAATGTCACTGAATGAGAGAGGGTAATGTATAACATTTACATTATGTCAGGATATGTTACTGTTAACCCTCAGGGATCTTATGGGAGGGATCCTCTGGGAGGAGAAGACACACAGTCTGGTATCAATAACCATGACAGCCTTTTATTTATTTATTTCACCTTTATTTAACCAGGTAGGCTAGTTGAGAACAAGTTCTCATTTACAACTGCGACCTGGCCAAGATAAAGCGTAGCAATTCGACACATACAACAAGACAGAGCTACACATGGAATAAACAAAACATACAGTCAATAATACAGTAGAACAAAAGAAAACAAAAAGTCTATATACAGTGAGTGCAAATGAGGTAAGTTAAGGAAATAAATAGGCCAATTACAATATAGCAATTAAACACTGGAATGGTAGATCGGCAGAAGATGAATGTGCAGGTAGAGATACTGGGGTGCAAAGAAACAAAATAAATAAATAAATAAATACCAGTATGGGGATGAGGTAGGTAGATAGATGGGCTGTTTACAGATGGGCTATGTACAAGTACAGTGATCTGTAAGCTGCTCTGACAGCTGGTGCTTAAAGCTAGTGAGGGAGATGTGAGTCTCCAGCTTCAGAGATTTTTGTATTTTGTTCCAGTCATGGGCAGTAGAGAACTGGAAGGAAAGACGACCAAAGGAGGAATTGGCTTTGGGCGTGACCAGTGAGATATACCTACTGGAGCACGTGCTACGAGTGGGTGCTGCTATGGTGACCAGTGAGCTGAGATAAGGCGGGCTTTACCTAGCAGAGACTTGTAGATAACCTGTAGCCAGCGGGTTTGGCGACAGGTATGAAGAGAGGGCCAACCAACGAGAGCGTACAGGTCGCAATGGTGGGTAGTGTATGGGGCTTTGGTGACAAAACGGATGGCACTGTGATAGACTGCATCCAGTTTGTTGAGTAGAGTGTTGGAGGCTATTTTATAGATGACATCACCGAAGTCGAGGATCGGTAGGATGGTCAGTTTTACGAGGGTATGTTTGGCAGCATGAGTGAAGGATGCTTTGTTGCGATATAGGAAGCCGATTCTAGATTTAATTTTGGATTGGAGATGCTTAATGTGAGTCTGGAAGGAGAGTTTACAGTCTAACCAGACACCCAGGTATTTGTAGTTGTCCAAGTATTCTAAGTTTACTTGCGTTTAAGAGCAGTTGGAAGCCACGGAAGGAGAGTTGTATGGCATTGAAGCTCGTCTGGAGGTTAGTTACCACAGTGTCCAAGGAGGGGCCAGAAGTATACAGAATGGTGTCGTCTGCGTAGAGGTGGATCAGAGAATCACCAGCAACAAGAGCAACATCATTGATGTATATAGAAAAGAGAGTCGGCCCGAGAATTGAACCCTGTGGCACACCCATAGAGGGGGGTAGCCATGTGAAAAGCATGGCCAGCCGTAGAGAAATGCTTATTGAAATTTATCGGTGGTGACAGTGTTTCCTAGCCTCAGAGCAATGGGCAGCTGGGAGGAGGTGCTCTTATTCTCCATGGACTTTACAGTGTCCCAGAACTTTGAGTTAGTACTACAGGATGCAAAATTCTGTTTGAAAAAGCTTGCCTTAGCTTTTCTAACTGCCTGTGTATATTTGTTCCTAACTTCCCTGAAAAGTTGCATATCACGGGGGCTATTCGATGCGAATGCAGAACGCCACAGGATGTTTTTGTGCTGGTCAAGGTCAGACAGGTCTGGAGTGAACCAAGGACAATATCTATTCCTAGTTCTACATTTTTTTGAGAGGGGCACAGCCTTGAGTTGGGGAGGAGTAAGCACTATTGGGTAGAGGTTAGGTCAGATGAAGTGAGGAAGAACATATATCACTAAGGCTCTGTCTAGCAACAGAGATGCATTGGTTGTTCATTTGTGGCGGTAAGAGACTCAATCTAGGAGAAAGGGTTAAATATCAGTGCTTGTGTGAAATGTCATTTGTCTGAATTACAGCTGTATCGACCCTTTGGGAAGAATTAAACTTGGTTAAGCTTCTCTAGAGTTATTTACTCCCAAAATTAGAACCTAACAGTGGGTAATACTGTGAAACACTATCATTCCACTATCACTGCAAAAATGTTGTTGTTTTTTAAATCCTGTGTAGCACCTTTAAAATAAATGTGACCCCATTCCTGAAAGCTCATATTGCCAGGAACACAAACATTCTTTCCTTTACAACACAGAGTTTTACAATCACGTGTCTGGATGATGTCTGTATTTAGGACTGAGCATACCTATCAACCCAAAAGCAAGTGGAACCCGGTTGTAAATCATTATCATAACACAAATTAAAATTTAGAAACTAGAGGATAGTTATTTAAAAGGTTTATATGTGTTTATTATTTTGATAATAAAAATATGAACGTATGTACAGTGAAACAAAATAAACATGTAAAGTGTCAGTCCCATGTTTCATGAGCTGAAATAAAATATCCCAGAAATGTTCCATATGCATAAAAAGCTTATTTCTCTCATATTTGGTGCAAAAATGTGTTTACACCCTTGTTAATGAGCATTTCTCCTTTGCCAAGATAATTCACCTGGGGCGGCAGGTAGCCTAGTGGTTAGAGCGTTGGACTAGCAGCCGAAAGGTTGCAAAATCAAATCCCGAGCTGACAAGGTAAAAATCCATTGTTCTGCCCCTGAACAAGGCAGTTAACCCACTGTTGCTAGGCTGTCATTGAAAATCAGAATTTGTTAACTGACTTGCCTAGTTAAATAAAGGTAAAATATTTTTTTTTAAATCCACCTGGCAGGTGTGGCATATCAAGAATCTGATTAAACAGCGTGATCATTACACAGGTGCACCTTGTGCCAGGGACAATAAAAGGCCACTCTAAAATGTGCATTTTTGTCACACAATTCCAGTCTCAAGATTTGAAGGAGTGTGCAATTGGCATGATGACAGCAGGAATGTCCACCAGATCTGTTGCCAGAGAATTGAAATGTTAATTTCTCTACCATAAGCTGCCTTCAACAATGTTTTAAAGAATTTGGCAGGTACGTCCAACCAGCCTCGCAACCGCAGACCACGTGTAACTACACCAGCCCAGGACCTCCACATCTGGCTTCTTCATCTGCGGGATCGTCTGAGACCAGCCACCTGGACAGCTGATGAAACTGAGGAGTATTTCTGTCTGTAATAAAGCCCTTTCGTCAGGAAAAACGTATTCTGATTGGCTGGGCTTGGCTCCCCAGTGGGTGGGACTACACCCTCCCTGGCCCACCTATGGCTGCGCCCCTGCCCAGTCATATGAAATCCAGATTAGGACCTAATGAATTTACTTCAATTGACTGATTCCTTATATGTAACTCAGTAAAATGTTTGAAATTGCTGCATTTATATTTTTGTTCAGTATATTTGTATGAAAAACATGTAAACTCAACTGTTAATAGGTCTCAATATTCACTAAACATTGTAAACTCTTTACATACAGTATATGTATTTGAAGTCGGAAGTTTACATACACCTTAGCCAAATACATTCAAACTCAAAGTTTTTCACAATTTCTGACATTTATTCCTAGTAAAAATTCGCTGTCTTAGGTCAGTTAGGATCACCACTTTATTTTAAGAATGTGAAACGTCAGAATAATAGTTGAGAATTATTTATTTCAGCTTTTATTTCATCACATTCCCAGTGGGTCAGAAGTTTACATACACTCAATTAGTATTTGGTAGCATTGCCTTTAAATTGATTAACTTGGGTCAAACGTTTCAGGTGGCCTTCCACAAGCTCCCCACAATAAGTTGGGTGAATTTTGGCCCATTCCTCCTGACAGAGCTTGTGTAACTGAGTCAGGTTTGTAGGCCTCCTTCCCAAGGATGAACCAGACTTGTGGCCTACAATTTTCTTTCCTGAGGTCTGGGATGATTTCTTTTGATTTACTCATGATATCAAGCAAAGAGGCACTGAGTTTGAAGGTAGGCCTTGAAATACATCCACAGGTACACCTCCAATTGACATAAAATAGCAGAAGCTTCTAAAGCCATGACATAATTTCCTGGAATTTTCCAAGCTGTTTAAAAGCACAGTCAACATAGTGCGTGTACATTAATCCACACACAAAAAGGTTGACCGACATCAGTTCAGTTTATCTTTCAATCACCCACGTGGGTAAAACCAATGGAGATGGCACGTGGGTATCTGCTTATATAAACCAATGAGGAGATGGGAGAGGCAGGACTTGATGTGAGGCCTGTGGCAATTTCCTCTTCTGTCTAATGGTAAGTTCACCACTGCATCATTTATTGTGTTGAGATTCCCATTCACTAGCCTAACCATCTGTTTTTTGCAAGTTCGTCGAGACATTTGACCCCCGGTCGAAGTTAGAATCCCACCACTGCATCATTTATTGTGTTGAGATTCCCATTCACTAGCCTAACCATCCGTTTTTTGCAAGTTCGTCAAGACGTTTGACCCCCGGTCGAGGTTATAATCCCAGTCGAGGCTACCTCCGAATGAGCTACAATACACTTCCATAGTTGGTTTGTATTTATTATGGATCCCCATTAGCTGCTGCCTTCCTGGTGTCCAGCAAAAGTAAGGCAGTTTTTACAGTTTAAAACATTAAAACAATACATTCACAACACACCGTGTGCCCTCAGGCCCATACCACATATCTACAGTACTAAATCCATGTGTATGTATCGTGTGTCTGTGCCTATGTTTGTGTTGCCGTTCCATAAGGTGTTTTTTTTGTTGTCTGTTTTTGAAATCACATTTTACTGCTTGCATCAGTTACTTGATGTGGACTAGAGTTCCATGTAGTCATGGCTCTACTGTGCGCCTAGTACTGTGTGTGCCTCCCACAGTCTGATGAATTCATTAATGCCATTTTTATGTATCTGCATCCAGTATGGAAGTTAGAGGACATTGTGTGTGAAAATGCTAACTAGCTTAGCACAAAGACTAGAAGTCTACAGGAAGTTAGCATGCTAACACTTTTGATCAGAACACAAAGTGACAAGATGCACAGATAGTGCCAAAACTGGCACAGATATTCTCCATCCTCATGGACATCAGGCTCAGTAGAATGTCATTGGTACAGTAATGGTAACAGACTGTCCCAAATGGCACCCTGTTCTCTACATAGCGCTGGTCAAAAGCAGTACACTATAAAAGGGAATAAGGTGCAATTTGGGAGGCAAACATTGGTATACAGAAGACTATATTGACTATAGCTCAGCATTCAACACCATAGTACCCTCCAAGCTTATCACTTATCATTAAGCTTGAGGCCCTGGGTCTTAACCCCACCCTGTGCAATTGGGTCCTGGACTTCCTGACGGGCCGCCCCCAGGTGGTGACAGTAGGAAACAATATCTCCACTTCACTGATCCTCAACACTGGGGGCCCACACGGGTGTGTGCTGTCAGGAAAATAACCTCTCACTCAACATCAACAAAACAAAGGAGATGATTGTGGACTTCAGGAAACAGCAGATGGAGCACCCCCCAGCCACATCAAGGAACAGCAGTGGAGAAGGTGGAAAGTTATGTTCCTCGGCATACAAATCACTGACAAACTCACACAGACAGTGTGGTGAAGGTGGCGCAACAGCCCTTCTTCAACCTCAGGAGGCTGAAGAAATTTGGCTTGTCACCCAAAACCCTCACAGACTTTAACAGATGCACAATTGAGAGCATCCTGTCGGGCTATATCACCGCCTGGTACAGCAACTGCACCGCCCACAGCCGCAGGGCTCTCCAGAGGGTGGTGTGGTCTGCACAACGCGTCCGGGGGCAAACTACCTGCCCTTCAGGACACCTACAACACCCGATGTCACAGGAAGGCCAAAAATATCATCAAGGACAACAACCACCTGAGCCACTGCCTGTTCACCTTGCTATCATCCAGAAGGCAAGGTCAGTACAGGTGCATTAAAGCTGGGACCAAGAGACTGAAAAACAACTTCTAGCTCAAGGACATTAGACTGTTAAAACAGCCATCACTACTACATTAGAGGCTGCTGCCTACATGCAGACTTGAAATCATTGGCCACTTGAATAATGGAACACTAGTCACTTTAATAATGTTTACATATCTTGCATTACTCATCTCATACATATATACTGTATTTTATACTATCTATTGCATCTTAGGCTATGCCACTATCATTGCCCATCCATATATTTATATATTGTTATTCCATTCCTTACATTTGTGTATTAGGTATTTGTTGTGTAATTGTTAGATATTGCTGCATTGTCGGAACAAGAAGCACAAGCATTTTGCTACACTTGCAATAACATCTGCTAATCATGTGTACGTGACCAATAAAATTTGATTTATTTGATTTGAGGACTAGTCAGGCAATCTCTCTGGATTCCATTTTAGGCTGTAATACATCTTACATCACTCGTAAAATCCTAGACGCATTGGCTAGATTCACATGGTCAACAAACCCTACTTCCATCATTTGCATTATTGCTCAAAGGCATAGATACTACTGTTGAAATGCTTATTGGACTAAGTAAAACTGGTTGTGTTACTACAATGAAAACATAACATGATACATTTCCTGTACTGCCACTGTGCCCGTCATAGCTACAAGTAGTCCATTTCCGCCATCTCCAGATACTTTGCGATGTAGTCCAATATGATCTTCTCATTGGCTGCATCTTTTAAATAAAAGTGAGCTCCAGGTAGCATTTGCACTGTAAAATCTCCAGATGATATTTCATTCCATGCTGTTAAATGAGAAAAGGGAAAGGCACATACCACATTTACAGTTGTGATGGAAACAGATCACAATTCGGTTTCAGCAACTAAAGTTCTAAAGCAACTTCAAGAGTTCTCTGAAGACCTTACACAAACAGCCAGGAACCTACAGCTGAACTGTGCTCATCACTTAGGACTATTAATGGCATTTTCTTTGGTGTTAATCACAGGGTGTTACAGCAGTGTAACTTATGGAGAGAATCGCTAGACATCACATGGAAAGCAGACATGCACGAGACATCAGAGCGCTGACCTTGTAAGTCATGAGGCATGTCCTGCTTTCCATCGAAGCATGTGACTGGGCATGAGAGGAGAGGACTCTCTGGCCTGTCACACCTGGAACACAAGAACAATCTTGATTACATATTTATACAAAAGCAGCTCAAACATAGTCCATGTCAGAATTAAAGAGCGACTGCCTTTAAAGGGCAAAGAATCCCTTTGAAAACAAGCTGTGTAGCATCGATTAAAGTCAAAAACAGTTATTTTTGTTATAAAGTCAGTCTCATCTAAAATGGAGTTTGGAACATCCGTGTGCCACAATGGGTAATTTGGGGGAAAAACATTAACCAACCGCGGAACTGGTCAGGAAACACACCTCAGACTGAAATCTTGTTTTTCTAATGAGAAACAGAAAAACACGTGCCAATCGGCGTGTTCAGATAGTCTTTAACTCCATAGCCATTGCATTATACAGGGCATTATAGGGAAATAATGCACGCTCTAGAATGCCCTTCTAGACAATCAGAATTGAGTATTCAACAATGCCATGGTATAAGGGGTAATAAATGTGTTGCTAATTAACATTTACAGGCCTGAGGTGCTAATAGAATGTGCGTCCCAATAATATCTCCTATCTTCTGAAGTGTGGGGAAATTTCCACCATATTTCTTATACCAGCAATTTCCTTTCAAATTAGTGAAAGTGCACACTATGGGAGGAAAGAGAGAATTGTGACAAAGCTAGAGACGACCACCTGTAGTTCTCCACCACGTGGAGGTCGGCTTTCAGCGCAGGTAGGAAGAGCTTTACAACCTCAGGATTGGCCAGTAACTCGGGGGGAGTCCCACCAATCCTGGTCATCCACTGGAGAAACTCCTCGTCTGATAAATCACTTCTCTTTGGGGCTTGGATACGCATCTCAGACTAGAAAGCAAGGAAAAACTAAAAGGATGTCTTTCAAAAGGTATGAGAAATGCCCATATGGTTACATGTCATACAAATGTCGTAGTAAAGTTATATTGTATAAATGCTGTTCGGTTTTTACATGATTGCTATTATAGTACTCACGTAGGGTGCAGAGGCACCAGACAGGAAGATGTGAATTGGTTCCAGCTTGTGGACTCTTTTCAAAGTATCTGCTATAGCAAAGCTGGTCATGGCGCCAAAGCTGTGACAGTGCAGAATAGCGATAAAAGGTCATCACAATTCTGACAACTTTGGATCAATAAAATGTAGCTTCAGATAAGGACCATGATGACTATAGATCAAACAGTTCCCTCAGTAATTAAGTGTGCCATCAAAAACTGTACTCGTGACAACCTGATTTGGTTCTGGGTGACGAGATTCATACCTAAGTGGCACTGATGACATGTTTCTACTTGTACCTGTGGCCAAAGAGGGCAAACGGTTTCTCCTTGAGCACCGGCAGTAGCACATTGATGACCTCATCTACAATCTGCTCCATGCTTTGAAAGAAGGGCTCTTTGGCTCGAGCCTCCCGGCCAGGAAGTTTAACAGCATACACTAGCAAAGAACAAAGTGGGAGATAGAAACATTGGGTCTCCTTTCCCTTCACTAAACCTACTTCTCATGAATCATGACAAATTCAATTGACCAATCCTATTTTTATAATATAAATTAGAGCCTGACCGATATGGGTTTCTTGGGTCCGATATTGATTTTAGGGAGGAAAAAGTGACTGATTATCGATATTGTTTTTTTAGTTTTTTTTTTAGAGGTGGAATGATTTTTATTTTATTTTTAACTACAAACTGTGCTCCAAAGGATTAACAGATACTCTAAAGGATAATTTCTTAACTAAATATTAAAATGTGGTTTACATCAAAAAGCTACTAAATCCTCTATAAATACAAAACACTTGTTTCCGTTTACCTTCTTAGGTTGAACTTTGTCCATCTATAGCAGGGGATAAAAATGCAGAATTGTTTTGTTGCTGAAGCACCACAAGCAAACTATTAAACAAGGGATGAATGAATCACACTGTCTCCATAAATGTGAAACTTCACACATTCACTGTTCACACATTCACAACCTATTCAGTGAAATGCTGTACCACGCAGTTCATGTCACCACTAGGTGTCAGCATTTGTTTTGAGTAGATTCAATGTCGTGCTTTCAAATCAAACTTTATTTGTCACATGCGCCAAATACAACAAGTGAAGACTTTACGGTGAGATACTTACAAGCCCTTAACCAACAGTGCAGTTCAAGAAGGGTTAAAAAAAACATTTACTAAGTAGACTAAAATAAAAAGTCACACAATAAGAATAACGAGGCTATATACAGAGGGCACTGGTATCAAGTCAGTGTGCGGGGGAACAGGTTAGTTGAGGTCATTTCTACATGTAGGTAGGGGTGAAGTGACTATGCATCGATAATAAACAGCGAGTAGCAGCAGTGTACAAAAGGGAGGGGGAGGGGGCAATGTAAATTGTCCGGTGGTGATTTTATCAATTGTTCAGCAGTCTTATGGCTTGGGGGTAGAAGCTGTTGAGGAGCCTTTTGGTCCTAGACTTGGCGCTCCAGTACCACTTGCCGTGTGGTAGCAGAGAAAACAGTCTATGACTTGGGTGACTGGAGTCTGACAATTTTATGGGCTTTCCTCTGACACAGCCTATTGTATAGGTCCTGGATGGCAGGAAGCTTGGCCCCAGTGATGTACAGTGCGGTTCGCACTATAAGATTAACGAGGCTATATACAGAAGGCACTGGTATCAAGTCAGTGTGCGGGGGAACAGGTTAGTTGAGCCCTCTGTAGTGCCTTAAGGTCAGCTGCTGAGCAGTTGCCATACCAGGTGGTGATGCAACCGGTCAAGATGCTCTCGATGGTGCAGCTGTAGAAACTTTTGAGGATCTGGTGACCCATGCCAAATCTTTTCAGTCTCCCGAGGGGAGAAAGGTTTTGTTGTGCCCTCTTTACGACTGTTTTGGTATGTTTGGACCATGATAGTTAGTTTGTGATGTGGACACCAAGGAACTTGAAACTCTCGACCTGCTCCACAACAGCCCAGTTGCAGAGGGAGTGTGTTTAGGCCCAGAGTCCTTAGCTTAGTGATCCTGGGCACTATGGTGTTGAAATCTGAGCTGTAGTCAATGAACAGCATTCTCACATAGGTGTTCCTTTTGTCAATAGTCAAAGGTCATGTAAACAAACACTTTATGGAAACCTTGCATTGAGATCTTAGTGCACATGCTAGCTGTTCATTACGCCAATGTTTTCTTACAGAAACCATAATGTAAATTACACTGATATTCAATACAACATGTATTGACTATACACTGAGTGTACAAAACATTAGGAACACCTTCCTAATATTGAGTAGCACCCCTTTTCGCTGACAGAATAGCCTCAATTTGACAGGGCATGAACTCTACAAGGTGCCAAAACCGTTCCACAGGGATGCTGGCCCATGTTGACTCCAATGCTTCCTACAGTTGTGTCAAGTTGGCTAGCAGTCCTTTGGGTGTTGGACCATTCTTGATACACAGAGGAAACTGTTGAGTGAAAAACCCAGCTACGTTGCGGTTCATGACACACTCAAACCGGTGCGCCTGGCACCTACTACCATAACCCGTTCAAAGGCACTTCAATCTTTTGTCGAGCCGATTCACCCTCTGAATGGAACACACACAATCCATGTCGCTATTGTCTCAAGGTTTAAAAATCCATCTTTAAAAACGGTCTCTCCCCCTTTATCTACACTGATTGAAGAGGATTCAACAAGTGACATCAATAAGCCCCATCAAACCCTGGGGCGGCAGGGTAGCCTAGTGGTTAGAGCGTTGGACTAGTAACCGGAAGGTTGTGAGTTCAAACCCCCGAGCTGACAAGTTACAAATCTGTCGTTCTGCCCCTGACCAGGCAGTTAACCCACTGTTCCCAGGCCGTCATTGAAAATAAGAATGTGTTCTTAACTGACTTGCCTGGTTAATTTAAAAAAGGATCATAGCTTTCACCTGTTCATGTCATGGAAAGAGCAGGTGTCAATGTTTTGTACACTCAGTGTATATTTCAACTGCAAATGGCATACGCTGATAACTGAAAACGTTAACGCAAGAAAATCCTTGCCGCAATGGTTTTAGTCATACACCTAATTCAGCCATCTATCTCATCATGAATGCAAGCACATGACTCGAATGATAGATTGGCGCCAACTATCTTGCTTTTTGCAGTTTGTGGAAAACTAAATAAGCCCACACAGTAAGTGCTATTTTTGTATCAAGGAGTGTTCACTTTGGCGTCAGTCCGGTGTCCGCACATAAGTACCACAGAGATTGCTAGCTAGGTTAACACACACACACATATACACACACACATACATATGCCATGCCCACACAGCCATCTCCATAAACAAACATTGGCAGTAGAATGAGCACAGTGACATTCAACGTGGCACCATCATAGGATGCAACCTTTCCAACACAACAAGTCATTCGTCAAATTTCCGCCCTGCTAGAGTTGCCCCAATCAACTGTGCTGTTGTGAAGTGGAAACGTCTAGGAGCAACAACGGCTCAGCCGCAAAGTGGTAGGCCACCCAAGCTCACAGAACAGTATGTCAAGTGCTGAAGCGCGTAAAAATAGTCTGTCCTCAGGTACAACACTCACTACCAAGTTCCAAACTCCTTCTGGAAGCAACGCCAGCACAATAACTGTTTGTCGGCAGCTTCATTAAATGGGTTTCCACAGCCGAGCAGCTGCACAAGCCTAAGATCACCATGCGCAATGCCAAGCGTTGGCTGGGGTAGTTTAAAGTTCGCTGCCATTGGACTCTGGAGCAGTGGAAATGCATTCTCTGGAGCGATAAATCACACTTCACCATCTGGCAGTCTGACGGAAAAATCTGAGTTTGGTAGATGCTAGGAGGACGCCATCTGCCCCAATGCATAGTGCCAACTGTAAAGTTTGGTGGAGGAGGAATAATGGTCTGGGGATGTGTTTTTATGGTTCGGGCTTGGGCCCTTAGTTCCAGTGAACTAAAATCTTAACACTACAGCATACAATGACATTCTAGACGATTTTGTGCTTCCAACTTTGTGGCAACAGTTTAGGGAAGGCCCTTTCCTTTTTCAGCATGACAATGCTGACAGTGCACAAAGCAAGTCCATACAGAAATGGTTTGTTGAGATCAGTGTGGAAGAACTTGACTGACTTGCACAGAGCACTGACCTGAGTCCAATCAAACACCTTTGGAATTAATTGGACCGCCGACTGCGAGCCAGGCCTAATTGCCCAACATCAGCCCCCGACCTCACTAATGCTTGTGGCTGAATGGAAGCAAGTCTCCGCAGCAATGTTCCAACATCTAGTCTAAAGACTTCCCAGAAGAGTGGAGTCTGTCATACAGCAAAGGTGGGCCCAACTCCATATTAATGCCCATGATTTTGGAATGAGATGTTCGACAAGCAGGTGTCCACACACACTACATGCCCAAAATTATCTTGCCGGCTAGATAGAGCCTAACTACATAGCTGTCTAGCTAGCCAGCTAACGTTAACTAAGTGAGAATGGGGTGAGGACAGGGCTGTTTGCTTGGTGAAGTGTACTTTGATTATTTACTTATTCAAATATGCCATCACTAGATGTGGCAAGCTACTCACCGTCAAACCACCATGCCTACTCTCTCTTGACTTAGGGCTGAATGTTGTTCAATGAGCATCTCGTAGAATGCCATCTTTAGGCAACCATTGAAAAATTCTAAAAAGTGACAGCAAATAAGACATACTGTATTCGTTAATTCTATGTATATAATATTGCAGGTTTATATGCAGAATAAAGTCAGACACATATTTCTGAGAAAGATAAAAGAGAAGAAAGATAAGATAATTGGCCGATAATATTGGTCAACCGATTTATCGGTCGGGCTCTAAAAATAATAGTACCTTATGTAAAGCGCCTTTGGGTCTTTGAAAATGGCTATGTAAATCCAATGTATTATTATCATCATCATCATCATCATCATTACCTTCAATGGAGGTGAGGATTTTCCCCCAGCGTGCATAGTGTATGGAGCCTCCACCTGCCCATGGGAAGCATATCAGCCTGGCCACGGCATCAGGTCTCTTACTGAAGCAGTTGATCACCTTGTCCATTCTACTGTATTTGACAAGAGAAATTAAAATAAGGATTAGGCCTATGTATAATGCGGCAAAATTGAAGATGATATTTGCTAAGGCCAGCCTCTTGGAGTCACCTCCTCACTGTTGACCGTGAGACTGGTGTTTTGCTGGTACTATTTAATGTCACGGGTGCACCTCAGCCACGCTCAATGTACTGAACGATATCATAACCGCCATCGATAAAAGACAGTATTGTGCAGCCGTCTTCATCGACCTGGCCAAGGCTTTCGACTCTGTCAATCACCATATTCTTATCGGCAGACTCAGTAGCCTCGGTTTTTTCTAATGACTGCCTTGCCTGGTTCACCAATTACTTTGCAGACAGAGTTCAGTGTGCCAAATCGGAGGGCATGTTGTCCGGTCCTCTGGCAGTCTCTATGGGGGTACCACAGGGTTAAATTCTCAGGCCGACTCTTTTCTCTGTATAAATCAATGATGTTGCTCTTGCTGCGGGCGATTCCCTGATCCACCTCTACGCAGACGACACCATTCTGTATACTTCTGGCCCTTCCTTGGACACTGTGCTATCTAACCTCCAAAAGAGCTTCAACGCCATACAACACTCCTTCAGTGGCCTCCAACTGCTCTTAAACGCTAGTAAAGCCAAATGCATGCTTTTCAACCGTTCGCTGCCTGCACCCGCACGCCCGACTAGCATCACCACCCTGGATGGTTCCGACCTAGAATATGTGGACATCTATAAGTACCTAGGTGTCTGGCTAGACTGTAAACTCTCCTTCCAGACTCAAATCAAACATCTCCAATCTAAAATCAAATCTAGAGTCGGCTTTATATTCTGCAACAAAGCCTCCTTCACTTACATCGCCAAACTTACCCTAGTAAAACTGACTATCCAACCGATCCTCGACTTTGGCGATGTCATCTACAAAATAGCTTTCAATACTCTACTCAGCAAACTAGATGCAGTTTATCACAGTGCCATCCGTTCTGTTACTAAAGCACCTTATACCACCCACCACTGCGACCTGTATGCTCTCGTCGGCTGGCCCTCGCTACATATTAGGCGCCAGACCCACTGGCTCCAGGTCATCTACAAGTCCATGCTAGGTAAAGCTCCGCCTTATCTCAATTCACTGGTGACGATGGCAACACCCACCCGTAGCACGTGCTCCAGCAGGTGTATCTCACTGATCATCCCTAAAGCCAAAACCTCATTTGACCGCCTTTCCTTCCAGTTCTCTGCTGCCTGTGACTGGAACGAATTGCAAAAAAATAAATAAAATAAAAAATAAAAAAATTCACTGAAGTTGGAGACTTTTATCTCCCTCACCAAATTTAAACATCTGCTATCTGAGCAGATAACCGATCGATCGCTGCAGCTGTACATAGTCCATCGGTAAATAGCCCACCCAATTTACCTACCTCATCCCCATACTGTTTTTATTCATTTACTTTTCTGCTCTTTTGCACACCAGTATCTCTAACTGCACATGACCATCTGATCATTTATCACTCCAGTGTTAATCTGCTGAATTGTAATTATTCACCTACCTCCTCATGCCTTTTGCACACAATGTATATAGACTATTTTTTTCTACTGTGTTATTGACTTGTTTATTCCATGTGTAACTCTTGTGTTGTTGTCTGTTCACACTGCTCTGCTTTATCTTGGCCAGGTCGCAGTTGTAAATGAGAACTTGTTCTCAACTAGCCTCCCTGGTTAAATAAATAAAAAGCTGCCAGTTGAGGACTTGTGAGGCGTCTGGTTGGTTTCCGATTGCCCAATGCCAAACAAAGCCATGTGTTCATGCAAGTAATGTGTTTATTGGAGAAAAATGCTCATGTTTAATCCATTATTGATTATCAAGAAGCATAACTTCTCTCAAACTTCATATCACTTTCGTCTTCCAACAACATGCAGGAGAAAACAACGCAATAGCATCTCGCTCTAACAGCGCCGTGAATAGGGTATATTCAGTAGTCTTTATCCCTGGTTTAGACTCAGGCCTTAATCAGCATGCTCTCAAAAATGCGCTAACTACTCACATAATGTTTCAGACATATCAAGTTATGGTAAGCTACTGCGTGAGTATCATCGAATGTTCGCAGTCAAACAACCAATAATAATGCGTGCCTCGGTTTATTTTCCTATTTTTGGTCCAGACTGGCACCACGTCATGATTGGAATCGGACCGAGCACCCTTTTTTTGAGCGAACCACTGTGCGTTGTTAGTGCGCTCCCGTGTGCTGATAGAGTTCACACCCGTCCAAACGAACCGAAATAAGGGCGAATATGTGCCAGAGATCGTAAAAGACGCTCGAAACCAAATGGTGCGAAAGCCCTCTTACTTTCCTGTGCATCAGGATGCAAAGGTATAATGGAACAAACTGACGACTACCAAAACGCAAACTTTTTTTTATACCAGGTGCAATGTACAGGTTTATAAGCTACCGCAAACGAACCATGTTTGTTTGGATTTTGGTCACATTACTGCCAGATCCAGTTCTTACACTTAATGTAGCTTACTAAATCTCACGTCACTGAAGAATTTCTAAGCGTTAACTAGTATGTCATACTGTAAATACCTGTTAAATAGTCGTGGCACCTCACATTTTCTTAAAGCTTCCTGGTTCTTCTCCTCCTTTCCTCCTTTTTCTTCTTCTTAGCGAATTGGCTGGCAGATCGCCTCCAACTTTTAGATGCATACACTGCCACCTACTGTGCTGGTGTGTGAGGCCACTCACAGCCTATCGACATTTTAATTTATTTGTTTAATTTTACCTTTATTTAACCAGGCAAGTCAGTTAAGAACACATTCTTATTTTCAATGACAGCCTGGGAACAGTGGGTTAACTGCCTGTTCAGGGGCAGAACGACAGATTTGTACCTTGTCAGCTCGGGGGTTTGAACTCGCAACCTTGGTTACTAGTCCAACGCTCTAACCACTAGGCTACCCTTACCTTATAAATTCTTAATAAGGTAATACAAAATTGGGAAAAAGGAAAATTGCCCTGCCAACTATTCGCCCTCTCTCTCTCTAAAAAAAACACCAACCCATTCCACTATTTAACCCTATCTAGTCCTATTCCAGAACCAATGGAGGCTGCTGAAGGGAGGGCAGCTCATAATAATAGCTGGAAAGGTGCAAATGGAATGGCATCAATCACATGGAAAGCATGTGTTTGAAGTATTTGATACCATCCCACCTATTGTGCTCCAGTCATTAACACGAGCCTGTCTTCCCCAATTAAGGTGGCACCAACCTCCTGTGTCAGAACACTACCACTCAACACCCCCTGCAGCTGTTCTGCAGCAAATCCTTACAATCCCAAGTATTTCTCTGCCTCTGCTTCCACAGTCCTGGTTCTTCTCTTCTTCAGGTTTGGTTAGTAAACGGATGCTGAAATAGATCAAAAGTTTCATCTGAATTCTGGAGTGTGGAATTACATGGTAAATAATTAATTTATATATATTATATTAAATATATAAATAACTTAACTATGGATGTACAGTACTATATATCATATTAAATATATAAATAATGTTATTCTGGATGTATAGTACTGAGGCCAGTGAAACATTTTAGACCAAAGATTTGGAAGTGTATTTTGCCCCAATAGGGTCTTTACCACTTTTGCTATGTACTGTACCCTGTCCCTATGCACTGCATTGTCAAATCCCTTATAAATAAAGGATCACTGACAACTTTCTTTCTTTCACGAAGTGTAATTCTCTTTCAGTCCATTCGGTTCGAAATCTCACCTCTTTTGCGGGTCATTGGTTGAGGCCTTATTCAATCATGCCTAACAGGCCAATCAGCGCTTTGTGGGTGTAGGGGAGAACGGGTATGTTTATCCCATTTTTACAATCAGCATCACTCCATCAAGGGAAATATACTATTCTTTCTAACAAAGATATGTAAGGGATAAATGCCAACGTTCTGTACATTAGACGTTCTGTACATTAGACGTTCTGATATACATTAATGTACAGAACGGAAGCCTTTATCCCGCTTATACCACAGTTGCCCCCCAAAAATATTGAAGCACACATTTACCGGTATTAAAACTTATTTTGGGGGCCTTTTTAGTGGCGTAGCGGTTAGTACAGACCCGGATTTCATTGTCCCATTGCACTTTCTGAACGATTCCTCCAAAACATTGTTGCGGCTGGCTTCCCGTTAAGCTGGCGGGTGTTAAGGAGTGCGTTTAAGCTCATGTTTCGGAGGACACATGAATCCACATTCACCTCTCCCAGGCCCGTTGGGGAGTTGCAGCGATGAGACAAGATCGAATCTTATTTTTTGTTGATATTTTCATACTTTTTATAAGCAAATTAATACTTACTCATCTATTGATTGCTAGAGACGCGACCCAGTCGTTCATTAGATTAGTTTGATATTTACAAACATGACCCAGTTGTTAGTTCTTTATGTTCCGTTGCCATGCTCAGTGGCAAAGTTCTTATCCCTTGCTTACAGCTAGCTAGCCAACTAGCTACAGCTACCAGAGTATGTGAGCGGAGCAAGAGTGGAGCGAGGAGTGGAGCATGCCCAATTTGACTGGAGTCTGGAGAGAGTTTCGCAAAGGCTGAAGCATCGGCCTTCTAGCCCGCTCCAATTTCACTTAATTAGCTCTGGGCATGCCCGGCCCAGCATGCATTTGTAGGCTACTTGTGTGCTGCTATAGCACCTTGCTTTTGGTACTGTCATGAAGTTCGCTAAATATTTTCATAAAGAAACTGATAAAACACTCAGGTGCAAAGTCAAGGTGACTTACAAAGATGAGGACCAAGAGCAAGATAGGGAGTGTGGTGAGGGAGTGTTGTGATGTAACTAAAGGCACTGCTGCGCCTTCTTCACCACGCTGTCTGTGTGGGTGGACCATTTCAGTTTGTCCGTGATGTGTACGCCGAGGAACTTAGAACTTTCCACCTTCTTCACTACTGTCCTGTCGATGTGGATAGGGGGCTGCTCCCTCTGCTGTTTCCTGAAGTCCACGATCAGCTCCTTTGTTTTGTTGACATTGAGTGTGAGGTTATTTTCCTGACACCACTCTCCAAGGGCCCTTATCTCCTCCCTGTAGGCCGTCTCGTCGTTGTTGGTAATCAAGCCTACCACAGTAGAGTCGTCTGTAAACTTGATGATTGAGTTGGAGGTGTGCATGGCCACACAGCCATGGGTGAACAGGGAGTACAGGAGAGGGCTGAGAAAGCACCCTTGTGGGGTGGAGTGTTGAGGATCAACGGGTTTCCTACCCTCACCACCTAGGGGTGGCCCGTCAGGAATGCCAGGACCCAGTTGCACAGGACGGGGTCGAGACCTACGGTCTTGAGCTTAATGACGAGTTTGGAGGGTACTATGGTGTAAAATGCTGAGCTGTAGTCGATGAACAGCATTATTACATAGGTATTCCTCTTGGCCAGATGGATTAGGGCCGTGTGCAGAGTGATTGTGATTGCATCGTCTGTGGACATATTGGGGCGGTAAGCAAATTGAAGTGGATCTAGGGTGTCAGTGTTATGTACTTGAGTGAAGACCCAAAAGCGGTTTTAACAGAAAACAGAGTTCTTTAATGAAAAACAGGAATGGCATAAATCCTCTTCCAACGTTGACAATGGAACAAAAAGAACGTAGTATAGTGCAGGATGCACCTGCCAGGCAGACTCCGACAGGATAGGACAAGGTGGAAGCAAACGAGACGACAGCTTGCTTCTGGCATCAAAAACACAAACAAGAATCAGACACTGAAAGTAGCAGGAACAGAGAGAGAAATAGAGACCTAATCAGAGGGGGAAGAGAGAACAGGTGTGAAAGAGTGAATGAGCTAGTTAGGGGAAATGTAGAACAGCTGAAGGATGAGAGACAGAGAAGGTAACCTAAAAAGACCAGCAGAGAGAGACAGAGTGAAGAGAAAGGACAGGAACAGACATAACAAGACATGACAGTACCCCCCCCCCACTCACCGAGCGCCTCCTGGCGCACTCGAGGAGGAAACCTGGCGGCAACGGAGGAAATCATCGATCAGCGAACGGTCCAGCACGTCCCGAGAGGGAACCCAACTCCTCTCCTCAGGACCGTACCCCTCCCAATCCACTAGGTACTGATGACCACGGCCCCGAGGGCGCATGTCCAAAATCTTACGAACCCTGTAGATGGGTGCGCCCTCGACAAGGATGGGGGGAGGGACGAGCGGGGGCGCGAAGAACGGGCTTAACACAGGAGACATGGAAGACCGGGTGAACGCGACGAAGATAGCGGGAGAAGAAGTCGCACTGCGACAGGATTAATGACCTGGGAAATACGGAACGGACCAATGAACCGCGGGGCCAACTTGCGAGAAGCTGTCTTAAGGGGAAGGTTCTGAGTGGAGAGCCATACTCTCTGACCGCAACAATATCTAGGACTCTTGGTCCTACGCTTATTAGCGGCCCTCACAGTCTGCGCCCTATTACGGCAAAGTGCCGACCTGACCCCCTTCCAGGTGCGCTCGCAACGCTGGACAAAAGCCTGAGCGGAGGGGACGCAGGACTCGGCGAGCTGAGATGAGAACAGCGGAGGCTGGTACCCGAGGCTACTCTGAAAAGGAGATAGACCGGTAGCAGACGAGGGAAGCGAGTTGTGGGCGTACTCTGCCCAGGGGAGCTGTTCTGACCAAGACGCAGGGTTACGAAAAGAAAGACTGCGTAAAATGCGACCAACAGTCTGATTGGCCCGTTCGGCTTGACCGTTAGACTGGGGATGAAAGCCGGACGAGAGACTGACGGAAGCCCCAATCAAACGGCAAAACTCCCTCCAAAATTGAGACGTGAACTGCGGGCCTCTGTCGGAAACGACGTCAGACGGAAGGCCATGAATTCGGAAAACATTCTCGATAATGATCTGAGCCGTCTCCTTAGCAGAAGGGAGCTTAGCGAGAGGAATGAAATGAGCCGCCTTAGAGAATCTATCGACAACCGTAAGAATAACTGTCTTCCCCGCTGATGAAGGCAGTCCGGTGATGAAATCTAAAGCGATGTGAGACCACGGTCGAGAGGGAATGGGAAGCGGTCTGAGACGGCCGGCAGGAGGAGAGTTCCCAGATTTAGTCTGCGCGCAGACCGAACAAGCGGCGACAAATCGACGCGCGTCACGTTCCCGAGTGGGCCACCAGAAACGCTGGCAAATGGAAGCGAGCGTACCCGAACGCCGGGGTGGCCGGCTAACTTGGCAGAGTGGGCCCACTGAAGAACGGCCGGACGAGTAGGAACGGGAACGAACAGAAGGTTCCTAGGACAAGCTCGCGGCGACGGAGTGTGAGCGAGTGCTTGCTTTACCTGCCTCTCAATTCCCCAGACAGTCAACCCGACAACACGCCCTTCAGGGAGAATCCCTCGGGGTCGGTGGAGACCTCAGAAGAACTGAAGAGACGAGATAAAGCATCAGGCTTGGTGTTTTTGAGCCCGGACGATAAGAAATAACAAACTCGAAACGAGCGAAAAACAGAGCCCAACGAGCCTGACGCGCATTAAGTCGTTTGGCTGAACGGATGTACTCAAGGTTCCTATGGTCAGTCCAAACGACAAAAGGAACGGTCGCCCCCTCCAACCACTGTCGCCATTCGCCTAGGGCTAAGCAGATGGCGAGCAGTTCGCGATTACCAACATCATAGTTACGTTCTGACGGCGATAAGCGATGAGAGAAAAACGCGCAAGGATGGACCTTGCCATCAGAGAGAGAGCGCTGAGAAAGAATGGCTCCCACGCCCACCTCTGACGCGTCAACCTCAACAACAAACTGACTAGAGATGTCAGGTGTAACAAGAATAGGTGCGGATGTAAAACGATTCTTAAGAAGGTCAAAAGCTCCCTGGGCGGAAACGGACCACTTAAAGCACGTCTTAACAGAAGTAAGGGCTGTGAGGGGAGCTGCCACCTGACCGAAATTACGGATGAAACGACGATAGAAATTAGCGAAGCCCAGAAAGCGCTGCAGCTCGACGCGTGACTTAGGAACGGGCCAATCAATGACAGCCTGGACCTTAGCGGGATCCATCTTAATGCCCTCAGCGGAAATAACGGAACCGAGAAAAGGGACAGAGGCGGCATGAAAAGTGCACTTCTCAGCCTTCACATAAAGACAGTTCTCCAAAAGGCGCTGGAGGACGCGTCGCACGTGCTGAACATGAATCGAGAGAGACGGTGAAAAAATCAGGATATCGTCCATGTAAACGAAAACAAAAATGTTCAGCATGTCTCTCAGGACGTCGTTAACTAGTGCCTGAAAGACAGCTGGAGCGTTAACGAGGCCGAAAGGAAGAACCCGGTATTCAAAGTGCCCTAACGGAGTGTTAAACGCCGTCTTCCACTCGTCCCCCTCCCTGATGCGCACGAGATGGTAGGCGTTACGAAGGTCCAATTTGGTGAAAAACCTGGCTCCCTGCAGGATCTCGAAGGCTGAAGACATAAGAGGAAGCGGATAACGATTCTTAACTGTTATGTCATTCAGCCCTCGATAATCCACGCATGGGCGCAGGGACCCGTCCTTCTTCTGAACAAAAAAAAACCCCGCTCCGGCGGGAGAGGAGGAGGAGACTATGGTACCGGCGTCGAGCGAAACCGACAAATAATCCTCGAGAGCCTTACGTTCGGGAGCCGACAGAGAGTATAATCTACCCCGGGGAGTAGTTCCCGGAAGGAGATCAATAATACAGTCATACGACCGGTGTGGAGGGAGAGAAGTGGCCTTGGAACGACTGAACACCGTGCGCAGATCGTGATACTCCTCCGGCACCCCTGTCAAATCGCCAGGCTCCTCCTGTGAAGAAGAGACAGAGGAAACAGGAGGGATAGCAGACATTAAACAGGTCACATGACAAGAAACATTCCAGGATAGGATAGTATTACTAGACCAATTAATAGAAGGGTTATGGCGCACTAGCCAGGGATGACCCAAAACAACAGGTGTAAAAGGTGAACGAAAAATTAAAAAAGAAATGGTTTCGCTATGATTACCAGAGACAGTGAGGGTTAAAGGCAGCGTCTCACGCTGAATCTTGGGGAGAGAACTACCATCTAAAGCGAACAAGGCCGTGGGCTCCCCTAACTGTCTGAGAGGAATGTCATGTTCCCGAGCCCAGGTCTCGTCCATAAAACAGCCCTCCGCCCCAGAGTCTATCAAGGCACTGCAGGAAGCAGATGAACCGGGCCAGCGGAGATGGACCGGAAAGGTAGTGCGTGATCCAGAAGGAGAGGCCTGAGTAGTTGCGCTCACCAGTAGCCCTCCCCTTACTGATGAGCTCTGGCTTTTACTGGACATGAGGTGACAAAATGACCAGCGG
The DNA here is from genome assembly GCF_036934945.1 of Oncorhynchus masou masou. Taxonomy (NCBI): domain Eukaryota; kingdom Metazoa; phylum Chordata; class Actinopteri; order Salmoniformes; family Salmonidae; genus Oncorhynchus; species Oncorhynchus masou. The sequence continues at coordinate 41,989,867 of NC_088224.1, forward strand.
AGCCGCAGTAGAGACAGAGGCGATTGGTGATTCTCCGTTCCTTCTCCTTGGCCGAGATGCGGATACCCCCCAGCTGCATAGGCTCAGCATCCGAGCCGGCGGAGGAGGGTGGCAGTGATGCGGCAGGTGGCAGTGATGTGGAGAGGGGAGCAACGGAGAACGCGAGCTCCTTTCCACGAGCTCGGCGACGAAGATCAAACCGTCGCTCTATGCGAATAGCGAGGGCTATTAAGGAGTCCAGACTGGAAGGAACCTCCCGGGAGAGGATCTCATCCTTAACCTCGACGAGGAGACCCTCCAGAAAACGAGCGAGCAAAGCCGGCTCGTTCCAGTCACTAGAGGCAGCGAGAGTGCGAAACTCAATAGAATAATCCGTTATGGATCGATTCCCCTGACATAGGGAAGACAGGGCCCTGGAAGCCTCCTCCCCAAAAACAGAACGGTCAAAAACCCGTATCATCTCCTCCTTAAAGTCCTGAAACTGGTTAATACACTCAGCCCTCGCCGCCCAGATTGCCGTGCCCCACTCACGCGCCCGTCCGGTAAGGAGAGAAATGACGTAGGCGATGCGGGCTGCGCTCCTGGAGTAAGTGTTGGGCTGGAGAGAGAACACCACATCACACTGAGTGAGGAATGAGCGGCACTCAGTGGGCTCCCCAGAGTAACAGGGCGGGTTGTTGATCCTGGGCTCCGGAGACTCGGAAACCCTGGAAGTGGGCGGTGGATCGAGGTGGAGTTGGTGAACCTGTCTTGTGAGGTCGGAGACTTGGACGGCCAGGGTCTCAACGGCATGTCGAGCAGCAGACAATTCCTCCTCGTGTCTGCCTAGCATCGCTCCCTGGATCTCGACGGCGGAGTGAAAAGGGTCCGGAGCCGCTGGGTCCATTCTTGGTCTGATTCTTCTGTTATGTACTTGAGTGAAGACCCAAAAGCGGTTTTAACAGAAAACAGAGTTCTTTAATGAAAAACAGGAATGGCATAAATCCTCTTCCAACGTTGACAATGGAACAAAAAGAACGTAGTATAGTGCAGGATGCACCTGCCAGGCAGACTCCGACAGGATAGGACAAGGTGGAAGCAAACGAGACGACAGCTTGCTTCTGGCATCAAAAACACAAACAAGAATCAGACACTGAAAGTAGCAGGAACAGAGAGAGAAATAGAGACCTAATCAGAGGGGGAAGAGAGAACAGGTGTGAAAGAGTGAATGAGCTAGTTAGGGGAGATGTAGAACAGCTGAAGAATGAGAGACAGAGAAGGTAACCTAAAAAGACCAGCAGAGAGAGACAGAGTGAAGAGAAAGGACAGGAACAGACATAACAAGACATGACAGTCAGGTAGGGTGGGAGTGATATGATCTTTGACTAGTCTCTTAAAGCACTTCATGAAGATGGAAGTGAATGCTACATGGCAATAGTCGTTTAGCTCAGTTACCTTAGCTTTCTTGGGAACAGACCATGTACCACGAATATAACAAAACATTGATTTTTACTCTAGTATGCAGGCACGGCAGGCCTTATTGCTTAAATATTTCAGGATGTTGTGCATCCCTGGAGATCAGTCTCCTCAGGAGTCCTGTGTCAGGTCACACAAGAGCCCCCGCCTCAAGACTCATAAGTCCCCATTGGGACGGGTAAACACCACTGTTCCCCCAGTTCAGGTCTCGAATAAACAGTCCCATCACATTAAGGCCCTTGGGCAGAGGGTGATGGTTCAGAATGTTCCCATTCAAAACAATCCACGTTTCAAGGGCTACCTTGTCCAGCCACCAGGCCTGGCAAGTTCATTGTCCCTTTCACAGGGATACTCTGGGAGGAGAAGAGACACAGTCTGGTCCCAGGCACCATGACAGCCGTGAGTTGGGGAGGAGTGAGCACTTTGGGGTAGAGGTCAGGTCAGATAAAGTGAGGAAGAACAGATATCACTAAGGTTCTGTCTAACAACAGAGATGCATTGGCTGTTCAGATGTGCAGGAGGAGACTCGGGAGGAAGGGTTAAATGTCAGGGCTTGTGTGAAATGTCATTGTCTAATGCAGCTGTATTGATCCTCTGGGAAGAATTAAACTTGGTTAAGCTTTTATAATGTCCGTTGAGTTTTTTACTCTGAGAATTAGAACCTAACAGCCTCTTAATAATTGCTTAATGCTATACCTAGACACATGCATCTTATAGTATTCTGAGTGGTGACGCAAGGCTTGCAACCTTGGCTATACCTACAGGATATGATTATTCTTTTTTTATGTCTGTCATCATATCCTATGACCGAAAACAGCTTCTGGACACCAGAACAGTGATCACTGACCTCAATTTGGATGAACATTTCTACTTCAATGAGTCAGCAGCTCTGGACATTCTGCTTACTCCGGACCAGGCCCTAATCCCTGGAAATGGTGGGAAAGAGAGACCACCATTGCCCAATGTTCTGTTGGTGAATGTGCAGCCACTGGAGAACAAACTGGATGAGCTCCATTCAAGACTATCCTATCAATAGGACCTGAAAAACTGTAATATCCTATGTTTCATAGTCGTGGCTGAATAAGAACATGAATAAACATCTCGCTGGTTTTTCTATGCATTGTCAAGACTGAACAGCAGGGTCTCTTTTTTAACAGCTGCTGCGTGATCTCTAATGTTAAGGAAGCCTCAAGTTTTTGGTCGCTTGAGTTAGAATACCTCATGATAAGCTGCAGACCATACTATTTACACAGTGCCTTCAGAAAGTATTCATAGCCTTTGACTTATTCCACATTGTGTTGTGTTCCAGCCTGAATTCAAAATGGATTAAAAAAAATCGATAATGATTCTCACCCACACACAATACCCCATAGTGACGACGTGATAACATGTTTTTGCACATTTATTGAAAATGAAATACAGAAATATCTAATTTAAATAAGTATTCCCACCCGAGGCAATACATGTTAAATACATGTTAAATATATCACTAGCCACTTTAAACAATGCTACCTAATATAATGTTTACATACCCTACATTATTCATCTCATATGTATACGTATATACTGTACTCTATATCATCTACTGCATCCTTATGTAATACATGTATCACTAGCCACTTTAACTATGCCACTTTGTTTACATACTCATCTCATATGTATATACTGTACTCGATACCATCTACTGTATCTTGCCTATGCTGCTCTGTACCATCACTCATTCATATATCTTTAGGTACATATTCTTTATCCCCTTACACTTGTGTATAAGACAGTAGTTTTGGAATTGTTAGTTAGATTACTTGTTTGTTATTACTGCATTGTCGGAACTAGAAGCACAAGCATTTCAATACACTCGCATTAACATCTGCTAACCATGTGTATGTGACAAATAAAATTTGATTTGATTTGTTAGATTCACCTTTGACAGTGATTACAGCTGTGAGACGTTCTGGGTAAGTCTCTAAGAGCTTTGCCCACCTGGATTGTACAATATTTGCACATTATTCTTTTTAAAATTCTTCAAGCTCTGTCATTGCTAAACAGCAGTGTTCAAGTCTTGCCATAGATTTTCAAGCCGATTTAAGCCAAAACTGTAATTAGGCCACTCAGGAACATTCAATGTCATCTTGGTAAGCAATTCCAGTGTAGATTTGGCCTTGTGTTTTTGTTTTTTGTCCTGCTGAAAGTTGAATTTGTCTCCCAGTATCTGTTGGAAAGCAGACTGAACCAGGTTTTCCTCTTGGATTTTGCCTGTGCTTAGCTCTATTCTGTTTATTTGTATCCTAAAAAACTCACTAGTCCATGCAGATGACAAGCATAGCCATAACATCAAGCAGCCACCACCATGCTTGAAAATATGAAGAGGGATGGGTTTTGTTGGATTTGCCACAAACATAATGCTTTGTATTCAGTACATAAATGTAATTCTTGCCACCTTTTTTGCAGTTTTACTTTAGCACCTTATTGCGAACAGGATGCATGTTTTGGAATATTTTTAGTCTGTACAAGTTTCCTTCTTTTCACTCTGTCATTTAGGTTAGTGTTGTGAAGTAACTATAATGTTGATGATCCATGCTCAATTTTATCATGTCACAACCATTACACTCTGTAACTGTTTTAAAGTCACCATTGGCCTCATGGTGAAACTCCCGAGGGGTTTCCTTCCTCTCCGGCAAGGACGCCGGTATCTTTGTAGTGACTGGGTGTATTGATACACCATCCAAAGTGTAATTAATAACTTCAGCATGCTCAAAGGGATATTCAATGTTTGCTTTTAACATTTTTACCCATCTACCAATAAGTGCCATATTACAACCTGTGTTGTGATACTTTCGTTGTTTGTTCTGTAACCTGCTAATTCATATGCCTTGCGACCGTGATAGGCCTAAAGGCAGAGACAATAATAAGACACAGTGGCAGAATAGATTCAACCACACCTTTGTTTTATTACAAAACCAGATAGCAACCTCTGTCCAGTAAAGTCCACAAAGCATATTGCATGCACAGTTACAGACAGTTACATGACCTACAGCATGGTGTCACGACTCCTACCGAAGGTGGCTCCCCTTCCTGTTTGGGTGGCACTCTGCGGTCGTCGTCACAGGCCTACTAGATGCCACTGGTCTTTTCTCCCCTTTCTGTTTATTGGTTTCACCTGTTTTAGGCTGATTAGTCTGGCTTTATTTAACGGTTGGCCCGCCTGCTCTTTGTGCGGGATTGTTTTTGTTGTAACTTGTGAGCACGTCTGTGGGTAACGTGTTTCCCATTTTCGTGGGGTTTTGCTGGACAGTTTAAGTCCCCATGTTTGATAACATTTGTTTTGTTGTGCGCCCTCTGTGTTTTCGTGGGGTTGTTTTAAGTCCACCGTTGTGTGCATTAAAAAGTCGCAAAGAAAACAGGAGTTGCTTACACTATTCCAGCACCATTTATTTAAACTTCCACATCATCAAATCACCTCCGCTTCGTCTAATACAGTGACAACTAAAAGATACCAAAAACAAATTTAGTCCAATCAATGTCAGCTAAATATGATGTGGTTGTCCATGATTCTGATTTCTGTGTGCGTGTGTGTGTGCATGCGTGTCCGTGCAAGTAGCATAACATGTTGACTCACACTACTTGTAGAGAAGCACCAATGCCATCCTCCTCTATTTCATGTTGACGAAACGGTCTATGATTCTGTCATACTGTACACCTTTTATTTTTTGTTTTCCTAGGCTACCTGGTTAAAATGCTTGCTCGCTTGCCTAACTTCCATTCATGGGCAACGTTAGCTAGTTAACATTAGCCTTCTACATCTAGCTACATATTGAACTTCTATCCTCTCAGGCCAGGGACACAACAATGTATTAATTAATGGTTGGATCATAATCGCTGTTACAATCATTGGCCAGTACGGAGAATGAAGTAAAACCACAAGTCCATCACTATCTCCATCCATGGCTAATTTAGGAGAGGGACAGTTTTAGCTAGCTGGCTAGCTAGCCACCGGAGGACAACAACACAACGAGATGCAACAATTCAAGTTTTTATGTCAATGATGTATACTCTCAATGGGATTTGATAGGAGTGACGCCAAAATCTAAGCTGGCATCCCTTGACACTTTTTTTTGGTGCACTAGGACCATCCACAGTTGAGCTCTCTCCGTTTAGCTCAACATTGATTGGATCATTTCTTATCCATTTTTTGTCAAGGGAGGCCAGATGCTTGCTGGATTCCCTTGCCTTCAATGCTACGGGCAGCAACAATGTCATACTCATTTGGACCAGAAAGCATCAGATGATGGCCTACACGTAGAGACAGAGGGGCACTGTTTCGCTCAGATGTTTTCTCCTGAGAGGTACATTCAGCCTCTTGCAAATTGAAGGAAAGTTATGAAACAGAGAGACAAAATACATTATTTTTATTGTTTTAAATATTCCCCGTGTTCCCAGTATAAGGCGCTAGTAGATTCAGGCGCTGCTGGGAATTTCATCAATAAAAGTTTAGCTCATTGTTTAGGGATCCCCATTGTTCCTGTGGATATGCCTTTCCCCGTTCATGCCTTAGATAGTCGACCATTAGGGTCAGGGTTTATCAGGGAGGCCACCGCTCCTTTGTGTATGGTAATGCAGGGGGGTCACAGGGAAAAGATGAGTCTTTTCCTTATTGATTCTTTTGCGTATTCTGTGGTGCTTGGCCTACCCTGGTTAGCTTGTCATAACCCCACTGTTTCTTGGCCACAGAGGGCTCTCACGGTTGGTCGCGAGAGTGCTCAGGAAGGTGTTTAGGGGTTTCCGTTGGTGCTACTAAGGTGGAAAGTCCAGACTAGGTCTCCACCGTGCGCGTACCCCCAAAATATGCCGATAAGGCTCTCGCATTCTGTAAAAATAAGGCGACTCAATTACCACCCCATCGACGGGCGGATTGTGCGATAGATCTCCTGGTAGATGCTGCATTTCCCAGGAGTCACGTGTATCCCCTGTCGCAAGCGGAGACAGTGGCTATGGAGACATATGTCTCCGAATCCCTGCGTCAGGGGTACATTCAGCCCTCCATTTCACCCGTCTCCTTGAGTTTCATTTTTTGTGAAGAAGGATGGCGGTTTGCCCCCTTGCATTGATTATCTAGGTCTCAATAAAATCACTACGCTACCTCTTATCACTACAGCGATTGAGTCAATGCACGGGGCGTGCGTCTTCACTAAACTGGATCTCAGGAGTGTGTACAATCTGGTGCGTATTCGGAAGGGAGACGAGTGGAAGACGGAATTTAGCACCACCTCAGGTCATTATGAGTACCTTGTCATGCCATATGGGTTGATGAATGCTCCATCAGTCTTCCAATCATTTGTAGACAAGATTTTCAGAGACCTGCACGGGCAGGGTGTAGTGGTGTATATCGATGATATCCTGATATACTCTGCTACACACGCCGAGCATGTGTCGCTGGTGCGCAAAGTGCTTGGTCGCCTGTTGGAGCATGATCTATATGTCAAGGCTGAGAAATGCTTGTTCTTCCAACAATCCGTCTCCTTCCTAGGGCATCGGATTTCCACGTCAGGAGTGGAGATGGAGAGCGACCGCATTGCAGCCGTGTGTAATTGGCCGACTCCCACCACGGTAAAGGAGGTGCAGCGATTCTTAGGGTTTGCCAACTACTACCGGAGGTTTATCGGGGGTTTTGGTCAGGTTTCTGCTCCCATTACATCACTGCTAAAGGGGGGCCCGGTGCGCTTGCAGTGGTCGGCTGAGGCGGACAGGGCTTTTAGGCACCTGAAGGCTCTGTTTACCTCGGTTCCAGTGTTGGCTCATCCGGATCCCTCTTTGGCATTCATAGTGGAGGTGGACGCATCCGAAGCTGGGATAGGAGCAGTGCACTCTCAGCGCTCAGGTACACCACTGAAGCTACGCCCCTGTGCCTTCTTTTCAAAGAAGCTCAGCTCAGTTACAACCCTTACCCGTTCCACAACAGCCGTGGTCGCACCTGTCGGTGGATTTTTTAACTGATCTTCCACCTTCACAGGGAAACACCATGATCCTGGTCGTTGTGGATTGTTTTTCTGTCGCCTCCTCCCTTTGCCCGGTCTCCCTACGGCCTTACAAACTTTACACACGTTTTCCGGCACTATGGGATGCCCGAGGAATGTGTATGATTGTGGTCCCCAGTTCACATCAAGGGTCTGGAAGGCGTTCATGGAATGTCTGGGGGTCTCGGTCAGCCTTATCTCAGGTTTTCACACCGAGAGTAATGGGCAGGTGGAGAGAGTTAACCAGGATGTGGGTAGGTTTCTGCGGTCTTATTGCCAGGATCAGCCGGAGGAGTGGGCTAAGTTCGCGCCCTGGGTAGAGATGGCCCAGAACTCGCTACGCCACTCCTCCACTAACCTTTCTCACTTTCAATGTGTATAATGGTATCAGCTGGTTCTGGCTCCTTGGCCTCAGAGTCAGACCGAGGCTCCTGCGGTGGACAATTGGTTCAGCGCCAACCTGATACCCTGTCACCCCAGTGAGGCCCCGGCTCTCAACCTGAAACCTCCCCCTCCGCCTGCCCTGCCGGAAGCTGGGTCCGCGGTGTGTGGGGCCGTTTAAAGTCCCGAGGAGAGTGATCGAGGTATGTTATAGGTTGCAGTTACCCACTAAGTACCGTATTAACCCCTTGTTCCATGTGTCTCTCCTCAGGCCGGTGGTGGCTGGCCCGCTCCAGGAGGCTGAAGTGCAGGATGTTCCTTCGCCCCCTCAGGACATCGAGGCAGTCCCGGCGTACTCTGTTCGATCCATCTTGGATTCGAGACGTCGGGCGAGGGGCCTTCAGTACCTCGTGGACTGGGAGGGGTAATGTCCGGAGGAGAGATGCTGGGTTCCGTATCAGATCCTCCCATGCTGCAAGAATTCCACCGTCTCCATCTGGATCGCCCTGCACCTCCCCCTCCGGGTTGTCCCCGAGTCCGGTGTCGATGCGCTGCTGGAGCCGCGTGTCGGGGGGGTACTGTCACGAGTCGAAGGCTCAGCTTGTTCGGGCGATGCCCGGCGGTCGATGTCACCAGTCTTCTAGCCATCATCGATCCATTTTTCATTGGTTTTGTCTTGTCTTCCTACACACCTGGTTTCAATCCCATTCATTGCCTGTTGTGTATTTAACCCTCATGTATTTGTCATAGATTGTTTGTTATTCAGTGTTGTTTTGTATTGGTGCGCAACGGGTCCTCGTACCCACTTTGTTTATTGTTACATTTATTGTTTGGAGTATGTTTTGTTTATTGGTATTAAATAACTTCATTACACTTAGTTTGATTCTCCTGCGCCTGACTTCCCTGCCACCTATACACAGGACTCTGACAATTACAGATCAGTATTGCAATGCATTAGTCTAAATTACTATACATTTTGCAGTGTGTAGACCTCCTCAATCAACCTGATACCCCAAATAACAATTTCAGACAAGTCTAAATCAATTACGGGCCCAGTTGACCAACCCTCTCGCTTTTCCTGCACTCAATCTTCTGGTGTTTCTTCCTTTTTCATCTTCAGATAATTTCACAGTTCAAAGGTTATGGCCCATGACAATGTCTCAATTTCAATGTCTCAATTAAGCCCTACCACAACTCCTATTATGTCTTGTCCATTTGCCAACCAGTATACCAGCAATTTGAGAAGTTTTGGAACAGATTTCTTTCCATGGTCACTCCACGTGGACTAAGAGAAAAGTTAGGAGAGAAAAGGCAGTTGATAGCTTCAACTGGATGATGTACACCGTTTTGTCAAATTATCCCTTCCATGCATCTAGATACAATCTCCAACATAACCTCAAGAGACAGATCAGAACAACAATTCAGTTCAGTGCATCTCTGATTCAGGAAATCTACATGACAAATTATTACTTAGGACCATTATTCTTAATACAAATGTCAAAAAGAAAAACACATTCTGTTTAAATAATGTTTCAAATTAACTTATATTCACTCCCCTTATCACACTGTCAACCTCATCGCAGAGTCATAGGATCAGGAAATTAGACCGCTAATCCTCAGGGAGTAATCTCGATCATCCAGCAGACCCAACCTGGTGAGATTTATCAAACAAAACAAACATAAAAACAATACACACCTTCATACATCCCTACATATCACTCAAGGTTTTATTTATTCATTTTATTTCACCAGGTAGGCTAGTTGAGAACAAGTTCTCATTTACAACTGTGACCTGGCTAAGATAAAGCAAAGCAGTTTGACACATACAACAACACAGATGTGTGTAAACTTCAATACAAAAACGTCAAAAGCCTGGGAATTCCCCCATTTTGACACATGACTCACATAGTGACTAATGTGTAAAAACAGCAATACTACTGGTAAAAAATAGAACAGAACGATTTACAATTTACAATTTACTTTCCTTTGTTACCTTCACTGGTCTACATCTCCATTTCCCTAAACTCAAGTTGACTATTCATAAACATCTGTCACACTCTAATCTATTTCAACTGTCTTTGTGCTTGTCTCCATCCCCCCCACCAGATGTCTCCCATCTCCCCTCATTATCCCCGGTGTATTTATACCTGTGTTCTCTGTTTGTCTGTTGCCAGTTTGTTTTGTTTGTTAAGCCTACCAGAGGTTTTCCCCTTGCTCCTGTCTTTTCTAAAGCTCTTGTTTTCTAGTTTTCCCAGTTTTGACCATTTTGCCTGCCCTGACCCTGAGCCCGCTATCAATGATAGCGTACATCATAACGCTGATGTCCGGGAGGGCACGCGCCTGGGCTCCCGCGGTGTGTGAGTCCACAGACTGCATCAGTCTGGAGGAGTTTGTGGCAGAAGGTTTGTTTGATTCTACGTTGTCCGGGAGAGAGGCTGCTCGTAAGATGCTCCAGCTACGCCAAGACTCCCATTGTAATGGCCGTTGGTGGAAGAAGGTGAGGACCAAAGGTACGTGTTCGCCATTTATTAAATAGAACTGAACACCAAATACAAGGTAACAAAAAGAACATCCGAAACAGCTCCGTCAGGTGCAAAACACAAAACAGAAAGCAACTACCCACATTTACATTACATTTACATTTAAGTCATTTAGCAGATGCTCTTATCCAGAGCGACTTACAAATTGGTGAATTCACCTTCTGACATCCAGTGGAACAGCCACTTTACAATAGTACATCTAAATCATTAAGGGGGGGGGGGTGAGAAGGATTACTTATCCTATCCTAGGTATTCCAACAAAACCCATGTGGGCAAGAGCTACCTAAGTATGGTTCTCCATCAGAGACAACGATAGACAGCTGTCCCTGATTGAGAACTATACCCGGCCAAAAATTAAAAAAATACAGAAACATAGAAAAAGGAACATAGAATGCCTACCCAAGTCACACCCTGGCCTAACCAAAATAGAGAATAAAAGCCTCTATGGCCAGGGCGTGACACCCATAGTGTGGCAGACTACGAGGTGGATTTTCGCACGTTGGTGCCTGGAACCCGGAAGCATTGTTTGACATGTTCTTTCATGGATAATCAGAGGTGGTCAAAGTTGAGCTTGCAGCCGAACTCACTCATAGCATTGAACATCCGGATTGATGGGCGGCTTCGAGAACGTAGGAGGGAGAGGGAATCTGTGCCTTGTCGCCCTCATTTGCCCTCGATTCCCACCTCGCCTCCGAAGAATCCTGGAGACCACAAAGTCTACATGTCCAAGTGAACCCGATGTCACCCGAGTCACAGAGGGCTGCCAAATCGCCTCCTTCAGAGTCCAGGCACCTGGGCAGGGCTAGATTGACACTGGCTGAGTGCTTACGCAGAGTCCACACCCAGGGTTATCTGTATTGTGGAGCTACGGGATATTTCGTAAATAATATGTGAGATAGAGATATTCTATAGAATTGCCGATGCACGCTTTGTGCAAAGTCTTAGGGCTCTGTGCCCCTAAATCAAATAAAATCTAATTTTATTTGTCACATACACAAATTTAGAAGATGTTATTGCATGCGTAGCAAAATGCTTGTGTTCCTAATTCCAACAGTGCAGTAGTATCAAACAATTCACAACAATACACATAAATCTAAAAGGAAAATTATGGGATTTAGAAATATATAAATATTAGATTGAGCAGTGTCGCAGTGGCATTGACTAAAATACAGTAGAATAGAATACAGTATTTATTGCAAACAAAGGTTTCTGTACCAAAAATTAAGTTCTGCTTTTCTGATGTATCAAATACTTATGTCATGCAATAAAATGCAAATGAATTACTTAAAAACCATACAATGTGATTTTCTGGATTTTTGTTTTAGATTCCGTCTCTCACAGTTGAAGTGTACCTATGATAAAAAAAATCACAGACCTCTACATGCTTTGTAAGTAGGAAAACCTGCAAAACCGGCGGTGTATCAAATACTTGGTCTCCCCACTGTACATGAGATGAGTAAAGAAGTAAATAAATATTATTAAAGTGACTAGTGTTCCATTATTAAAGAGGCCAGTGATTCAAAGTCTATGTGTATAGGGCAGAAGCATCTAAAGTGCAGGGTTCAGTAACCGGGTGGAAGCCAGCTAGTGATGGCTATTTAACAGTCTTGAAATAGAAGCCGTTTTTTAGTCTCTCAGTTCCAGCTTTGATACACCTGTACTGACCTCACCTCCTGGATGATAGCAGGGTGAACAGGCAGTGGCTCAGGTGGTTGATTTTCTTGATTATCTTTTTGGTCTTCCCGTAACATCGGGTGGTGTAGGTATCCTGGAGGGTAGGTAGTTTGCCCCCGGTGATGAGTTGGGCAGACCGCATCACCCTCTGGAGAGCCCTGCAGTTGCGGGTTGTGCAGATGCTGTACCAGGCGGTGATACAGCCTAACAAAATGCTCTCAATTGTGCATTTGTAAAAGTTTGTGAGGGTTTTAGGTGCCAAATTCAAATTCTTCAGCCTCCTGAGGTTGAAGAGGCGCTGTTGCACCTTCTTCGCCGCACTGTCTGTGTGGGTGGATCATTAAAGATCGTCAGTGCTCCCTTTGCTGTTTCTTGAAATCCACAATCAGCTCCTTTGTTTTGTTGACGTTGAGTGAGAGGTTATTTTCCTGGTACCACTCCGCCAGGACACTTACCTCCTCCATGTAGGCTGTCTCGTCATTGAGGGTAATCAGGCCTACTACTGTTGTGTCGTCTGCAATTTTGATGATTGAGTTGGATGTGTGTGTGGTCACGCAGTCATGGGTGAACAGGGAGTTTTGGGGGGAGGGGGAGCTGAGCACGCACCCTTGTTGGGCTCCTGTGTTGAGGATCAGTGAAGTGGAGGTGTTGTTTCCTACCTTCACCACTTGGGGGAGGCCCGTCAGGAAGTCCAGGACACAGATGCAAAGGGCGGAGTTCAAACCTAGGGCCCGAGCTTAATGATTGGAGTTTACTATGGTGTTGAATGCCGAGCTATAGCTATTGCATCGTCTGGGGATCTATTGCGCGGTAAGAAAATTGGAGTGGGTCTAGGGTGTCAGGGAAGGTAGATATGATCCCTAACTAGCCTCTCAAAGCACTTCATGATGACAGAAGTGAGTGCTACGGAGTGATAGTAATTTAGTTCAGTTACCTTTGCTTTCTTGGGTACAGGAACAATGGTGGACATCGTGACGCAAGTGTGGACTGTAAGATTGGGATAGGGAGAGATTAAATATGTCTGTAAACACTCCAGCCACCTGGTCTGCACATGCTCTGAGGACGCGATTAGGGATGTCGTCTGGGTTGGCAGCCTTGCAAGTATTTTTTTTTTTTACATTTTAATTTTTATTTCACCTTTATTTAACCAGGTAAGCAAGTTGAGAACAAGTTCTTATTTACAACTGCGACCTGGCCAAGATAAAGCAAAGCAGTGCGACAAAAACAACAATGCAGAGTTACACATGGGATAAACAAACGTACAGTCAATAAATAACACAATAGAAAAATCTTGGTACAGTGTGCGCAATTGTAGTAAGATAAGGGAGGTAAGGCAATAAATAGGCCATAGGGAAGAAATAATTACAATATAGTATTAACACTGGAGTGATAGATGTGCAGATGATGATGTGTAAGTGGAGATACTGGGGTGCAAAAGAGCAAAAAAAATTAATAACAATATGGGGATGAGGTAGTTGGGTGTGCTATTTAAAGATGGGCTGTGTACAGGTACAGTGATCGGTAAGCTGCTCTGACAGCTGATGCTTAAAGTTAGACAGGGAGATATAAGTCTCCAGCGTCAGTGATTTTTGCAATTTGTTTCAGTCATTGGCAGCAGAGAAGTGAAAGGAAAGGTGGTCAAAGCAGGTGTTGACTTTGGGGATGACCAGTTAAATATACCTGCTGGAGCACATTGTAACGGTTTTCTTCATGTGAAGGAGAGTCGGACCAAAATGCAGCGTGGCTATTTAGATTAATGTTTAATAAAACAACTAAACACAAACACTACAAAACAAGAAACGTAACAAGAAAACCGAAACAGCCTATACTTGTGCAAAGTAACACAGAGACAGGAACAAGGACAATCACCCACCACACACTCAAAGAATATGGCTGCCTAAATATGGTTCCCAATTAGAGACAACGATAAACATCTGCCTCTGATTGAGAACCACTTCAGACAGCCATAGACTTTGCTAGCAAACCCCACTAAGCCACAATCCCAATACTTATGAAAAACCCCAAGACAAAACACACCACATACCAAAACCCATGTCACACCATGGCCTGACCAAATAAATAAAGAAAACACAAAATACTAAGACCAGGGCGTGACACACGTGCTATGGGTGGGTGTTGCTATGGTGACTGTGGTGTGCTGAGATAAGGCGGGGTTTACCTAGCAAAGACTTATAGATGACCTGGAGCCAGTGGGTTTGGCAACGAATATGTAGCGAGGGCCAGCCAACTAAAGCATACAGGTCACAGTGGTGGGAAGTATATGGGGCTTTGGTGACAAAACAGATGGCACTGTGATAGACTACATCCAATTTGCTGAGTAGAGTATTCGAGGCTATTTTGTAAATTACATCGCCGAAGTCAAGGATCGGTAGGATAGTCAGTTTTATTAGGGTATGTTTGGCAGCATGAGTGAAGGAGGCTTTGTTTCAAAATAGGAAGCCGATTCTAGATAACATTTTGGATTGGAGATGCTTAAGGCAGTAGTCCCCAAATTAGAGGTCGTGGGAAACGGTGTCATGGGAGAATTTCCAAAATCCCTGAGAAAAAAATATACATACACAAAAAAACTATTATATCGTCTTTGTATCTCAAAATCATTGTAATGTGGTTAACCTAAAAATCTAAATGAAAATGATTGAAATCTAAAAGATAATCTTTTCAGATATAATGGGGTCGTGGACCCAAAAAGTTTGGGATCCCCTGACTTAAGGGGTGGTTCTACCATAGACACCAATGTAATAGCAGCTGTCTCTGGTCTACTTGTATATGAACCAGAAAACAATTGTGGTCATTTTAAAATATTAAGCAATTTCTGTAGCTAACAATGTCGCACCAAGTCATGGAAGGAGGAGAATGGCACCTGAGGAGATGGCTGCCATTTTATGGGCTCCTAACCAATTTAGCTATTTTGTGTTGGCGAGTGGGTAACTACCATCTGTCTTATTGGCCAATGTGCAATTATTGGAGAAAAAAACGATGAGCTCCATTTGAGAATATCCTACCAACAGGACATTAAAATCTAAAATATCTTATTTTCACAGAGTCATTGGCTGAACGACGACATAGATAATATACTGGGTTGGCTTGGTTTTGCATGCATCAGCAAGACAGAACAGCTACCCTCCATTTGGCAAATCTGACCATAAGTCTATCCTCCTGATTCCTACATACGAGGAAAAATGAAAACAGTAAATACCAGTGACTCGCTCAATACGGAAGTGATCAGATGATGCAGATGCTAAGCTACAGGACTGTTATGCTAGCACAAACTGGAATATGTTCCGGGATTCTTCCTATGTCATTTAGGATTATACCACCTGTCTGCCCCAACGCCTGAGTGACTGCACTTCAACTTATTCCCATTTGTGGTAACGAGGAACAGGTGCAATCAATTCCAGGTGACAATTGGTTGCAGCACCTGGACTGAGTATTATTGGTGCTGACTCACCTTGGCCTCTTTAGCACTCTGGAGCTGACCGAGGTCCTGGTCCTTCCTTTGTAGCTCCCTGCTGGCCTCTGGGTTGTCACAGTATGTACATACCCCAACCAGAAGTGATGGATTACAGGAAACATTCACAATGAGCTAAATGGTAGAGCTGTGGCTTTCAAGGAGCGGGACTCTGATGCGGATGCTAATAAGAAATCCCATTATGCCTTCTGATGAACAATCAAACAGGCAAAGCGTCAATACAGGACTAAGATTGAATCCTACTACACCGTCTCCAATGCTCGTCTGACGTGGCAGGGATTGCAAACTATTACGGACTACTAAGAGAAGCCCAGCCGCGAGCTGTCCAGTGATACGAGCCTACCAGATGAGCTAAATGACTTCCATTTGTGCTTCGATGCAAGCAACACTGAAGCATGCATGAGCACCAGCTGTTCCGGACGACTGAGTGATCATGCTCTCCTATTGCCGATGTGAGTAAAACCTTTAAACAGGTCAACATTCACAAGGCTGCAGGGCCAGACGGATTACCGAGATTACCGGATTGACCGAGTCTGTATAATTGACATGTTTCGAGTAGAACACCATAGTCCCTGTGCCCAAGAACACCAAGGTAACCCGCGTAAATGACTACCTCGGGCTCTATCACTGCCTGGTACGGCAACTGCACTGCCCACAACCGCAGAGCTGAACTGCTCTCGAGGACACCTACAGCACCCATTATCACAGGAAGGCCATAAAGATCATCAAGGACAACAACCACCCAAGCCACTGCCTGTTCACCCCGCTACCATCCAGAAGGTGAGGTCAGTACAGGTGCATCAAAGCTGGAACCAAGAGACTGAAAAATAACTTCCATCTGAAGGCCATCAGAATGTTAACTTCTTGAAACTCCCCATCCCGGATCCGGGATCGTGACTAAAGCCTCAGGCTCATTAGCATAACGCAACGTTAACGATTTCTGAAAATCGCAAATAAAATGAAAATAATGCGCCTACTCTCAAGCTTAGCCTTTTCTTAACAACACTGTCATCTCAGATTTTCAAAATATGCTTTTGAACCATAGCAATTCACTAATTTGTGTAAGAGTATGCTAAGCTAGCTTAGCATTTTGAGTAGCATTTAGCACGCAACATTTTCACAAAAACCAGATAACCAAATAAATAAAATCATTTAACTTTGAAGAGCTTCGGATGTTTTCAATGAGGAGACTCTCAGTTACATAGCAAATGTGCAGTTTTTCAAAAAAATATTATTTGTGTAGGACAAATCGCTCCGTTTTGTTCACGTTTGGCTATGAAAAAAACCTGTATACAGTTATAGCCTGAAGCTCATTAGCATAATGTAACGTTAACGATTTCTGAAAATCGCAAATAAAATGAAAATAATGCGCCTACTGTCAAGCTTAGCCTTTTCTTAACAACACTGTCATCTCAGATTTTCAAAATATGCTTTTGAACCATAGAAATTGACTAATTTGTGTAAGAGTATGCAAAGCTAGCAATGCATTTTGAATAACATGTAGCACGCAACATTTTCACAAAAACCAGATAACCAAATAAATAAAATCATTTACCTTTGAAGAGCTTCTGATGTTTTCAATGAGGAGACTCTCAGTTACATACCAAATGCGCAGTGTTTCCTGAAAGCGTCTGTGTGTAGGAGAAATCGTTCCGTTTTCCACATTGCGTCTGGCTACCGAAACGAACCGAAAATTCAGTCACCTACAACGTAAAACTTTTCCCGGATTAACTACATAATATCGACCAAAACATGGCAAACGTTGTTTGGAATCAGTCCTCAAGGTGTTTTTTCACATATCTCTTCATTGACATGCAGTTCGTGGAAGCTTGCTTTACTCTCTGTATCCCTTGGAAAAATAGTGGCAGGTGACTTTTGCGCACCAATTTCGGCGCAGGACACCGGGCGGACACGTGGTAAATGTGGTCTCTTATGGTCAATCTTCCAATGATCTGCCTACAAATACGTCACAATGCTGCAGACACCTTGGGGAAACGACAGAAAGGGCATTCTCATTCCTCTCGCATTCACAGCCATATAAGGAGACAAGGGAAAACAGAGCCTCAAAAATCCTGTTCATTTCCTGGATGCCGTCTCATCTTGGTTTTGCCTGAAGCTCACGTTCTAGGGCACGCATAGAAAATATCTTTGTATTTCTGGACACGTCAGAGTGTTTTCTTTCGAATCGTAGCAATTATATGCATAGTCGAGCATCTTTTTGTGACAAAATATCTTGTTTAAAACGGGAACGTTTTTCATCCAAAAATGAAATTGCGCCCCTAGAGTTTCAACAGGTTAATCAGCCATCACTAACACAGAGAGGCTGCTGCCTACATACAGACAAAAATCACTGGCCAGTTTAATAAATAGATCACTAGTCACTTTAATAATGCCACTTTAATCCAAACATTTATATGTATATATTCTTATTCCATTCCTTTACTTAGATTTGTGTGTATTAGGTAGTTGTTGTGAAATTGTTAGATTACTTGTTAGATATTACTGCACTGTCGGAACTAGAAGCACAATCAAGCTACATTCGCAATAACATCTGCTAACCATGTGTATGTGAACAATAAAATTTGATTTGACCTATCTGTAGCACTCATGCCTATAGTCATGAAGTGCTTTGAAAGGCTGGTCATGGCTCACAACACCATTATCCTAGACACACAGAGCCTGAAATAGATACCGGCGTTCGCACCATCAAAGAACCGTCAGACCTAGAGCTCTGAAACATTATATACATGTTCTTGAGCTTAAGTCAATAGTGCATGGCGAGTTACGTGGCCCTAGAAGGTTCTCAGGCCGAGAAACAGCCTCGTCCATTTGCAATGACTTCAATTCATTTTGAACATCGACCCTAAAGTTTCTGTCCGATAGCTAATTCAGGAACCCGAAGCAACGCCTGGAAAAAGTGAATTTTCAGCATTAATTAAGGTCGCTGTTCGGGCTCCGAATGACATATCGAACCGAAACTTGGGACTTGGGGTCGCCTCAGCTAGGCCTACACATAATGTCAGAACTGGACCCGCAACTAGAATGTAACTACGTGTTTTATGTTTTTATTATGTTTTAAACAGAAGGCCTGCTATGAAATATGTGATAGTTGCCTTCTAAACGTGTTGGACCAAGTGGGTTTGGTGTCAGTATGTATCAGTTTGCTGTCAGAATGATATCTTATTGACTGATGGACGCTGACTTGATGGCTGACTTTTGTCCGTTTGCAATAAGTTTAAACAGTGATGAACCATCACCAAATGGACAGGCTTAAATCAACACCAACGAGTGATGGAGAGGAGCCACTATCACTGCACGGCTATCCTGAGTTCAACGGGCCAGTCAATTGGGCATTTCTGCAGTATATTAGAGCATGTCAAATTCGTGATGGTAAATGCCCATTGTAAGACATTGCAAGTGGACAGCCTGATTATCTGAACGGGTTACCAGGAGAAAATATTTAAAATGTTTTTTAATGCCTTTAAGGGGGAGCAAAGGGTCCATGGCCGGGTAAGAGAGCACCCCCACACCCATGCCCATCCAATAGATGCACCAACGAGCAATGGAGAGGAACAACTATCACTACTTGACCATCCAGAGTTCAATGGGACAGTCAATTGGGCATTTCTGCAGTGCATTAGAGCATGTCCAATTCATGATGGTAAATGAGTCCCACTTCTCATTGCACCAAATAATTACTTCCTATGATCAAACATGACAAATAGACCTTCTAGGTTGACTCAGGGCTTAACATAGTGATATACATCATTTGGTCAGTATAAATGCCATTTGGACATTTCTTATGCCATTTGGACATGGTTCCCTGAGTTTTGGGTTCGGAAGCCGACTTCCGATGATCATAATTGCAAATGGACAAAACATAGGCCTTATCAACAAACTCAATAAAATAAGACAAATGTATGTTCATACGGTTATTACATATGTCTAATTGACCAAACATTTTTTTTAAAGAAGGTCCAAAAAGCCTTTTTTTAGAGGTTTTCAAAATTTCACCCTTGGGTCTTGACTTTCTGACCATTTCCCCTATGAAAATCTACGGTGGAGCGCATTCCCCATCTTTGAGATTTTTGGGGTATGACACTTGGCATTTGCCATGGTCCACTTGCCATATGGTTTGGATGAACTGCCGTCCATTTGAGTGGTATTTGCGATTGTGTATATGGTTCGCCCAATGAAAATAAGTTGCCATTCATTTTTGTCCATTTCATGGGGGACTTCCCGTACGTTTTCCGACGACACAACAGTGGTAGGCCTGATCACACACAACGATGAGACAGCCTATGGGGAGGAGGTTAGAGACTTAGCCATCTGGTGCCAGGACAACAACCTATCCCTCAACATGATCAAGACAAAGGAGCTGATTGTGGACTACAGGAAAAGGAGGACCAAGCATGCCCCCATTCTCATCCACGGGGCTGTAGTGGAGCAGGTAGAGAGCTTCAAGGACCTTGGTGTCTGTATCACCAACAAACTATCATGGTCCAAAAACACCAAGACAGTCATGAAGAGGGCATGACTATGCCTATACCCCCTCAGGAGACTTAAAATATTTGGCATGGGTCCTCAGCTCCTCAAAGTTCTACAGCTGCACCATCGAGAGACTGGTTGCATCATCGCCTGGTATGGCAACTGCTCTGCCTCCGACCACAAGGCACTACAGAGGGTAGTATGTATGGCCCAGTACATCACTGGGGCCAAGCTTCCTGCCATCCAGGACCTCTATACCAGGCGGTGTCAGAGGAAGGCCCAAGACACCAGCCACACTAGTCATAGACTGTTCTCTCTTTAAGGAGTACCGGAGCACCAAGTCTAGGTCCAAAAGGCTTCTTAACAGCTTCTTACCCCCAAGCCATAAAACTGCTGAACAGCTAATCAAATGGATACCTAGACTATTTGCATTGACCCGCCATTTTCTTTACGCTGCTGCTACTCGCTGTTTATTATCTATGCATAGTCACTTTACCTCTACCTAATTCGATTTGATTATTTTGTCAACAAAGCAATCTAGCATCTCTGCTAGCTAGCACTGAAGCAGCTGTAACGTTAGCAGAAGTAGCTAGTTAGCGAGGTTAAATTACTACAGCCAATATAACCTTAGTCAATAACTTTGGGTTACCGTATGTAACACCGGGTTTTCTGAAGGAGACAATCTCACTATGAGACACGTCGTGTTTTGCAGATCATTTGTTGAAGCCTTAATCAATCACACCTAATAGGCCAATCAGAGCTTTGTGGGTGTACACCCCACTTGTCTATATAACACCCTGCACTGCTTCAGTTTTCTCATTCTAAGAACTACCTCTTACCTGAGTTGTGCAAGAGAGCAATGTGGTGAGATTTCTCCCTCATCTCCCTCAGAAAGCTGCCGTTACATACGGTAACCAAAAGTTATCTTTCAGACTCGACATCTCTTATATCTCTCGACATCTCACTATGGGACACTATGGGACACTTGCAAATGCCCCGATTGTCAATAGCCAGTTTCCTGAGAATTCTGTTGTGGTACATGATAATGTACCTGATCCATCCTACTCAGCTCCAACGCCAAGGAATGTGTGGACCAGGGACGGCGCAGTAACGTCCAGGCGATATAACCTCACAAAGGTGTGAGGAGAAGCCCAACTAGCCACCGCATAAATCTCCAAGACAGAGATGCCTCTGAACAGTGCCCATGGCGTGGCAATTCCTCTAGTGGAATATGCCAGGACCCCAAGCGGAGACTGTAATCCCTGACAACAGTACACCTTAGTGATAGCCTCCACTACACAATGGGAGAGGTGTTGTTAGGACAAAGCCCTACTCCGAGCACAACTATGGAATGGCCAAGTCCTGTCCATGTAGATGTGCAGTACGCAAACCGAACACAACATGTTATGGCGCCGCTGCTTTGGAGAAGAGAACATTGAAGAGTGGAAGGGAAAGAGGTCAGTAGTTTGACTACTATAAGTCATGGGAATGACCTTAGGAATTAATGCAGTGTTAGGACATAACATAACCTTGGAGTAGTCGGGGGAAAACTGAGTGCATGAAGGATGAACCGAGAGCGCATGATGATCGGTAATGCACTTGGGTGTGGCTAAGGCAAGCAACAGGGCCGTCTTATAAGATAGATTCTTAAGATCCACTGTCTCCATTGGCTCAAAGTGATCATCTGTAAGCGCATCCTGAACCAGTACCAAGTTCCATGATGGGGCAAGTGGCTTGGAGACCGGACTGAGACGGCACACTCCCTTCAAAAAATGAGGAACCAGGGGGTGAACCCCGATCGTCGCCAAGTAGACCTTAACAGTGGAAAAGGCCTTGCCCTTGTTGAGCAATTCCTGTAGGAAGAAGAGAATGGCAGGGATGGAACACTGAAATGAGACCAACTTGCGTCTCTCACACAACCTCTCGAATACTCTCCACTTCAAGGTCATAAATACCTCTTGTAGAAGGGGCTGAAGCTCTGAATTGAGGCAAACACGGAGGCAAGCTCACCGGGTCTAAGTTGGACCTCTCACGGGCCAGGCCCAGAGATCCATCAGCTCAGAATAAGGGTGGAATATTTCACCCTGCGCTTGGGATAGCAGATCCCTGCACTATTTGAGAACAGGTTGCGCATGGCTTCCCGGGCCAATGCAGGGCTATCAGGATGAGGGATATACCGTTTTCTCTCACTCTGTCTAGAGTAGGGGGAGGGGTGTCAGTCCCACTGGAGGGAAGGTGTACAGAAGGAAATCCGTCCAGAGCGTCCATGCCTAGAGGAGAGTTGTGATCTCTCATCGCGAAAAGAACAAGCGACAGTGTGAGTTGTACTGCGATGCGTACAGATTGACAGTAACAGCAGCCCTGTCGAGACCCAAGAGGGATGAGCATTGAAGTGCCGATAGAGACTTTCTGAGAGAAGCAAATGCCTGTGTCGGTGGAGACGGGTCCAAGCAGAGTGAGGTTACACAACATTGGAAGTCTCTCATGAGGAGGAGACCAAGTGGAACAATCACAATCATGGCGGCCATGAACCCAAGAAGCCTCGGACGTATCCAGTACGTGACTGATGTTGCCGGGCAAAACAACGACAGCCAGTGGCGAAAAGTGGTCACTCTATCCACGATGAGGGCTATTTTACAGACTACAGAGTCCAGAGATAATCCCAAAAAGATTTTCTGCTGGGTTGGTAAGAGGGTGTTTTTGGCCAGATTTATCCTGAAGCCTCAAGCGAGCAGGTGCGATAACAGCAGGGCTGTGCGCTCCGCTGCCTGAGCTCGAGTGTCAGCGTAGATCAACCAGTCGTCAATGTACGTCAAGATTCTTAAGCCTCTCTCCCACATGGGGGCTAGGGCGACTTCAGCACACTTCTTGAATATCTGTGGGGCAAGGGACAGACCAAGGGGTAATGTGAGATATATTTGTAGGCAAGCACTCGAAGGCGAATCTTAGATATCTCCTGTGTGCAGGATAAACTCTGATGTGGAAATAATCATCCTTAACCTCTTGAAACTCCCCATCCCGGATCCGGGATTGTGACTAAGCCTCAGGCTCATTAGCATAACGCAACGTTAACGATTTCTGAAAATCGCAAATAAAATTAAAATAATGCGTTTGCTCTCAAGCTTAGCCTTTTCTTAACAACACTGTCATCTCAGATTTTCAAAATATGCTTTTGAACCATAGAAATTGACTAATTTGTGTAAGAGTATGCAAAGCTAGCATAGCATTTTGTGTAGCATGTAGCACGCAACATTTTCACAAAAGCCAGATAACCAAATAAATAAAATCATTTACCTTTGAAGAGCTTCTGATGTTTTCAATGAGGAGACTCCCAGCCACATACCAAATGCGCAGTGTTTCCTGAAAGCGTCTGTGTGTAGGAGAAATCGTTCCGTTTTCTACATTGCGCCTGGCTACCGAAACGAACCGAAAATGCAGTCACCTACAACGTGAAACTTTTTCCGGATTAACTACATAATATCGACCGAAACATGGCAAACGTTGTTTGGAATCAATCCTCAAGGTCTTTTTTCACATATCTCTTCATTGACATGCAGTTCGTGGAAGCTTGCTTCTCTCTCTGTGCCCCATGGAAAAATACTGGCAGGTGACTTTGCGCACCAATTTCGGCGCAGGACACCGGGCGGACACGTGGTAAATGTGGTCTCTTATGGTCAATCTTCCAACGATCTGCCTACAAATACGTCACAATGCTGCAGACACCTTGGGGAAACGACAGAAAGGGCAGACTCATTCCTCTTGCGTTCACAGCCATATAAGGAGATCATGAAAGACAGAGCCTCAAAAATCCTTGTCATTTCCTGGATGCCAAGTCATCTTGGTTTTGCCTGAAGCTCACGTTAAAGGGCACGCACAGAGAAGATATTTGTATTTCTGGACACGTCAGAGTGTTTTCTTTCGAACAGTAGCAATTATATGCATAGTCGAGCATCTTTTTGTGACAAAATATCTTGTTTAAAACGGGAACGTTTTTCTTCCAAAAATGAAATAGCGCCACCATAAGTGTAAGAGGTTAAGGTCTACCGGGGAACCGCTCGTCCAACCGATTTGAATCTAACAGCATGCGATGTGTAGGCATTCGAAATCTGTAGACTCTCAGATACAGTATATCTATAATATATACAGTGCCTTGCGAAAGTATTCGGCCCCCTTGAACTTTGCGACCTTTTGCCCCATTTCAGGCTTCAAACATAAAGATATAAAACTGTATTTTTTTGTGAAGAATCAACAAGTTTGGACACAATCATGAAGTGGAACGACATTTATTGGATATTTCAAACTTTTTTAACATATCAAAAACTGAAAAATTGGGCGTGCAAAATTATTCAGCCCCCTTAAGTTAATACTTTGTAGCGCCACCTACTGCTGCGATTACAGCTGTAAGTCGCTTGGGGTATGTCTCTATCAGTTTTGCACAACGAGAGACTGAATTTTTTTCCCATTCCTCCTTGCAAAACAGCTCAAGCTCAGTGAGGTTGGATGGAGAGCATTTGTGAACAGCAGTTTTCAGTTCTTTCCACAGATTCTCGATTGGATTCAGGTCTGGACTTTGACTTGGCCATTCTAACACCTGGATATGTTTATTTTTGAACCATTCCATTGTAGATTTAGCTTTATGTTTTGGATCATTGTCTTGTTGGAAGACAAATCTCAGTCCCAGTCTCAGGTCTTTTGCAGACTCCATCAGGTTTTCTTCCAGAATGGTCCTGTATTTGGCTCCATCCATCTTCCCATCAATTTTAACCATCTTCCCTGTCCCTGCCGAAGAAAAGCAGGCCCAAACCATGATGCTGCCACCACCATGTTTGACAGTGGGGATGGTGTGTTCAGGGTAACGAGCTGTGTTGCTTTTACGCCAAACATAACATTTTGCATTGTTGCCAAAAAGTTCAATTTTGGTTTCATCTGACCAGAGCACCTTCTTCCACATGTTTGGTGTGTCTCCCAGGTGGCTTGTGGCAAACTTTAAACAACACTTTTTATGGATATCTTTAAGAAATGGCTTTCTTCTTGAAACTCTTCCATAAAGGCCAGATTTGTGCAATATACGACTGATTGTTGTCCTATGGACAGAGTCTCCCACCTCAGCTGTAGATCTCTGCAGTTCATCCAGAGTGATCATGGGCCTCTTGGCTGCATCTCTGATCAGTCTTCTCCTTGTATGAGCTGAAAGTTTAGAGGGACGGCCAGGTCTTGGTAGATTTGCAGTGGTCTGATACTCCTTCCATTTCAATATTATCGCTTGCACAGTGCTCCTTGGGATGTTTAAAGCTTGGGAAATCTTTTTGTATCCACATCCGGCTTTTAACTTCTTCACAACAGTATCTCGGACCTGCCTGGTGTGTTCCTTTTTCTTCATGATGCTCTCTGCGCTTTTAACGGACCTCTGAGACTATCACAGTGCAGGTGCATTTATACGGAGACTTGATTACACACAGGTGGATTGTATTTATCATCATTAGTCATTTAGGTCAACATTGGATCATTCAGAGATCCTCACTGAACTTCTGGAGAGAGTTTGCTGCACTGAAAGTAAAGGGGCTGAATAATTTTGCACGCCCAATTTGTCAGTTTTTGATTTGTTAAAAAAGTTTGAAATATCCAATAAATGTCGTTCCACTTCATGATTGTGTCCCACTTGTTGATTCTTCACAAAAAATCTGTAAATCTGTAATTTTACAGGCTCTGGCAAATCGGTCAAAATAACAGTCTGCTGAAGAGAAGCAGCGATTTGTGGGTGCAATTGAAGACATGATGTCTGATGTGGAGACAGACCTTGAGGACCCAGATACATTTTTAATAACCTCCAAACCTTGGCGCTTCTCTGAGTTTGAGGACCTGATTACGTTAGCAGACCAGAGAAAAAGGGCATTTTTGGGGAGAAAAGCGCCGTCAGAACGAAACCTGGAGCAACCGTCCACATCCAACGCAGCCCTACCCAGAACATCTGATTTTGTAATAAAACACTGACAATTACCTGCATCTTAAGGCCGCTATAAGACCCACTCCGTTATTCTATGTGCGTGCACGTGATTATAGTCATTTTTGGGGGGCAGCGAACTCTTTTCCAGGTAAGATACGTTAAATACATGACTATACAGTGCCTTCGGAAAGTATTCAGACCCCTTCATTTTTTCCCACATTTTGTTACGTTACAGCCTTTTTCTAAAATTGATTCAACTGTTTTTTCCCCTCAATCTAGACACAATACCCCATAATGACAAAGCAAAAACAGATTTTTCGATTTTTATGCAAATTTGTATTGAAAAAAAAAAAAAAAATGAAATAAAATTTACATAAGCATTCAGACACTTTATTTCAGCACCTCACTGGGTATGATCTTCTCTGCAGATCCTTTCTCAAGCTGTGTCAGGGTGGATGGGGAGCGTTGCTGCACAGCTATTTTCAGGTCTCTCCAAAGATGTTAGATCGGGTTCAAGTCCGGGCTCTGGTTGGGCCACTCAAGGACATTGACACTTGCCCCGAAGCTACTCCTGCATTGTCTTGGCTGTGTGCTTAGGGTCGTTGTCCTGTTGGAAGGTGAACCTTCTCCCCAGTCTGAGGTTCTGAGCGCTCTGGAGCAGGTTTTCATCAAGGATTTCTCTGTACTTTGCTCCATTCATTTGCTCCAGACATGATGCTTGGCATTCAGGCTCAAGAATTCAATCTTGGTTTCATTAGACCAGAGAATATTGTTTCTCATGATCCGTGTCCTTTGGGTGAAAAAGAAACGCACACCTATTTAGGCGAGGTGCTGGCTAGCGGAGTAGAAAACTTGAAAATAAAAGAGAGCTGCACACTTTAGGAGCTCAGATGCAAAAATGTTATTACCTTGTGTCCTTTAGGTGCCTTTAGGTGCCTTTTGGCAAACTCCAAGCGGGCTGTCATGTGCCTTTTACTGAGGAGTGGCTTCCATCTAGCGTGCTGGAGTGCTGCAGAGATGGTTGTCCTTATTTTGTCACGTGCCAAATACAGTGAAATGCTTACTTACAAGCCCTTAACCAACAATGCAGTTTAAAATGAATATATTAAAATTATAATAGAAGTATAATAAATATTTAAGGAGCAACCATAAAATAGTGATGCTTTTATACAGGGGGTTCCGGTTCAGAACCAATGTGCAGGGGCGCCGGTTAGTTGAGGTAATTGAGGTAATATGTACATGTAGGTAGAGGTAAAGTGACTATGCATGGATTATAAACAGAGAGTAGCAGCAGCATAAAAATGGGGGATGGGGTGGGGACAATGCAAATAGTCCGGGTAGCCATTTCATTAATTGTTCAAGAGTCTTATGGCTTGGGGTTGGAAGCTGTTTTTTACCAAGACTTGGCGCTCTGGTACCGCTTGCCGTGCGGGGGTTGCTGGAGTCCTTGGCAATTTTTTGGGCCTTCCTCTGACACCGCCTGGTCTAGAGGTCGTGGATGGCAGGAAGCTTGGCCCCAGTGATATACTGGACCGTACGCACTACCCTTTGTAGTGCCTTGCGGTCGGAGGCCGAGCAGTTGCCATACTAGGCGGTGATGCAACCAGTCAGGATGCTCTCAATGGTGCAGCTGTAGAACTTTTTGAGGATCTGAAGACCCATGCCAAATCTTTTCAGTCTCCTGAGGGGAATAGGCATTATCATGCCCTCTTCACAACTGTCTTGGTGTGTTTGGATCATGATAGTTTGTTGGTGATGTGGACACCAAGGAACTTGAAGCTGCTCCACTACAGCCCCACCTGCTCCACTACAGCATTTGGAGCATGTATTTTTTGTTTACCATTTTTTTCAATTTTATTTAACCAGGTAGGCCAGTTGAGAACAAGTTCTCATTTACACCTGCGACCTGGCAATGATAAATAGGCCTACGCACAACATTTTTCCTTGAGCCAAGTCAAAGTTTTGTCATTGAAGTCTATGCCCTTTGGTTGGTGATTGGTCAACAGTATAACTCCGAGTGTGAGTGGGAACTATGGACGGGATTCTTCAATTAAGTGTTTGTTGTCATTCAACGAGAGACGACTAGTTTTCATGCATACTTGAGAAATACTGCATCAAACATTTTAGATGTAAAATTGTGTGGCTAAGATCTCCTCTGCAAAAACATCTAAATTAATTATAGATTTCTTGATATATATTGGATTAATTCAGACTATTTTGAGGAAGTGTATACCGGCTATGTTGTTGCTATGTCATCTCAAGAGGGACAAACAGCAATATTTCCGCTTTTTTTCTCATTTTTCAAGCAAAGGTCTTTAAGGGAGTTCTGCTAGGAGCAAATCGAACCTAGTATGAGGGTGCCTTAACTTTGCAGAATGTAAGTGTCATACTAGTCTTGACCTCCAGACCCTATGCAACACTTGGGTCTGGCTTTTGAGACTCGTGTCATACTAGGTTGTTTAATGATAGCCTACAATGTAACCTCGTTCAAAATGTAACAGCTGCAAAATACATTTCAACCGCACATAACATTTAACATTGTATTTTGATATTGTTTGACTTTTCTGTATCTTTTATTCCTCAGCATACTGTATATGAAGCAAGCCATATATTGTTTCTATCGGCCCACAATGTAATATATTATAGTTTGATACAATATACACTAAGTATACCAAACATTAGGAACACCTTCCTCAATTTGTCAGGACATGGACTCTACAAGGTGTCGATAGCGTTCCACAGGGATGCTGGCCCATGTAGACTCCAATGCTTCCCTCAGTTGTATCAAGTTGGCTGGATGTTCTTTGGGTGCTGGACCATTCTTGATACACACGGGAAATTGCTGAGCGTGAAAACCCAGCAGTGTTGCAGGTCTTGACACAAACCAGTGCGCCTGGCACCTACTACCATACCCCATTCAAAATATTTTGTCTTGCCCATTCACCCTCTGAATGGCACACATACACAATCCATGTCTCAAGGCTTAAAAATCCTTCTTTACCAGTGTCTTCCCATTCATCCTCACTGATTGAAGTGGATTTAACAAGTGACATCAATAAGGGAGTATAGCTTTCACCTGGATCCACCTGGTCAATCTATGTCATGAAAAGAGCGGGTGTTCTTTTTTTACTCCAAAACATGACAATCCAAATATCTGTTTGTTTTTTAAACAGTAAAGTTGTTTGATTTAGTTTATTTT
Source organism: Oncorhynchus masou masou (assembly GCF_036934945.1). Lineage (NCBI taxonomy): Eukaryota > Metazoa > Chordata > Actinopteri > Salmoniformes > Salmonidae > Oncorhynchus > Oncorhynchus masou. Next base: position 42,019,049 of record NC_088224.1, read on the forward strand.
TTGTAGTTTGGTCATCTTGTTGTTGTTGGTAGTTTGGCCGTTTAGGGGGGAATCCTGTTTCCATCCCTCACAGTAGGTGGCGGGATGTACATGAAATTGTGCAATCGCCAATATACCATAGAAGAAGACGATATCCGTGACCCGGAAAGTACTTAGTTAATCTTGCCCGCTTCACAGCGGTAGTACAGAGAACGCGCCGGGGAGTGAAACACCAATTTGCCGGCAGAAGAACACCAAAAGGTTCACTTTTATGGTCGGAAAAAACAAACATGATGTTGATATTATCCTGGCAACTAATGACAAGGTGAAACCCTAAACGATTGAGATATAGCCTTAAAACCGTTCAGGAATTGGAGCAGTGGAGTATCCATCCGAGGCTCTGAAATATTTTCTGGGACTTGAGTCTTTGAAAAAAAAAATATATATATTATCACCTGAGAACAATTAGTGCTTTAACGAAAGGAAGGGGACACGTCGTTCAACTTGTGCCGGTTGACAACGGGGGAAATTTGGGAGGATCTCGGGTTAAGCAGACACCCCAGCGGCCCGTGTCCAAATCAGCGACAGAAGCCGGGGTGTCGGCTTGAGAGTGGTCGGGTGGAACGTCTCCAACGCTGAGGTAATAGTGTCAGACGAACAGGAGCTGCGTTGAGATTTGACCATTGGGAGCCGGGGACAGAGACCTCATGAATGGAAATCGGAACTTCAGGTATATTCATACACCTGTCTGTCAAACCCCTTATTCTTATTAAATTGTTGAAGTTTGGTGTTGAAGTTTTGTAGGCTGACTATCAGTTGCTATCCTTAAACGTGGGCATACAGTCAAACCAAAAGCCTAGTAAGCCTACCAATCAGATAATGCATGAAAATAAACACATTCAGGCCTTTCACTCTACTGTCTGGGTTAGAAAACGAATTTGGGTGACCAGACATACCATTGGTAAGATGGTTTGCCGGTTCAGCGTCTCGTCGGCAACAACAAAAAAGTACTTCCGGGTCACAGAATTTGGGAACATTTCTAAATAAAAGTCCCCCACTTAATAGCGGGGAAAAGTGTAAATAACCTGTATTTATTTATGAGATGACAAATAATTGTCTAAACATTAACAATGATTCATATGTTTAAGAAATCATTTGCATTCAATTTGGGTTTAAAAAAAACATGTTTGAAGGTCAAACAAATCCCCTCAATGCGAGTCACTGTATATGGAATACATATTGGCTTAATAGAGCAAAACCTATTTTGGGTGTGGTAGTAAAAGTCTTATAGGCAATACTCAGTAGGGTCTGTAGATTGTATATACGGTGTTATTTCAAGGGATCTGAATAATACGGAGTGTTGCTGGCCCTTTCCTCCACCCGTTATATTGGCGGCCACAATGCAAATCACTATATAGAGCAAAAAATATTCAGGGTGCCGCCGTAAAAGTATTGTAGGGAATACTTAGTAGAATTGTATATGTTGGTGTCATTTCATCGGGCTCTGAGTGTTGCTGGCCTTTTATGGATTGTTGCTGGCCTTTTACTGTGGTCAAATTGCTTAAAAATGGGCTGCCTGGACACCTAAGGGTACAAATATAGCACTGTACAGGAAACGTAGGGTAATAAATACTTAGAAGGATCTGTAGAATGTATATATGGTGTTGTTTCATGGGGGACTGAGGTCTATATGCCCAGCAACACTTTCTACTCCACCCACTCAAATGGTCCCAATGCAATACACTGTAGGCCTATACATTTACATATTGGAAAAACTATTCATTGTTCAGAGGTAAAACTGTGGTTGGGAGTAAGCCTGTTGCGGTGACTGTATTACCGCCATACCGGTGGTCACAAGTCATTTTTTTATTTAACCAGGTATGCTAGTTGAGAACAAGTTCTCATTTGCAACTGCGACCTGGCCAAGATAAAGCATAGCAGTGTGAACAGACAACAACACAGAGTTACACATGGAATAAACAATAAACAAGTCAATAACAGTAGAGAAAAAAAGGGATGAGGAGGTAGGCAATAAATAGGCCATAGGAGTGAATAATTACAATTGATCAGATTAACACTGGAGTGATAAATGATCAGATGAACATGTGCAGGTAGAGATACTAGTATGCAAAAGAGCAGAAAAGTAAATAAAATAAAAACAGTATGGGGATGAGGTAGGTAAATTGGGTGGGCTATATACCGATGGGCTATGTACAGCTGCAGCGATCGGTTAGCTGCTCAGATAGCAGATGTTTAAAGTTGGTGAGGGAGATAGGTCTCCAACTAAAGAGATTTTTGCAATTCGTTCCAGTCGCAGGCAGCAGAGAACTGGAAGGAAAGGCGGACAAATGAGGTTTTGGCTTTAGGGAGGATCAGTGAGATACACCTGCTGGAGCGAGTGCTACGGGTGGGTGTTACCACCGTGACCAGTGAACTGAGATAAGGTAGAGTTTTACCTAGCATAGACTTGTAGATGATCTGGAGCCAGTGGGTCTGGCGGCGAACATGTAGTGAGGGCCAGCCGACTAGAGCATACAGGTCACAGTGGTGGGTGGTATAAGGTGCTTTAGTAACAAAACGGATGGCACTGTGATAAACTGCATCCAGTTTGCTGAGTAGAGTATTGGAAGCTATTTTGTAGATGACATCGCCGAAGTCGAGGATCGGTAGGATAGTCAGTTTTACTAGGGTAAGTTTGGTGGCGTGATTGAAGTAGGCTTTATTGCGAAATAGAAAGCCAACTCTAGATTTGATTTTGGATTGGAGATGTTTGATTTGAGTCTGGAAGGAGAGTTTACAGTCTAGCCAGACACCTAGGTACTTATAGATGTCCACATATTCTAGTTCGGAACCATCCAGGGTGGTGATGCTAGTCGGGCATGCGGGTGAAGGCAGCGAACGGTCGAAAAGCATGCATTTGGTTTTATTAGCGTTTAAGAGCAGTTGGAGGCCACGGAAGGAGTGTTGTATGGCGTTGAAGCTCGTTTGGAGGTTAGATAGCACAGTGTCCAAGGAAGGGCCAGAAGTATACAGAATGGTGTCGTCTGCGTAGAGGTGGATCAGGGAATCGCCTGCAGCAAGAGCAACATCATTGATATATACAGAGAAAAGAGTCGGCCTAAGAATTGAACCCTGTGGTACCCCCATAGAGACTGCCAGAGGACCGGACAACATGCCCTCCGATTTGACACACTGAGCTCTGTCTGCAAAATAGTTGGTGAACCAGGCAAGGCAGTCATTAGAAAAACCGAGGCTACTGAGTCTGCTGATAAGAATATAGTGATTGACAGAGTCGAAAGCCTTGGCCAGGTCGATGAAGACTGCTGCACAGTCTTTTATCGATGGCAGTTATGATATCGTTTAGGACCTTGAGCGTGGCTGAGGTGCACCCGTGACCGGCTCGGAAACCTGATTGCGGAGAAGGTACGGTGGGAATCGAGATGGTCAGTGATCTGTTTGTTGACTTGGCTTTCAAAGACCTTAGATAGGCAGGGCAGGATGGATCTAGGTCTGTAACAGTTTGGGCCCAGGGTGTTTCCCCCTTTGAAGAGGGGGATGACAGCGGCAGCTTTCCAATCTTTGGGCATCTCAGATGATACGAAGGAGAGGTTGAACAGGCTGGTAATAGGGGATGCGACAATGGCGGCGGACAGTTTCAGAAATAGAGGGTCCAGATTGTCAAGCCCAGCTGATTTGTACGGGTCCAGGTTTTGCAGCTCTTTCAGAACATCTGCTATCTGGATTTGGGTAAAGGAGAAGCTGGGGAGGCGTGGGCGGGTAGCTGCGGGGGGGGCTGTTGGTCGAGTTTGGAGTAGTCATGAGGGCAATCAAATTCCATGTGACCGTTTGGTCACGGTAATTAGGCTTCTCCAAGCTCTGATGCTGGTCATATAGTAGCCTACCAAACTTGCTAACTGCCTGGTACTCAGCACTCCATTGTCCCTCCAATCACTCTGACATCAATGCAAATGCATCCTCCATTCGCTATTTTAGTGCATATCAGACATGTACTTTTTTCCCGTTGCCCCTGTTTTGAGACCGGTGTATGAATAGTAAATGTGGACAGTTCTTCCAATATCTTCAATATGCACCTCGGAATTGAATAACAACGCGTGCATTTGAGACCCTGATGTGTCAGTCTTCACTTGTAGCCTGTGAGAAAGACGTTATGGAGAGCCATGTGAGTGAGAGCCATGTGAGTGAGAGCCGCTTCGGAATGCGCAGCACCCGGGGAGAAGGGCACAACGCAGCACTCCGGGGCAAGGGCACAACGACTATTGGCTGCAAAGGCATGGATTTGTTTAGGGTGCGTCATGGCCACGACGGGATGCCGCTGTGAAATTCGAGGCATTATCAAGTGCTTGTCAAATTGTATAAACAAAAGTATATGGACACTCCTTCAAATTAGTGGATTTGGCTATTTCAGCCACACTAGTTGCTGGCAGGTGTATAAATTTGAGCCATGCAATCTCCATAGACAAACAATAGTAGAATGGCCTTGTTGAAGAGCTCAGTGACTTTCAATGTGGCACTGTCTTCAATATGGCCTGATTCACACATTCTCCTCTGAACAGTTGATGTTGAGGTGTCTGTTACTTGAACTCTGAAGCATCTATTTGGGCTGCAATTTCTGAGGCTGGTAACTCTAATGAACTTATCCTCTGCAGCAGAGGTAACTCTGGGTCTTCATTTCCTTTGGCGGTCCTCGTGAGAGACAGTTTCATCATAGCACTTGATGGTTATTGTGACTGCACTTGAAGAAACTTTCAAAGTTCTTGAAATGTTCCTCATTGACTGGCCTTCATATCTTAAATAATGATGGACTGTCATTTCTCTTTGCTTATTTGAGCTGTTCTTGCCATAATATGGACTTTGTCTTTTACCAAATAGGGCTATCTTCTGTATACCACCCCTACCTTGTCACATCACAACTGATTGGCTCAAACGCAATAAGAAGGAAATACATTTGACAATTTCACTTTTTAATAGACACCTGTTCATTGAAATGCATTCCAGGTGACTACCTCATGTAGCTGGTTGATTAGAATGCCAAAAGTGTGCAAAGCTGTCATCAAGGCAAAGGGTGGCTACTTTGAAGAATCTCAAATATAAAATGTCCTTTGATTTGTTTTATACTTTTGTGGTTACTACATGATTCCATATGTGTTGTTTCATAGTTTTGATGTTTTCACTATTATTCTACAAAGTAGAAAATAGTCAAAATAAAGAAAAACCCTGGAATGAGAAGGTGTGTCCAAACTTTTGACTGGTTCAAGTCCAGGCTCTGGCTGGGCCACTCAAGTAAATTTAAGAGACTTGTCCCGAAACCACTCGTGTTGTTTTGGCTGTGTGCTTTGGATCATTGTCCTGTTGAAGGGTGAACCGTCGCCCCAGTCTGAGAACCTGCTCCAGAGTGCTCAGGACTTCATCAAGAATTTCTCTGTACTTTGCTCCGTTCATCTTTCCCTCGATCCTGACTAGTCTCCCAGTCCCTGCCGCTAAAAAAATGTCAGGCTTCCTCCAGAAGTGACGCTTGACATTCAGGCCAATGAGTTCAATCTTGGCTTCATCAGACCAGAGAATCTTGTCATGGTCTGAGAGTTCTTTAGTTGCCTTTTGGCAAATTCCAAGCGGGCTGTCATGTGCCTTTTCTTGAGGAGAGGCTTCTGTCTGGCCACTCTACCATAAAGGCCTGATTTGTGGAGTGCTGCAGAGATGTTTGTCCTTCTGGAAGGTTCTCCCATCTCCACAGAGGAACTGGAGCTCTGTCAGAGTGACCATCTGGTTCTTTGTCACCTCCCTGACTAAGGTCTTTCTCCCCCGATTGCTCAGTTTGGCTGGGTGGCCAACTCTAGGAAGAGTCTTGGTGGTTCCAAACTTCTTTCATTTCAGAATGATTGAGGCCACTGTGTTGTTGGGGACCTTCAATGTTGCAGAAGTGTTTTGGTACCCGTCCCCAGATCTGTGCCCCTACACAATCCTGTCTCTGAGCTCTACGGACAATTCCTTCGATCTCATGGCTTGGGTTTTGCTCTGACATGCACTGTCAACTGTGGGACCTTATATAGACAGGTGTGCCTGCCTTAATCATGTCCAATCAATTGAATGTACCACAGGTGGACTCCAATTAAGTTGTAGAAACATCTCAAGGATGATCAATGGAAACAGTATGCACCTGAGGTCAATGTTGAGTCTCATAGGATCATTTTAAAGTATTTTTATGAGATATTGTGTGATTTGCTTATTTTTCAAGCCTAAATGGTCAACATTTGATTTTGTGTTCCTATCATTTATTGCAATTACACCATTTTATGTATGTTGTCGGGAGCCCCATTCCTTTCCAAATCCACAAAGTTTTGAGTGTCACTCATTCTATAAACAAACAATATGTTGATTCAATTGATGCAATTTGGTAATTGCATGAAACTGGAAAACAATATTCAAATTGTATGCAAGATCCTCTTCAGGTAGTCTCAGCCCAGTGGGCACAAATGGTTTCCATGTCATTTTCAGAACAAAATCTATGTGATTGGGGTTCCACCAATATGTAGAAATATGATTTGTTTATTCAGATACTTCCTTAAATAAATGTTTGTTTGGCCAAAACACTTGACCTGATGCACGCTTCGGCCCTGCTGACTAATTTAAATGTATAAAGTCTGCAGCTTTCCCATCATTAGGATCATGTGCGTTATTTACCAGCCAATTAACACTCAATCTACTGATCACCCTGTTTGTTTCACTTAAGCTGTTAGCTTCACACCTAATCACCTGACACCACACTCCAAAAAGCAAGTTCTGCAGGCTCTAGTTTAGTCTAATCTTGATTATTGTCCAGTCGTGTGGTCCAGGGCTGCAAGGAAAGACCTAGTTAAGCTGCAGCTGGCCCAGAACAGAGCAGCACGTTTTGCTCTTCCTTGTAATCAGAGGGCTGATATCAATACTATGCATGCCAGTCTCTCTTGGCTAATAGTTGAGGAGAGACTGACTGCATCACATCCTCTTTTTATAAGAAACATTAATATGTTAAATCCCAAATTGTTTGCCTAGTCAACTTACAAACAGCTCTGACACACACACTTACCCCAATAGACATGCCACCAGGGGTCTTTTCACAGTCCCCAAATCCAGAACAAATTCAAGAAAGCGTACAGTATTATATAGAACCAGTATTGCATGGCGCACTGTTCCATCTCATATTGCTCAAATAAACAGCAAACCTGGCTTCAAAAAACCGATAAAGCAACACTTCGCGGCACAACACCTCTCCCCTATTAGACCTAGATAGTTTGTGTGTATGTATTGATATGTAGGCTACGTGTGCCTTATTAAAAATGTATGTAGTTCTGTCCTTAAGCTGTTCTTGTCTATTAATGTTCTGTATTATGTAATGTTTCATGTTGTGTGTGGAACCCAGGAAGAGTAGCTGCTGCTTTCGCAACAGCTAATTTGGATCCTAATAAAATACCATCTGGTCAGAATTTATCACCTCCATTATAGGGCAATCCAAGAGTGCAAGTCTGGTACAGAATGGCATTTTATTCCACACAGGAAGCAAACATTTCTCATTTAATGTTTTGTAATTAAGATATTGTCCTGACTTAGTCAGCAAAGAGTTAAAGCGACATTACCAAGGGCAGACTGGACCCTGGTTTTATGGACACAAACAATTCATATTTTTCCTGTACAGTGATATATTTGTACCATATATTGTCCAGGGGCCCCACCCAAACCAGTTTGACCACCGTGAAAGTCTAGTAACACTTCAGATGACCTAGCTTTTTGTTCAACCTCATCCTTTTTGTACAGAGAATTATGTACGGTGCAATATGTAGTCCAATATGAAAAATGGATTTAGGCTGATTGGCCGCTCTTAAGGGCTGCAGAAGTGAAACTCCTCTGGGTGTAAACTTCAACAATAGATGTGTTCATGTGTAAAATGGACCCTGCTTTTACTGCGACACAAAGTACAGGGAATTATGTACGGTGCGATATGGATGTCCAATATGAAAAACATTCTGAACGTAGAGCAATACAAATGGGCTAATTAACAGTGGGATTTTCTAAGGTTGATTTAAATGTAATACAAATAATTGTATTATTGTTATTATTAATGGCATTCTAAATAATGTTTTGTTAGTTATCATGTAACAACAGTAATACAAATATCTATCAATATCCACACTTCACAGCCAGAAGAGGACTGGCCACCCCTCATAGCCTGGTTCCTCTCGAGGTTTCTTTATAGGAGGGCTTTATAAATACATTTGATTGATAGTAATCATATTTTTTCATGCTGTTAACAATGTCAATATTATTTGTGCTATAAAATATTTTTTCTCGTTTTTCATATTCTTAAAATTCTGTCTGCTAGCATTTCCTCGTAAAATATTACGACCATTTGATTATTTTTTTTCCCCATACTGCATGCTGGTAGAACGGAGGTGTTTGCTGGTTGGTTGCCTCTGCCGAGTCCCCAACAACCGGATGTTCTGGTTTTCAGGGGAAATGGAAAGAGAGCCTGTGACGTGACTTCCGCTTTAGGATGTTAACAAGGCAACACTCCATCTTAACTCCTCCACATGTACTGGATTGGTTGAACAGAAGAGAATCTCCCCCGACAGTATCTAGTTTCAAGCTTTTCTTTTACGCCTAAATTAGGTTTGCCGCCGGCTGTCATAAGCAGGTGGCAAGCCCGTCAGGTGTGTCTAATTATCTCAAGCCCATGAGAGGCTGGCTGACTGTTTGGGAGTTGCCTGCCTGCCTTCCACACCAGCTGGTGTCAAAGTTATTGAATAGTGCTTTTTTCTTACCTTTATTTAACTCGGCAAGTCAGTTAAGAACAAACGTTTTTTTTCTTTTTACAATGACTGTCTACCCCTGCCAAACCCTCCCCTAACCCGGATGTTGTTGCATGGAACTCTGTATTCCCAGCATGGGACTCTCGATCACGGCCGGTTGTGATACAGCCCAGGATCGAACCAGGGTCTGTAGTAACATCTCTAGCACTGAAATGCAGTGCCTTAGACCGCTGCGCCATTCTGGAGCCCACTCACTGTGGGCTCGCTTAATTATCAATCAATTCTGCATGAAAACCACAAAGTCAATTAACTATCAGCTAGGGGCAGCTGCTTTGTGAGAAAAATATTTGCTGGCATACTTTTGAGCTGTCAAAACATTGAAACCATGATTGGAGATGGATGATATGATTTGTGCTGTCTGCTTTCTTAGCACTCATTTGACACAGTCTGTTGGATTGTCATGTTTTCTGATTTCATGCCAGTTTGATATCAAATCTTAATCTGTATTTGGTGTCTTAAATGAGGCCTGGGAGATAAATGCCAAGTAAAGTTCCCTACTTCCTCCAAAGGACACTTTTTTTTGTACTGTATATTAGGGGAATTACAATATTTTGATACATTTTGCACCCACCAAATGACCCATGTGTGTTAATGTGCCTCGAGAGAGGAACCATAGATGTAGGATACAGCTGCTGAGTGCCTGTACCTGGCTGAACACTGGCAGACTCACTTTGATGATCCATGTTGTATAGGCCTACAGCTTTCACATGGTGTTTATCGTATAGGTTCTGTGTGTGTAAGCCAAGAGAGCCCATGATCCAGAGCTCTGTGTGGGTAGACTTGCAGCCTAACTGTACATGGAAGAGGATGAGAAAGAAGAAGAGGCAGTTAGTTAGCCATCCACACCACCATTGCCACCCACTCTTGTACACTCAGTTGTTTCTTGTTAGGTTTAGGTTCAGTATCTAGCTAGTTGTTTAGTAGTGCAGTCAGTGTATGAGTTAATGTTTGAGTGTGTAGGCTAATTGTGTTCCTGGCTGGCAAAACCATCCAACTCATGATTACACCATCTTCTTTTGAGCTGGACCCTTGATTAGGTCGGTATGTGTGTCTTTTTTCCTCTTGTCAGGATGGTCTGTGTTGCCATGGAGAAGTGGCAGCCACATGGGTGCTGTTGGCATGGCAATGACACGCATGGGAGCGAGTGATAGACACTGGGGACACGGCATCACAGACAGTACAATCTAACTCTACAAAACCACGTTACAGTGTACATTTGTTGATTGCTAGACATACAAATACGATGATTTATTGTTACATTTGAAGCTAGGTCTAGTTGTGGTCACAACCGGACTAGATTGTGAACGACTGTTGGGAGAATGCATTGCTTGACTGCCGTGAGGGTGATGAGCACAATATAATTTGAACAGCCGAACCCCAAACAATTTGTTGTCTAGTTAGTTGAGCAGAGACTGTTTATGTTTTGGTTCTACAAAGCTGTGTCCATCATAACATTCCATAATTAAATATGGCACAATGCGATCAATTATCATGCAACATGCAACAATTTCACTGAGTTACAGTTCATATAAATAAATCAGTCAACTGAAAAAAATTCATTAGGCCCTCGTCTATGGATTTCACATGACTTGGAATACGGTTGGTCACAGATACCTTAAAATAAAAAGGTAGGGGCGTGGATCAGAAAACAAGTTAATATCTGGTGTGGCCACCATTTGCCTCATGCAGCGTGCGAAGTTGCTGGATATTGGCGGGATCTATAACACGCTGTCGTACATGTCGATCCAGAGCATCCCAAACATGCTCAATGGGTGACGTCTGGTGAGTATGCAGGCCATGGAAGAACTGGGATATTTTCAGCTTCCAGGGATTCTGTACAGATCCTTGTGACATGGGGCCGCGCATCATCATGCTGAAACATGAGGTGATGGCGGCGGATGAATGGCACGCCAATGGGCCTCAGGATCTCGTCATGGTATCTCTGTGCATTCAAATTGCCATTGATAAAATGCAATTGTATTCGTTGTCCGTAGCTTATGCCTGCCCATACCATAACCGCACCGCCACCGTGGGGCACTCTGTTCACAATGTTGACATCTGCAAACTGCACTCCCACACGACGCCACACACACTGTCTGCCATCTGCCCGGTACAGTTGAAACCGGGATTGATCTGTGAAGAGCACACTTCTTCAGCCTGCCAGTGGCCATCGAAGGTGAGCATTTGCCCACGAAAGTCAGGTATGCTGCCAAATTGCAGTCTGGTCAAGACCCTGGTGCGAACGACGAGCATTTAGATGAGCTTCCCTGAGTTTCTGACAGTTTGTGTAGAAATTCTTCAGTTGGGAAAACTGACAGTTTAATCAGCTGTCAGGTTGCTGGATATTGGTTGGTCTCAGACGAGCCCGCAGGTTAAGAAGCCAGATGTGGAGGTCATGGGCTGGTGTGGTTACATGTGGTCTGCAGTTGAGAGGCTTCCCCTTACACTGTGTATAAGACAGTAGTTTAGGAATTGTTAGTTAGATTACTTGTTGGTTATTACTGCATTGTCGGAACTAGAAGCACAGGCATTTCACTACACTCGCATTAACATCTGCTAACCATGTGTATGTGACAAATAAAATTTGATTTGATTTGGGGATGTAAACAAATGAGAGAAATAAGCTTTTTGTGCATATGGAAAATTTCTGGGGTCTTATTATTTCAGCTTATGAAACATGGGACCAACACTTTACATGTTGCGTTTATATTTTTGTTTTGTGTACATTCTACAGACCCTACTGAGTATTCCCTACAATACTTTTACTCTGGCACCCAGAATAGGTTTTGCTCTATAAGCCAACATGTATTCCACCGATCCTAGTAGATTGCCAAACATTTCTGTAAAGAAGACAACCTTGCATGTTGCGTTTTATATTTTTGTTCAGTATATTTTGCCTGTGCACATATATGACAGGCATTTGTTGGTCGGATCACCTTTCCTGAGTCACCGGAGGAGCGCGTGCTAATCCTGTTGTAGAATTCATTGCGGCCAGCAGGTCAAACGAATGACTACAATTAACAAGCCACTCAGAAATTCAAACCATGACTCTCTCGAGTCAGTAGAAAGAGTAGTTCAAAAAGAACAAATCATTTACCAACTGCAATAGTGTCATATTTTGTGTGTGTGTGTTACAGTAGTTATTAGTGTGCGGCTCATCTGAGTTGTAAGTGTGGGTAGTGTGTGGTTTTGTGACGTCATGATTACCGGAGTAGTTTTCGAAGAGGCTGTGGTAGAGTATGGGTGTAGTGTGGCTGGCACACCCTTACTAATCTCTCCAACAAAGTTTGTGTTAGTCAGGAGAATTCTCACTTGCACTTACACTCACCCTCCTCTCTCTAGGAGATGTTGGGGCCCAGGCCCTGTTCTCAGTGCCGCGGCGGCCTGGCTTTGGCACCATGGGGAAGCCCATCAAGCTGCTGGCCAACTGCTTCCAGGTGGATATCCCCAAGATGGACGTCTACCTCTATGAAGTAGACATCAATCCCGAGAAGTGCCCGCGTCGAGTCAACAGGTAAACAAGCTGCGCTGGATCAAACCCACAAACTCATATGTCTGCATGAACATTCTCAAAACAACACAAACTGGCTGCAGAGCTTTCATTTGATCACATGAACTGTACTCAGCATCACTTTACATTATGGATCAGTGCTGGAGTGTCGATATATTTGTCTCTCTGGTGCCCCTATAGGGAGGTGGTGGACTCCATGGTGAAGCACTTCAAGGTGACCATCTTTGGGGACCGAAGGCCAGTCTACGATGGGAAGAGGAGTCTCTACACAGCCAACCCCCTACCAGTCGCCTCAGCAGGGGTGAGATGCGCACACACACACACACACACACACACACACACACACACACACACACACACACACACACACACACACACACACACACACACACACAATAACATTTGTAGTGTAATTTACCATATTGAATGTCAGATGGGAGTTCTGGTGATTCATTGAGTTGCCATAGAAGTTAAAGCTATCTATATTGTCCTCAGGTGGATCTGGACGTCACCCTGCCAGGGGAGGGGGGTAAGGATCGGCCCTTCAAAGTGTCCATCAGGTTTGTGTCGCTAGTCAGCTGGCACATGCTGCATGAGGTCCTGACAGGGCGCACCATGCCTGAGCCCTTGGAGCTGGACAAGCCCATCAGCACCAACCCTGTACACGCTGTGGACGTGGTGCTACGACACCTGCCCTCCATGAAGTGAGTCATTACAGTTTACACTTTATTTATTATAGGTAGGCAAGTTGAGAACAAGTTCTCATTTACAACTGCGACCTGGCGAAGATAAAGCAAAGCAGTTCGACACAAACAACAACAGAGTTACACATGGAGTAAAACAAACATACAGTCAATAATACAGTCTATATACAATGTGAGCAAATGAGGTGAGAAAAGGGAGGTAAAGGCCATGGTGGCGAAGTAAATGCAATATAGCAATTAAAACACTGGAATGGTAGATTTGACAGTAGATGAGTGTGCAAAGTAGAAATACTGGGGTGCAAAGGAGCAAAATAAATAAATACAGTAGGGGAAAAGGTAGTTGTTTGGGCTATTTATAGATGGGCTAGGTGCAGTGATCTGTGAGCTGCTCTGACAGCTGGTGCTTAAAGCTAGTGAGGGAGATGTGTTTCCAGTTTCAGAGATTTTTGTAGTTCGTTCCTGTCATTGGCAGCAGAGAACTGGAAGGAGAGGCGGCCAAAGGAGGAATTGGCTTTGGGGGTGACCAGTGAGATACACCTGCTGGAACGCGTGCTATGGGTGCAGCTATGGTGACCAGCGAGCAGAGATAAGGCGGGTCTTTACCTAGCAGGGTCTTGTAGATGACCTGGAGCCAGTGGGTTTGGAGTATGAAGCGAGGGCCAGCCAACGAGAGCGTACAGGTCGCAGTGGTGGGTAGTATATGGGGCTTTGGTGACAAAACGGATAGCACTGTGATTGACTGCATCCAATTTGTTGGGTAGGGTGTTGGAGGCTATTTTGTAAATGACATCGCCAAAGTCGAGGATCGGTAAGATGGTCAGTTTTACGAGGGTATGTTTGGCAGCATGAGTGAAGGATGCTTTTTTTGTGAAATAGGAGGCCAATTCTAGATTTAACTTTGGATTCTGGAAGGAGAGTTTACAGTCTAACCAGACACCAAGGTATTTGTAGTTGTCCACATATTCTAAGTCAGAACCGTCCAGAGTAGTGATGCTGGACGAGCGGGCAGGTGCAGGCAGAGATGGGTTGAAGAGCATGCATTTACTTTTACTTGCATTTAACAGCAGTTGAAGGCCACGGAAGGAGAGTTGTAATGGCATTGAAGCTCATCTGGAGGGTTGTTAACAGTGTCCAACGAAGGGCCAGAGGTATACAGAATGGTGTTTTCTGCATAGAGGTGGACCAGAGACTCACCAGCAGCAAGAGAGACATCATTGATGTATACAGAGAAGAGAGTCGGCCCAAGAATTGAACCCTGTGGCACCCCCATAGAGACTGCCAGAGGCCTGGACAACAGGCCCTCCGATTTGACACACTGAACTCTATCAGAGAAGTAGTTGGTGAAACAGGCGAGGCAATCATTTGAGAAACCAAGGCTATCAAGTCTGCCGATGAGGATGTGGTGATTCGAGTCGAAAGCCTTGGCCAGGTCAATGAATACGGCTGCACAGTATTGTTTCTTATTGATGGTTAAGATATCGTTTAGGACCTTGGCTTTTGAAGACATTAGAAAGGCAGGGTAGGATAGATATAGGTCTGTCGCAGTTTGGGTCTACAGTGTCTCCCCCTGTGAAGAGGGGGATGCTTTCCAATCTTTGGGAATCTAAGATGACACGAAAGAGAGGTTGAACAGGCTAGTAATAGGGTTTGCAACAATTTCGGCAAATCGGTATAAAAGGGTATATAACAAAGTATTGAGATAAACTTTTGTTATTGACCAAATACTTATTTTCCACCATAATTTGCAAATAAATTCATTAAAAATCCTACAATGTGATTTTCTGGATTTTTTTCCTTCTCATTTTGTCTGTCTTAGTTGAAGTGTACCTATGATGAAAATTACAGGCCTCTCTCATCTTTTTAAGTGTGAGAACTTGCACAATTGGTGGCTGACTAAATACTTTTTTGCCCCACTGTATATGAGGGTGCCCGTGTTTACGGCTTTGGGATTGTACCTTGTAGGTTCATTGATAATTTGTGTGAGATTGAGGGCATCAAGCTTAGATTGTAGGACGGCCGGGGTGTTAAGCATGTCACAGTTTAGGTCACTTAGCAGCACGAGCTCTGAAGATAGATGGGGGGCAATCAGTTCACATATGGTATCCAGAGCACAGCTGGGGGCTAAGGGTGGTCTATAGCAAGCGGCAACGGTGAGAGGCTTGTTTTTAGAGAGGTGGATTTTTAAAAGTAGAAGTTCAAATTGTTTGGGTACGGACCTAGATAGTAGGACAGAATTCTGCAGGCTATCTCTGCAGTAGATTGCAACACCGTCCCCTTTGGCAATTCTATCTTGTCGGCAAATGTTATAGTTAGGGATGGAAATTTCAGAGTTATTGGTGGTCTTCCTAAGCCAGGAATCAGACATGGCTAAGACATCAGGGTTGGCGGAATGTTCTAAAGCTGTGAATAAAACAAACTTAGGGAGGAGGCCTCTAATGTTAACATGCATGAAACCAAGGCTTTTACGGTTACAGAAGTCAACAAATGAGAGCACCTGGGGAATAGGAGTGGAGCTAGGCACTGTAGGGCCTGGATTAACCTCTACATCACCAGAGGAACAGAGTAGGATAAGGGTACGGCTAAAAGCTATGAGAATTGGTCGTCTAGATTGTCTGGAACAGAGAGTAAAAGGAGGTTTCTGGTGGCGATAAAATCGCTTCAAGGTATAATGTACAGACAAAGGTATGGTAGGATGTGAACACAGTGGAGGTAAACTTAGGCATTGAGTGATGATGAAAGAGATATTGTCTCTAGAAACATCATTGAAACCAGGTGATGTCATCGCATGTGTGGGTGGTGGAACTGAAGGGTTGGATAAGGTATAATGAGCAGGGCTAGATGCTCTACAGGGAAATAAGCCAATAAACACTAACCAGAACAGCAATGGACAAGGCATATTGACATTAAGGAGAGGCATGCTTAAACGAGTGATCATAAGGGTCCAGTGAGTAGTGAGGTTGGTTGGGGTCACGGCGATTCAGACAGCTAGCCGAGCCATGGGTAGCAAGCTAGCAGAAGATGGAGGTCGGTTTTTAGCCACCCTGTGCGTTTCTGTCGGTAGATTAGTGGGGTTCTGTCTGTATGGGCCTAGGAGTGTTCATGTACTATAGAACTGCTGTCAGAAGCTCTTTGCTGTGTTTTTCCAGATGTTCTGTTGGTTGTGTGTATTTATCAACACTCATAGTTCAGAATAGTAGTAGTTTATAGTATTGATTCTTTTAGAAAAGATATACAACCTAATGAAGCTGTGTCTTAAATAAAACATGAGTAGAGTAATTCAATACATTTTCTGGCTGTGAAAGGTGACCCTCTCTTCTTCCCAGGTACACCCCAGTGGGGCGCTCCTTCTTCTCCGCCCCAGAGGGTTACGATCATCCCCTGGGCGGGGGTAGGGAGGTGTGGTTCGGCTTCCACCAGTCGGTGCGGCCCGCCATGTGGAAGATGATGCTCAACATTGACGGTGAGGGCCTTTTCCCTTGACTGTCAGGAACATCGACAATAATAACGTAGTCTTCACTGGTGGCAGGGACTTGTTTCTTTCCACGTTGTCTGGATGACAATGATGTAGCATCTCAGTCAGTCTCTGATGTCTGTGTTTAGTTGCATTTTGTTTAGTCAGTCATGTCTTTGATTGGTCCAAATGATATAGAATACAGCCTATCCCTCACACCTACACTCAGAATTTGATCCTTAGCTACATTCGAAGATCCTGATTTTTTTTTTTTTTTTTTTTTTTTTTTTTTTTACATATTCCAACTCTTGCTCTTTGAATTTGGTTGTTGACTATCATAACATGGATCCCAAGCCGCATTCAAGTACTTTATTTTAATTTGACCACTTCTCCTCTGTAGTATCGGCCACGGCTTTCTACAAGGCCCAGCCGGTGATCCAGTTCATGTGCGAAGTCCTGGACATCCACAACATAGACGAGCAGCCCCGGCCCCTCACCGACTCCCACAGGGTCAAGTTCACCAAAGAGATCAAAGGTATGCAGAGTGACGTCACCACCACCACCCCAGGAACAAGAATGCTAACTAACACTTTAATTAATTAAAACCTGTTGACACCATGGGTTCCCCTACAGGAACAACACCCCCCCCGTTCAACTCAAACGGTGGCGCAGGGAATGCAAAATTTATTCTTAGAAATATTTAACCTCCACACATTAACAATTCCAATAGCTCAAATGAAAGATAAACACCTTGTTCATCTACCCAGCGTTTCAGATTTCTAAAATGTTTTACGTCGAAAACATAGCACATAGCACATTTATGTCAAACCACCACAAAGACACAGACGATATGCAGCCATTTTGTCGAACAAAAGATGCAATCACAAACGCAGGATTAAAATAAAAATCATTCACTAACCTTTTGAAAATCTTCATCAGATGACAGTAATATGACATGTTACACAGTACATTTATGTTTTGTTCGATAATATGCATTTTATATCCATAAATCTCGGTTTGAATTGACGCCATGTTCAGAAAATGCTCAAAAATGTCCGGAGAAATTATAGAAAGCTACGCCAGATAACAGAAATACTCATCATAAACTTTGACTAAAGATACATGTTCTACATATAGTTAGAAAGATACACTTGTTCTTAATGCAACCGCTGTGTCACATTTTTTTTTTTACGTTTCAGAATTAGTTTACTATGCAATAATCTGAGACGGCGCTCAGACATAACAATATTTCTCCGCTATGTTGGAGTCAACAGAAATACAAAATTAGAACATAAATATTCCCTTACCTTTGATGGTCTTCGATCAGAATGTAGTAGAAGGAGTCATACTTACCCAATACATTGTTTTGTTTCATAATGTTCAATTCTAGTGTCCATGTAGTAGCATATGCTACCACTTTCAGCTCAAATGCCCAAAAAGGACTTCTGGTCCAGAATAATTGCGCATCAAAACTTCCAAATTACATATTATAGGTCGACGAAACTGGTAAACTAAGTGCAGAATCAACCTTTAGGATGTTATACACATACAAAATGAATGGCATTCCAACCGGACAATCCTAGTTCATCTGGGGCTGGCTGGTACAAAAGGAAGCTCTTTGTCCAAAGCGCGCCTCACGCACATGAAAATCATCGCGACACCCACAGTTTTTCGCCTCATTGGGTCAAAGTTCACAGCATTTGCACCATTAAACGCTCTACTGAATGAGGACATCTAGTGGAAGACATAGAAAGTGTTTCCAGATCCATAACTGGTTGGGAAGGGAGGGGGAGATGAAGTCAAAGTTGCCCCAACTTTCAGGATTCCAAAACTAGTTTGCAAGACTGCCTGCCCTGTGAGTTCTGTTATACTCACAGACATAATTCAAACGGTTTTAGAAGCTTCAGAGTGTTTTCTATCCAATAATAATTATTATATGCATATATTAGCAATTTAGGACTGTTTTTTATGCAGTTCACTATGGGCACGCAATTCATCCAAAGGGGAAATACTGCCCTCTATCTCTAACAGGTTTTAATGGAACACACTGCTAGACTCCTTGCATCACTATTGAATTCCAGGGCTAATGTTTTTGTCATTTGTTTTGGTTGTAGGGATATTGGTATTGTGATAGTTCATTCACTCCTTTATGTATTGCTGAATCGTTTTATACTCAACAAAAATATAAGCTCAACAATTGAAATAAATTCATTAGACCCTAATCTATGGATTTCACATAACTGGGCAGGGGCGCAGCCATGGGTGGGCATAGGCACACCCACTTGGGAGCGGGACTGCACCCCTGCCCAGTTATGTAAAATACATAGATTAGGGCCATAATTAATTTTGAATGAATAGTTCTTCTCAAACATATGCACCTCCTCCTTCCTTTGCTGTGTCCAGGTCTGAAGGTGGAAGTGACCCACTGCGGGACAATGCGGAGGAAGTACAGAGTGTGTAACGTGACCCGCCGCCCTGCCAGCCACCAGACGTGAGTACCTATACACAGAGAGACAGGGATATGTGTAGTTTGGTGGCAGGCAGACCAGAAATTAAGAACTTTGGCCCAGTAACCAAATCCCCAAGCTGACTAGGTGAAAAATCTGTCAATATGCTCTTAAGCAAGGCACTTAACCCTGATTGCTCCTGTAAGTTGCTCTGGATAACATTTCAAATATTACAATGTAGGTTAACTCTGACACAGCCTGAACCGAAGCCTTGAATTGCCTTTAAATTGGACTAATGGGCAGCTTCCTGGATACAGAATGTTTCTGTTTATTTGTTTATTTATTTATTTATTTAACCAGGTAGGCCAGTTGAGAACAAGTTCTCATTTACAACTGTGACCTGGCCAAGATAAAGCAAAGCAGTGTGACCAAAACAACAACACAGAGTTACATATGGGATAAACAAACGTACAGTCAATAACACAATATAAAAATCTATGTGCAGTGTGTGAAAATGTAGTAAGATTAGGGAGGTAAGGCAATAAATAGGCCATAGTAGCGTAGTAATTACAATTTAGCAATTAAACACTGGAGTGATAGATATGATGATGATGTGCAAGTAGAAATACTGGGGTGCAAAAGAGCAAAAATAAATAACGATATGGGGATGAGGTAGTTAGATGGGCTTTGTACAGCTGCAGTGATCAGTCAGCTGCTCTGACAGCTGAAGCTTAAAGTTAGTGAGGGTAATAAGTCTTCAGCTTCAGTGACTTTTGCAATTTGTTCCAGTCATTGGCGGAGGCCACAGAAGGAGTGTTGTATAGCATTGAAGCTTGTTTGGAGGTTAGTTAACACAATGTCCAAAGAAGGGCCAGATGTATACAGAATGGTGTCGTCTGCATAGAAGTGGATCAGAGAATCACCAGCAGCAAGAGCGACATCATTGATATATACAGAGAAGAGAGTCGGCCTGAGATTTGAACCCTGTGGCACCCCAATAGAGACTGCCTGAGGTCCGGACAACAGGCCCTCCGATTTGGCACACTGAACTCTATCTGAGAAGTAGTTGGTGAACCAGGCGAGGAAGTCATTTGAGAAACCAAGGCTATTGAGTCTGCGGTGATTGACAGAGTCGAATGCCTTGACCAGGTCGATGAAGACGGCTGCACAGTACTCTTTTATTGATGGCGTTTATGATATCGTCTAGGACCTTGAGCGTGGCTGATGTGCACCCATGACCAGCTCAGAAACCAGATTACATAGTGGAGAAGGTACGATGGGATTCAAAATGGTCGGTGATCTGTTTAACTTGGATTTCGAAGATTTTATAAAGGCAGGGCAGGATCGATATAGGTCGATAACAGTTTGGGTCTAGTGTCTCCCCCTTTGAAGAGGGGGATGACCGAGGCAGCTTTCCAATCTTTAGGGATCTTAGATGATATGAAAGAGGTGTTGAACAGGCTAGTAATAGAGGTTGCAACAATTATGGCGGATAATTTTTAGAAAGAGAGCCCAGCTGATTTGTAGGGGTCCAGATTTTGCAGCTCTTTCAGAACATCAGCTATCTGGATTTAGGTGAAGGAGAAGCGGGGAGGGCTTGGGCAAGTTTCCGCGGGTGTTGCAAAGCTGTTGGCTGGGTTAGGGGCAGCCAGGTGGAAAGGAATGCCACCCGTAGAAAAATGCTTATTGAAATTTTCGATTATCGTAGATTTTATCGGTGGTGACAGTGTTTCCTAGCCTCGGTGCATTGGTCAGCTGGGAGGAGGTGCTCTTATTCTCCATTGACTTTAGTTTCTCAAAACCTTTTGGAATTTCTGCTACAGGATACAAATTTCTGTTTGAAAAAGCTAGCCGTTGCTTTCCTAACTGACTGTGTATATTGGTTCCTAACTTCCCTGAAAAGTTGCATATCGCGGGGGCTATTCGATGCTAATGCAGTACGCCACAATTATGTTTTTGTGATGGTCAAGGACAGTGGAGTAAACCAAGGGCTATATCTGTTCTTAGTTCTACATTTTTTGAATGGGGCATGCTTATTTAAGATGGGGAGGAAAGCACTTTTAAAGAATAAACACTGACGCGATGAGGTCAGTATCCTTCAGGATACCTGGACCAGGTCGATTAGATAGGCCTGCCCGCTGAAGTGTTTTAGGGAGCGTTTGACAGTGATGAGGGGTGGTCGTTTGACCGTGGGCCCATTACGGACGCAGGCAATGAGGCAGTGATCGCTGAGGTCCTGGTTGAAGATGGCAGAGATGTATTTAGAGGGCAAGTTGGTCAGGATAATATCTCTGAAGGTGCCCGTGTTTACGGATTTAGGGTTGTACCTGGTAGGTTCCTTGATAAATTGTGTGAGATTGAGGGCATCTAGCTTAGATTGTAGGACGGCCTGGGTGTTAAGCATATCCCAGTTTAGGTCACCTAACAGCACGAACTCTGAAGATAAATGGGGGGCAATTAATTCACATATGGTGTCCAGTGCACAGCTGGGTGTCTTTAACAAGCGGCAACAGTGAGAGACTTATTTGTAGAGAGATGGATTTTTAAAAGTAGAAGCTCGACTTGTTTGGGTACAGACCTGGGTAGAATGACAGAACTCTGCAGGCTATCTCTGCAGTCGATTGCAACTCCGCCCCCTTTGGCAGTTCTATCTGGACGGATAATGTTGTCGTTGGTGATGGAAATTTCAGAATTGTTGGTGGCCTTCCTAAGCCAGGATTCAGACAAGGCTAGGACATCAGGATTGGCAGAGTGTGCTAAAGCAGTGAATAAAACAAACTTAGGGAGGAGGCTTCTGATGTTAACATGCATGAAACCAAGGTTTTTACGGTGTCAGAAGTCAACATCACCAGAGGAGGAGTAGGATATGGGTACGGCTAAAGGCTATGAGAACTGGTCGTCTAGTGCGCTGGAGCAGATTTCTGAGCATGGTAGATGCAGGGCATAATGTACAGACAATGGTATGGTAGGATGTGTGTATAGTGGAGGTAAACCTAGGCGTTGAGTGACGATGAGAGAGATTGCATCTCTGGAGGCGCCAGGTGAGGTCTCAACATGTGTGGGGGGTGGGACAAAAGAGCTATCTAAGGCATGTTGAGTGGGACTGGGGGCCTCTACAGTTAAATAAAACAATAAGTACTAACTGAGACAGAAGTAGACAAGGCATATTTACATTAGAGAGAGGCATAAAGCAGTCATGAGTGTTGATCGGGAGAGCTAAGACAACGGGTAAATGGCGATGAATGAGCAGAGAGGGTCAGTTAGGTACGCACAGGACCTGAGTTCGAGGCTGGGGCCTTTAGATAAACAGAGGCCTGCTGGACCATTCACTAACGC
Organism: Oncorhynchus masou masou; assembly: GCF_036934945.1. Classification (NCBI taxonomy): domain Eukaryota; kingdom Metazoa; phylum Chordata; class Actinopteri; order Salmoniformes; family Salmonidae; genus Oncorhynchus; species Oncorhynchus masou. Next base: position 42,041,338 of record NC_088224.1, read on the forward strand.
AGTACAGTACATCAGCTGTGTCGCCGAGTGATCATAGGGTCCAATGAGCAGCAATGGGTGCGTCTGGGAGCCGTTCGGTAGTTGCTACTACGCTAGGCGAACGGGAAACGACGGCATTCAGTAAGCTAGCGGGCCGGGGCTAGAGGATGGGTCTTTGGTGACATCGCAACGGAAAAGCCTGTTGAAGCCACATCGGACGATTACGTCGGCAGACCAGTTGTGATGGATTAAGTCTAGTCCTGGTCTAAAAAGCAAGCTCAATGGAGAATCTCCATTCAATATGCTCTTTGTCAAGGACATCACTTAACCTGTGTCCCGAGAAACCACCCCTAAGAGTTGAACATGGAAACTAGACAAAACTCCATGTTTCTCCTCTTTGAACCCCCAGGTTCCCCCTGCAGCTGGAGAATGGTCAGACAGTGGAGCGCACGGTGGCCCAGTACTTCAGAGAGAAGTACAGCCTGCAGCTGAAGTACCCCCACCTCCCCTGCCTCCAGGTGGGGCAGGAGCAGAAACACACCTATCTGCCCCTGGAGGTGAGTACCAATAATAGTATTGGCTCTTTGTAGAGCCCTGAATGATTGTCTTTCCTGGTCAGATCATCTGCTCAGGATAACTCCGGGCCCGAAGCATAAAACTGTACCTACTGTATTAAATTACTTTAACTCACATTCTATGTCTCCTTGCAGGTATGCAACATAGTAGCTGGCCAGCGTTGTATTAAAAAACTCACTGATAACCAGACGTCCACCATGATCAAAGCCACGGCCCGCTCTGCCCCAGACAGACAGGAGGAGATCAGCAGGCTGGTGAGTATGGTGTACTGTCTCATCCACCACCAAACTAATGATTTCCTGTTTTGCTACTACCCCTCCCTATATCCTCCTCCTCCTCTATCATTCCCCTCTCTGTGTCCAGGTGCGGAGTGCGAACTATGAGGTGGACCCGTTCGTCCAGGAGTTCCAGTTCCGCGTGCGTGACGAGATGGCGCAGGTGACGGGCCGTGTGCTGCCAGCCCCCGGGCTGCAGTATGGCGGCAGGGCGAGCTCGGAACACTTCATGGTATCTACCCTTTAAATCATCCTTCATCTGCATGTCTCTGTGCATGTCTGAGATTTAGCTTCACCATCTCTCTTTCTTGCCCCAGTCTCTTTCACTTTTGTCGCTTTTGACAAACTGTCAACCTCTTCCACCATTTCACCCACCTCTGTTTTTCTCTGTGAAAATAATAATTTCTACTTTTCTTGTGTGAAGGCTATGACAAATGGCATGACAATGTTTTTTTTAGATAGATTAAATGATACTCTCCCCCTTCTGTGTGTGTGTGGCAGCCCCAGCAGGTGAACCCTGTGGTGTCTTTGCAGAACCGCACGGTGGCCACGCCCAGCCACGGCGTGTGGGACATGAGGGGCAAACAGTTCCACACTGGGGTGGAGATCAAGATGTGGGCAATCGCCTGCTTCGCCACGCAGAGGCAGTGTCGCGAGGAGATCCTCAAGTGAGTGCTGTCTGTCTCATACATGCATACATATACTTGTACATCATAAACACACACAGACAGAGAGGTCTCTGTTTCAACAGTTAAATACTCAGCACAATGCAATAACATAATATTCAAACAAATATTTATACTGAACAAAAGTATAAACGCAACATGTAACGATTTTACTGAGTTACATATAGTTCATATAAGGAAATCAGGGATATAAATTGGGCCCTATTCTATGGATTTCACATGACTGGGAACACAGATATGCATTTGTTGATAACAAATACCTTTGTAAAAAAAAAAACACAAAAAAAACATGTATTTCTTGAAAAAAAAATGAAAAAAATAAAGTAGGGGTGTGGATCAGAATATCAGTCAGTATCTGGTGTGACCACCATTTACCTCATGCAGCGCGACACATCTCTTTCGCATAGAGTTGATCAGGCTGTTGATTGTGGCCTGTGGAAGGTTGTCCCACTCTTCAATGGCTGTGAGGAGTTGCTGGATATTGGCGGGAACTGGAACACGCTGTCGTACACCTCATGCTGAGGTGACGTGATGGTGATGGTGGTGGATGAATGGCACGACAATGGGCCTCAGGATCTCATCATGCTGAAACATGAGGCGATGGTGGCGGATGAATGGCACAACAATGGGCCTCAGGATTACATCACGGTATCTCTGCATTCAAATTGCTAACAATAGAATGCCATTGTGTTCGTTGTCCGTAGCCTATGGCTGCCCATACCAGGACTCCGATAAGCTTTGCGGAGAATTTTGGTTGTGCAAACCCACAGTTTCCTCAGCTGTCTGGGTGGCTGGTCTCAGACGATCCAGCAGGGGAAGAAGCTGGAGGTGGAGGTGTTGCGTGTTTACAGGTGGTCTGCGGTTGTGAGGCTGGTTCGACGTACTGCCAAATTCTCTAAAACAACATTGGAGGCAGCTTATGGTAGATAAATGATCATTACATTCTCTGGCAACAACTCTGGTGTACATTCCTGCAGTCAGCATGCCAATTACACACTCCCTCAGGACTTGAGACATCTGTGACATTGTGTTTGACAAAATTGCACATTTTAGAGTGGCCTGTTTTAATCAGCTTCTTGAAGTGTCACACCTGTCAAGTGAATGGATTATCTTTGCGAAGGAGAAATAAATTTATGCACAAAATTTAAGAGAAATAAGCTTTTTTGTGCATATGGAAAATGTCAGGGATCATCTATTTCATGTGCATGAAACATGGGACCAACACTTTACATGTTGCATTTGATATATTTTTACAGTATGATTTATTTGGGTTGGTTTCTGCCACGCTTCGTCTGTGTGTCCGTCCATATTGTCTCTTTGGGTCTTCTCATCCTCTCTCTTCTTCCCTCTGTCTCTCCAGGGGTTTCACAGACCAGCTGCGTAAGATCTCTAAGGATGCTGGGATGCCCATCCAGGGCCAGCCATGTTTCTGTAAATACGCCCAGGGATCAGACAGTGTGGAGCCCATGTTCAGGCACCTGAAGAACACCTACGCTGGCCTGCAGCTCATCATCGTCATCCTACCTGGGAAGACCCCTGTCTATGGTACGGTCCCAGACACTGTTTCAAGTAGCCACCCTTTGCTTTGATGACAGCTTGGCATTCTCTCAACAAGCTTCACCTGGAATGGTTTTCCAACAGTCTTGAGGGAGTTCCCACATTCTGAGCACTTGTTGGCTGCTTTTCCATCACTGTGGTCCAACTCATCCCAAACTATCTCAATTGGGTTAAGGTCGGGTGATTGTGGAGGCCAGGTCATCTGATACAGCACTCCATCACTCTCCTTGATCAAATAGCCCTTACAAAGCCTGGAGGTGTGTTGGGTCATTGTCCTGTTGAAAAACAAATTATAGTCCCACTAAGTGCAAACAAGATGGGATGGCGTATCACTGCAGAATGCTGTGGTAGCCATGCTGGTTAAGTGTACCTTGAATTCCAAATAAATCAGACTGTCACCAGAAAAGCACCCCCACACCATCACACTCCTCCATGCTTCACGGTGGGAACCACACATGCGGAGATCATCCGTTCACCTGCACTGCGTCTCACAAAGACACGGCGGTTAGAACCAAAAAGCTTACGTTTGGACAAATTTCCACTGGTCTAATGTCCATTGCTTTCTTGGCCCAATCAAGTCTATTCTTCTTATTGGTGTCTTTTAGTAGGGGTTTCTTTGCAGAAATTCCACCATGAAGGCCTGATTCACGCAGCCGCCTCTGAACAGTTGATGTTGAGACGTGTCATCAAACAGTTGATGTTGAGATTCTTCAAAGTGGCCATCCTTTGCCTTTATCAGCTTTACACACTCTTGGCATTCTCTCAAGCAGCTTCATGAGGTAGTCACCTGGAATGCATTTCAATTAACAGATGTGCCTTGTTAGTTAGTTTAAATTTCTTTCCTTCTTAATGCGTTTGAGACAATCCGTTGTGTTGTGACAAGGTAGGGGTGGTATACAGAAGATAGCACTATATGGTAAAAGACCAAGTCCATATTATGGCAAGAACAGCTCAAATATGCAGAAATGACAGTCCATAATTACTTTAAGACATGAAGGTCAGTCAATCAGGAAAGTTTCAATAACTTTGAAGGTTTCTTCAAGTGCAGTCACAAAAACCATCAAGGGCTATGGTGAAACTGGCTCTCATGAGGACCGCCACAGGAAAAGAAGACCCAGAGTTAGCTCTGCTGCAGGGAGTTACCAGCCTCAGAAATTGCAGCCCAAATAAATGATTCAGAGTTTAAGTAATAGACGCATCTCAACATCAACTGTTCAGAGGAGACTGCGTGAATCAGGCCTTCATGGTGTAATTTCTGCAAAGAAACAAAGGACACCAATAAGAAGAAGAGAATAGTTTGGGCCAGAAACACAACCATTTGACATTAGACTGGTGGAAATCGGTCATTTGGTCGAGTCAAACTTGGCATTTTTGGTTCTAACCTCCGTGTCAATGTCCGACGCAAAGCAGGTGAACAGATGATCTCCTTATGTGTGGTTCCCACTGTGAAGCATGGAGGAGTGTGATGGTGTGGGGGTGCTTTGCTGTGATTTATTTGGAATTCAAGGTACACTTAACCAGCATGGCTACCACAGTATTCTGCTAAGATACACCATCCATCTTGTTTGTGCTTAGTCCCACTGTCATTTGCTTTTCAACAGGACAATGACCCAAAACACACCTCTGGGCTGTGTAAGGGCTATTTGACCAAGGATAGTGATGGATTGCTGCATCAGATGACCTGGCCTCCACAATCACCCGACCTCAACCCAATTGAGATGGTTTGGGATGAGTTGGACCGACAGAGTGAAGGAAAAGCAGCCAACAAGTGCTCTACATATGTGGAAACTCCTTCAAGACTGTTGGAAAAGCATTCCAGGTGAAGCTGGTTAAGAGAATACCAAGAGTGTGCAAAGCTGTCAAGACAAAGGGTGGCTACTTTGAAGATTCTAAAATACATGGGCTGGAAAGAATGTGAACCCTTTGGAATTGCCTGGATTTCTGTATAAATTGGTCATCAAATTTGATCTGATCTTCATCTAAGTCACAACAACAGACAAACTGTGTGTTTTAAATGTAATAACACACACATTACTGTATTTTATTTGGTCTATATTGAATATATTGTCTATATTGATGGTAAGTTGGTGGTTGAAGATATCCCTCTCGTGGTGTGGGGACTGTGCTTTGGCAAAGTGGGTGGGGTTATATCCTTCCTGTTTGGCCCTGTCCGGGGGTGTTCTCAGATGGGGCCACAGTGTCTCCTGACCCCTACTGTCTCAGCCTCCAGTATTTATGCTGCAGTAGTTTATGTGTCGGGGGACTAGGGTCAGTTTGTTATATCTGGAGTACTTCTCCTGTCCTATTCGGTGTCCTGTGTGAATTTAAGTGTGCTCTCTCTAATTCTCTCTTTCTCTCTCTCGGAGGACCTGAGCCCTAGGACCATGCCTCAGGACTACCTGACATGATGACTCCTTGCTGTCCCCAGTCCACCTGGCTGTGCTGCTGCTCCAGTTTAAACTGTTCTGCCTTATTATTATTTGACCATGCTGGTCATTTATGAACATCTTGGCCATGTTCTGTTATAATCTCCACCCGGCACAGCCAGAAGAGGACTGGCCACCCCACATAGCCTGGTTCCTCTCTAGGTTTCTTCCTAGGTTTTGGCCTTTCTAGGGAGTTTTTCCTAGCCACCGTGCTTCTACACCTGCATTGCTTGCTGTTTGGGGTTTTAGGCTGGGTTTCTGTACAGCACTTTGAGATATCAGCTGATGTACGAAGGGCTATATAAATACATTTGATTTGATTTGAATACATCATTAAATATTCCCAGGGTAGGTTGGGAAATGTTAGTGAACCCCTATGCTAATGACTTCTCCAAAAGCTAATTGGAATCAGGAGTCCGCTAACCTGAAGTCCAATCAATGAGATGAGATTGGAGATGTTGGTTAGAACTGCCTTGCCCTACAAAAAACACTCACATTCACAAGAAGCATTGCCTGATGTGAACCATGCCTCGAACAAAAGAGATCTCAGAAGACCTAAAATTAAGAATTGATTACTTGCATAAAGTTGGAAAAGGTTACACAAGTATCTCTAAAAGCCTTTATGTTCATCAGCGCACAGTAAGACAAATTGTCTATAAAATGGAAAACGTTCAGCACTGTTGCTACTCTCCCTAGGAGTGGCTGTCCTGCAAAGATAACAGTGCAGAATGTTCACTGAGGTTTTTTTATTTTATTTTACCTTTATTTTACTAGGCAAGTCAGTTAAGAACAAATTCTTATTTTCAATGACGGCCTGGGAACAGTGGGTTAACTGCCTGTTCAGGGGCAGAACGACAGATTTTGTACCTTGTCAGCTCGGGGATTTGAACTTGCAACCTTTTGGTTACTAGTGCAATGCTCTAACCACTAGGCTACACTGCCACCCCAGAAGAAGTTAAGAAGAATCCTAGACTTGTCAGCTAAAAACTAATAGAAATCTCTGGAACACACTAACATCTCTGACAAGTCTGCGATACGTAAAACACTAAACAAGAATGGTGATCAAATCAAATGTATTTATATAGCCCTTTGTACATCAGCTGATATCTCAAAGTGCTGTACAGAAACCCAGCCTAAAACCCCAAACAGCAAGCAATGCAGGTGTAGAAGCACGGTGGCTAGGAAAAACTCCCTAGAAAGGCCAAAACCTAGGAAGAAACCTAGAGAGGAACCAGGCTATGTGGGGTGGCCAGTCCTCTTCTGGCTGTGCCGGGTGGAGATTATAACAGAACATGGCCAAGATGTTCAAATGTTCATAAATTACCAGCATGGTCAAATAATAATAATCACAGGCAGAACAGTTGAAACTGGAGCAGCAGCACGGCCAGGTGGACTGGGGACAGCAAGGAGTTATCATATCAGGTAGTCCTAAGGCATAGTCCTAGGGCTCAGGTCCTCAGAAAGAAAGAAAGAAAGAAAGAAAGAAAGAGAATTAGAGAGAGCATACTTAAATTCACACAGGACACCGGATAGGACAGGAGAAGTACTCCAGATATAACAAACTGACCCTAGCCCCCCAACACAAACTACTGCAGCATAAATACTGGCGGCTGAGACAGGAGGGGTCAGGAGACACTGTGGCCTCATCCGGTGACACCCAGGGCCAAACAGGAAGGATATAACCCCACCCACTTTGCCAAAGCACAGCCCCCTACACCACTAGAGGGATATCTTCAACCACCAACTTACCATCCTGAGACGAGGCCGAGTATAGCCCACAAAGATCTCCGCCGCGGCACAACCCAAGACAGGAAGATCACATCAGTGACTCAACCCACTCAAGTGTTCACAGGAGGACAGCAGTGGCTTCTTCCATCTGAAGTTTGCAAACGTACACCTGGATGTTCCACAGTGCCACTGGCAAAATATTCTGTGTACAGATGAAACTACAGTTGGGTTGTTTGAAAGAAACACACAACACTGTGTTGAGGGGAAAAAAAGCAAAGCACACCAATTTCAAAACCTCATCCCAACTGTAAACTATGGTGGAGGGAGGATCATGGTTTGGGCTGGTTTGCTGCCTCAGGGCTGGACAGCTTGCTGTCATCGACAGGAAAAACTTGGGAATTAATTTATCAAGACATTTTGCAGGAGAATGATAGGCTATCTGTCCGCCAATTGAAGCTCAACAGAAGTTGTGTGACGCAACAGAACAACGACCCAAAACACAGAAGAAAATCAATAACCGAATGGCTTCAACAGAAGATAATGCACCTTCTGGAGTGGCCCAGTCAGAGTCCTGACCTCAAACCGATTAGATGCTGTGGCATGACCTCAAGAGAGCTGTTCACACCAGACATCCCAAGAATATTGCTGAATTGAAACAGTTTTGTAAAGAGGAATGGTCCAAAATTCCTCCTGACCGTTGTGCAGATCTGATCCGCCACTGCAGAAAATGTTTGGTTGAGGTTATTGCTGCCAAAGAAGGGTCAACCAGTTATTAAATCCAAGGGTTCACATACTTTTCCAACCCTGCACTGTGAGTAAAGTAACACTCCCACGGTGTGTTCAATGAAGACATGAAAGCATATAATAATTTGTGTGTTATTAGTTTAAGCAGACTATGTTTGTCTATTGTTGTGACTTAGATGAAGATCAGATCAATTTTATGATCAGTTTATACAGAAATCCTGTTAATTGCAATGGGTTCACATACTTTATCTTGCCATTGTAAACATCTCACCAAATTCATAATAGATCCACTGATGTTGATAACCTCTCAAAAGTGTACTTACCCAGCCCTTTCTAAACAGTTGGCACCAGTGGTTTAGCAGAGGGTAAACGCGTAAATGGGAGTGTTACTTTAATCACTTTTCACGATGAGTAGTGTTTTATTCCACTACTTTATATCACTGGGCACCACTGCAGCTGGTACACACAGTCAGTATTGGGGTACTGAGGTAGGTTGAGCTGGTACTTCTTATCCATGGCAAGAGGCACAAAACGTCCCCGCAGATAGTGTCCACGGAAGTATGTTGCTGACTTCTTGGGGGCAGTCAGGGAGACCATCTGTGCTGCTCTGCTCCTCATCCCAACCTGAAGAGGACATATAGTATGTGCGGATATCACTATCCCAAATGGAAACATTTTGGTCCAGCTAATAGCCATAAGGCACACTGGATTGAACCTCTGTATTCAACAAATAATTTTTCTTATGTTTTCTCAACAAAATACTGCCCAAAATGTTGTTTTTATCAAGCCAAGGACAGTACCTTTTGCAATTGAGATATAAACTCAGAAAAAAAAGAAACGTCCCTTTTTCAAGACCCTGTCTTTCAAAGATAATTCGTAAAAATCCAAATAACTTCACAGATCTTCATTGTAAAGGGTTTAAACACTGTTTCCCATGCTTGTTCAATAAACCATAAACAATTAATGAACATGTACCTGTGGAACGGTTGTTAAGACACTAACAGCTTACAGACTGTAGGCAATTAAGGTCAGTTATGAAAACTTAGGACACTAAAGAGGCCTTTCTACTGACTGCAAGCTTGGCACACCTGTATTTGGGAATTTCTCCCATTGTTCTCTGCATATCCTCTTTATCTCTGTCAGGTTGGTTGGGGAGCGTCGCTGCACATTTATTTTCAGGTCTCTCCAGAGATGTTTGATGGGGTTCAAGTTCGGGCTCTTGCTGGGTCATTCAAGGGCATTCAGAGACTTGTCCCGAAGCCACTCCTGCGTTGTCTTGGCTGTGTGCTTAGGGTCGTTTTCCTGTTGGAAGGTGAACCTTTGCCCCAGTCTGAGGTCCTGAGCACTCTGGATTAGGTTTTCAACAAGGATCTCTCTGTACTTTGCTCTTTTCATCTTTCCCTCGATCCTGACTCGTCTCCCAGTCCCTGTTATTGAAAAACATCCCCACCACATGGATGCTGCCACCACCCTCCTTCTCCGGTGGGATGGTGCCAGGTTTCCTCCAGACGTGAAGCTTGGCATTCTGGCCATAGAGTTCAATCTTGGTTTCATCAGAACAGAGAATCTTATTTCAAGGTCAGACCAATGCCCTTCTACCCCGATTGCTCAGTTTTGCCGGGCGACCATTTCTAGGAAGAGTCTTGGTGCTTCCAAACTTTTCCATTTAAGAATGATGGAGGCCACTGTGTTCTTGGGGACCTTCAATGCTGCAGAAATGTTTTGGTACCCTTCCCCAGATCTGTGCCTAGAAACAATCCTGTCTCGGAGCTCTACGGAAAATTCCTTCGACCTCCTGACTTGGTTTTTGTTCTGACATGCACTATCAACTTTGGGACCTTTTTATATAGACAGGTGTGTGCCTTTTCAAATCATGTCCAATCAATTGAATTTACCACAGGTGGACTGCAAGTTGTAGAAACATCTCAAGGATGTTCAATGGAAACAGGATGCACCGGAGTTCAATTTTGAGTCTCACAACAAAGAGTTCAAATACGTATGTACACTACTGTTCAAAAGTTTGTATGTCCTTGTTTTAAAGAAAAAACAGTTTTTGTCCATTGAAAATAACATCAGTATAAACATTAATATTGTAAATGACTTGTATGACTATTGTAGCTGGAAACGGCAGATTTTTATGGAATGTCTACATACATCACTCCTGTGTTCCAATGGCACATCATGTTAGCTAATCCAATTTTATCAATTTAAAAGGCTAATTGATCATTTAGAAAACCCTTTTGCAATTATGTTAGCACAGCTGAAAACTGCTGTTCTGTTTAAAGAAGCAATACAACGGGTCTGAATAGTTGAGTATCTGGAGCATCAGCATTTGTGGGTTCGATTACTGGCTCAAAATGGCCAGAAACAAATAACATTCTTCTGAAACTCATCATTCTGTTCTTGTTCTGAGAAAATGAAAGTTATTCCATGTGAGAAATTGGCAAGAAACTGAAGATCTCGTAAAACGCTGTGTACTACTCCCTTCACAGAACAGCGCGAACTGGCTCGAACCAGAATAGAAAAAGGAGTGGGAGGCCCCGGTGCACAACTGACCAAGAGGACAATGACATTAGTGTCTAGTTTGAGAAACAGATGGCTCACAAGTCCTCAACTGGCAGCTTCATTAAATTGTACCCGCAAAACACCAGTCTCAATGTCAACAGTGAAGAGGCGAACTGGGATTCTGGACTTCTAGGGTATGAATGTACAGCAATGGTCACCTATCATTTGGCACACTCACCCCTCGTGCTAGCAACATACCCATACAGCAGCTGCAACGAGAAGACTGACCACGAAAGCAACAAACATGATGCGTAGAGTCCGGTCCTGGTTCTCCCATGGCATCTGGGGTTGCCTACGACGGGACATCAGCTGGTACATCCTCGTCTGGGTTGTGGGGCACCTTCCTACAGTGGTTTGCCTGAACCCACATAGACCTCTTTGCAACTTTCACTGCTGTCTGGGTTGTCAGAAGCACTTGGAATGCACCAGTCCGGCGCTGTTGGTGCCAGATCTTTCTGCGGAGGTCCTTGATGACCACCCAATTGCCTGGTTGAAGTTTGTGGAGTGGTCTTTCCTTTGATTCAGGTAAAGACGCTTTCACCCTGGGAAAAATATGAAGGAAAAAGGAAACCGCACACTGCTCTTGATAGTATCACTGATATTTAATAAGCTTACGTATCGGCCTCACGGCCTTCGTCTGAGCTTTTTGTGAATTGTTTAAAAATGTTCACCCTTTATGTAGACCTAGCCCCACCCCCATCCATACCACACACCGAGGCAAAGGAAAAACAAATAAGTGCTACCCTGGGAAAACTAGACTTCAGAACATTGTTAAGTCCAGCACAGTAACTTACCATTTGACCCTTGCAACCCATCAATGTCAACTTGTTCTGTGGGAATGGAGTGTTAAGCAATATCGTGGGTTAGGGTTACTCACCCTTCCTGTGAGTATTTCATGAGGTGCTAAATCAGTGGTACGATGCGCGCGTCCAGACATGTACATCAGAGCCAGAGACATTACTGTTACCCATGGCAATCCGGTCTCAGTCATCAGTTTAATCAATTTAATTTTCAGTGTTTGGTTGGCTCTCTCTATTAGATCACCACTGGATGGATGATAACCACAATGTATTTACAGGTCAATCTGCAAACTTTCAGAGATGTTCGGAATAACACTATTTACAAAATGAGAGCTGTTAATTTGGACGGCAGACCTCAGGGATGATTTCCCTTAGTAGGTTCTTTGCTACAACCATTGCTGTGGCATGATTACAAAGAAATGCTTCTACCCATTTGGAGAAGGCATCAACCAGGCAGTACCTATACCCCTGGCATGGAGTAAGCTCAATGAAGTCCATCATTATGTGCTCAAAAGGGTCTTCGGGCCTTGGGTGGGTTGACATAGTCATCCTTTGCCTGCGTTTTTAGTCATACAAATCAAACACTTAGCACAAAATCCAGGAGGAAACCAAAAAAGTATGTACAATTTCTACTACTCCCCTTTTGACACATGATCTTAACCATGTTGTCAACTTAACCACATAGGGGAAGCAAGATCTGGGTAAAATGGGAAGGCTGTCCAAAGGAACACTTCTTCCTCCACTGTCTCACCTCCCCAGGCTCTGCACCTGATTGCAGATCAGAAACATCATGTAATTAAACATATTTGCTGCAGAAACAGGAAGTGAAACCATTTGGAGAGTGGGGGAAACAATCAACACGGAAGCTGCCTTTGCAGCCATGGCAGCCATAGCATTCCCTTTAGAGACAGTTTTTCATATAGTTTCGCAATCAGTCTTACCAGATGATGTAAGGAACACACGATGCAGCCACAATGTTCCAGAATCGTGCACCACCTCGAACGCATATCTGCTATCAGTATAAATGGTAACAGTTTTATCCTTAGCTAGAATGCACACCCTAGTCAGTGAAAACAATTCTGCAGCCAGAGCTGACAGATGTGATGGCAGTTTTGCACTCTTAAGTATCTATAGCAGTCGTACCTGTGTAGGCAGTGGTGGAAAAGTACAACATTGTCATACTGAGTCATTTTCTATGAAGGTATCTTTACCTTTACTCAAGTAAAAGTGAAAGTCACCCTGTAAAATACTACTTGAGTAAAAGTCTGTTAGTATTTGTTTTTTTTAACTGACGATAATGGGGAACCCCACAATTGTGCTGGCATTGTGGAGCAGGTCTGTAAACCCCACCCTGACCTCTCTCTGCCATTTTCAGCAAGAAACACTAACAGAGCTCTGGTGTCTACTTCACATGCTTGTTCAGAACACAGTAACAGTTCGACATGCTGTATTCATTTTGTGCCAAAGCAGCAGAAAATACCACCGGAGATTCCGAGTAACCTTGGTAGCAGACGGTCCAAGTCAAACGCTTGTTTAAAATCTTAAACACGAACCAGAACTGTGATTCTGGTGTGACGGGAATGCTATAAAAAGCATTAGCCAAATCAACAACTGAAAACCATTTTGCCGCACAAAAGATATAATCGTAATGGGGTTTGGCACAGCAGGAACCATTGCATAAACTGCATCGTTAACAGGTCTGAGATCTTGAACAAAACGCCAATCACCTGAGGCTTTTCATACAGAAAGAATGGCGGTTTTTCAGGGAGAGCCTGGACAAGGCACAATAGCTCCTCTTTCTACCAATGAAGCATGAACAGGGGTAATCCCCTTGATAGCTTCCTCACTCAGGGGATACTGAGTTCAGCTTGGTATGTGTGGGCCCTTAGGTGTGACAGTAAGCCGGTTCAACCCCCCCCTCTTTCGCCCAATGTCATACTTATCTTTAGCCCATAGAGAGTCCGGGAGACCAATCAACAAGTGCGACTCATTCTCCATGGAAATCAACTGTTTAGTGCTATCAAGGCCATGTACATCACATTGAACATGTACAGCCATGGAACACACGATGTATGAATGCTGGGGAGAATTTAGACCCATCCCTGCAAGACAGACTTCAACCAACTACCAATATCCTCCTAAGCAGTAACATCTGTTTTTAGCTACCGATACATAAATACATACAACAAAGCCTGTTCTGTAGTCAATTTAACACTTAAAGCACAAAATTGGGGCCCACTATACATATTACTGCAAAGTAAGCTCTCTTGGATATAGTCCCGGTCAGTGCAATGTAAGCCAGTCTGTGACATAAAACTACCTTCTGTTTCCAACAACTGCGAGCAGTTGATAACATTTAATCAGTAGGGTCATAGTGTGACCCATGAATATCCTGTACATCCCATGCATAGTACAACTCATGTTCAGACCATGTCGGACAACATCATGAGGTGACGTCTCCTGAGGCTGTACAACAGGGAGGCCTTTTCCTTCACAAAGAATATGAATTCCCAATTTACAGAGAAGATCGCTTCCTGCCAAATTTACAGGACAACATTCCCCCAAAAATGTATTGATGGTAAATGCATGTGTTATTAACTCTTTCAGAGTCACTCCCGGGGCTCCTATTGTGGTGGGAGGTTTGGACATCAATTCCAAATCTATGACAGACATTGCAGAGCGAGTATCTTCTAGAAATGTGATTGGCTCACCACTGACAAATAGACAAACCATTGGCTCCTCACTGGGGTTTGAAAAAAATCTTTAAATGCTGTCTAAGGGTTTATTTTTTTAAATGTTTTAATTTTACCTTTATTTTACTAGGCAAGTCAGTTAAGAACCAATTCTTATTTTCAATGACGGCCTAGGAACAGTGGGTTAACTGCCTGTTCAGGGGCAGAACGACAGATTTGTACCATGTCAACTCAGGGATTTGAACTTGCAACCTTTCGGTTACTAGTCCAACGCTCTAACCACTAGGCTACCCTGCCGCCCCAGGGTGTCAGCTTGCTTGATCTTGCATCAGTCCATATGTGGGTTGTAAAGCGTTGTTTTCGGTGGAGGTCTGGTTTTCCTACACCCCCCCTCCCATTGCCCCCTGTTCGGTAGGTTCGTTTCGACATGTTCTGGCGAAATGTCCCTCCTTTCTTCAGTTGTAACAAGCTAATTTCCTGTTGCTCTTGTCTGGCCCACCAGTTAGCACTGACTCCTCTTCATCTACCTGTTCCTCTTCCCCTCTGTCAATCATTTTGAGGTCTTTGCTGAGCCTGCCGCTGCTGGCCCTGTCCTTGATTAAAAAGCCAACTGTGCAGCTTGTAACTTGACTCCTTCTTTTTCTATTCTCTGTTTTGTCTTGTCTTCTTGAGAAAGTTGCTGCCTCTCAGCATGTTTGCAGTGTTCAATAACTGCTTGTAGACTGTTAGTTTCCCAGCCAATGCAGGTCATTTTAACCTGTTTACTAAGGGCTGGCAAAAATTCCATTCATTAGGGCAGATTTAAAGAGGCTGTCATAGTCATTGCGGCGGCCATCAGTCATTGGTTTGAGCCCGCTAGGTTTTCAGCCCATGTCTGTAGTGTTCCAACGACTCGTTAGCTTTCTGCGTGTAACTATGGATAGCTGCCCGATCAGTCATGGTGGGGGGGTAATGTTTATTTTATTTGATCACACAGTGTAACCAGTTGGGTCTGATACGCTCCACCCTCTTCCCATTGGTAGTTTTCATCAAAGCCTCCCTCATCCTCTGCCCATCGCAACCTCATCTTGACACGGCAAATGTGCGTGATCTCAGCTGCAGATGGCTTGTACGGCCAACTTAAGTAGCTGTGTGGTAAAATCACCAGTGTCCTTTGTAAGATTTGTAAGTTCTTTAGCAATGTCCTTCTTCATTTCGTCCAAGTCTTTTGGATGTCAACGAGAGGGTGCCATTCGACATGGCCCTCTTCACCGTTCACAGATCGCAGTTGTGAATTAGAGAGGGTCCCCTTTTTCTTTTTTTGCCTGTTCTGGTCGTGACCGTTGCGAGTAAGGAATTTACACGTAGGGGTCGGCGTCGATGGTGGACTAAGTTCCCAGAGTCCATCAACACCAGAGACCGGACTCAATGTGGGCGGTGCACAGAACGGATTTCTGCTCCTCCAAGTGGTCTGCTGGTAGAACTACGGTGGGGAGAGACGGCTGAGAGAGCTGCTGTCGGACAACCAGGGCTGGTGCTGGTGAAGTGGATACAGGGTTATAATAGGGGGTGGAAAGTCATCATCATCCGTGTTTCTCCTTCTTTTCTTATCTTCCTCCGTGTGTTTCTTGTTACTTTCTTTCAGCATTATTCCTTTAACTTTCCTGTCTGTCTTTTGGCTTCCCCCTCCCACTTTCTAAACATACGCCAATCTATTAGACATTTCTTGGCTTTCTTGGTTTCCTCAAACTTCAAAAAGTTATTTCTACATTCTGCTAATAAAATTTCACTCAATGTACCTTTTTAAGGGAAAATCTGCTACTTTGTGCCAGAGCGGTACCTGTTCCCGAATGTCCCTGCCCCGTTTATCTGCCATGACCTTCACTGGTCCCGTGACATGATCGGTCAGGCAAGGTTCTCGCTTGCTGCTCTTGGCTTCCATTGTGAAACTCCACTATACACACACTCAAACACAAACAACAGTGTTTAATTAGTGTTCGGTTCTAAATATCAGAGTAAGAACTCAACGGACACTATGAAAGCTTAAACCAAGTTTATTCACACCGAAGGATTGAAAAGCTGAACAGACAAAGACATGGTTCCACCAGTGGTGGTATATACACTGCTCCAAAAAATAAAGGGAACACTTAAACAACACAATATAACGCCAAGTCAATCACACTTCTGTGAAATCAAACTGTCCACTTAGGAAGCAACACTGATTGACAATAAACTTCACATGCTGTTGTGCAAATGGAATAGACAACAGGTGGAAATTATAGGCAGTTAGCAAGACACCCCCAATAAAGGGGTGGTTCTGCAGGGGGTGACCACAGACCACTTCTCAGTTCCTATGCTTCCTGGCTGATATTTTGGTCACTTTTGAATGCTGGCGGTGCTTTCACTCTAGTGGTAGCATGAGACGGAGTCTACAACCCACACAAGTGGCTCAGGTAGTGCAGCTCATCCAGGATGGCACATCCAATGCGACTGTCAGCGTAGTGTCCAGAGCATGGAGGCGCTACCATGAGACAGGGCAGTACATCAGGAGACGTGGAGGAGGCTGTAGGAGGGCAACAACCCAGCAGCAGGACTTCTACCTCCGCCTTTGTGCAAGGAGGAGCACTGCCAGAGCCCTGCAAAATTACCTCCAGCAGGCCACAAATGTGCATGTGTCTGCTCAAACGGTCAGAAACGGACTCCATGAGGGTGGTATGAGGGCCCGACGTCCACAGGTGGGGGTTGTGCTTACAGCCCAACACCGTGCAGGACGTTTGGCATTTGCCAGAGAACACCAAGATTGGCAAATTTGCCACTGGCACCCTGTGCTCTTCACAGATGAAAGCAGGTTTACACTGAGCACGTGATAGAGTCTGGAGACGCCGTGGAGAACTGCTGCCTGCAACATCCTCCAGCATGACCGGTTTGGCGGTGGGTCAGTCATGGTGTGGGGTGGCATTTCTTTGGGGGGCCGCACAGCCCTCCATGTGTTCACCAGAGGTAGCCTGACTGCCATTAGGTACCGAGATGAGATCCTCAGACCCCTTGTAAGACCATATGCTGGTGCGGTTGGCCCTGGGTTCCTCCTAATGCAAGACAATGCTAGACCTCATGTGGCTGTAGTGTGTCAGCAGTTCCTGCAAGAAGAAGGCATTGATGGCCCGCCCGTTCCCCAGACCTGAATCCAATTGAGCACATCTGGGACATCATGTCTCGCTCCATCCACCAACGCCACGTTGCACCACAGACTGTCCAGGAGTTGGCGGATGCTTTAGTCCAGGTCTGGGAGGAGATCCCTCAGGAGACCACCCGCCACCTCATCAGGAGCATGCCCAGGCGTTGTAGGGAGGTCATACAAGCACGTGGAGGCCACACACACTACTGAGCCTCATTTTGACTTGTTTTAAGGAAATTACATCAAAGTTGGATCAGCCTGTAGTGTGGTTTTCCACTTTAATTTTGAGTGTGACTCCAAATCTAGACCTCCATGGGTTGATTAATTTGATTTCCATTGATCATTTCTGTGTGATTTTTGTCAGCACATTCAACTATGTAAAGAAAAAGGTATTTAATAAGAATATTTCATTCATTCAGATCTAGGATGTGTTATTTTAGTGTTCCCTTTATTGTTTTGAGCAGTGGGGTGGAATCCACTTTGGGGTGGAATCTCATCCTTCTCTCAACACTCCCATCTCTGCTGCTAGGCAGGAAACAAAGTGATACGGGCAATAAACTGTTCCTTCTCCCTTAATGTGACCTGACCTCGACCACCTTCATCACTAATCCATGGCTCTCTCCCCTTATCAGTGCCTGCCACGTGATCGTTTTCCCTACACAGCGCATTCCAAGCTTAATTGCACCCACCATATACCTTCCTCCTACAGATAACCATTAACTTCTGGTGTAGACCCTAGACTATGGCACCCCTCATGTCTCTATTATAACTAATAATTAATCATATTTAAAGTTTAGAAATCCGAACCCACCCATCTTCCTTTCTTATAATTCTAAAATATATTTTTATATAATTTAATATAAAATAATAAAATATAATTCATATAATTTCTTCATTATTTTATTTTAAATGTTATACCCAAATGGCAGTTCCTCCTATGCAAATTCCCACGTAGGTTTTAAATTTATAGCTGGTTTCCCAATCATAACTAACTTTCACCAATACACTGATTCATTCATTTTTTTTCATGTTTGTCTACGCTGCAGGAATGTTTTTGACTTGAACCTCAGGACCCTGTCCTGGAATCACAAAGCTCATACATTTACACCTGACGATGGTAACCCATGGCATATTTCTTCAGGACCCTGTCCTGGAATCCCGTAGCTCATACCTTTACACCTGACGATGGTAACCCATGGCATATTTCTTCAGGACCCTGTCCTGGAATCACATAGCTCATACATTTACACCTGACGATGGTAACCCATGGCTTATTTCTTCAGAACCCTGTCCTGGAATCACATAGCTTATACATTTACACCTGACAATGGTAACCCATGGCATATTTCTTCAGGACTTTGTCCTGGTATCACTATAGTACCTCCGGATCTTATTCTGGAATTGCTTTCATAAGGACTCTCTCCTGGCATCTTACACAAATCACATTTTATTTGTCGCATGCGCAGAATACAACAGGTGTAGACATTACAGTGAAATGCTTACTTACAAGCCCTTAACCTGTTGAAACTCTGGGGGCGCCATATCATTTTTGGATAAAAAGATGTGCCCGTTTTAAGCGCAATATTTTGTCACAAAAAGATGCTCGACTATGCATATAATTGTTAGCTTTGGAAAGAAAACACTCTGACGTGTCCAGAACTGCAAAGATATTCTCTGTGCGTGCCCTAGAACGTGAGCTACAGGCAAAACCAAGATGAGACGGCATCCAGGAAATGAGCAGGATTTTTGAGGCTCCGTTTTCCATTGTCTCCTTATATGGCTGTGAATGCGAGAGGAGTGAGTCTGCCCTTTCTGTCGTTTCCCCAAGGTGTCTGCAGCATTGTGACGTATTTGTAGGCATATCATTGGAAGATTGACCATAAGAGACCACATTTACCAGGTGTCCGCCCGGTGTCCTGCGCCGAAATTGGTGCGCAAAACTCAGCTGCAAGTATTTTTCCATGGAATTCAGAGAAGAAAGCAGGCTTCCACGAACGATATATCAATGAAGAGATATGTGAAAAAACACCTTGAGGATTGATTCCAAACAACGTTTGCCATGTTTCGGTCGATATTATGGAGTTAATTCGGAAAAAGTTTGACGTTGTAGGTGACTGAATTTTCGGTTCGTTTCGGTAGCCAAATGTGATGTACAAAACGGAGCGATTTCTCCTAACAAAAGACGCTTTCAGGAAAAACTGCACATTTGCTATGTAACTGAGAGTCTCCTCATTGAAAACATCCGAAGCTCTTCAAAGGTAAATGATTTTATTTATTTGGTTATCTGGTTTTTGTGAAAATGTTGCGTGCTAAATGCTACTCAAAATGCTAAGCTAGCTTAGCATACTCTTACACAAATTAGTGAATTGCTATGGTTCAAAAGCATATTTTGAAAATCTGAGATGACAGTGTTGTTAAGAAAAGGCTAAGCTTGAGAGTAGGCGCATTATTTTCATTTTATTTGCGATTTTCAGAAATCGTTAACGTTGTGTTATGCTAATAAGCCTGAGGCTTTAGTCACGATCCCGGATCCGGGATGAGGAGTTTCATTAACCAGCAATGCAGTTTTTAGAAAATACCAACAACAATCTGGGTAGCCATTTGATTAGCTGTTCAGGAGTCTCATGGCTTGGGGGTAGAAGCTGTTTTGAAGCCTCTTGGACCTAGGCTTGGTGCTCCGGTATCTCTTGCTGTGCGGTAACAGAGAGAACAGTCCATGACTAGGGTGGCTGGAGTCTGACAATTTTTAGGGCCTTCCTCTGACACCGCCTGGTATAGAGATCCTGGATGGCAGGAAGCTTGGCCCTGGTGATGTGCTGGACCATACGCACTACCCTCTGTAGTGCCTTGCGAGGCCGAGCAGTTGCCATACCATGCAGTGATATTACAACCCAGCAGGATGCTCTCGTGGTGCAGTTGTAAAACATTTTGAGTATCTGAGAACCCATGCCAAACCTTTTCTCCTGAGGGGGAATAGGCATTGTCATGCCCTCTTCACGACTGTCTTGATGTGCTTGGACCATGTTAATTTGTCGGTGATGTGGATGCCAAGGAACTTGAAGCTCTCAACCTGCTTCACTACAGCCCCGCCGATGAGAATGGGGACGTGCTCGTTGCTCCTTTTCCTGTAGTCCACAATCATCTCCTTAGTCTTGGTTACGTTGAGGTATAGTTTTTATTCAGGCACCACCCGGCCAGGTCTCTGACCTCTTCCCTATAGGCTGTCTCATCGTTGTCGATGATCAGGCCTACCACTGTTGTCATCAGCAAACTTAATGAGTGAACAGGGAGTACAGGAGGGGACTGAGCATGCACCCCTGAGGGGCCCCTGTATTGAGGATCAGCGTGGCGGATGTGTTGTTGCCTACCTTCCCCACCCGGAGGCGGCCTGTCAGGAAGTCCAGGATCCAGTTGCAGAGGAAGGTGTTTAGCCCCAGTATCCTTAGCTTAGTGATCAGCTTTGAAGGCGCTATGGTGTTGAACGCTGAGCTGTAGTCAATGAATAGCATTTTTACATAGGTGTTCCTTTTGTCTATGTGTGAAAGGGCAGTG
This sequence comes from Oncorhynchus masou masou, assembly GCF_036934945.1. Taxonomy (NCBI): domain Eukaryota; kingdom Metazoa; phylum Chordata; class Actinopteri; order Salmoniformes; family Salmonidae; genus Oncorhynchus; species Oncorhynchus masou. Next base: position 42,062,073 of record NC_088224.1, read on the forward strand.
TGGAGTGCAATCTGTGGATCTGTTGGGGTGGTATGCAAATTTGAGTGGGTCTAGGGTTTCTGGGATAATGGTGTTGATGTGAGCCATGACCAGACATTCAAAGCATTTCACGGCTACAGACACGAGTGCTACGGGTCGGTATTTATTTAGACAGGTTACCTTAGTGTTCTTGGGCACAGTGACTATGGTGGTCTGCTTGAAACATGTTGGTATTACAGACTCGGTCAGGGACAGGTTGAAAATGTCAATGAAGACACTTGCCAGTTGGTCAGCACATGCTCGTCCTGATAATCCGTCTGGCCCTGCGGCCTTGTGAATGTTGACCTGTTTAAAGGTCTTACATCGGCTGTGGAGAGTGTGATCACACTGTCGTCCGGAACAGCTGATGCTCTCATGCATGTTTCAGTGTTACTTGCCTCGAAGCAAGAATATAAGTTATTTAGCTCGTCTAGTAGGCTCGTCTCACTGGGCAGCTCTCGGCTGTGCTTCACTTTGTAGGCTATAATAGTTTGCAAGCCCTGCCACAGCCGTTGAGCATCGGAGCCGGTGTAGTACGATTCGATCTTAGTCCTGTATTGACGCTTTGCCCGTTTGATGGTTCATCGGAGGGAATAGCGGGATTTCTTATAAGCTTCTGGGTTAGACTTCCGCTTCTTTAAAGCAGCAGCTCTACCCTTTTAGCTCAGTGCGAATGTTGTCTGTTATCCATGGCTTCTGGATGGGGTATGTACATACAGTCACTGTGGGGACGACGTACATATGTCATCCCTCGGTCTCCTCGGGAGCAATCAGCAAGCAGATTTGCCATCCCTCCTCGTCGCCAAATTGTGTTAGTTTCTCTCTTCCTATAGAATTGCTAACTCTTTCAAACAACAATTGTATAAGATTTACCAAAACGAAGCCATCAACCATCACCAATAATGGCTCAGAGTTGAAAGCTTAACAAACATAGTCGGGTCCTTGCTTTATTGAGAAAATACAACCCCTTTCTGTATACGTGGCAGTCAGCAGATAGTGTGTAAAAGGTAATTAGTTGTCCGTGCAGACTTAAGATAGACGATTGAGCCCTCGGGCTATCAAGCTTGTGCTAACTGCATTCAAAAGAACAAACACTATGTACTCCTTTCTGCAAGTTTCCATACATGTGACTTTCTGTAGATGGTAAACCCACGGGATGTCTGTCACATTCTGCAGTTGCACCCAAACGGCTCTTAGTCATAAGACAGGGCTTACAGCTTCTGTTGAAGTCTGAAGTTTACATATACTTAGGTTGGAGTCATTAAAACTCGTTTTTCAACCACTCCACAAATTTCTTGTTAACAACCTATAGTTTTGGCAAGTCGGTTAGGACATCTACTTCAAATCAAATGTATTTGTCACATACAGATGGTTAGCAGATGTTAATGCGAGTGTAGCGAAATGCTTGTGCTTCTAGTTCCGATCATGCAGTAATATCTAACAAGTAATATAACCTAACACTTTCACAACAACTACCTCTTATACACAAAGGAATGGATACGAATATGTACATAAAAATATATGAATGAGTGATGCCCGAACGGCATAGGCAAGATGCAGTAGATGGTATAGAGTACAGTATATACATATGAGATGAGTAATGTAGGATATGAAAACATTATATAAAGTGCCATCGTTTAAAGTGGCTAGTGATACATTACATCAAGATGCAGTAGATGGTATAGAGTACAGTATATACATATGAGTAATGTAGGGTATGAAAACATTATATAGAGTGGCATTGTATAAAGTGGATAGTGATACATTTAATTACATCAAGGTGGCAAGATGCTTTGTGCATAACACAAGTCATTTTTCAAAAAATTGTTTACAGAGATTATTTCACTTATAATTCACTGTGTTACAATTCCAGTGGATCAAGATGACACACTAAGTTGACTATGCCTTTAAATTCCAGAACAATGATGTCATGGCTTTAGAAGCTTCTGATTGACAACAGGCTAATTGACAACATTTTAGTCATTTGGAGATGTACCTGTGGATGTAGTTCAAGGCCTACCTTCAAACTCAGTGCCTCTTTGCTTAACATCATGGAAAAATCAAAAGAAATCAGTCAAAACCTCAGAAAAAAATTGTTGACCTCCACAAGTCTGGTTCATTCTTGGGAGCAATTTCCAAACGCCTGAAGGTACCACGTTTATCTGTACAAACAATAGTACGCAATTGTAAACGCCATGGGACCACACAGCCATCTACCCCTCAGTCTCCTAGAGATGAACGTACTTTGGTGTGAAAAGTGCAAATCAATCCCGGAACAACAGCAAAGGACCTTGTGAAGATGCTGGAGGAAACGGGTACAGAAGTATCTACAATTGAAGTCGGAAGTTTACATACACCTTAGCCAAATACATTTAAAATCAGTTTTTCACAATTCTTGACATTTAATCCTAGTAAAAATTCCCTGTTTTTAGGGCAGTTAGGATCACCACTTTATTTTAAGAATGTGAAATGTCAGAATAATAGTTGAGTGATTTATTTCAGCTTTTATTTCTTTCATCACATTCCCAGTGGGTCAGAAGTTTACATACACTCAATTAGTATTTGGTAGCATTGCCTTTAAATGTATTAACTTGGGTCAAATGTTTCAGGTAGCCAAGCTTCCCACAATCAGTTGGGTGAATTTTGGCCCATTCCTCCTGACCGAGCTGGTGTAACTGAGTCAGGTTTGAAGGCCTCCTTGCTCGCACATGCTTTTTCAGTTCTGCCCACAAATTTTCTATAGAATGGAGGTCAGGGCTTTGTGATGGCCACTCCAATACATTGACTGTGGTCCTTAAGCTATTTTGCCACAACTTTGGAAGTATGCTTGGGGGTCATTGTCCATTTGGAAGACCCATTTGCAACCAAGCTTTAATTTCATGACTGATGTCTTGAGATATTGCTTCAATATATCCACATAATTTTCCTTCCGGCATGATGATGATCTATTTTGTGAAATGCACTAGTCCCTCTTGCAGCAAAGTACTTCCACAACATGATGCTGCCACCCCCGTGCTTTACGGTTGGGATGGTGTCTTCGGCTTGCAAGCCCCCCCCTTTTTGCTCCAAATATTACGATAGTCATTATGGCCAAACAGTTCTATTTTTGTTTCATCAGACCAGAGGAGATTTCTCCAAATAGCACTATCTTTGTCCCCATGTACAGTTGCAAACCGTAGTCTTGCTTTTTGATGGTGGTTTTGGATCAGTGGCTTCTTCCTTGCTGAACAGCCTTTCAGGTTATGTCGATATAGGACTCGTTTTGCTGTGGATATACAGTTGAAGTCGTAAGTTTACATACAGTTGTCGGGAGTTTTAAAAGCACTGTCGTTGCACCAATGTATCTAACCATGAATATCAATGCCTTTCTTAAAATCAATACACAAGTATATATTTTTAAACTTGCATATATAGTTAAGAAATTCATGTTAGCAGGCAATATTAACTAGGGAAATTGTGTCACTTCTCTTGTGTTCTGTGCAAGCAGAGTCAAGGTATATGCAGCAGTTTGGGCCGACTGGCTTGTTGCGAACTGTGTGAAGACCATTTCTTCTTAACAAAGACCATAATTAATTTGCCAGAATTGTACGTAATTTTGACATAACATTGAAGGTTGTTTAATGTTACAGCAATATTTAGACTTATGGATGCCACCCGTTCGATAAAATACGTAACGGTTCTGTATTTCAATGAAAGAATGAATGTTTTGTTTTCAAAATGATCGTTTCCAGATTTGACCATATTAATGACCTAAGGCTCATATTTCTGTGTGTTTATTATATTATAATTGTCTATGATTTGATATTTGATAGAGCAGTCTGACTGAGAGGTGGTAGGCAGCAGCAGCCTTGTAAGCATTCATTCAAACAGCACTTTCCTGCGTTTGCCAGCAGCCCTTCGCAATGCTTGAAGCACTGTGCTGTTTGACTTCAAGCCTATCAACTCCCAAGATTTGGCTGGCAATACTATAGTACCTATAAGAACATCCAATAGTCAAAGGCATATGAAATACAAATGGTATAGAGAGAAATAGTCCTAAAATTCCTATAATAACTGCAACCTTAAACTTCTTAACTGGGAATATTGAAGACACATGTTAAAAGGAATCACCAGCTTTCATATGTTCTCATGTTCTGAGCAAGGAACTTAAACGTTAGCTTTTTTTACATGGCACATATGGCACTTTTACTTTTCTTCTCCAACACTGTGTTTTTGCGTTATTTAAACCAAAATTGAACATATTTCATTATTTATTTGACTAAATAGATCTTATTTATGTATTATATTAAGTTGAAATAAGTGTTCATTGTTCGTTCAGTATTGTTGTAATTGTCATTATTACAAATATATATATTTTGGTCCTCCAATAATCAGTATCGGAGTTGAAAAATCATAATCGGTCGACCTCTACTAATTATGTATTTTCCACAACTGTGTATTTATTTTGGTTATTTCCATAGCCAGAGTATACCATGTACAAGATGGCATTAAGTGTAAGATGTTTACCGGTGTTTACAATATGGCATTGGATGTAAATGGTTACCTGTGTCCTACAATATGGCACCAGGTGTAAAATGGTTCCCTTTGTCTCTCTAACAGCTGAGGTAAAGCGGGTTGGAGACACCCTCCTCGGCATGGCCACTCAGTGTGTCCAGGTGAAGAACGTGGTGAAGACATCCCCCCAGACCCTTTCCAACCTCTGCCTCAAGATCAACGTCAAACTGGGGGGCATCAACAACATCCTGGTCCCACACCAACGGTAAAGCAAAGTGAAAGAGCGGGTGTGGCCACAGGCAGAAATCCCCTATTTAGCAGAAACGCATATATACTTTATGATGGAAAACACCTATGTAGTGTATGACAAACCTATTTGGGACATACACGACTGTTCAAAAGTTTGGTTGAACTTAGAAATGTCCTTATTATTGGAGAAAATGTGTCCGTTAGAATAACATCAAATTGATCAGAAATACAGTGTGGACATTGTTAATGTTGTGAATGACTATTGTAGCTGGAAACAGCTGATTTAAACATATATCTACATAGGTGTACAGAGGCCCATTATCAGCAACCATCACTCATGTGTTCCAATGGCACGTTGTGTTAGCTAATCCAAGTTTGTAATTTTAAAAGGCTAATTGATCATTAGAAAACCCTTTTGCAATTATGTTAGCAAAGCCGAAAACTGTTGTCCTGATTTCAATAAGCATTAAAACTGGCCTTCTTCGGACTGAGAATCTGGAGCATCAGCATTTGTGGGTTTCTTCTTTCTTCTGAAACTCGTAAGTCTATTCTTGTTCTGAGAAATGAAGGCTATTCCATTTGAGAAATTGGCAATGTACAAACAAATTGCTTTCCTTTTAAAAACAAGGACATTTCAAGGTGTCCCCAAAGTTTTGGACTGTAGTATATGTCTGATGTTTGTCTCTCTCTCCACCCAGTCCCTCAGTGTTCCAGCAGCCTGTTATCTTCCTGGGGGCCGACGTCACTCACCCTCCAGCCGGAGACGGAAAGAAGCCATCCATCGCAGCGGTCAGTCTCTTCCTGTCACTCTAGTTTCCATTTCCACTTTCCTCACAAACACTGCCTTGCCTGTCTATCTAGTTGTCATGGAGTCTGATGGCTCTAGTACATTGGTAATCTACTAGTTTGCTACAATAGCGTTCTGAAACATGGTGTCAGAAGTCATGTTTCTGTCCCAGGTGGTGGGCAGTATGGACGCCCACCCCAGCAGGTACTGTGCCACAGTGAGGGTCCAGAGACCCAGACAGGAGGTGATCCAGGACCTGGCCTCCATGGTGCGGGAGCTCCTCATCCAGTTCTACAAGTCTACCCGCTACAAACCCACCAGAATCATATTTTACAGGGATGGTGTGTCAGAGGGACAGTTCAGACAGGTTAGTTAAAATAAATTTGACAGCCAAGCCAAATGATGTCCCTATGTTGAGAAATACATGTATTACAAAAATGTTCTTCATAGACTATTAGCCTTAAACTTGAATTCTTCACCGCATGCCACTCTTTGCTGATGAGTTGACTTCTCTCTGTGTGGCAGGTGCTGTACTATGAGCTGCTGGCCATCAGGGAAGCCTGTATCATGTTGGAGAAGGAGTACCAGCCGGGCATCACCTACATCGTGGTGCAGAAACGCCACCACACACGCCTCTTCTGTGCAGATCGCAATGAGCGGGTAAGCAGTGCTATGGATCTCTCTTTGTACATTAATGATTGACTTTATCTGCTAGGCTTAGATTGGTTGTTGAACTGTTTTTAAATGGGGTGTTGTTTCTTTGGCAGGTTGGACGGAGTGGTAACATTCCTGCAGGCACCACTGTGGACACAGATATCACTCACCCCTATGAGTTTGACTTTTACCTCTGCAGCCACGCAGGAATACAGGTGTGTGTCAAGACTCACACCAGGGTTATGTTCAATAGGCATAACATGGGAAAACGTTGTAATACTAAAGTCAGCATTCCTCTTGCACAAGTTCAGGTAGTATATCCTGCTTATTTCTCCCTAATGTCGACTCTTGCCGTCATTGATACTTTCTCAGAGGTTCGTCGGCCTCTATTGCTTTCCACTACACTTCGTTGTCAGTGTTGAATCAATGCTGGTATCCTCTCCATGGAACCCACATTGTTCCTGTGGTATTACAGACTTCGCCTTCTCCCTACAGGGCACGAGCCGACCATCCCATTACCACGTCCTGTGGGACGACAACTGCTTCACGGCTGACGAGTTTCAGCTGCTCACCTACCAGCTGTGCCACACCTACGTCCGCTGCACCCGCTCTGTCTCCATCCCCGCGCCAGCCTACTACGCCCACCTGGTGGCCTTCCGTGCCCGCTACCACCTGGTGGACAAAGAACATGACAGGTGAGGAGGGGGGGGGGAAGAGGAGGGATTCATTTAATTGTGATCAGTATACTTTTCTGTAGGGCTAAAATCACTGTCTCGTGCTGTTTATCAGGTAAAAAGAAACTGGAGGCCGATGTCATGTATTGACTATAAAATAATAGTCAAGTTCATTCAAGATAAATGTTCTCCTTCTCTTTCTGTCCTTTTCCCTTTCTCGTTTCCTCACTTCCTTCTCTTGAACACACGCAGTGCGGAGGGCAGCCATGTCTCGGGCCAGAGTAACGGCCGAGACCCCACGGCCCTCGCCAAGGCTGTTCAGATTCATCACGACACACTGAGGACTATGTATTTCGCTTGAGAGGTAGAATACCCCTCACAACACCCCACCCTATCAGCCTCTGTGTCCTAGTGGGGGTCAGCCATCGCATATCGGACTTTGGGCTGGCGCAGCTCTGGTCCCGATGAGGGGATGCCAAGCCGCGAAGGATAACAACAACCAGAGGGAGTACAGCAACGTTATGCAATATGAAACCAGCCAATCCTCTCCCAGCCTGTTCTCCTTTGCTGTGTTTTTAATTAATGGATCGTCTCTGATACTGCTCCTTGAGCTGTGCTCAACTTTTGCTTTGTCTTACTTTCAAAATGCCAGAGTGTAGAAGACAAGACATGGGAATTGATAAGGATGGTTTCAGGGGGTGGGTGGGGACATAGCAGGTCCAGTGAGGATCATTCTTGTTCCTCAACCCAGTGCTGATATGATGACTTGCCTATCCATGTTCAATCGTATAAATTGTCCTCTTTTAAATGTCTTTGTTAGCTTGTTGTCGTTATATGTGCGTCTTTGTATGTTCTGTAGAAGTCTGATTGCCATGACGATGCCTGTTAGTCGAGAACGCTTGTGAATCACAGCTATGCCCTTTTTCATAGGGCAAGCTGCTCGCCCAGTTACTCTGCTCTCTTTAAGCCAATGGTGATTTACTTGCAGTCATTGCGCCTGTCAGAGTTTAACACGGCAATCTCTATCTATGTCAAAAGGCATTTACAAAAAAAAAAAATGTTTTACAGCTATTGTTTGTCGTACTTTTAGAATATCAACCCTGGCCACACCATGGACCTACTCAGAGAACCTTTACAGAGTTCACTGTGGTAGCTACAGAGTTCACTGTGGTAGCTACAGATTTCACTATCTTTGTTTTATTATTTATCCTTCTGTGATTTGAGATTAATCTTATTTATCATTCATTTTCAGCAATAGAGCACTGTTCGTTTTGTCAAATTTGAACTAAGGAACTGATGTCACACCTTTTAGTGCAATAAGTCGTTAATGCATAAAAAGTGTTCTATGGTTATCATACCGATTTTTATATATTTGGGCCATTATGACCGGATATGGGCAGGTGATAACGGATAAAGAATGTAAACTGGGGCAAGGATTGATGCCACAAAATGGTTATGTGGGGGTGACATGACACAATACGTGTTTTTTAGTAAATGGAGTGAATTATGTGCCCGTTTTTAGGTGGGAAAGAAGAATTTGAAAGACCAAGGATGTATCTATTTTAGTTGGAGCTCCTCTGAGATCAGTTAATTAGTTTAGTTATACAGTCAAATAATCTCATCCAGGCATTACTGTCAGCATGATATGTTGTCTAGGAATGTCTGGGGTTAGAGAGCGCAGCGTGTATGGCTGCATTCAGTTTCATGATTTCATTTTTAATGTGAATTATTTTTTAATATGTAGACTGATCAATTGAAGGTGGGGACAGTTAGCTAACAGATCTGTATGGTTCATTTTAACCCTCTAGTGGAGGACTCATTTTGCACTGTTCAAAGTAAGCCTTCAAATTTCAGAGTTTTATCAAGCCGTTTTGTCACATTTTGAAGGGCTTTGCCTTGCTGTGCAGTATCCTCTAGGCGAGGCCTTTGGTTTGGTCAAGCTGGAACGAGACAAACTCAATGTGCCTCGTGGGATTGTGAGGGGGAGGACTGGGGTCATCTGCATGGGGCTTGAAGCATGGGTGTTATGAGCCTTGTCCGACTGGGACACAGGTGATCCCTGCTCTCACTGCAGAAGAGGCAGTGTTGTAGCATGGCCAGCACTCTGCCACACTCATTGTCCTATAGCTACGTGTTACCAGAAACCAAACTAGCTGCTATACCACATGTTATTTTGTTCATATATATTCCTACAAAGAGAGACTATAAAAAATATATGACAATTTACTGCACTTAAAGATGCATGTGTTTCAGGTGAGACACATACCCTGGTGCTGAGAGGTGCAGTATGGGGGGGGGGGGGGTAGTAGAACCCACTTTGTTGTATTCAGACATTATGAGCTTCGTGTTTTAAAGGATCAGGTGTAACAGTAGAGAGGACTTTCCACTTATAATACAGGGGACATGCTTTCATTCCCAGAGGGTGTGGTATTTTAGTCATCAGTACCCCGGGGGCCAAACTGTATGTGTGAATTAAGTCCCAGCAAAATGTCAGACATTACCAGCATCTGATTTTACTTAAAGAACAGTGTCGGTATGATCTCATCAACTGTAACTGTGTGCTAATGTGTAGCTGCTCTGCTTGTGTGATAAAATATTTTAAAAGATGTCTGTACGGCAGTAAAACGGGAAGGAATTATCTCTGTACGATGCCACGGAATTGACCTCTGGAGCCCAGTGGGCGGGGTTTTGCATCTAGGGGGGGGGCATTGTGAACTTATGCTGCCGTTCGTGGGAGGTGGGAATTTACCAGTTGTGAAGTTGGAAATACGAGTGGGATGCTTTCACATGCTTTGAACTCATTGAGAAATGCCGATTGGCTAATGGCTAACAAGCTGCGTAAACCATAAATTAAAAGTACAGCTCTCTTGCTTGCAAACAAATTAAAGGGTTCAAAAACCATATTAATAGATTGCTATTTAGGAATGTTTTGTTGCATTTAACTTCCGAAAATGCTGTTATCGAGGTTATTTCCTTAGTAGGTGACAGAGGTCATCATGTGGGAGCACAGGATGATGGACAAATTTACCACCAGTAATTAGCAGTTGGAGGGCCATTCAAGTCGATTTTCCCAGTTGTATGTGGTGAATTCCCACTTGGTTAACGAATGTAGCATTATTCTGAGGCTGGGGGATAATACAGGGGAGACGCGTGGCAGCCTACAGTGCATTTGGGAAGTATTCAGACCCTTTTTCTACACTTTGTTACGTTACAGCCTTATTCTAAAATAGATTTTCTCCTCTTGAATCTACAAACACTACCCAATAATGACAAAGCAAAAACAGGTTTTTGCATAAGAAAAATTATACTTTATTTACATACGTAATTCAAACCCTTAGCTATGAGACTTGAAATTGAGCTGTGGTAAATTCAATTGATTGGACATGATTTGGAAAGGCCCAGACCTGTCTATATAAGGTCTCACAGTTGACAGTGCATGTCAGAGCAAAATCTAAGTGATGAAAGTTGAAGGAAATGTCTGAGCTCCATGACAGGATTGTGTTGATACACAGATCTGGGGGAAGATACCAAAAAAATGTCTGCAGCATTGAAGATCTGCAAGAGCATAATGGCCTCCGTCATTCTTAAATAGAAGTTTGGAACCACCAAGACTCTTCCTAGATCTGGCCACCTGTCCAAACTGAGCAATCGGGGGAGAAGGGCCCTGGTCAGGGAGGTAACCAAGAACCCGATGGTCACTCTGACAGAGTTCCTCTGTGGAGATAGGAGAACCTTCCAGAAGGACAACCATCTCTGCAGCACTCCACCAATCAGGCCTTTTATGGTAGAGTGGACAGACTGATGTATTCCTCAGTTGAAGGCACATGACAGCCCGCTTGGAGTTTGCCAAAAGGCAACTGAAGATTCTCAGACCATGAGAAACAAGATTCTCAGGTCTGATGAAACCCAGATTGAACTCCTTGGCCGGAATGCCATGCGTCACATCTGGAGGAAACCTGGCACCATCTTTACAGTGAAGCATGCTGGTGGCAGCATCATGCTGTGGCAATGTTTTTCAGCGGTATGAACTGGGAGACTAGTCAGGATCAAAGAAAATATTAACAGAGAAAAGTACAAAGAGATCCTTGATGAAAACTTGCTCCAGAGCACTCAGGACCTCAGACTGGGGCGAAGGTTCACCTTCCAACAGGACAACGACCCTAAGCACACAGCCAAGACAACGCAGGAGTGGCTTCAGGACAAGTCTCTGAATGCCCTTGAGTGACCCAGCCAGAGCCCGGACTTGAACCAGATGAAACATCTCTGGATAGACCTGAAAATAGATGTGCAGCAACGCTCCACAACCAACCTGACAGAGATAGAGAGGATATGCAAAGAACAACAGGAGAAACTCCCCAAATACAGGTGTGCCAAGATTGTAGCGTCATACCCAAGAAGATTTGATGCTGTAATTGCTGCCAAAGGCGCTTCAACAAAGCACTGAGTAAAGAGTCAGAATACTTATGTAAATGTGATATTTCAGTTCTTTTTTTTCTTTTTTTAATAAAAATATGTTTTTGCTTTGTCATTATGGGTATTGTGTTTAGATTAAGGGGGGGGATTAAAAAAAATCAATTTTAGAATAAGGCTATAACGTAACAAAATGTGGGAAAAAATCTGAATACCTTCCAAATGTACTGTATTTCCTATATAATGGCAGCCCAATGCCTATGTAATGCACTGCTCTTGACCAGGGCTCTGGGAAAATGTTGTGCACTATGTATGGAATGGGGTGGCCCATAGTGCACTACGCACTACCTATGTAGGTAATCAGTGGCATTTGGGACACAACCAGGCTCCTCCATGTGATGACCTCCCCTCTAAACGCTGGACATCAGATGCCTTCTTTCGTGTTGTTCTAAACCATTTAAAATTCTGAAATTGAGATATATTTGTATATTATAATGAACACTTATTTTTGCTAACAAATTCTATAAAAATAGAACAATAATAATAAAATATAGAAGACAATGGTAATATGGTCACTAATAATAATCCAAATGCAATAGACTGATGTGGTGTTTATTTGTTCCATGTCAAAGCAAAGCGTGTCGTACCGAAGCTACATCTGTGTAGCATTTAAATGACCTACTGTGAGGGGGATTGCTGATTTTTTTTTTGGGGGGGGGGCAGGTGTTCTGTAGTGACTGATTGGATGAACCTCCCCCTATTTCCCATCACCCTCCTCTCTGTTCATTGAACTAATAATCTCTGGAGAGTAGCCTAGCTTCCATTCAGTAGATTCTGTTCATCTCATAGAGCCTGGTCTACTAGAATTGGTAGTGAATGTGACCTCCATTTTTGAGTGTTGATTTAATCTGAGACATTTTGTCTAATTTTGTGTGTGTGTGTGTGTGCATCTCTCAAAGTTTTTTGTGGGAAAGGGTTGAAGGTTCATCCTTGGACAAAACTCCATAGACCCGTGCCTTTTTCTGATGGTGCTGAAAACAAGTAAATCAAAGAAGATATTTTACTTTCAAAACATTGAGGGCAATATGCCCCTCTCTACATTGATACGTATATATTGATACATGACAATACTGTCCAACATGTGCATGTATGTGTGCGTTTGTGTGTACCACTGACATACTGTATGCCAAGAACACAACAATATGCAGAACCAATCAGTTTTGAGGTGTCAGGACCAAAAAAGCTTGTGGGGATGATAAGGTGGGCAGGCACTCACAATGCACAACCAAAAATGTTGCTTTTAATAACTAGACACTACAGTGGATATTTTAGACTGCCTCCCTAGTGGCAAACTGTTTACTGTAATGCATGGGGTTTTCAGCCCTGGTTCCCTTTAATCATTTAGTAGATGTTCAGGGATGGTATGTTCTAAAGTGAATAGCAATAAACAATGTGATCTTTAGGCTCTGAGCAACTGGCTGTTTACACGAGGATTGCTTCCCAAATGCCACCCTATTCTCTTTATAGTTCTCTAATGTTGGTTCTGGTCAAAGTAGTGCACTATATAGGAAATAGGGTGCCATTTTGGGAAGCAACCCTGGTGTAACCCAACCATTATTCTAGGCTAGACAGAAATACATTTTATATTTGTTTAGAACCACTGCTCTGGCGTTCTGCATTTCTTCTGAAGGTCTTTATTGAAAAGCTGTTACAGCTAGAGGTTTATAGACCGAGAACAACATGCAGTGGTCCAGTTGTGCCACATGAGTGCCCGCTTGCCTAAGAAACGATTCCTCTGTAAATCTCCAAACCCTGCATCTCTATTGTGGTTGGCTGCATATCGTACTTAATAAGATACAACTGACAAATTGCTTCGGTAACAGTATGCTCTAGATTCTTTGCCTGATTATGAAATTATTGTGACACTTTTAGAAGTATAATTATATGTAAAATACATTTTTTTTTGCCTGATCCTGGTCCTAAGTTGAGCCTTTTTATTTGGTTGTCATATTTAATTGTTTTAATTAAATACTGTATGTATGAAATCTTTGTTGGTGTATTCATTGAGAATGGATGAGTAATGTATGTTGATCCTTGCAGTCTTTTTCTGCATCATTCCTAGAAAGACTGAGATATGGTTTTCAACTGTGATGGTGCTGGAGTCAGGTGTGTAACTTGCAGGGAGATCAATGCCCCCAATATTTGAGACGAGCCAATTTGACCCCCTCAATAATACACCATGATGGATTGGAAATTATTTTCCCATCGTAGCTAGTTATTTCTCATGATCACGACATAAAAGTTGTTTTGTCGAGATCCTGAAATAAACTCTAGAAATAGGAGTGGACATTGATGATAGAGTGACAGTATGGCTGAGGCAGTGAGCCCACGGTGGATCAGCACATATGTTTTTATTGATTGCTACACTAAGGGATGGTCAATTTCATGTGAACATCATGCTTTCATTTGTGTAAGGGAGGATTTGGTGAACTGTATATTCTTTAGGTTAGGTTTTACTTTGTGTTCGCTCCCGTGTCCTGGTAAGGGCACAGACGTCAGACGGGTAGGATTCCAGTTGAGGTGGTTTAATAACGCCGACTGCACAGGCACGGAACCGCACAGTGTATGAAGTATGGATGGGCAAAGGCTCTTAGTGGTCTGGCAACTTGCGTCAACCAAAGTGTGGTTAGTCTGCAAGTAAAGAGAGAAATAAAGATACCACAGAATACAATCTCCAATTCACATCTCTTATAAACAATTTGCATGGCTATAACATGACTATGATAACTTGATGCTATACAGGACCACAAAACGCAATTCAACATGACTGACTGCACTAATTAAGATCAAAGTGGTGGTGCTGCACACGTGCTACAAAGCATAGCACCATCTTCAGTACAGGGCTACAACTGCACAATTAACTTGAATACCTCTAAACAGTCAAATACAATGTAATACCCATATAATGATGTGCCATACACCTATACAATTACAGGGCATTACTGGGTGACATTTTCCTTTACAAATACAGAGTTAAATGTGTGAAATGATCTGACAGCCAAAACAGAGAGAGCCCTCTCGCAATAGCTAGCTCTCAGTAGAAACTACTAATTAGCATAACCATAAATATGACATTATCGTCGCAGAGTGCATCTTCAGACATAAACACCTGAAAGGTATGAAATATGTACTTGCATATCAACAAGGACGCACACTGGCCTTGGTTAACACACAATGAAAGCTAACTGATGGGAAAACAACGATGGCTGGAGCTCTCACTTGACTTCTCACGAGCTGATATTCTCTAAACTGGAGATTAGTGAATGAGTTGGCTCTAAGGGCTCTTGTAGGTGAACGTTGGGAGCCGGCTCGCATATCAGAAGAGCCAAATCTATTCATAAAAATGTAACAAAAAAAATTAAGATATGAATAATCAAAATATTGAAATTAATAGAATGAACTAATTCAAAGAACAAAAAATACATCAAATAATATAGTGCTCAAGCGCACACATTCGTTCTGACTGTCTGGTCAGACTAACAGCCTCACCTGTCGTTCCTGTCAAGGTGCGTGAGGGAGGGCCGAGCCAATACACTCACAGTCACACACTTAGCAGCCGAGGAGAGAGAGGAAGAACAGCTGGAAAATCCCATATTAAGCCACAACCTACACCGGCATATGCGAACTGTGTATGGAAAAGGATATATTTGGATTGGAGAAAGTTTCTATTGTGACAAAACGCGTATCTCACGTGTGAGCGTTATTTCTCAAAATGAGTGATAATTGGTCACGCTTATATTGGGCAACATTTTGTGAGTTCAAAGACAACTTTGGTAGTATTATAAACGTTTAAACAGCTGGTTTCTAGTAGGCTATATAATTTGAGAACGGCTGTTGCTCAGTAGGCTCAAGCAAGCCTGTTTCTCTCCCCAGTCAGAGGCTGCATGTCTGTCTCACAGACTGACCTGCAGCAGCAACATATCTTCCTTACAGTGCATTCAGAAAGTATTCGGACCACTTGACTTTTTACACATTTTGTTACGTTACAGCCATTTAAATGGATTAAATCGTTTTCCCCCTCATCGATCTACACACAATACCCAATAATGACAAAGCAGAAACATGTTTTTAGAATTTTTTTGCAAATGTATATTACAAATAAATGTCTGAAATATCACATTCACATGAGTATTCAGACCCTTTACTCAGTGCTTTGTTGAAGCACCTTTGCCAGCGATTACAGACTTGACTCTTTTTGGGTATGACGCTACAAGCTTGGCACACCTGTATTTGGGCAGTTTCTCCCACTCTTATCTGCAGACCCTCTCAAGCTCTGTCAGGATGGATGGGGAGCATCACTGCACAGCTATTTTCAGGTCTCTCCAGAGATGTTCGATCAGGTTCAAGTCCGGGCTCTGGCTGGGCCACTCAAGGACATTGAGACTTGTCTCGAAGCCACTCCTGAACCTTCACCCTAGTCTGAGGTCCTGAGCGCTCTGGAGCAGGTTTTCATCAAGGACTCTCTGTACTTTGCTCCTTTCATCATTCCCTCGATCCTGACTAGTTTCCCAGTATCTGCCGCTGAAAAACATCCCATCAGCATGATGCTGCAACCACCATGCTTCACCGTTGGGATAGTGCCAGGTTTCTTCCAGACGTGACGCTTGGCATTCAGGCCAAAGACTTCAATCTTGGTTTCATTAGATCAGAGAATCTTGTTTGTCATGGTCAGAGTCCGTTATGTGGCTTTTGGCAAACTCCAAGTGGGCTGTCATGTGCCTTTTACTAAGGAGTAGCTTCCGTCTGGTCACTCTGCCATAAAATGCCTGATTGGTGGAGTGCTGCAGAGATGGTTGTCCTTCTGGAAGGTTCTCCCATCTCGACAGAGGAACTCTGGAGATCTATCTGAGTGACCATCGGGTTCTTGGTCACCTCCCTGCTTTGAAAATTATTAAATTTAAGAATGATGGAGGCCATTGTTTTCTTGGGGAACTTTCAATGTTGCAGACATTTTTTGCTACCATTCCCCAGATCTGTTCCTCTACACAATCCTGTCTCTGAGCTCTACGGACAATTCCTTTGACCTCATGCTTGGTGTGCCTTTCCAAATAATTTCCAATCAATTGAATTTACTACAGGTGGACTCACCTCAAATTGTAGAAACATCTCAAGGACGATCATGGAAACAGGATCCACCTGAGCTCAATTTCAGGTCTCATAGCAAAAGGTCTGAATATGTAAATAAGGAACTTCAGTTTTGTATATTTGTGACTCACAACCTGGAGTGACACATGCACTTATCACATAGTGAGTGACACATGCACTTACAGTGCCTTGCGAAAGTATTCGGCCCCCTTGAACTTTGCGACCTTTTGCCACATTTTAGGCTTCAAACATAAAGATATAAAACTGTATTTTTTGTGAAGAATCAACAACAAGTGGGACACAATCATGAAGTGGAACGACATTTATTGGATATTTCAAACTTTTTTAACAAATCAAAAACTGAAAAATTGGGCGTGCAAAATTATTCATCAAGGGCATCAAGCTTGGATTGTAGGATGGCCAGGGTATTAAGCATGTCCCAGTTTAGGTCACCTAGTAGCACAGGCTCAGAAGATAGATGGGGGCAATCAGTTCACATATGGTGTCGAGGGCACAGCTGGGGGCAGAGGGACGTCTTTTGCAACTTGCAACAGCGAGAGACTTGTTTCTGGGTACAGACTTGGATAGTAATACAGAAATCTGCAGGCTATCTTTGCAGTAGATTGCAACACCGCCCTCTTTGGCAGCTCTATCTTGGTGGAAAATGTTATAGTTAGTGATTTGGTTTTCCTAAGCCAGAATTCAGCCAGAATTCAGACACGGCTAGAACATCCGGGATGGCAGGAAAACAAACTTAGGGAGGAGGCTTCTAATGTTAACATGCATGAAACCACGGCTTTTACGGTTACAGAAGTCAACAACTGAGAGCACCTGGGGAGTGGGAGTGGAGCTAGGCACTGCAGGACCTGGATTAACCTCTACATCACCAGAGGAACAGAGGAGAAGTAGGATAAGGGTTGGCTAAATGCTATACGAACTGGCCGTCTAGCACGTTCGGGGACAGATTAAAAAGAGCAGGATTCTGGGCACGATAGCGTAAATTCAAGGCATAGTGTACAGACAAAGGTAAGGTAGGATGTAAGTACATTGGAGGTAAACCTAGGCATTGAGTAATGATGAGAGAGATAGATTCTCTAGAGACGTTTAAACCAGGTGATGTCATCGCATATGTAGGAGGTGGGACAACATGGTTGGTTCAGGCATATTGAGCAGGGCTAGAGGCTCTACAGTGAAATAAGACAATAATCACTAACCGGGACAGAAATGGACGAGGCATATTGATATTAGAGAGAGGCATGCGTAGCCAAGTGAACATATGGGTCTAGTGAGTGGTTGGAATGACTGGGGACACGGCGATTCAGACAGTTAGCAGGCCGATGCTAACAGTTAGTAGACCCAGAGATCTACTAACAAGGGAATCTATATTCAGAGAGCCTGTTTCAGTCCTGCCCTTGACTTTGATGCAGGGCATGTGATGTCCATAGCCTCTTCATCGCATAACTCCCTGATCTTGTCAAAAAGATAGCTAGACAAACTGTGTCCAGTCCAGGTGGTGCTTTTTACAGGCAGTCCATCTATGGGAGGAAGGATGACAGCGTTGTGCAGCAGCTGAAACCAGGTCACGACTGAGTCCGAACGCTCCTTGGAGACAACAGGCTCCAGAGCATCGAAACTGTTTAACAGGGAATAACAAAAAATCAGAAGACATTACAACCCTTCACAACATCAATTCACCTCCCAAGTTTAGATAAGAATAACCTCATACGAAGAAAATTATTTTTTTACCTGAAGTGCTGGTATTGCTTGATCTGTGGCAGCGGTCTAAATCACAGAGTCAGGTGTTGTTGACAGCCATAGCTTTCCACCAGCACCGTACCATCATCCAGTCCAACCAGCTGTGGGATGTGGACCCCTATCACAGTGCTGTCCTTCTTAACATCAGCATTCTGAGACAAAGTTTTCACTCTGATCTTTCTGAAGCGCTGCTTGATGAGACAGAAGCACAAGTCAGGGGCAAACTTGGTGTGGCCTGTGATCAGGAAGTTGAAGGTCCAGATTGTGGTGGAGCTTGTGCATGGTCGGCCAGGCACAATACCAGAGCACAAACTTGTTCCTCTTTTGGCCACAGTTATCACAATTCAGGTCCACACTTGTTTTCCCAACTCCATAGTTGAAGAAATGGTGCATGTAGTTGCTTGGGCCAGCTCTGTTTTTGATGACTGTATCACTGGTGGATTAGAGTCAGGCGTGTTCTGCTGATTGATGCTGAAAGACAAATTCCAGATACAAATATTTTGGCATTATTATACATAGATGTGAAATTGCATTATGAGAACATCACTACACACAGTTCATGCAGGGAATGTTAGCTATTGTAACTAGCCAGCCATCTAACGTCAGCTGGCTACCTAACAGCAAGCTTTAACTAGCAATACAAACTGATTGTTATAGCTAGCTAAAGTTAACCAATAGGTTCAATGTTAGCTAGTTAGCTAGCTAACATTAGGCAATAACTAGCCATGCGAAATGGCATTCTGAGAAAACTACACTAACGGTACACACACTACATACACAAGTTAATGTTAGATAGCAAGCTGGCCACCTAACCTCAGCTGACGTTAGCTAGGTAATAGCAAGCTTTAACTTGGGATCTTTTGTTTAGACATATAACATGAATGTTAGCCAGCTAACAGCAAGCTTTAACTGGTCTTTTGTTTAGACATGCCACATTAACGTTAGTTAGCTAAACAATGAACTATAATCCCAATCCATGGAGTAACGTTCCTAGCAATACAAACCGATTGTCATAGCAAGCTAAACTTAACCAAATAATTTTAGGTTCATTGTTATTTAGCAAGCCAGCGATTAAACTCCAGCTGGCTAGCTAACAGCTTTAGCTTGCAATGAAAACAACCTTCGGACAACATTAGAAACATAATACCTGAATCTGTAGCTAGATTCTTACCTGTATACATGGATGAAAGCTTCACGGCAGACTGCATCCCCTTTTATAAGACATCCTGTGTCGTTTCCGTTTAGTTTGCACAGCTTGTTTGGCCTGTTGTGTTCCACTGATTTCAAAACGTGTTATGAAATGAGAGTCAGTCTAGCATGGCCCGATCGTCGTCCATAACTACTTTTTCCCACTTACCTTTGCCGATAGCGCCTGATAGATTCAGGGCAGCAATGTTATTGATAGCAGTAGCAACATATTTGCAGTTCTCCATGGGTAACATAATATCTTTCGGGAAAAAAACTGCAGTACGAGCAGCTGATTTTATAGACACAAGATGCAACACCGACCAATCCAAACTCATCTCTCGGCATGTCCAGCCCACTCATTATCTCAGCCAATCATGGCTTGCGGGAAGGTTGCTGACTTTTTCTGTGGCTAAACCAACTAGGCTCGTAATTTAATAATTTTGTTCGTATTTGCAGATGACATACACATTTAATATTAAGGCACATGAACGTTCACATGTTCGAGAAGGCATTTCTGCCAAAAAAACACATTTTGTTAAAAAATATTTTTTTATGTTCAAAAGGCTCTCCTGTGAAGTCATGACTTACGAACATACGCCTAGTTTCCTGAATCAGGTCACATTTAATAAATGTGCAAATATTTCTAAAAACCTATTTTTGCTTTGTCATTATGAGGTATTGTGTATAAATTGATGAGGATTTGTATTTATTTAATCCAGTTTAGAATAAGGCTCTAACGTAACAAAATGTGGAAAAAGTCAAGGGTTCTGAATACTTTCCAATGCACTGTATTTATGTTTGAAAAACACAATTGAAGGCCAAAATTATGGGGAGGAAAGCACTCATGTTTACCCAACATAGTAATCACCCTAGAAAGGTGGTGACCCTGGAACCCATTGACCCGGATCCCCCCCAATATGCAACACAGAGTTAAGCCCTTGGCTGGAGTTACAAATGCTTATGATTCTATTATGAGTTCCTCATTTAAATGACTCTTGTAGATTATGTAGAACTAGAGTAAGACCACAGCTAGCTTCACTGAAAAGAAAAGCATGAATAGGGGAGCAGTAGTAAGTAGTCTAGGCTACTGGATACAGTAGAGACATTTCTTTACCCCCAGACAAATCTGTCGACAACTTCTGTTTGGTTACCTTTTATTTTTTAATATTTGTTGAATGTTGCCATGGCATTAAAATGAATTAGGAGTCGTGCTTGATTGGTTGTGTCTATTTGTTACCTGGGGACTGTCTACAAGAGTTGGTGAGGTAAACAGCCCTTCGGCTTTCGACACTAGTTCAAAACCACCGGTGTAGACACTGCAGAATATTTGAGAACTTTGGGTAAGTAAATCTAACATTTTTGTGCGATAATGCCAAAGCTATTTTGAATAATGGAATACATTTGTCTACTCAGGTTCCATATCAAATTAACACCAATAAATTAGGCTAACTATTAAACAGAACCACCATAAATACAAGATGGCAGGCATTTTCCATTATTCAAACACTTAATGTGAATTACCACAAACAATTAGTGTAGTATGTGTGCTGAATTAAGCCTAACCTTTCCCCTTAGCCTAGCTTGCCTATAGTTTCAATTTGATTAGGCCTAGTATCTTTTCTGAGAAAAAAAAGTTGAGTAATAGGAAAGCTGAATTGCAGACATTGTCTTATTGCCCTCCAATATTGTGCATTAATCTACTGTCATGGCTCAATCATATTAGGCCATTTTATATGAAAGGGAATGAATTGTTCAACATAATGACAGTTCCATACTGAAGTTAACCTCTTACACTTATGGTGGCGTTATTTCATTTTTGGAAGAAAAACGTTCCCGTTTTAAACAAGATATTTTGTCACAAAAAGATGCTCGACTATGCATATAATTGCTACTGTTCGAAAGAAAACACTCTGACGTGTCCAGAAATACAAATATCTTCTCTGTGCGTGCCCTAGAACGTGAGCTTCAGGCAAAACCAAGATGACTTGGCATCCAGGAAATGACAAGGATTTTTGAGGCTCTGTCTTTCATGATCTCCTTATATGGCTGTGAACGCAAGAGGAATGAGTCTGCCCTTTCTTTCGTTTCCCCAAGGTGTCTGCAGCATTGTGACGTATTTGTAGGCAGATCGTTGGAAGATTGACCATAAGAGACCACATTTACCACGTGTCCGCCCGGTGTCCTGCGCCGAAATTGGTGCGCAAAAAGTCACCTGCCAGTATTTTTCCATGGGGCACAGAGAGAGAAGCAAGCTTCCAAGAACTGCATGTCAATGAAGAGATATGTGAAAAAACACCTTGAGGATTGATTCCAAACAACGTTTGCCATGTTTCGGTCGATATTATGTAGTTAATCCGGAAAAAGTTTCACGTTGTAGGTGACTGCATTTTCGGTTCGTTTCGGTAGCCAGGCGCAATGTAGAAAACGGAACGATTTCTCCTACACACAGACGCTTTCAGGAAACACTGCGCATCTGGTATGTGGCTGGGAGTCTCCTCATTGAAAACATCAGAAGCTCTTCAAAGGTAAATGATTTTATTTATTTGGTTATCTGGCTTTTGTGAAAATGTTGCGTGCTACATGCTACACAAAATGCTATGCTAGCTTTGCATACTCTTACACAAATTAGTCAATTTCTATGGTTCAAAAGCGTATTTTGAAAATCTGAGATGACAGTGTTGTTAAGAAAAGGCTAAGCTTGAGAGCAAACGCATTATTTTAATTTTATTTGCGATTTTCAGAAATCGTTAACGTTGCGTTATGCTAATGAGCCTGAGGCTTAGTCACAATCCCGGATCCGGGATGGGGAGTTTCAAGATTAATGTAATAAGTAATATTGAGCTTTGCAGTGCACACTAGCCCAAGTTTTCATATAGCCTTAAAGCTAGTCTTAATCAACTAAAGGCTGCTTTTAAACAGATATTATACCAAGTTCCTTTCCTCCTTGAGTGAGTTTTATCATTGGGTAGAGAGGGTGGAAATTCACCTCCATGTAAATTAGGATTTCAACCAGATCATTACTCATTACAGACAGCACTGTAGTCCCACAAGTGGAGGCTGGTGGGAAGAGCTATAGGAGGACGGGCTCATTGTAATGGCTGGAATGGAATTATTGGAACGGTGACAAACATGGTTTCCTTATTTGTTTGATAGTGTTCCATTTATTCCATTCCAGCCATTACAATGAGCCCGTCTTGCTATAGCTCCTCCCACCAGCCTCCTCTGATTCCCACAATCTCCCCGGACATCACGTTATATCAAATGTTAGTTTTGTCAATACTTGTCCCTCATGTAAACATAGTCTGCATCCAAAACGGCATTCTATTTCCTATAGAGCACTGCTTTTAGAGTGCACTACTTTTGATCAGGGTCCATCAACTTGTTTCCAGTCTCGTCATATCGGTGTGTGTCACCTGTTTCCTTTAGTCTCGTGACGCCTCGAGTATCATGGCCACACTAAGTGCCAAGCCTGGGCTCAGGTACAGTGTGTCTGACTGGGACCCCAGTAACAAGCTGATGTCTGACACAGCAGAACAGAGGCGACACATCTCACATGAGACACGCCAGGAAGGGAAGACCTTAAGCAATGAGACAACCAGCAAGGTAAGATGTTGTGACTATGTAATGAAACAACCAATTCAGTAAGGAATTGCTTGACGTTGTGACTGAATTGTAACATTGGCCTATACAAAGTTAGTTTTCATATCATAAACTGTCATGGACTATTATTTATTCTCATAACACGTATTCATGCCATCTCTCTTTCCTCTCTCTAACCTGTCATCTCTCTCTCGCTATATCTCTCCCCCTATCCCTCTCTGACTAACTGGGATGAGAGTGACCGGCTGAGTAATAGGATCTGGGATATCTCCCACTAGAGAGAGAGTATTAATAGTATTAGTATTAATCTGGAATGCAGTTGTTTCAATGTACCTGGTAAAAAAAACAAGACAGGTTTTGGGGTGATGTATTGACTTTCTAGTACAGCGTAGGTGAATTTGTGTGCTCTGTCTCGGGGGAAGGAGGAGATGGTGCGGGCCTCAGTGCCCCTGGAGGTCACGGTGGAGTGCCTGACCCTGAGGGAGGGTCGCCCCAGAAACGAGCTAGTCAGCGATCTGGTGGTGGTGATCCACAGAGCACAGAGGGTGCTCCAGCAGCGCATCCACAAGGCCTTTGAGGAGCTGTTGTAAGAAACCATTTGACCAAGTTTGAATCCCAAATGGTACTCTATTCCCTTTATAGTGTGCTCTAGTCAAAAGTAGTACACTAGGAATAAGGTGCTATTTGGTATAGCTCCACTGTTAGAGTGAAACAGAAGTGAAAAAAAGAGGATGAAAGATGTCACCTATTTTGCTGTCTCAGTACTTTTTCTGTCTCAGGCTGTTCTATCCAGTCTTCTACAGGAGTCCATGACATTCAGGACAAGGCCCAAGACATTGACCTGTCCTGCTTGTCACTCACTGTGACATCACCTGAGATTCTCTGAAGCCCAACCCCCTGCGCATACCCATAAGGTGAGCTGGAATGAGGGTGTACAATACAAAGAAATAATAGACCTTCTGAAATTCGGAGCAGGATATCGAGATCAAACCTACTTGTGTGTTGTCAATGAGAACCTTGTGCAATTGTAATCCTTA